>NC_045129.1:28956681-29640241 GCF_007655135.1 Punica granatum
TCTGGCAGCTTCTGTTGTGCTACCTCATGCACGTGATGGTCATGATCATGTGAACAGTGATGATGGTGATGGTGATGGGCGTCCTCATGACCCAAACTCAGATCCAAACATAATAAGAAGATAAATGCAAGTAATTGAAATCTTTGTGTCTGCTGCTGCCGCCCATGATGGCCCATCTTGTTCATCATATTCTTCTTCTTCTTCCTTCTCTGTGAAATAGGACCAACTACTGTTGAGCCAGGTATTGAGTTCAGCATGATCTTGGAAGAGCTTTCAAGAGGGCCGGCGCTTGCAGGTCCCTTCGATCGTCATTACACAGACTGCGGCGAAGAACAGCACGATAATGGCGATTATGACTCCGAATGTTACTACCCCCATACCTCCTCAGTTGCAGCAGATCTAAAAACCACCATCAGTGAGCCCATTTGCAGGAACCACACCTTTGTTCTATTTAAGCAGTTACCCAGTAATGAGCAATACAGAGGGCGATTTGTCTACTTGTAAGGGTAACAAAATCAGGGCAAGCAGATAGGCATTGCAAGTAGAATTACACTGATATAGGCAAAAAACTAACTATGTGGGTTTCATAAAAATTAAAAAAATTTACCCTCGGCAATAATTTTTTTTCCCAAAAATCGTGCAATAGAGAATCATCCCAACTGAAGACAAGAAGGGAAAAGAAAGACGATTAAATACCGAAGAGGATGCAGAACCCCCAAAAGAGGGATCACGCGCTGACCCACGGAGACATTGTCAATAACAGCTTCACCTTATTCCACTCGCGGACTCACACTGCACTCTCCGCCAGTTTGGAGCCCCACCCAATTTGTGTGCTTTTCGCCGGAGCAGCTAGAAGAAGAGTTCGAGTGTTCTCTGTCGTTTTGTCGATAAGGTAAAAGTAATATGCAAGGCAAAGGTGTGCCCTTTATTTTGGAGAGTAGCGGCAGATAACGGCAGGGGTGGCAATTCGTGTCGTGCCGTGCTTATACGTATCGTATCTAAACGGATTCGTGTCATCAAAGTCATATTAAACGGGTCAGGTTTTGAAAACTCATACACGATACGTTTATATCCGTGTCAACCCGTTTAGACACGTTTAAACCCGTTTATCGAAACGTGTCATAATAGGTACACGTATATGCAAAGCAAAGGTGTGCCCTTTATTTTGGAGAGTAGCAGTAGCGGTGGCAATTCGTGTTGTGTCGTGTTTATACGTGTCGTGTCTAAACGGATTCGTGTCATCAAAGTCATAACCCATATACGCGCGATTATTAAACGGGTCAGGTTTTGGAAACTCATACACGACACGTTTATATCCGTGTCAACCCGTTTAGACACGTTTAAACCCGTTTATCGAAACGTGTCATAATAGGTACATGTATACACAATGCGATTATAAACGTTATCCAGACACGTTAACACAACTTATTTATCCGATCAACTCAGTTACCCGGAGACATTAACACAACATGTTTATCCAATTAACTCGTTTACCCAAACACGTTAACACGACATGTTTACACGTTAACACGGAGATTGAGATGAATGGGAGGGGGATGTGGAAGGGGAAGAGGTGGGAGCCGCATTCGGGGGAGGCAGCGACGGCGAGGATGAGATTGAGCCATGAGGCGCATTGGCTGGAGCGGGAGCCAGTGAAGCGGTGGGCTTTGAAGGGGAGATGGTGGGAGTGGAGCCGGCGATGAGCTTGGGAGCAGGGGAGGGCGAGATCTGAGACGAATCTGCGGACAATGTGAGGTGCACAGAGAGGAGAGCAATGAGAGCGAAGAAGTAAAAATTCGCCATTGATGGATGAGAAGAAGGAAATCAAATTGTAGATGAGATCCGAGGGAAGGTAGTAGAGAAGTAGAAGTAGAAGTAGAAGTGCGGTTATGCTGTGTTGGATTATATGAAAAAAAGGAAAGGAAATTAGGTTAGGGACTTATGAAGTTATAATTACATAAGGATATTTTGGTAAATCCAAATATATAAACGAGTTAATGGGTTACATGATTATAGTAACACGATTAAACATGTCTAAATAAACAGGTTTAATTATGTATAATCGGGTTACACGGATTCAACCTGATAAGACACGCTTATTAACCGTGTTTAAACGGGTTGGACCCGTTTAAATTGATTATCAAAAATGTCCAACCCAAACCCGTTTAACTCCGTATTGTGTTATCGTGTCGTGTGAAATATTGCCAGCCCTAAGTAGCAGTCTAAGGAGTAAGCGGAATCGCAGCAAGGTTTTGATTTGCTTCGGTTTGGTTTTGTTTTGTTTAAAAGGACAAATATCCTTCAACCCCCTAAACTATGACAAGGGATGGTTTGCCCCTTGAACTTTCTTTTTAGGAACATTTGCCCCGGAATTGTGGTCGAGGGCGAATGATGAGCACGGATTTTTCATATTCAAAGGTCAAAGGGAGGCACTAGTGGCTGCAAAGTCACGTCACCTTTGCTCCTTTTTTGTGTCCGATTTCTATAATTTGTAATTTTTTTAGCATTTTCTGTTAACTTTGATAGTAAATTAAACATGAAGGATATGCTTGCCTTCCCATTACAGTTCGGGGGCAAATGTTCCAAAAAAAAAGCTTAAGGGGCAAATCTTCACTCACCTGATAACATATGAGGTAAAAGGTAATTTTTTTTCTTATTACAATTAAATTTTGGTTGAATAGCATTATGCATCCTAACATTTTGATATTTTCTCAATTTTATCCCAACCTTTATTTTTTTTCTGAGATATCGTAATGTTTAGGGTTCAGTTTCAAATCTATCACATTGTTATTTTTTCATCCATTTTTTTTATCGAGAATCTGACGTGCACGTTAATATGTATAACTATGCTGACGTGAAGAGTGTGTGTACCCTAATACAAGATAAAAATAACACCATGTATCCCAAATCTTTTGATACTTTTTCAATTTTATCCAACTTTTTGATATTTTTCAATTATATCCCAATAGCAGTACTAACCAAGTACTAACCAAGGTTCAGCTAGTAACTGCGTCCGCGAATCAGCTGTCCCAACAGATATGTTCAAACAGCTGAACCTGTTCGAAACTCTCAAATTTTCAAAATAAAATTGCATTTTCGTTATTGAACTGTCAATATTTACAAAACGACACTTGACTCCCATTTTCCTATAAATAAATGGTCATTTTCAGAATTAAGGACTTTTAGTCATTCTCGTGTGTTGAGAGTCTGCCAAGTCACAGGCCTGAAATTCCTAAATTAAGCCTAGGTCTCCCATAATTAGTAAGGATAAGCCCGATTAAGCCCTGATTAGCTGATTAGAGCCCGGTTTCCCAAATATTAGTGGAAGAGCAAGGTAAAACTCTCGATACCAGAGGCTGGTCAACCTCAAATCGGATTTGGGTCGAATCAATCCTCTTCTTTGATTATTTTTTCCCAATTATGCAAATATCTCTTAAAATCGAGATTTTCGGTTACTTTTATGGTGATGTCAGCGCCTCATTTTGATCCATTGGTGCTCGATGACCATCAAGAAGGACCCAACTACATTCCCCATATATTGAGGAAGTCATCTTTGACTATTGATCGATACATTTGCTACTTTTGAAATCGGAGCATTTCGTTTATTTAACTCCAATTTCAACTTTCAAAGAAAAAAGAAGAAGAAAGAAAAAAGAAAAAAAAACTCTACGAACATTTTCAAGTTTTATGGGCGCCAATTTCGATTTTCAAAGGACTAAAATTATTTTTCTACATAATCTTGATCTTTGTATTTTTCTGAACACGACGGTGGTGTGGAATATTTTTTGGATATCTGATTGTAAAGATAAGAATTTTGGAATCAATCGATCAAGTACGATTGACGCGTATCAGATGGTTCGATATTGATTTTTATCAAGATTCGATCTCTACTGACGTAAATTTGATTTTTCATAGAGCCAATTATCTTTTGAATTTTTCAATTTCAAATATCCATTCGTAAAATTTTGACGGACACCGAGAAATTGAATTTTGCCTAAAAAACGCTCGTATGAATAAATCGATAAAAAAAAAGAGAAAAGAAAAAATAACAATATATATAAATGCATGGCAGAGGGGTCAACCAAACATCCAAGTGGGCCGACCCTCCTTGCTACCTTCTCTCCCCTCTTCTTTTGCTTCTTTCTTTCTCTTTTCTTTTCTTTTCTTCTTCTTCCTTTGCAATTTGCCTGCACCACTATTTTCAATCCCAACGCCAACCTTGCAGCTCGATTCTCTGCCATCTCTATCCCATCCTCTTCATCTTCCATCATCACGCAATAATCTCCATCACTCATTCCCCATAAACTGGCTTCCCTTCTCATTCTCTCACTCTCTTTCTTGGCTCTCTCACAACTGTTCCCAAGAGCTGTAGAAGCAATATTACGTCTCCATCACATTCTTCATCATCATCTCTGCTTCTTGCTAGCTCTTTCTCGCTCTCTTTCTCTTTCTCATTCTATTGGGCTAAAGAAAAAACATACAACAGCTTCTTCCCTCCATTTCCTTTATGTTCTCTCTCTCTCTTTTTCTTGAGCAAAGCACATACAGAAAATAGGAGACAGCAACTTACACCTTCATTTCGACCTATGCTTCTCACTATCACCAGCCTTTAGTCGCTCCATCACAGCCTGCTCACTCTTTCACCTTCATCTCAGCCATCCTCCTTCTTCATTATTGTCCTCATCGTTGCCAATACCACCATCACCTCCATCTTCTGCCTATCACTAGCAGACTCTTTCTTCTCCTTCTCCCTCTCCTTACTCTCTGTTCCTTCTTGACCGTCAGCTCCCTCCATCACCATCCCTTTCCATCACCATCCCTTTTCATCATCCTCTTCAACAAACTTCATTATCTTGTCATCTCTTTCTTCTTTCTCTCTCTCTCGGCTCAGTCTTATTTCCTCCTCTCTCTCTCTCTCGGCTCCCTCATTAGCCTTCATCATCTTCTTCATCTCCATCATCATTTTCACATCCCCATTCATAAGCATCTTCTGCCATCTCCTCCTCAATCATTACCGTCAGCTCCATCCTCATCATTCTTGTCAACACCCCATTATGGTCCACCGGCTCTAGAAGGGACCATCAGCAGCCACCCTGACCACGACCAGACAAACAGAGCAGAAGAAGGCCCAGTGGAAGCCCGGGATTCACAGTCGGGTCAGCGAGGGCGAACATACATTCACGGGGCATGGACTATAAAAGAGAAGCAAGGGACACCAAAAAGGTCACTACAAGGAACCGGAGAAGCCGGCAAGCAGCAGACATCGGTGTGACAAAAAGCCGGCAATGAAGCATTATTCAAAGCCAGATCGCCGGAGTATCAGAAGATGTCTAATATGGGGTTCCAAAAATACCTCATGATGCTAAAATGACCAATGTCATCTCCCTGTGCATTTCGAAAATCATCTGCGACTCCCATACCACAGGCAAATCGGCTGCATCCGAAAACATGCTTGGCCACACCTAAGGGTCACCAGGACCAGGTAACAGGTTTCAGACTATTTTTCGGAAATCATTATGACTAGGGAAAACGAGACCCTTTTCTACAAAAAACCATAGCCGAAGACCTTTTTAACGAATTGTCAATGCACGAAATATGCGCCAATCAATCCCAGGGACCTCAAAGGCTAGGGAAATAAACCCTAATCGCACTGCACGAGCCATTTAGGTTTTTCGAGTGCCGTTCATACAGAAAAATGGCCCCTTTCAGGTGGAATCTCGCACCTTGAGCTTATTCTGGAAAAAGTTAATGTCAGAGCTCTGCACCACCCAATCCCAACAACCCCCAAAGCCTGGGAAATCATTTCGGCCAAACTGCACAACTCACCAAGGTCTCTTGAGTAGCGTTAAAGTTGTCTCAAACATCCCCCGGCAAACTTTCGAGGCTCGTTTGCAACAAACGGAGAACAAAGTGATCTTCTGACACATTAGAACACTCGTGAAACACTAAGAAAGCTCCGATTGTATATTCCCAAGATGTATCGGGTTCCCGATCTTCAACCAAGGCCGACGAGTCAACTGTTCCGCCAAAAGCACGAAACACGCCAATACGAGCAGTACAACACACAGAGTCATAAATAGGCGACAAAAATAGTTAACTTCGTTCCGATCACCCAAACTAAGCGAAACTGACTACCGAACCTCTAGGCCACACGAGCATTCATTTAAGCAAAGCATAGTAATATTAGGCTCATTAGGATCGTCTTTGCGTGCGCATCGACAATTCGTCGTTCATGGGAGCCACGAAGCTCAAACGCGCAACTAATCGAGACCCAAGCTTCCCCGACTATTCTCCAAGCAAAAGTAGGGCCCACAGCTCAGCCCCCAAACCACGGCTCAGCCCTCCAAGCCCCAGCTCTCCCCATGGTCGGTTGGAGCCAACTCAAGCTCCTCCGCAAATTCAAAATATCTCTTACACACTTTCCATCCACCCTTCCATCCATCATCTCCCTATCAACTTTCCATGACTTTTCCTACACTCAACAAAACACTTTCCCTACCCTAATCACCTCAAGAGCAAAGGCCCCTCTCTAATCTCCCTCTAATCACACTTTACTTTCACTAATTGCACCATTAAGCTTACCTATATATGCCCTAAGCATCCTTAAGTTAATCACTTCTTGCCTTCCGTTCTCTCTCAAGCAAATTTCTCTCTAAAATCCTCTCAAGCAGCTCCCATCTTCCCTGGACGTCCAACCCTTTACCCAGCCCAAATCAAGGCTAAAATTGCCGGAAAACTCAACCGTTTTTCGGTAACCACCCGCCCGACCTTCCCAAGCCTCAAACAAAACACATACCCCCCATATATCCACCCTCCCGAGTCCATTTCCAGACTTCGTTTCATCGTTTGAAGCCAGCAACCGCCCATTCCAGAGTTGAGCAGAATCGGGTTCCTAAGGGTTTTTCCCGAATTCCCTGGCTTTTCTTTCCTCTACGATTTAGGTAAGTCGTGCCAACATCCCTCGAAGGGTCACCCACGACCTTCACTCTCCCCGTGACAAGGAAGTCACGGCCCGAGAGCCTAGCAACCTTGCACAACCGCCCTTTCCCTTCACTTTCTTTCTCGAGTCCTTATACACTCTCACCCGGTTTTCTCTCTTGATTCCGGGTTAACACAAGGTTTCGTTCTCTACGAGCCATACACAGTTGCGTTCTAGAATTCCTTGGGAGTTCAAAACATCCGTTGAGGAAGCCGCCACCGAGCCATGGTGCAAGCCAAGTTCTACCCCGATGCCTTCCTTACTCTTCTCGGGTCAACTTTGTCCAGCCAGGTCACCCGACTTTTCGACCCTTCACCAACTCTTTCCTCGCATCCTGAGGCTAGGTATAATACTCCTACGACTTAGAGAAGTAGGCCTCTTAGCTTCCTACGCTTGTGAGGTGATAAGGCGGTCCTTGACCGAATGCATGCATTATTATCATTTAATGCGTTGTATCTCGTTCATTTTGTTCATATGATGCCGTAATATACGTATCATGGCTGGAAATGATGGAAGTCGATGTAGAAGAGGCCACCATGGCTCGATTAAGCCATGGAGAACTCACGACTAGGTCCCATGGGAGGGAGTTGTGGGCTTACTTGGCTCATCCGAGGCCAAAAGGGCCTCTCCTTCCCCAAAATTAGTTGTTTTCCTACGTTTTACATTTTCATCGTTGTATTGCACACTAGCATGATAGGAAGTAAGTGTTTTCAGAGTCGAGGAGCTCGTCACGGCCCGGGATAGCCGAAGGAAGCTTTGGGCTCTCTCCCAAAGGAAGAGGCCGAGAGTCCTTGTGGCTTGCCCGAGCCTCAAACGGGCTTCTCTCCCTCAAGACAAGTTGGCTCCCGTGTTTTTACGTCTTTGTCTTTGCATGAGTCGGTGCCATTTTATCGATTCCATTAAATATTTTGTTTGTGAGTGTTTACATATTTGCATGTGTTTTCTGAGAGCATAGCGACACCGATTGCGTAAATGAGTGTTGTTGTCGTGTTTGATGTTTTGATGCACGCGAGAAATGATTAAAACCAGAATGAGGAAACCGCTGAGACCTTAAACGGGTCAAGGAGCCTCTCGGCCATCCCTCAAGAGGAGTGGCTGAGAGCCCCTTGACATGTTTCGGGTCATAGGAGGCCTCCTACTTTCAGTTTAATGGTCGGTGCTTGGATTGATTGTAATCGCATTTTCCGTTTTGTCACTAATCACACAGATAAATGGCATGTTAAGCCGTTTGTTTAAGTAATACGTATGGATTTGGATATCAGCGACTATTTCGAACCCATGAGGGTCCAAGAGCACATCGGTCGTCATCGACCAGGTGCTCTTGGCCTTCAAGGACCCGTTTCGGCCCTCGGGTCACGAATCGATTCCATTAATCTGTAATATTCAAGGCTCAAGGCCATAATCATTAATAATTCCACATTCGGAAAAATGGAACATATCATTCGGCTGGGCAACCTCTCGGCCTAAATAAACTTATAATTGCGTCAACGGATCATGAACTGTCGGAAATGCCCTTTTAAAAATCACAATTTGAAAAGCACCGAGACACATAACATATGTAGCATGGGCATCTATGGAACGCTAGTGCGTCTTGACTCGAATTTGAGCCCGATTTGAGGCGGCTCAAGTCGAGGTGTATGAGTCTTCCTTAGACCACTCCCAGGTGGAACGACCGTTTTCTCGGTCCTTTCAGGGTCGACAAGATCCCGATAGGCCCCCAAGGGATCGGTCGGCACCGACTTGTCACGTGATCTCAATTTTGCACGAGCTCTTTACACAATTTATAGTTCAAGGGAATAATCGTCATTTCGTGAATTGTCGATGTGCGCAACCGAATTTTAATCTCGTCGGGGCACGCATGCGCGCGCCTAAATGCAACGCGGCTTGGGAGTGTCCACCATCCCAGGGATGCGCGACGGACGCACGTGAGAATGAGTCGCCACTACCTGTTTACAACCCGAAGGTCGAGGGCCGGTGAGTTGCCCGGGTCTAAGGGTATGGGATATACCTAGTATGCTAAGGCAATGGTCTGTACGGAACCGGAAATTCCGAATTCGGGGGTTCTATTACGTATGGGCCTATATCCCATACGCTCTTTCGGTACTCTAACTTGCTAGGCTTGCCATTTTATTTATTTACCGCATGATTTAGGGTTACATTTGACTCGCTCGTTTTGACATCGTAAATTCGAAGAAAGCCTCGTACCGTCCACTGTCCGACCGGAATTATTACATGAATAAATATACAACATAAATCCGTATCTCAAATAAAAGACAAATTACAATGATTGAATCCCGATCGGTTTGCGTTCGGCCATTATTTCACTCATGCTCACCGTATGGTTTGGAAAAGACCGAAAATTAAATTAAATGCGCACTCGGTGTATGGGGGCATTGGACCCGTGATCGATGGTTAGAGGCGTTGGACCCTATGTAAATCGTGTCCTAAAGGATCGAGCTCGATCCGCATAACAAATAAGTGCAAAAATGTAACAAACAAGCTCAAATAAATAAGCAATGGGGTTTTGTTATCGCCGAATTTACGTGAATTAACTGATTATTAACCAAGGTATCTTAGCATACGAATTCTACCTTAAAACAAACAAAAGGAGTGATAGATAGGGCATGTAGCATTCGGCATCATTTTAACGGACCCGACAGACATGATGTCCATAGTCAAGTCTCGAATGTGTGGGTTATTTTTAAATTATTATGTATCGTGACAATGTGGATTTTACAGATTAAGAGTATTTTTACCTGAAACCCAAAACCTAACCCTCTATTTGACTATTGCCCATGTTTGATTTAAGCTGAATTTGAGATTAATCTGTTTTTCCATGTTTTAAGCCGTTCTAAATACAAACCTATACTAGAGTGACGGCAGGACAAGAACCGATAGTCATCCCCCTTGAATCGAAAAATATGTGTGTGTAGCACGTATCTCAATGCTTTTGAAATTGTGAATTTAAAAAGGGAGTGACTAACAGTTATTGAACTGTTGATGCGATTACAGATTATTAATCGGTTCGTACAATTCATTTAAAAGAGTCAAGTGATTTAATTTAGCCAAATTTAACGTACCGATTATCCCGTATGTAGAATTTTAGGTTAATTAGAAATTTTCGAGTCGTCGAGATAGCCATTAGTTGATCGCCTGATAAACTCTAATTTCCGACATTGTCACGTTGTATACATATAATTACAAAAATAAAATATTTAAATGGGGCACATACATTTTCGGTTGGTGATCCAAGTAGGAAAGGGTCGGATATTTTTAGAAAATGTCCAGGGGACTGAATTGAACGATTTTAAAAGAGCAGAGACTGATTTGAAAATTCGGATGAAGTTTAGGGGACCGATTTGAAAATTCTGAAAAAATTGGAGACTGTGTAAAAATAATTGAAAATGTCCCAGGACTTGTTTGAAACGAATTTAAAAATATGGACTGATCTGAAAACAAAAAAAATGGCCCCAGGACTAAACTGAAACAACTTGGAAAGTTCCTTGGGATGCTTGAAAAATTCTGGGAATTCCAGGACTGATTGGAAAATAGTAAAATGACTGGGACTTGATTGAAAAGAATTTTGAAATTCGGGGCAGATCTGAAAAGGGTGAAAAATGGCCCCAGGGCTAAACTGAAACAATTTGAAAAGTTCTTTGGGATGCTTAAAAAAAATTCTGGAAAAATTCAAGGACCGATTGGAAAATGGTGAAAATGGCTGGGCTTGACGGAAAAGAATTTTAGAGTTCAGGGCAGATCTAAAATAAAAAAATAAAATAAAATGCGTCCTCCGGACTAAAATGTGACAAAATAGAAAGTTCGTAAAATCGAGTTTGGGACAAATCCGATCACCAACGCAACCCAAGAACGCTCATTTCACATCATATCCATCAAGCAAGCATTAATATTCAGGAAAGGAGCCCTAATCATGCCACTAAGTAGAGAATTTACCTAGTTCGGAAAGTTGAAGGGTGATTCTGTAAAAATAACAAAATCGCCGAACGAATCGGGTCAGATCGGATCGGATCAGACTGCCCGCCCGAAGGAGAAACCGCTTGGAAGAACGCTGGGCCGAATGGATTTGGGTTGGACCTGCGAAGCAAAAGAAATGGGCCGAGGCCCGTTAGTCGAAGGGCGGTCGGGATCGTCGAGAACGGCGGTGACGACGTTGCGGGCGGCGGTTCTCGCCCCTGGAATGGACGCCGGTGACGATTTTGGACACCACCGACGCTTCGCCGTGGTCGATCTGGGCCTCACAGGAGTTAAAATAGTCAGGATCGGGGAAATTTTGCGGTTTTCCGGCGAAGGTTCCGAATTCCTCTGATTTCAAAATTCCCCAAAACGAGAGCAAATTTTTCTTTTTTTTCTTTCTGGGTTCTCTTCCCTCCTTTCCGTCCATTTAATTGCAATTTCTTCCCCTTTTTCGTTAAGATTTCGGTCGATTTGGGGATTCTGGGCCGGCGGGGATCGCGGGCAGCCAGTGAGCTCTGCCCGGCCTGCTCGAATATTTTTTTTGGGCCGGCAGGATCACTGGCAGCCGGTGAGAGCTGCCCGACCCTGCCTGGCCTACTCGAAATTTTTTTAAAAAAATTATATATATATATTATTTATTTATTTATTATTTATATTTATTTTAGAAAAGGTAATAAATTGGAAAAATGACGATTTTGCCCTCCTGGAGCCGATGGACCGAAATTGGGTGCTGACATTCGACACCATAGGCGTTAAGGTGATCGAAACACTCCATGCCACGAGTGGAGATGGGCAGCCCGTTCGAGTGCAAGTTTCATTTGCATAGCCCTCTTTCTCCAATCTAAGTGTTTCTGTCATCCTAGCGTAGATTCGGGTACCTAGACACGGTATCTCTGTCGTAAAACATGCAAAACTTGACTAACCATTCATTCGACTTAATTAAACATTAGAAATTGGTTAGGTGGAACTCTAGGTTCCAAATCTTATGTCAAAACACGCATTCTTGACATAATCTGTAAAGCCCGCATTGTCATTATACATAACAAGTTTAAAAAAAACCCAAACACGCGTAGTCGAATTAGCATCGCATTGTAGAATGTTCTCTTGCTTATCTAGGCTAGAAAATTGCTTGCCAAGCAACCCGGGTCCATAATTGGTTAATCAAGTAAACAAGACGCATAATACACAACTTGTCTGTATTCATCCGTTTTTATCCGTTTCTATCAGTTTTTGTCTGTTTTCCTCTATTGCTTGCTGATTTGTTATGGTTCAAGCCCGAACTCATAGGTTACGCTTTGCACGGGGTCCAACGCCCCAAACCATCGATCACGGGGTCCAACGCCCCCATACACATTGAGTGCACGCAACCTGAGTGCGGAACGGGGTCTAGCCCCGAGTCACTGCTTTGCTCCAAGTAGTGTCTATATGGAAGATAACTTGGAATGGGCGTGTGAATCATGGATAAACAATTGCCCGAGAGCTTGACCGGTCCCACGGACATCTTAAGAGTCGATCGACTCTTTTGCTATCTGTCGGTCCGGTTGGACTCGACTCCCTACTCTTTTACTCGCGTTGCCTTAATTTGTTTGTTGGTCATCCAAATCTCACGGTTAGTTGGAGCGGAATATTTGGCCCAATACAAACCGACTGGGATCCATGTACTGTATTCTTTTGTATTATGTAATTATTCGAGAGCACATTGTAAGGATATTGTTATTCGCACATTTATTCATTCATTGTAAGGATCCCCGATTAGTGAGTGGACGGTCCAAGTGTCGAACCGATTGAGTTGATTCACTTGCCCAAAGACGAGTAGATTCAACGCTTCGCGGTTTCGGTTCGCGCGAGAAGTCGATCACCATGGTCCGATGAACCGTAACGCAAGCATAGTAAACCGATCCCTCGATGTGCGAGCTTACTCTTTTCTCGTGTTCTTAACCTGAATCGATCGTTTCATCAAATTTACGGTGTCAACACAAGTAATGAGAGCGCAACCAAATTCATGCGATAAATAAATAAAATGGCAAGCCCTAGGCAAACAGAGTACCGAAAGGGTGTGCAGGATATAGGTTTGCACGTAATAAAACCCCCGAATCTGAAATCTCCAATTTTGCATAACCATTACCTTAGCAAACTAAGTGTATCTCATACCCCCAGACTCGGGCAACTTATCGACCCTCGACCTCCGGGTGGTAAACAGTCAAGTGGCAACTCCTTCTCACGCGTATTCATCACGCATCCTCAAGAAGGTGGACACTCTTAAGCCGCGCCATAGCGCGCGCCTGCGAGCCCCGACGAGACGAAATTCGTGTCCGCATGACTTGACGACTCCACTGGGAACACTTAGAAGGTTCGGGCTTGATCTGTTTGTTTGCTTGCTTGCTTACTCACTCTTTTTATTTACATCTTTCGTTTAGATTTCGCTCATTACTTCTGCATTTACATATATGCATCATTCCTAGCGGTATTTAGGTACCATGTTGGAAATCCCATGGGCACCAATAAGAGCTAGGTTAGAAAGTGGTCCCGAGTAGCGAAACGGATCGAATGGCTTTACTGTCGAACCGGCCTCCAAAGATCCTCGCTCGGTTTTAGGGAAGTGATTACCCCTCGATCGGGAGCCCCCATCCCTAGTTTGTTTTTCCTGGTAGCACCAAAATACTACATAAACGGGGACCGTCATGCTAAACCAATTTAACCTCTATGTCATCAATCGACCCCAAAGTCGAGTCTTTGTGTCGACCTTTGATCATTTTTTTAAGCAGGCATTTTCCTGTTTTAAGGAGAGAGAATTGTACATTGTAAAAGCCCGATTATAGTTTTATTTTTCGCACATGCATGCATGTTTACGAAAACTAAGACATTGTTTCGGTTCAATTTTAGACATTTAATCCGTAATCTTTTCCATCTAGGTAAGGATGACTAGCTCGACTGTCTGCCCTAGGCTCGACTACATGTCACTGCCAGATCGGCAGATCATCCGCATCTGGGACAAACTCCGCCGCGAGCTCGTCGAGGCCCGAGCAGAGCTCATAGACCAGAGGGAGCTACAGTAGGAGCTAACTAAGGCACGTGTGCGCGTGGAGGCCCTAGACAAAGAGATACCGCGTTTGAACGCCAAGTTAGACCGGGCGCGGGCGAAGGCACGAAAGGTCTCACATCCCTAGGACTAGTTCGTCGGCAGTGTTTTCAACCTGCTCGAGCCTGAGTAATGCTCACTTGGTTACCGAGCGCGAGAGATTGTCGATTCAATGTCTAGGTTCTTTTTAAAATCGAACATGTTGCCTTTTGTAAACTCGGGAATTGAATCGAATCAAGCAATGCATTAACATTTTGAAATATTATGCATCTCATGCATTCCTTTCTTTCAATTATTGCTCCGTACTTTCATTTATAAACAAACCTATGTCTCTCGCCACTTACACACTCATGAGATGTAGGTGTTTACAACTGGCTACTCTACACCGATACTTTACTCGGTCTCGTGTAAGAATGGCCGAAGAAAATCAGTCCGAAATTCCCAAAGAAGTTAATCCACCAGCACTGGTTCATTCCAACAGCCGGCAACCCAAGTGCCACCACTACTGATCCCTGCAGGAATACAACTAGCTTATTCAGGGGCACCCTTGGCCCATCTCTCACCGCCGACTTCAACGGGTGAACCCCTAGCACATTAAGGGGTTCCGCCACCACCACTAGTATATGCGCCACCTCCACCGGCAACTCAAGCACCACCGCCTACCCATGACACCGCTCGCGTAACCGTACTCAAGGGCAACGTCACCACGCTCTAGAGTACGGTCAACCAAATGGCCGCGGAAATGGCCGAGCTCTTGGCCCTACTCAGGGGCCCGAATCGTGCATTTTCAAGCTCCACCCCGCCTCTTGCACACTGGTCAATGGTCGACCCTGCTCTTTGGGTCCCGCCAACCCATGCACAAATAAGCAACATCGCGACTGCCCCAGCACCAACTGTCATTCTGGCCCCCATTCCTCCCCCGATGCACGTTCTAGCGATCCACCCAGTCGACATCCTCCAGCCGTCGTCCACTATTCCAGCAATCGTCCCGCTTCTACCAATGACGATTCCAACGCCGGACCCGGCTATATTTGCACCGCCTCCCATGTCTGTGCCGGCCCCGGCCATAATCTACACGATTCCTCCGCCGATGGCCTTCCTGGCATCGAGCGCCCCTGCTCCTGCTCAAACTACAGAGCATTTCTCATTCCTCACTCTACAACCCCACATCAGCCTCCACTACCAAGTTCCACCACCTAATAACATTCATTTTCCCTGAGCTGGGGCACGCCGACCCACGTGGCCCCTGTAGCTCTACCCACAAATTTCCTCCCCGGGACAAACCGAGTAGGAAATGAGGATGAAGAAGATAGAGGAGACTATTAAGGCCCTCCAAGCCAGTGCCTCTCGCCATGACACTCACTACCTAAACCTGAACCTCTTCCCGGGAATGCGGCTTCCCCCAAAGGCCAAAGTTCCCAACTTCAAGAAGTTCGACGGGATGATGGACCCGCAACACCATCTTCGACACTATCAGAGGAACATGCTCCAGTACTTAGACTATGAGCAATTCGTTGTTGCCACGTTCCAAGAGAGTTTGTCCGGACCAGCTCTCAACTGATTCATGTTGCTCCGAGCAGAAGACAGTCCCTCTTGGACCGAGCTACCCAAGAAATTCATAGAGCAGTACCAGTACAACATAGGGACACCCCCATCCTTCCTCGAATTGAGCACGATGGAGATGAAGGGGCAGAGATTCGAGGATTGCGCCACTCATTGGCGTTCCGAGGCAGCAAAGCACTTTCCCTCTATCTACGAGGCTCAGCAGATATAGATGTCCCATGCAACGTTCAATGGGACCTACTACTCACATCTCATGGGCTACAAGTCCTTGTTCTCCGAAATGATCATGGTTGGGAAGCAAGTGGACCTAGGCATCCGATCAAGAAGACAGAAGGGGAATCTTCAAAGAATGCCACTTTTGTAGCGTCCTCTACCAACAATAAGAAGAGCAAAGAGACATCCATCAATGTTGTCAATGCTGGACGCCGAGGTCCCTAGCAGTATTCATTAACGTTCAAGCCAACAGCACCGGCCGTTCAAGCGTACGCCCTGTCTCCCATGCAATATCAGCAACATTACCTAGCCTAGCCGGTCTATTACTTGGCTACCCCGGCTTATTCCCCACCACAAGCTCCGCAGCCGTATGTCCATCACTATCCGCCACTGCACCCTCAGGAACCTCCCACCAGGGCACCAGCTATGAGAGTTCCTCGGCCGGCACAACAAGCGCCAACCTCGTAGGCTCGACAAGGAGACGCAACACAGGCTAGGCCTCAGAAGCACTACACTTCACTGCCAGCCCCTCTATCTCAAATTTATCGGCAGCTCTAGTAGCTGGAAAGATCACACTCGAGGCTCCTCGCTCGAGCTTTGACCCGATAGCCCAAAACCAGAGCGCCCACTGTGAGGACCATTTCGGTGCTCCAAGGCACAACACTGACAATTGTTGTAGGCCAGGGGATAAAGTCCAAGAAATGATCGACGGGCGAAACTCTCATTCAACAATGTCAAGCCGCCAAAAGTCCAAGCCAACCCTCTCCTCGATCACGCATCAAGTTTAGGACTAGCCATCAACGCGATCGACATCGGTTCCTCGGACGAGGACAAGGCTGAGCAGCAAGTGCTGGCCTCCTAATGAGGCCGCTTGAGTGTAAAATATGACCATGCATGTAGGCGTAGCTATATGCCATGTAGCGGAAGAGTAATCCTTTGTCATCGCCCGAACACGAATATTAATGAAATCCCTTGCACATCTTTTGAATTTTGGCGTTAAGACTCTCTTTTTCTCTTTATTTATTCCCAGCATTTCTTGCATTCTGAGATGAATAATGCTCATTTCCGGGAACCACTTGACTCTGAAATAATGAACTCAGACTTGAAGTCCCCTCGTGCGATACTCTGAAGACTGGGCCTACCCCACCCTTCACTGTGACCACCGACGAGCCACTGGGGCAACACGCACTTTATTTCTTAAACTCCCTTTTACTTTTATGCATTCCCAAATAGGCTCCTAACCAGAATAAACCCTTCAAGTGAGCATTGGGACAGTCCCGAGAGTACCCTATCGGTTCTATCGAGCCCGTTCGACCCGCTTGTCCACTTGGGATCCCGCTTCTCAAGTTTTCCCTAGGATGACAACATTTAATTACCCACACCCGGGGAAAGTACATTAGTGCGGCCCCCAGCCGTGGCTTAACCACTCCAGTATGGCGATGACCAAGCTCCCAGAAAACAAATGTCCCCCACGCATGGCACCTTAAGGGTCATGCACTGGACGAAAGCGATTTTTTCCATGAGTCCACTTCATATTTCTTACCACACATTTCACCATATAATCGCCAGATGCATATCTTTTTTGTCGCTTTCACTTGGACACGTTGGCCACAAGCGTAAAATAATGCACGGATTCACACCTTCTCGAGAACTTTTCTCGGACCTTTACCCTCATACTTCGACAGGGGAAGTGCCCGACAAAGAGATACCCCCTATGAAGCCGAAGACAGAAACGACCAAACGAGCCATATGCTGTCAACGTAATCATCAGCCGACGTCTAGTGCTGCTTCCAAGGCAAACACGTCCATCAGCTTCGAGAGCGCACATCCCCCAAGAGGCGCCCACTGCGGGAGCAACAAGACACGGTCGGGGACGAAGATCGAGCAAGACATCAGCCACTAGCAATATTCGAGTGTGCCAAAGCATCTTAGTCCAATATTCGCACTAAGACAACTCCGATTACCCACACCCCTAGGGCAAATCTTTATTTCTTTAAGAATTTGAAAAAATCATTTGTAAAGTTTGTGAGGCATAAGAGACCCTTGATTCGACTTCTGAGCGTGCAAAAACTTTAAAACAAACCCACACAAAATGGGGCTAGGACAAAGATCAAGTCTCCACAAAGCAAAGCACACCAAAGCAATCTCGGCAACGCAAGAGTCAAGAAAAGTCAGGCAAATTTGAGGGGCACAAACAGACCCCAACATCAAAAAGAAAGCGGGACAAGCTCGTCAGTCAAGAAAAGCACAAAAATCAAAGGCCTCGCTAAAACAAGGGGCAGCTAACGCGACTCCTTAACGAAGACAGAATATGAAACAACACCAACTCAAAAGTTGAATTCTCTAGACTTTCCTTCCTTGCAAATTTGAGAGATAAAAGAATCGAACCCGCTAGGTCGAAAACCCCTTTGAGGCTACTTAGACAAAAGCTAGGGTGAAAGAGAGGTACGGCTGGAAACTATGAATAGAGCTGACGTGGCAAAAAGTGAGTACATCCCCCCTCTAGTTTGAGAGATACGGTCGGATCCTGAGGTGGGCGACCGCAACAAAAGGAGAGCAAAATGAGAGAAAGACAAGCACAATTGACACCCTAGCTTGACAGCACCCTGTGCGGACTAGGGACCCCCAAAGGAAGTGGCCAGCTTATCTACTCCAACAAGATTCCTAATCGACTCCCTTACATAACTCAACCGTTCGAGGTGGATTCCTCTTCACGAGAAGCAGGCAACCGATTACTCTACCCAAGTAGCTCGGGACAACCTACCCCACAGCAGAAGGATGGAAGGAGAGATTGTACATCTCATTGCAGTGCGTGAACTCGTGTATCTTTCTTAGCCTGGAGCAACGTGCTCCCCATGCCTTTTCTTTTCTCTTTGTCATTTCATAACTCCAAATAGGTTACAGCTACCCTTCAATTATCTACCACAAAACCAAAATCCCAAACATCCATCTCTAAGGGTCTAGTCATAGCGCCTTGGAAACGATTAGACCAAGGTCTGATCAATTCTTGAAAGAAATTTCCCAGCGGATTACAAACGCGGCCGCACTACGGCACCTTGATGAGAAACTGACGGGCGTGTTGAACAATCTATAGAGCCACTAAGGCATCATCGAGGACGTCTCAATACTCCTATAAATGTCCAACAGGAGCCCCTGGAGGCCTCGCAGCGAGGACTTCGAAAACGGGACCCCATTTGCAATGCCAAAACAAAATTCTTCACGGGTCGCTCAGGCGACCCGTGACGAAGGAGCGTGTTTAGCAATGACTCCTTGTGCTTATACATCGTTAGTAACCCCCAATGACTTACTAATGATGCTAGGAACACAGGCACTAAGCAATAAGAACTACGACAAGCTCTGATTCCTGGTCCCTCGAGATACGTAAGTGCTCATCTCTAGAGTTCAAGTCCTTCATCACAAGGCTGGCTTCCAACAGATCAACAAGTAATTGCCCCAACAGAAAGGCCGGCTTCCGGCAGATCAATACACAATTGCTCTAATGGCAAAGCCGACCTTCGGCAAATCAGCACCTTCGGGGCAACATCCGCCCCTCACACTCAAGCGCGCACCGCCGCCTGCGTGACTAATGGTGAGCCATGCCCACCTTTGCGGGGGAACCACTCGCAGTTTTTTCTCTCCCTGTGTTAAGACGAGTCACGACCCCGAGAGTAGGTCCAACCCACAACATCGTCATCCTACGGCCACACTCATAAGCAACCGGGGCATCCCCGATGAACACAACGACTGGGGCATTCCCACCAAGCGCAATGACAATCGATCTCCAGCAAACCCAACAAGGGCCTTAGAGGCCACCGCCCAAAGAAGTCGTCTCTCAATCAAGCTAAGCTCACGTCTCCCACCACTTAGCATGGATAGAAAGCACTTTCTATGCCATAAGCAGCTCCCCAATACACTCGTGCTTCCCGCCCATTCCTCCCGAACAAACACTCATGCACATCGTCGGATCAACCCCGACTTTGCATTCCCATCGGATCCACCCTGACTTCACTTTACTTTCCTGTGGGATCGACCCCGACTCTGCATTCCCGTCGGATCCATCCCGACTTCGCTTTACTTTTATGTCGGATCCACCCCGACTTCACGTTACTTTTCTATTGAATCGACCCCGTCCTCGCATTGCCGTCAGATCTACCTTAACTTCACTTTACTTGCTTGTCGGATCCACCTCGACTTTGCTTTCTTGTCGAAACGACTCTGATCCGGTTATCCTGTCTTGGATCCACCCCAATTTTACTTTCCTAAACAATTTCAAGTTTCATTCTTCGCAGTTTTCTCCTATGCATGCTCTGTACTACTTTCTTGCATCATCTTTTGCTCTTTTCCTTCCTCGGGGTTGGGCAACGCTCCTCAACCCCCAACTAATAAACTCCGTGCCCTGGTACAACCTTCCTCGACATATTCAAAGACATAAGAGGAATGGCCATGGAGATGTCGAGGCGGTCACCAGGACCAAATAAAGTACCTCTTATAGTCTTTGGTTGCGTCATCTATCCAAGCACGCGACCAAAGAGGGGCAAGCTGTTAGCACACCATTCTGGTCCATCGACTCTAGCAGGGAACATTAGTAGCCACCTTGACCACAACCCAACAAATAGAGCAGAAGAAGGCCCAGTAGAAGCTCGAGTCACTATTCACAGTCGGGTCAACGGGAGTAAACACACATTCACGTGGCATGGACTACAAATTAGAAGCAAGGGCCACCAAAAATGTCATGGCAAGGAACCGGAGAAGACGAGCAAGCAACAAACATTGGGGTGGCAAAAGCCAGCAATGCAGCACTATTCACCGCCAAATCGTCGGAGTATCAAAAGATGTCTAATATGGGGTTCTAAAAATAGCTCATGATGCCAAAACAACCAATTTCATCTCCGTGCTCATCTCGAAAATCATTTGTCTAAGTCGAGGCACTCCTGAACATCCACAAACGGTTCTTCTAAGGGCCTCCAAAGACTCCCGCTCCATAGGCAAATCGACGGCACCCGAAAACAGGCTTGGCCACACCCAAGGGTTACCAAGACCAAGGAACAGGTTTCAGACTGTTTTTTGGAAATCATTATGATCTCCCAAGTGGATCCAGACCTGGGAAAATGGGGCTATTTCTACAGAAAACCACAGTCAGAGACTTTTTCAACGAATCGTTAATGCACGAAATTCGCGCCAATCAATCCCAGGGACCTCAAGGGTTAAGGAAATAAACCATAATCGCACTGCAAAAACCATTTAGGTTTCCCAAGTATTGTTCAGGCGGAAAAAGGGCACCTTTCAACCGAAATATCGCGCCTTGAGCTTGTTCTGCAAAAAGTTAATATCTAAGCTTTGCACCACCCATTCCCAACAATCCCCAAGGCTTGGGAAATCATTTCGGCTGGGACTACACAACTCAGGAAGGTTTCCCGAGTAGAGTTAAGTGGTCTCAAACGTCCCTCGGCCAACCATCGGGGCTCGTTTCCAACAAACGGAGAACACAGTGGTCTCCAGACACATCAAAACAATCGGGAAACACTGATAAAGCTTTGATCGCAGATTCCTGGGATGTCTCCGGTTCCTGATCTTCAGCCAAGGCCGACGAGTTAATTGTTCCGCCTAAAGCACAAAACACGCTAATGCGAGTAGTACAACATATAAAGACACAAATAAGCGACAGAAACGGTTAACTTTGCTCCGATTACCCAAACCGAGGGAAACTGACTCTAGATTGTTTTTGCGCGCGCATTGACAATTCGCCGTTCATGCAAGCCGCGGAGCACAAACGCGACACCAATCGAGACCTGAGCTTCCCCTGACTCTTCCCCAAGCTAAGCGGGGCCCACGGCTCAGCCTCCAAGCTACTGCTTAATCCTCCAAGCCACAGCTCTTCCCATGGCCAGTTGGAGCCAACTTCAGCTCCTCTACAAATTCAAAATATCTCTTACACACTTCCCAGCCACCTTCCAGCCATCATCTCCCCATCAACTTTCCATGACTTTCCCTACACTCAACAAGACACTTTCCTTACCGTAATCACCTCAAGAGCACCAGCCCCACTCTAATCTCCCTTTAATCACACTTTACTCTCACTAATTGCACCATTAAGCTTACCTATATATGCCCTAAGCATCCTTAAGTTAATCACTTCTTGCCTTCCACTCTCTTTCAAGCAATCTTCTCTCTAAAATCCTCACAAGCAGCTCCCATCTCCCCTGCACATCCAGCCCTCCACCCAGCTCGAATCAAGGCCAAAATTATCGAAAAACTCAACCGTTTTTCGGCGACCACCCACCTGACTTGCCCAAGTCTCAAACAAAACACATACCCCCTATATTTCCACCATTCTGAGTCCATTTCCAGCCTTAGTTTCATCATTTGAAGCTAGCAACTGTCCTTTCTAGAGTTGAGCATAATCATGTTCCTGTGGGTTTTTCCCTGTTTCCTTGGCGTTTCTTTCCTCCACGACTTAGGCGAGTCGTGCCAACATCCCTCGAAGGGTCACCCATGACCCTCACTCTCCCCGTGACAAGGAGGTTACGGCTCGAGAGCCCAACAACCTTGCACAGCCGCCCTTTCCTTTCACATTCTTTCTCGGGTCCCTATACTCTCTCACCGGTTTTCTCTCTTGATTCTGGGTTAACACAAGGTTTCGTTCGCTACAAGCCATACACAGCTGCGTTTTAGAATTCCTTGGGAGTTCAAAACACCCGACCTTCCGACCATTCACCGACTTTTTCCTCTCATCCCGAGGTTAGGTATAATGCTCCTACAACTTAGAGAAGTAGACCTCTTAGCTTCCTAGACTTTGGGGTGATAAGACGGTCCTTGACCGAATGCATGCATGATTATCGTTTAACTCACTCTATCTTGTTCATTATGTTTATATGATGCCTTAATATACGTATCATGGCTAGAAACGATGGAAGTCGAAGTAGAAGAGGCTACCATGGCTCGGTTAAGCCATGGAGAGCTCACGGCTAGGTCCCATGGTAGGGAGCCGTGAGCTTACTTAGCTCATCAGAGGCCAAAAGGGCCTCTCCATTCCCAAAATTAGTTGTTTTCCCACGTTTTACGTTTTCATCGTTGTATTGCACACTAGCATGACATGAAGTTAGTGTTTTCGAGGTTGAGAAACTCGTCACGGTCAGGGAGAGCCAAAGGAGGCTCGAGGCTCTCTCCTAAGGGAGGTGGCAGAGAGTCCTTGTGGCTTGCCCGAGCCTCAAACGGGCTCCTCTCCCTCGAGATAAGTCGGCTCCCGTGGTTTTACGTCTTTCTCGTCGCATGAGTCGGTACAATTTTATTGATTCCAATAAATATTGTGTTTGTGTGTGTTTACGTGTTTGCATGTGTCTTTCGAGAGCATGGTGGCACTGATTGCATGAATGAGTGTTATTGTCGTGTTTGATGTTTTGATGCATGTGAGAAACGATTAAAACCGAAACGAGGAAATCGCCCGAGACCCTAAACGGGTCAAGAAGCCTCTCGGCCATACCTCAAGAGGAGTGGCCGAGAGCCCCTTGACATGTTTTGGCTCATGGGAGGCTTCCTACTTTCGGTTTAAAGGTCGGTTCTCATATTGATTGTAATCACATTTTCTGTTTTGTCGCTAATCACACGATAAATGGCATGTTAAGCACGTTAGTTTAAGTAATATGCATGAATTTGGGTATCGGCGACTATTTCGGGCCCATGACAGTCCAAGAGCACATCGGTCATCATGCATCGGGTGCTCTTGGCCTTTGAGGACCCATTTCGACCCCTGTGTCACGAATCGATTCCGTTAACTCATAATATTCAAGGCTCAATGCCATAATCATTAATAATTCCACATACGGGAAAATGAGACGTATCATTCGGCTAGGTAAACCACTCGGCTTAAATAAATCGCTCGAACCGGCAATTAACTTGTAATCTCATCGATGGATCACGAATTGTCGGAAGTGCCCTTTTAAAAATCTCAATTCAAAAGCACTGAGACACATAACACTTGTAGCATGGGCATCTATCGAACGCTCATGCGCCTTGACTAGAGTCTAAGCCCGATTTGAGGCGGTTCAATCAGCACGACCCCGATAGGGCCAAGGAATCGGTCGGCATCGGCTACCGATCTTCAATAGTCCATGTCACGTGATCTCAACTTTGCACAAGAACTTTATACATTTTACAATTCAAAGGCATAACCGTCATTTTGTGAATCACCGACACCCTAGGCGTTAGGGTGATCGAAACACTCCATGCCACAAGTGAAGATAGGCAGCCCGTTCAGGTTCAAATTTCATTTGCATAGCCCTCTTCCTCCGATCTAAGTGTTTCTGTTATCCTAGCATAGATTCGAGTATCTAGACATGGTATCCCTGTCGTAAAACGTGCAAAAACTAACCATTCATTCGACTTAATTAAACATTAGAAAATGGTTAGGCGGAACTCTAGGTTCCACATCTTAGGTCAAAACACACATTCTTGACATAATCTGTAAAACCCGCATTGTCATTGTACATAAAAAGTTTAAAACAAAGCCACACACGCGTAACCAAATTAGCAACCATTCTAGCATGTTCTCTTGCTTGTCTAGGCTAGAAAATTGCTTGTCAAGCAACCAGGGTCCATAATTGGTTAATCACGTAAACAAGACGCATAATACACAACTTGTCTGTATCCATCTGTTTTTATCTGTTTCTATCAGTTTTTATCTGTTTTCCTCTGTTGCTTGCTGATTTTTTGCGGCTCAAGCCCGAACCCATATATTATGATTTGCACGGGGTCCAACGCCCCCATACACATCGAATGCGTGCAACTCGAGTGCGGAATGGGGTCTAGCTCTTAGTTACTGCCTTGCTTCGAGTAGTGCCTATGTGGAAGAAACTTGGAATGGACGTGTGAATTGTGGTTAGAAAATCGCTCGAGAGCTCGACCGGTCCCACGGCCATCTTAAGAGTCGATCGACTCTTTGCTATTCGTCGATCCGGTTGGACCCAACCCCCGACTCTTTGAGCCCGTGTTGCCTTAATTTGTTTATCGGTCATCCAAAATCTCACGGTGAGTTGGAGCAGAATATTTGGCCCAATGCAAATCGACCGAGATCCATGTACTGTATTCTTTTGTATTCTGTAATTATTCGAGAGCATATTGTAAGGATATTTTTATTTGTACATTTATTCATTCATTGTAAGGATCCGCGTTCGGTGAGTGGACGGTCCGAGTGTCGAGCTGATCTAGTCGATTCACTTCCCCTAAGACGAGTAGATTTAACGCTTCGCGGTTTCGATTTGCGCAGGGAGTCGACCACCACAGTCCGATGAACCGTAATGCGAGGACGGCGAACCGATCCCTCGATGTGCGAGCTTACTCTTATCTCGGGTTCTTGACCTGAATTGATCATTTCATTGAATTTACGGTGTCAATACGGGCACGGAGAGCGCAACCTAATTCATGTGGTAAATAAAAAAAATGGCAGGCCCTAGACAAACAGAGTACCAAAAGGGCATGTAGGATATAGGCCCGCACGTAATAGAACCCCCGAATCCTGAATCTCCGGTTTTGCATGACTATTGACTTAGCAAACTAGGTGTATCCCATATCCCTAGACTTGGGCAACTTATCGGCCATCGACCTCTGGGTTCCAAACAGGCAAGTGGAGACTCCTTCTCACGCGAGTCCGTCACGCATCCTCCTAAAAGTGGACATTCCCAAGCCGAACCATAGAGCGCGCTTGCGAGCCCCAACGAGACGAAATTCAAGTCCGCACAATCCTTAGTCCTTTCCTTCACCGTAGACCCCGGTGGTCCCTGGGGCCTACAGGCACCGAGGGACCACCGGGGTCATGGAACAAGCTTCAGACGACCTCTTGGAACTCTACGGGGTTTCCCGAGGGACGTTTCAGTGGTAGCGACCGCCTTCCGGTGAATCTACGGGGCACGTCCACGGAAAACAGAGATCACAGCGATCCTCGAACACCTCAAGACATTCGGGAAACACTGAGAAAGCCCCGGTCACAAGTCCCCAGGTCCTCTCGGGACAACGGTCTTCGGTCGAGGACGACGAGCCAACAATCCCACACGAGGCAAAAGGGTCACCGAAACAAACATTAAGATGCACAAAGGGCAATCGGAGACCGGGGACGCTCAACTCCACTCCAAATGTCCGAACAGGGCAAAACCGACTCTCGAGGCGCCAAGTCGCCCGAACATTCGCTCACGCGACGAATGGCGATATTAGGCTCATTCAAATCCTCTTTGTTCAAGCATTCCAAATCTATAAATTAATCGGACATCGGAGATCGGACGCGCGTTCAATCAAGTCTCAAGCTTTTTCCGGCTTTTCTCTTAATCGAATGGGACCCACAGCTTAGCCAAGCCAAGCCTCCAAGCCACGGCTCAACCCCAAGCCACGGCTCAATCTCCAAGCCGCGGCTAAAACCCAAAATTCGGTGGCTCCAAGCTCCAAGAAGCACCCCCTCCACACATTTCAAATTCCTTCTTACACCTATCACTTCCCATCACTTCCCCATCACTTCCCATCACTTCTCCCTTACTTCCCCTACACTCTAAGTGACACAAACCCCCCCTAACCCCTCTTCAAAAATTCGGCAGCCCCATAATCCCACTCAAAATCACACTTAATTTCACTAATTTTGCATCATTAGCCTTCTTATATAAGCCTCTTGGGTCATTAACTTAATCACAACTCAATTTCCATTCTCTCTCAAGCTTTCTCATTCTAGGAGAACCTCCATAATCCTCTCAAACTCCAGTAATCAGCCCTGGTCGTTTAGCCCAAGCACAGCCCCGTCCAAGGCCGAAAATGCCGGAAAACTCAACCGTTTTCCGGCGACCGCCATCCAATCCGATCCAAACTTGACCAAACTTCATAACCCACATGTATTCGACCTTCCGAGTCCATTTACGGTGTTATTTTTGCCATTTGAAGTCATCTAGGTCCCGTTTCAGCCCAATTCAGATTCGGGTCCCTAGGGAGTTTCCCGGTTTCTAGGCGAGTTCTTCCTTCCCGACTCATACGAGCCTCAAACAAACTACATATCCCACATGTATTCGACCTCCCGAGTCCACTTCCGTTGTTAGTTTTGCGATTTGAAGCTCCCAGAAGCCCGAACCAGCTCTGTCCAGAACCAGGTTCCGTAGGTGTTTTCACGGCTTCCCGGGCTTCCCAGACATTTCCACTACCTCAAGAGTATAGCGAGTCGTGCCATCATTTCCTAGGGGTTCCTCATGACCCTCACTCTCCCCCGTGACAAGGTGATCGCATGCCGAGAGCCGCTCAACCGCGCACCACCGCCATTTCTCTCTTTTCTCCCTTCACAGATTTTTTCCAGTTTTTACCAGTTTTCTTTGCATTTATCGGGAAAATCGACATGTCTAATCTTCACGAAACCACTGCAGGCATGATCCTCAGTCAGTTAGGAGTCTAATGCCACCGATCTTGCACCAAAAGACCACCGGGAGCCTCCCGTAGAGTCGTTTCGTCATCGGGTGCCAGTTGGGTTTGTTCCTCTGGTCGTCTTTTCTAACCCGAAATATGCAGGAACGCACAGGTCAGCTCGGGTTGAATCTCGCTACGAGCCACCTATCACCGTGTTCCTCACTCAGTTAGGAGTCCAATGCCACCGACCTTGCATCAAAAGACCACCGAGAACCTCCTGTAGAGACTTTTCCTTGCCGGGTGCCAGTCGGGTCTGTTTGTCCCGACTGGATCTGTCTTTTTTTTACTAACCCAACTTTGTTTTTGATTTCTGGAAAATCTACGCATGCTCTCCTTCCGAAACCACCGCAGGCATGATCCTCAGTGAGTTAGGAGTCCAATGCCGCCAACCTTGCAGCAAAATACCACCGGGAGCCTCCGGGACAGCCATTTCTTCTGACCTGCCCAGTCGGGTCAGTTCCGCCCAGTCGGTTCTGTTTTCTGCTAGCTAACCCGACTTTGTTTTCGATTTCCAGAAAATCTACGCATGCTCTCCTTCCGAAACTACCACAGGCGCGATCCTTAGTCTCTTGGGAATCCAACGCAACTGGCCCCGCGCGAAAATTCCATCCCGATCAACCGGTACAGCCCCGACAAGCCAGACTGCCAGTCGGGTCTGCTAGTCGACCCGACTGCACCGGTTCGGGTCCGTTCGTTCCAGCCGAGTCTCCCGACTCCCTTTGCCACTTCTTTGACTATTTCCTCGTGTTCCGAGGCTAGGTAACATTTCTCTACGACTTAAATGGGTCTAGGTCTCCGATTTCCACTTGTTATGGGGTGATAAATTGTTAATATACATGTTGCACGTAAACTAGGGTCTTCATGCGATTCCATGTATTACCATGCAATTTCATGCACGTTTACTCTCCGTATTATATCCGTATGACGTATAAATGCATGTATCATGATGGGAAACGGCTTGGATCGAGATAGGAGAGACCCCTTGGCCACGGTAGAGTCATGGGAGCCCACGGTCTAGTCCCAAGGGAGGGACCCGTAAACTCCCTTGACTTACCCGAGACTAGGACTGTCTCTTTTCCCCGAAACTAGTCGGTTCCCATGCCTTTGTCATCGATCTCCGCGTGTAATGCGTTAACATGACGGAAAAAAACTTAAGTCGGGGTTGAAGAGGTCGCCTTGACCCGTGTAAGCCACGGAAACTCACGGTTATTCCCCATGGGAGGTGGCCGAGAGTTTCCTTGGACCACACGGGTCCAAGGAGCTCTCTTTCGCCCCGAAATCAGTTGGTTCCTGTATTTATTTTATTTTATTTCGTTGTTGCATGAGCCAACGCCGTTTTATCGATTCCCCGATATTTGCGTTTACATTATGTGCTTGTTTGCGCACCCAAGATCATGGCGGCATCGGCTTTATAGAATGTGTGTTATTATCATGTTTGACGTTTTACGCATGCAAGAAACGTTCAAAACCGATTCTTGGAATTGATTGTAATCACAATTTTCATTTAATCATTGGTTTCATGTTAATTCGTATGTTAGGTACGTTAATATCGAACAATCATTTCATTGATCCATAACAATTGAGGTTCGCGGTCTCAATCATTAAACCACTTCACAAACGGGAAACGGGACGTACCATTCGGCTAAACGAACCACTCGGCCTAAGTAATTGGATAAATCGAATATCAACTCGTAAACGCGTCGACGAATCACTAAACGGTGAGAGTACCCTTTTAAAATTCACAATTTCAAAACATCGAGACACATAACTCGAATAGAATTAGTGTATAGGGAGCACTCGTGCGCTATGACTCGAGTCAAGGCCCGATTTGAGGAGGCTCATGTCTAAGTGCGCGAGTCCTCTTTGAACCTCTTCGTGTCATGCGATCCCAACTTCCACATACACGCCCTACACGTTTTATCGTTCAAAGGGCATGACCATCATTTCGTGATTCGCCGACATTCTAGGAGTTAGGGAGACCGAAACACCTCGATCTATGGCTGAAAAAGGGCAACCCGTTCGGGTGCGAGTTTCATTCGTACGGCCCATTCCGTTCACTTTCGGTGTTTCTATCTTCCTATCGTAGATTCGGTGGTGAACCTTTTTATTTCAGTTGCAAAAGACGAAGAACCGAATTAATCATGTACTTGACTTGAACAAACATTAGATAATGGATAGGTGAAATATTAGATTCCAATCTAGAGTCAAGATACGAGTTTGGTTAATTCGGTGAAACCGCAGTGTTATCTCACTGAATAAGATTCTAAAACAAATTCATACATGTAATCGGCTTAAAACCATATTCTAGCCCACCATCTATGTTTGCCTAGGCTAGACACATTGTTTGCAAATCAACCCCGGTCGATAACTGATTAAATCACGTACATTCGACTTAATACACAACTTGTCTGTATTCACCTACGTTTGTCAGTCGTTATCTGTTTTCCATCATTTTCTTCTGTTTTCCATTTGCTTTTGCTGATT
The DNA here is from genome assembly GCF_007655135.1 of Punica granatum. Taxonomy (NCBI): domain Eukaryota; kingdom Viridiplantae; phylum Streptophyta; class Magnoliopsida; order Myrtales; family Lythraceae; genus Punica; species Punica granatum. The sequence goes on from NC_045129.1 coordinate 28,986,396, forward strand.
TGTTGCGGTTCGGGTCCGAGCCCATAGGTTACGTGTTGCACAGGGTCCAACGCCCCAAATCACCGAACACGAGGTCCAACGCATCCTAACTCACCGAGTGCGTGCAACCCGAGTACGGAATGGGATCTAGCCTCGAGTCACCATCACACTCCAAATATGGCCTATGTGGAAGGCAATTTGGTTTGGATGTGTGAAACGTGTTTAGATATCACCCGGGAGCTCGATCGGTCCAACGGTTACAGTGGGAACTAATCGGTTCTCCTGCAAACCGTCGGTTCGATTGGACCCGACCCCCTGCTCTTTGAGCCCGCGTTGCCTTAATTTATTTATCGGTCATTCAAAACACACAGTGAGCCGGAGCGGAATATTGGCCCAATGCAAACCGATCGGGATCCATTTACTTATTCAGTTACACTTTGTAATTATTCGAGAGAACATCGCGAGGATTTTATTTGTATATTCATTCATTCACTTGTAAGGATCCCCGATCGGCGAGCGAGAGGTCCGAGTGTCGAACCGGTCAAGTTGGTCTATTGTCACCAAGAGATGAGTAAGCTCGAATACTCGCGGTCTCGGTCCGCGCAGGGAATCGACCATCACGGTTCGATGAACTGTAACGATAAGATAGTGAACCGATTCTTCGACACACAAGTCTACTCATCTTTCGGATCCTTGGCCCAACTCGATTGATTCACCGGCTTTACGGTGTCAAAACGGGCGAGTCAAGTGCAACCCTAAATCACACAGTAAATAAAATAAAACGGCAAGCTTAGCAAACTAAAGTACTGAAAGGGCGTGCGGGATATAGGCCCGCACATAATAGAACCCTCGAATTCGGAATTCTCGGTTCCCTATGACCATTGCCTTAGCATTTAGGTGTACCCCGTACCCCTAGACTCGGGTAACTTGCCGGCCCTCGACCTCCGGGTCGTAAAATGACAAGTGGCGACTCCTTCTCACGTGCGTCCGTCGCGCGTCCCCAGGAAGGTGGACTTCCCCAAGCCGCGTTGCATAGGCTTCGCGCATGCGTGCCCCAACGAGATTAAATTCGGGTGCGCACAGCGGGGCGACTCCGCTGGGGATATCTAGAGGGTTCGGGCTCGATTCCGTTTGCTTGCTTGCATGTCTATTTATCGCTTTCCGTACATTTATTTCTCGCATTTATTTTACGCATTTGCATCGCATCATTCTAGCGGGTTTCTAGGTACCTTGTCCAAAATCCCACGGGCGCGAAAATAGGAAGCTAGGTTAGTCAGAGGTTCCGAGTAAGGGAACGGATCGAGTCGGCTATGCCACTGAACCGGCCCCCAAAGATCCTCGCTCGATTTCAAGGAATTCACACCCTTGAGTCGGGAGCCCCCATCCATTGATAGCACGGTCCCTGTAGCACCGAACCATGCATCGTGCTATGCCTCCATGGAAGCCTTCAACCCGACTCCGACAACAGTCCATCGAGTCGACCTGCGAGCCATTTGAGTCTTTTCCATTTCAAGAGCGATGTACATGTAATTTCTATTAAGCCGTGGGCATTTACTCTCTTCGTACACATGCATCATGCAGTTTTTAAAAATTAGGATGTCATTCATGTTGACGAGTCCTAAACGGATTTTCCTGTCGTCTTGGTAAGGGAAGCCTTACTCGGCCTCCTGCCCGCGCCTCGACAAAGTCCGCCAACACACGAGGACCCCACCGACTCGCCACAGATCGCGAATGGGGTATATTCCGGGACAACATGATCGACCTCATCAACACTAGGTTCGATCACTGAGAGGTCGCTGAGAGATGAAGAACTCGCCGGCCAACCACCTTAGAGGGAGCTCTCCCAAACCCGTGCCAAGATGCAGAGAGGCAGTCAGGAGCTTGCTTGAGCGAACGCCGCCCTGGAGAGGACTAGGAAGAGGGCTCGAGGAGGCCCACACATGCACTCTAGGGTAGATATCTCCGCAAGGCCCTCGCCTAGAACCGGTGCTTTCCGAGGCCGCGCTCGCTCAAACCCCGAGTGTGGTGGCAAATCAGCTTAAGGCTCTATTTTACAAAATTTGCATTGTACTTTGAACCTTTCGAGTCAATGTGAACGACAACATTAGCTTTTGAAAACTCACGTACTGCATGCATCCTATCCATTTACTGTTTTACACGACAATTAACACTACCACACGGTAGACAAAGTTGTGACCGCCTTCGCAGGTGGACCTCTCGTGGTCCTCACCCTTCCTCCACGGCGAGACGATCAGTAGCTCAAGGGCCAACCATCCAAGCAACACTAACTCCCCATTGATCCCGCGCAATCGATTATGTCATTGCATGGTTGAGCACACGTCCCTCCATGCTACAAGTGCTTCCATCAGCACGACTGAGTGTGCCCTTTCCGCGTCGTGCGAGCACACCCCTACCTTGTCCATGCACACATTCTCGACACACCTTGTGCATGTCTTTCAGTGTGCTTGCATGACGCCTACCAGGCCAGTTCGCTCCCCTACACAGTTGCATTCAAATTACGAATAGTTCTTGTTTCTTCATTGCTTTTCCTCTTCCCATTGCAGGAAATAACTGACAAGAAGGCAACTTGAACCTTGATCGACCACAATTGAGACAACAAACGTCTCCCATCCATCCAGCTCCTTGGGATTTCAACACTAAGTCCCCATCCCTGCTCCACAAAGCAAGACCGCAAGCTCATCTAAAATCCAAAATCGACTTGGATTCAAATTCATCCAAGCGATACTCCGAGGAGTAAGTCTAATCCTTCAATCGCAAAAGATCACAAGCAACAGCTCCGACGAACAGAGCATGGCCCTGCCCACCCGCCGCGAAAGTCACTAGCACGGTCACATCTCCGATCGGAGAATGATCCCTGCCCACCCTCCACTGTGGCCATCAACCAGTCACTAGGGCAACATGCACTCTTCCCTAAACTCTCTTTTACATTTATTCATGAATGGGCTCCAGGCTTGAACAAACCCTTCAAGTGGCACTAGGACCATCCCAGAGATGCTCTATTGGTTCTGTCGGACCTATTCGACTCGCCTGTCCTCATGAGACCCGGTTCCTCGAGCCTTCCCTAGGACGGCTGCGCATGCCAACCCGCAATCGGGGAAAGTAAACCTATGCGGCCCCTAGCCACGGTCTGCCCACTCCAGGGTGGCGATGACTAGATCTCGGAATTGAGTGTTCCCTACGCGCGACACCCCATGGGTCGCGCGCTGGACAATGGGACTTCCCATGGGATCACTTTACATTTCTTACTGTACATTCCACCGAACAATCGCCTAATGTACCATCTTCTTTGTCATCTCTCACAGGGACACGCCGGTCAAAAGCAAAAAAACAATACACGGGTTCACATCTCCCTGAGAATTCCTCTCGGACCCTTTTCCTCATACTTCGACGAGAGAGGTTTCCGACGAATATGTACCCCCTATGAAGCCGACGACGGAAGCGTCCGAACGAGCCGCGTACCTTCAGCACAACCGTCTCAATCGAAAAACAAGCATGCCTATCGGCTTCGAGAGCACACCTCTCTAACGTACAACTGATGCTGGAGCCACAAGCACGATCGGGGACGATGGTTGTACAAGGCGCCCACCACAGGTCACATTAACAATGAAGATTGGGGCATTCACGTTCATCATTCAGACCGAGACCACCTCGAACATCATCCGGCCACGATGAGCATTTCCAAGCGACGTACGCTGGGGCATCCCCGGCTGAAGCTCGCGACTACACGATCTCGGCAAGCGACGTACACTGGGGCATCCCTGGTTAAAGTTCGCCCTGAGGTCGCCATAGTGGGTCACTCCAACAAACGACACTGGAACGTTCCTAGTCTTCCGTATCAAGAATGGGCATCTTCCACAGCAAGCATCAAGACAACCTCGGTCACACACTCCCTAGGGCAGTTTTGCATTTTCTTTCTCTAGATAATAGGGGAAATCACTTGTAAAGATTGCAAGGACGAAGAACACGGTGTTCGGTTTCCGAATGCGTGAAGAGCAAACATCAAGTCTCCGCGAGGCAAAGCGCATCAAAACACCCGCAATAACGAAAAAGTCGCGAAAAGTAAAACAAATACATGGGGACACGATACAAACCCCAGCTGCAAGAAGAAAAAAAACAGAGCGAAAAGATGCGGGAAAAAACCGCCAATGAAGAGAGAGAGAAAAGATGCGGGAAAAACCCGCCAATGAACAAAACAAGGCACCGCCGAGATATAAAATTCTGGCACCGCCAATCCAAAAGAAATGAACAAATCCCGACAAAAAGGGAAGAACCAGTCGCAACTCCTCAACGAAGACAGAACGTAACGCACTCGGAGGTTGAATTATTCGAACCCTTCGCCCTTGCAAACTCGAGAGACAAAAGAATCGAACCTGCTAGGTCGAAAACCCCTCGGGGCGATCTAGGCAAAAGTTAGGGCAAAACAGAGGCACGACTGAAAATCCTGAGGCGGGCGGTCGTGGCAAAAGGAGAGTCCATCCCCTTTAGGTTGAGAGGTACGGCCCCGATGCGGGTAATCGTAGCAAAATGAGAGTAAAATAAGAGATAAACAAAACAGTCACCCTAGGCCTTCGCACACTACGCGGACCAGGGATCCCCAAGGGAAATGGCCAGGTTATCTACTCCAACACGATCCCCGATCGGCTTTCCTACCGAGCTCAACCGTCCAAGGCGGATTCTTCTTCAAGCACAGCGGGCGACCAAGCACGCAATCCAAACAGTTCAAGACAGCCAACACTAACCGAAGGACGGAAGAGAAAGGGGGTACATCTCACGGCATGCGAGAATCTGTGTATCCTTTCAGCCTTGGACAACGTGCTCCCCAAGCTTTCTCTTTTCTCTTTGTCATTGCACAACTCCAAAATGGGTCACAGCCACCCTTCAATCGGCTACCACAAAGTCAAAATCCTAGACATTTCTTTCCGTGAGTCTAGTCATAACACTTTGGAAATGACTAGACCGCGGTTTGACAAAATTTGAACAAAAATTCCCCGTGCGGGTTACAAATGTAGCCGCCCTACGGCACCCTGATGAGAAGGGTCCTAAGTTCACGGACGCGTCGAACAACCGATAGAGCCACTTGGGCACCTTTGAGAACGTCTCGATATGCCCATGTAAGGCCAATAGGAGCCCCGGAGGCCTTGCATCAGGGCCTCTGAAAGCGAGACCCCCATTCGCATCACCGAAGCAAAAAAACTCTCCACGGGTCGCCCAGGTGACCCAAAACTGAAGAGCATGCGTCACAAACACTTCCTTTTACCTGTGCTTACAAATCGCTATTAATCCCATGACTTACTAATGATGTCAAGATCACAGGTACAATAAATACAAGAACTACGGCAGACTCTGATTTTCGACCCCTCGGGATACGTAGGCCCTCCACCACAGAGCTCGAGTCCCACATCACAAGACTGGACCATCCCCAACAAACAGGTCATGCTCTCGATACGCCAAAAACCGTCGAGGGATGCTCCACGCTACCAAACGACCGACGTCCAAAGATGGGCAAGCATCGGGGAATCATCATCAGTCATCGCACGAGATGCAATCCAGGCCCAATGCCAAGCAAACCACGTCGCCTGACGCTTTACGCGATCCTCGAGTAAGTGTCTCGGGTCTGTCCCAGGTTTCAACCCCAAGCCACAGCTCAACCCCAAGCCACGGCTCAATCTCCAAGCCGCGGCTAAAACCCAAAATTTGGTGGCTCCAAGCTCCAAGAAGCTCCCCCCTCCACACATTTCAAATTCCTTCTTACACCTATCACTTCCCATCACTCCCCCATCACTTCCCATCACTTCTCCCTTACTTCCCCTACACTCTAAGTGACACAAACCCCCCCTAACCCCTCTTCAAAAATTCGGCAGCCCCATAATCCCCCTCAAAATCACACTTAATTTCACTAATTTTGCATCATTAGCCTTCTTATATAAGCCTCTTGGGTCATTAACTTAATCACAACTCAATTTCCATTCTCTCTCAAGCTTTCTCACTCTAGGAGAACCTCCATAACCCTCTCAAACTCCAGCAATCAGCCCTGGTCATTCAGCCCAAGCACAGCCCCGTCCAAGGCCGAAAATGCCGGAAAACTCAACCGTTTTCCGGCGACCGCCATCCAACCCAATCCAAACTTGACCAAACTTCATATCCCATACGTATTGGACCTTCCGAGTCCATTTACGGTGTTAGTTTTGCCCTTTGAAGTCATCTAGGTCCCGTTTCAGCCCAATCCAGATTCGGGTCCCTAGGGAGTTACCCGGTTTCTAGGCGAGTTCTTCATTCCCGACTCATACGAGCCTCAAACAAACTACATATCCCACATGTATTCGACCTCCCCAGTCCATTTCCGGTGTTAGTTTTGCAATTTGAAGCTCCCAGCAGCCCAAACCAGCTCTGTCCAAAACCGGGTTTCGTAGGTGTTTTTACGGCTTCCCGGACATTTCCACTACCATTACGACTATGGCGAGTCGTGCCATCATTTCCTAGGGGTTCCTCATGACCCTCACTCTCCCCCGTGACAAGGTGGTCGCATGCCGAGAGCCGCTCAACCGCGCACCACCGCCATTTCTCTCTTTTCTCCCTTCACAGATTTTTTCCAGTTTTTACCGGTTTTCTTTGCATTTCTCAGGAAAATCGACATGTCTAATCTTCACGAAACCACTGCAGGCATGATCCTCAGTCAGTTAGGAGTCCAATTCCACCGATCTTGCACCAAAAGACCACCGGGAAACTCCCGTAGAGTCGTTTCGTCATCGGGTGCCAGTCGGGTTTGTTCCTCTGGTCGTCTTTTCTAACCCGAACTTTGCAGGAACGAACAGGTCAGCTCGGGTTGAATCTCGCTACGAGCCATCTATCACCGTGTTCTTCACTCAGTTAGGAGTCCAATGCCACCGACCTTGCATCAAAAGACCACCGGGAGCCTCCTGTAGAGCCTTTTCCTTGCCGGGTGCCAGTCGGGTCTGTTTGTCCCGACTGGATCCGTCTTTTTTTTACTAACCCGACTTTGTTTTTGATTTCCGAAAAATCTACGCATGCTCTCCTTCCGAAACCACCACAGGCATGATCCTCAGTGAGTTAGGAGTCCAATGCCACCGACCTTGCAGCAAAATACCACCGGGAGCCTCCGGGACAGCCATTTCTTTCTGACATGCCCAGTCGGGTCAGTTCCGCCCAGTCGGTTCTGTTTTCTGCTGGCTAACCCGACTTTGTTTTCGATTTCCAGAAAATCTACGCATACTCTCCTTCCGAAACTACAACAGGCGCGATCCTTAGTCTCTTGGGAATCCAACGCAACTGGCCCCGCGCGAAAATTCTATCCCGATCAACCGGTACAGCCCCGACAAGCCAGACTGCCAGTCAGGTCTGCTAGTCGACCCGACTGCACCGGTTCGGGTCTGTTCGTTCCAGCCGAGTCTCCCGACTCCCTTTGCCACTTCTCCGACTCTTTCCTCGTGTTCCGAGGCTAGGTAACATTTCTCTACGACTTAAATGGGTCTAGGTCTCCGATTTCTGCTTGTTATGGGGTGATAAATTGTTAATACACATGTTGCACGTAAACTAGGGTCTTCATGCGATTCTATGCACTACCATGCAATTTCATGCACGTTTCAAATTCCTGTTCGGGTCCATCCCGGTTTCAAAATTCATGTTTCGGGTCCATCCCAGTTTTAAACTTCCTGTTCGGGTCCATCCCGGTTTTAAATTCCTGTTCAGGTCCATCCTGGTTTTAAATTTCTGCATTCGGGTCCATCCCCGCCACATCCAGGTCTATCCTGGCTCATCTGCATTCGGGTCCATCCCGGCCACATTCAGGTCTATCCTGGCTCATCCGCATTCCACATTCAGGTCTATCCTGGCTCATCTGCATTCGGGTCCATCCCGGCCACATTCAGGTCTTTCCTGGCTTATCTGCATTCGGGTCCATCCCGGTTTTAATTTCACACAATATCCCAATATATCCAAGCAGGGCACGAGCAGCCATGGGGGAACGGCATCAGAGCAGTCACCGGGCGCAAAGTGGGGGTGCTTCTTATAATCTTTGGCTACATCCTCTAACCGAGCATGCAATCAAAGAAGGGTAAGCTGTCAGCACCCCATTTTGGACCACTGGCTTCCTACACGAGAATCTCCGACTAAAGTCCGGGTTATTATTCATCACCCGACGATCAGAGGCGAACATGCGGGCATAGAGACGTGAATTACAAGAGAAAAATAGGGTGCACCAAAAAAGATAGAGGAGAACCGTCAGAAGAACAGACAAACAAGGAACCCCGAAAACAGCGGAGCCGGCACAGTGACACTATTCATCACCGAATCACTGAAACATCGAAAGGTGCCCAATATGGGACTCTAAAAATCCCTCTCAGTGCCAAAATGACCAACGACACGTCCGAGCGCGTTTCGGGGGCATACCACTTAAGCCGGGACACCCCCGATCTCTCACGGACACCTTTTCTGACAGGGTTCCCGGGGTCCGATCCACTGACAAGTAAACGGCACCCCAAAATGGGCCTACAGGCACCGAGGGACCACTGGGGTCATGGAACAAGCTTCAGACGACCTCTTAAAACTCTACGGGGTTTTCCAAGGAACGTTTCGGTGGTAGCGACCGCCTCCCGGTGAATCTTCGGGGCACGTCCACGGAAAACAGAGATCACAGCGATCCTCGAACACCTCAAGACATTCGGGAAACACTGAGAAAGCCCCGGTCACAAGTCCCCAGGTCTTCCCAAGACAACGGTCTTCGGTCGAGGACGACGAGCCAACGATCCCACACGAGGCAAAAGGGTCACCGAAACAAACATTAAGATGCACAAAGGGCAATCGGAGACCGGGGACGCTCAACTCCACTCCGAATGTCCGAACAGGGCAAAACCGACTCTCGAGGCGCCGAGTCGCCCGAACATTCGCTCACGCGACGAATGGCGATATTAGGCTCATTCAAATCCTCTTCGTTCAAGCATTCCAAATCTATAAATTAATCGGACATCGGAGATCGAACGCGCGTTCAATCAAGTCTCAAGCTTTTTTTGGCTTTTCTCTTAATCGAATGGGACTCACAGCTCAGCCAAGCCACGGCTCAATCTCCAAGCCGCTGCTAAAACCCAAAATTCGGTGGCTCCAAGCTCCAAGAAGCTCCCCCCTCCACACATTTCAAATTCCTTCTTACACCTATCACTTCCCATCACTTCCCCATCACTTCCCATCACTTCTCCCTTACTTCCCCTACACTCTAAGTGACACAAACCCCTCCCTAACCCTTCTTCAAAAATTCGGCAGCCCCATAATCCCCCTCAAAATCACACTTAATTTCACAAATTTTGCATCATTAGCCTTCTTATATAAGCCTCTTGGGTCATTAACTTAATCACAACTCAATTTCCATTCTCTCTCAAGCTTTCTCACTCTAGGAGAACCTCCATAACCCTCTCAAACTCCCGCAATCAGCCCTGGTCGTTCAGCCCAAGCACAGTCCCGTCCAAGGCCGAAAATGCCGGAAAACTCAACCGTTTTCCAGCGACCGCCATCCAACCCGATCCAAACTTGACCAAACTTCATATCCCACACGTATTCGACCTTTCGAGTCCATTTACGGTGTTAGTTTTGCCCTTTGAAGTCATCTAGGTCCCGTTTCAGCCCAATCCAGATTCGGGTCCCTAGGGAGTTTCCCGGTTTCTAGGCGAGTTCTTCCTTCCCGACTCATACGAGCCTCAAACAAACTACACATCCCACATGTATTCGACCTCCCGAGTCCATTTCTGGTGTTAGTTTTGCGATTTGAAGCTCCCAGCAGCCCGAACCAGCTCTGTCCAGAACCGGGTTTCGTAGGTGTTTTCACGGCTTCCCGGGCTTCCTGGACATTTCCACTACCATTACGACTATGGCGAGTCGTGCCATCATTTCCTAGGGGTTCCTCATGACCCTCACTCTCCCCCGTGACAAGGTGGTCGCATGCCGAGAGCCGCTCAACCGTGCACCACCGCCATTTCTCTCTTTTCTCCCTTCACAGATTTTTTCCAGTTTTTACCGGTTTTCTTTGCATTTCTCAGAAAAATCGACATGTCTAATCTTCACGAATCCACTGCAGGCATGATCCTCAGTCAGTTAGGAGTCCAATTCCACCGATCTTGCACCAAAAGACCACCGGGAGCCTCCCGTAGAGTCGTTTCGTCATCGGGTGCCAGTCGGGTTTGTTCATCTGGTCGTCTTTTCTAACCCGAATTTTGCAGGAACGCACAGGTCAGCTCCGGTTGAATCTCGCTACGAGTCACCTATCACCGTGTTTCTCACTCAGTTAGGAGTCCAATGCCACCGACCTTGCATCAAAAGACTACCGGGAGCCTCCTGTAGAGCCTTTTCCTTGCCGGGTGCCAGTCGGGTCTGTTTGTCCCGACTGGATCCGTCTTTTTTTTACTAACCCGACTTTGTTTTTGATTTTCGGAAAATCTACGCATGCTCTCCTTCCGAAACCACCACAGGCATGATCCTCAGTGAGTTAGGAGTCCAATGCCACCGACCTTGCAGCAAAATACCACCGGGAGCCTCCGGGACAGCCATTTCTTTCTGACATGCCCAGTCGGGTCAGTTCCGCCCAGTCGGTTCTGTTTTCTGCTGGCTAACCCGACTTTGTTTTCGATTTCCAGAAAATCTACGCATGCTCTCCTTCCGAAACTACTACAGGCGTGATCCTTAGTCTCTTGGGAATCCAACGCAATTGGCCCCGCGCGAAAATTCCATCCCGATCAACCGGTACAGCCCCGACAAGCCAGACTGCCAGTCGGGTCTGCTAGTCGACCCGACTGCACCGGTTCGGGTTTGTTCGTTCCAGCCGAGTCTCCCGACTCCCTTTGCCACTTCTCCGACTCTTTCCTCGTGTTCCGAGGCGAGGTAACATTTCTCTACGACTTAAATGGGTCTAGGTCTTCGATTTCCGCTTGTTATGGGGTGATAAATTGTTAATATACATGTTGCACGTAAACTAGGGTCTTCATGCGATTCCATGCATTACCATGCAATTTCATGCACGTTTACTCTCCGTATTATATCCGTATGACGTATAAATGCATGTATCATGATGGGAAACGGCTTGGATCGAGATAGGAGAGACCCCTTGGCCACGGTAGAGTCATGGGAGCCCACGGTCTAGTCCCAAGGGAGGGACCCGTGAACTCCCTTGATTTACCCGAGACTAGAACGGTCTCTTTTCCCCGAAACTAGCCGGTTCCCATGCCTTTGTCATCGATCTCCGCGTGTAATGCGTTAACATGATGGAAAAAAACTTAAGTCGGGGTTGAAGAGGTCGCCTTGACCCGTGTAAGCCACGGAAACTCACGATTATTCCCCATGGGAGGTGGCCGAGAGTTTCCTTGGACCACACGGGTCCAAGGAGCTCTCTTTTGCCCCGAAATCAGTCGGTTCCCGTATTTATTTTATTTTATTTTATTTCGTTGTTGCATGAGCCGACGTCGTTTTATCGATTCCCTTTAAATACGATATTTACGTTTGCATTATGTGCTTATTTGCGCACCCAAGATCATGGCGGCATCGGCTTTATAGAATGTGTTTTATTATCATGTTTGACGTTTTACGCATGCAAGAAACGGTCAAAACCGATTCTTGGAATTGATTGTAATCACAATTTTCATTTAATCATTGGTTTCATGTTAATTTGTATGTTAGGTACGTTAATATCGACCAATCATTTCATTGATCCATAACAATTGAGGTTCGCGATCTCAATCATTAAACCACTTCACAAACGGGAAACAGGACGTACCATTCGGCTTAACGAACCATTCGGCCTAAGTAATTGGATAAATCGAATATCAACTCGTAAACACGTCAACGAATCACTAAACGGTGAGAGTGCCCTTTTAAAATTCACAATTTCAAAACATCGAGACACATAACACGAATAGAATTAGTGTCTAGGGAGCACTCGTGCGCTATGACTCGAGTCAAGCCCGATTTGAGGAGGCTCATGTCTAAGTGCGCGAGTCCTCTTTGGACCTCTTCGTGTCATGCGATCCCAACTTCCACATACACGCCCTACACGTTTTACTGTTCAAAGGGCATGACCATCATTTCATGATTCGCCGACATTCTAGGCGTTAGGGAGACCGAAACACCTCGATCTATGGACGAAAAAGGGCAACCCGTTCGGGTGCGAGTTTCATTCGTACGGCCGATTCCGTTCACTTTCGGTATTTCTATCTTCCTATCGTAGATTTGGTGGTGAACCTTTTTATTTCAGTTGCAAAAGACGAAGAACCGGATTAATCATGTACTTGACTTGAACAAACATTAGATAATGGATAGGTGGAATATTAGATTCCAATCTAGAGTCAAGATACAAGTTTGGTTAATTCGGTGAAACCGCAGTGTCATCTCACTGAATAAGGATTCTAAAACAAATTCACACATGTAATCGGTTTAGAACCATATTCTAGCCCACCATCTATGTTTGCCTAGGTTAGACACATTGTTTGCAAATCAACCCCGGTCGATAACTGATTAAATCACGTACATTCGACTTAATACACAACTTGTCTGTATTCACCTACGTTTGTCAGTGGTTATCTGTTTTCCATCAGTTTTATCAGTTTTCTTCTGTTTTCCATTTGCTTTTGTTGATTTGTTGCGGCTCGGGTCCGAGCCCATAGGTTACGTGTTGCACGGGGTCCAACGCCCCAAATCACCAAACACGAGGTCCAACGCCTCCTAACTCACTGAGTGCGTGCAACCCGAGTACGGAATGGGATCTAGCCTCGAGTCACCATCACACTCCAAATATGGCCTATGTGGAAGGCAATTTGGATTGGATGTGTGAAACGTGTTTAGATATCACCCAGGAGCTCGATCGGTCCAACGGTTACAGTGGGAATTAATTGGTTCTCTTGCAAACCGTCGGTTCGATTGGACCCGACCCCCTGCTCTTTGAGCCCGCGTTGCCTTAATTTATTTATCGGTCATTCAAAACACACGGTGAGCCGGAGCGAAATATTGGCCCAATGCAAACCGATCGGGATCCATTTACTTATTCAGTTGCACTTTGTAATTATTCGAGAGAACATCGCGAAGATTTTATTTGTATATTCATTCATTCACTTGTAAGGATCCCCGATCGGCGAGCGAGAGGTCCGAGTGTCGAACCGGTCAAGTTGGTCTATTGTCACCAAGAGATGAGTAAGCTCGAATACTCGCGGTCTCGGTCCGCGCAGGGAATCGACCATCACGGTTCGATGAACTGTAACGATAAAATAGTGAACCGATTCCTCGACACACAAGTCTACTCATCTTTCGGATCCTTGGCCCAACTCGATTGATTCACCGGCTTTACGGTGTCAAAACGGGCGAGTCAAGTGCAACCCTTAATCACGCGGTAAATAAAATAAAACGGCAAGCTTAGCAAACTAGAGTACTGAAAGGGCGTGCGGGATATAGGCCCGCACGTAATAGAACCCTCGAATTCGGAATTCTCGGTTCCCTATGACCATTGCCTTAGCATTTAGGTGTACCCCGTACCCCTAGACCCGGGTAACTTGCCGACCCTCGATCTCCGGGTCGTAAAATGACAAGTGGCGACTCCTTCTCACGTGTATCCGTCGCGCGTCCCCGGGAAGGTGGACTTCCCCAAGCCGCGTTGCATAGGCTTCGCGCATGCGTGCCCCGACGAGATTAAATTCGGGTGCGCATAGTGACAACTTTTAAAAACGTGTTAGTAAGCGAAAATAAGGTAAAAATAGTGTTATATGGGTTATTTTCCCTATTTAAAATCGATTGTGTGAAACGAGAACGAATCCACGTGAATTGAATCTCATGTTCACTCAGCCTTAAGGAATAAAATCTACTAAAAGCATCAAAACTGGCTTAATTGATCACTTGAGTTTAAAACCGGCAATTCAAGTGATCATGTGATTTTGTGTACCCATGTTCATAGGCTTTGGACTGTTTAAGTGCATTTTTTATTAAAACCTCACACGAATCGAATTAATCATATAAACTCGGCCAAAAATCAATTTTAACTTCGACACGGTCAGGGATTAGAATTCCATTCGAACAGTCCATCAATGATCGATTGGATGATTCGAAACCCGTAAAACCAAAAGCATTAGGTAACCCACTCAAATTAATCAATCCCACACGCGTAGTAATTGAGACGATCCATTCGACTAACCAATTTACTTGACACTTAAATAAATCGCGCAAATCGCTAATAACCTGTAATCGAGTCGATAAATCATGATCTGATAGTCGTGCCCTTTTCAAAATCCATAATTTTTAGCAAATTACTGAGACATGTGGCTCGTGTAGCATGGACATCGAAGAAGGGCTCGCGCATCCTGACTCAAGTCTAGGCTCGATTTAAGGCGGCTCGAGTCGGAATGTGGGAGATCTTCTAAGATCACTTCCGGACAAATCGATCGGTCTTTTGGCTTCCTCGGGATCCACCCGACCCTAGTGGATCTAGGGGATCAGTTGATACAGGCTACCGACCGAGGTGGCCCGCGTCATAGTCTCAATTTCTTTTCACAAATACATTTTTCCTCACAAAGGCAAGACGATCGGTTTAAGACTTACCAACGATCCTAGGGTTTAGATTGATGGAAACACTTCGAGCCACGGGAAGAGATGGGTAGCTCGTGCGGGCGCAACTTTCATCTGCACAATCCTTTCTCTCCGACTAAAGTGTTTCAGTCATTTTAATGTAAATCAGGCACTTAGGAGCGTGGATCCGATACGCGAGCGGGGAAACCCATGAAAAGTTGTTCGGTCCTTCACAAGACATGAGTAGAGACCTTGGTAATCCCGTGGTGTTTTCGCTTTCCCCATCTCCTAAGTCAGGGCTTTAAATCGGAGTTCATTTATTATAAAACACAATATCAGATTAATCACACACTGGACATAATCAAATATACGGGAACGAGCAGGTCAAACACTTGCTGTATTTTTCGAGCTGAGTTGAATGGGAAGCTCGATTGCTTGATTCCTTGGTCAATTAGACTTAACTAGTCGCCAATGGCTGTAATCGGTGGCTCTCTTGGCCTAATTAGGCTAAATTGTGTATAATGATATAATCATTGTAAATTCTCTCGATTCTCTCTTTAATTGATGTATGATGGTGTATGTGGTGATGACCGAGTGGGCTAAGGTGTAGGTAGATGTCAATTAGGCTCAATTTCACCATTTAGAGTTCAATTAGGCCTAATCAAGTGGAAATTAGCAAAATTTACGCTTTGCCACTTAAATTCATCTCTAATTGAGCTAATTTTATGTGTATAGGTTAGATTGGACATGTACAAGTGTGGCCGATTGTTTGTATGTAAATGATCAAGTCAATTTTAGTCCAATATTGTAAATTTCTAATTAAGCTTAACCATGTAAATTTGAAATAATCTCATGGGATTTGGGTTAATTAGCAAATAAATTATGATTCTCAAGATCTAGGAAGGTCTTTTGTGACCTTGAGTTGATGTCAATAGGACTGTTGGGGAAATATTAATTGAATGAGTGTTTCAATTTGCTTAATTGTCGAGATAATTAAACATGTACTCAATTTTGTGTGTAAATTGATTTTAAAATGGTTAATCATGTATTTTGACAAGTAAAATTAGGATCATTTTTGTAGATTTTTGGGATAATTGGCTAATTAACGTAAATATGGCCATGCTAATAAAATAAGAAAATCGAAAAACTGTGAATTAAAATATGTAGAGATATGAAATAAAATTTAGAATTTTTAGGTTAGGACCTTAGGCCCATTTCTCCCTTTTTTGGGCCTTAAGCCTAGGATATTCCCACTCAGCTTACATGTGAATGATTGGCTTGAATGTATGGCCATGTATATATGTTGGCTTGAATGTATGATCCATTTACTTTGACCTAAACGTATGGCCCGTTTCACTTTTCTTGGTCCGAATGTGTGGCTCATTTTTAGAGTCGAATTGTATAATTGTATATAAGCATGTGTATCGTGCAGAGTCTGTGGTATGAGTAGAAGCACCCGTGTCGATCGCCCAACTCGTCTCATGGCATGCTAGATTAACAGTCTCGCAGTCATAAACGAGGAGAAAATCTTTAACAACAGTGGCAACTCATTCTTCATCACTGTTGTCATCATTCTTATTCTCATTGTTCTTGTTCTTGGACCCACAACTCTTGCTACAATTTCGAATGCGATTAGAATTTTAAACCAAGTCATCGTGGAAACAATACTATGTTCATCACTTGTCACGTCAAACATCCACGCAAACTTTAAACAATCTCTACTCACAGGGATGGAGCAATCATGCCGTGAAGATTCCCAGTTAAAATTCAAACCATAAACTGTTACGGGACGAATATTAGCCACCAGCCAGTCATGGAGGGAATGATCAAGGAAAGCAGGTAGAAGAATGGATGGAACCAAGCCAGCCCATGCCTGCCTCGCGTAATTACAGTCCCACAAGACATGAACAATGGTTTCCAGTGTTGCGCGACACTTCTAATAGAGAGCAGAAGATGCAATGCTCCCATGAACACGATGTTCATTTGTTAGCAGCCGTTCTTGCGCTTCCATCTTTCACTTAGATCTGCCTCAGTACTGATGCCTTGATTCTCTTATTTTCCTTTAATAAGTCATCAAACAAATTGAAAAAGAGTTTCTCAATCTCTTTATAATATTATTGTTTTTTTTAAAGAGACAAATACCATCTTAATTATCTAATTTTTTCATAGGACTTCATATAGTGAAAGCGATCACAATAATACGGGGCTGCACGTGGGCCCCATGTAGACCCGCGCATCTGATGGTTAGGGTGCCTGCATTCGCATGACCACGAGTCTTGCGGGAGTTCTCCATCTTCTCCATTATTTGGTTACCTAAATATAGTAGTCTAAGAATGATTACCGTACAATGTGTAACAACTATTAAACTTTCGTGCGAAAGAAAACTCTAGAGTCTAGAACTTTTACTATTTATATTTATGTCTAAACTAAATTTATAATATGATAACTAGATAAGATTTACACTTTTGAAATAATGACAAAAAAAAGCAAGTCTTGCCTCAACAAATCCGAGCCTTCTCGTATTCATATTGCTAATTAAAAAAAATGATAAAATTAATGTTGAATTCTTAAAACTATGTAAAAAGTTATTGCCATATTTGGTTTCAAAGTAAGATTTTAAAATCTTACTTTAACTTAATTCTATCCATAACAAAATAAAATAACTCATACAAAATCAAAATGTGAGTCTCATTTATACCCTTTTTTTTGAAAATCAAAATCAAATAACTCATACAAAGTCAAAAGGTTTGTAACCCATACATAACCATTTATACCACTATTTTTCAAAATCAAAATCTGATTTTAAAATGTTACTTACAAACCAAATGCAACATAAATTTCAATCCTAAAAGTATCAGTCTAGGCTTAACTGGTGTAAAAAGGTAAAATTACTAAATACAACAAATTACTGTTGAAGTCTTAAAACTAAGTAAAAAGTGTAAAAAGCTTAGCCTTCTCATATACATATTGCTAAATACAAATAAAATGGGTAAAATTATTGTTAAAGTTTGAAAACTATATAAAAAGTTAAACTTAGGTCCTAAAAGTATTAGTTTGACTCATCTAGTCCTAAACGTTTAGTCCATTATATATGCTTGGTCCAAAACACTAACCAGAAGTCAACGGTGTTAAACTGGTACACGTGGCACATCCTAATTTCCAATAATATTTGTAATTTTAAGAACTTTAAAAAAATTAGAAAAAAGGTTAAAAAGAAATTTTAAAAATTTTAAATAAATTTTTTAAAAGTACGTTTGACTATGTATTATTCCATCAAATTTTCCTTGTGACCTCGCATGAGGTGATGGTGGTCGGCAAGGGGGTCCCATCAGTGAGACCCTCACCCATCCCCCCTCTCTCTCTCTCTCTCTCTCTCTCTCTCTCTCTCTCTATCTCTCTCTCTCTCTCTCTCTCTCTCTCTCTCTCCCTCCATTTTTCCAAATGGTACGGTTTTGCTAAGGTCCCTGGTTGATTCGGGGTTGGGGTCGCCAATCGGCGACCCTAACCCCTCCACCGAGGTCGCCGGTACCCATAGAGGACACCAGCGACCTCTGTGGAGGGGTCAAGATCGCCGGTTGGCGGTCTCAATCCCGAATCGACCAGGGACTTCGAGTCGAAAGTCCCCGGTCGATTCGGGATTGGAGCCATCAATCGGTAACCCCGACCCCTCCTTCCCTTTCGATTTTCTTTAGAGGACTAAAATGAAATAAAATAGAAAGTTTATGATAATAATGATAAAAGAAAAAAATTTAGAATCAAAATGATTAAAAAGTTAAAGATTGGGACTGAAAATGAAAAAAAATTAATATCGTAACCCCTTATGTCTAATGGAGGACACCACATGGAGGCTAATTGTCCCTAATAAAAATACAATGTGCAATTTGTTATGATTCCAAACTACATGAAAATTTTTGTACTTTTTCCTATTATATAAAGAAAAAACTCCGTTACATCAAGTGCATTGAACAACTTGGTCTTTCCATGTTTTGAAAAGCTATTTGACTCTCTGCAATATTAATTATTTACTTTCAGTCGCAAAGAGAGAAGTTGAGAGCTTTTGCAATAAAGGACGGATTTGGAGTAAGGGGAGCGGGATTTGTAGAAGGGCAAATAGGATTAGGAGTATTAAGTTTCTAAATTAAGCAAAAAATCTAAAAATAATATGTCAATTTTCGTCGCATGTTAGACCATCTTCAGCAAGAGTCTCTCTTCTAAGTCTTTGAAGTGGACCTAACTCCGTCACATAGGTGCCACATTAAACTCAACAAAAAGATACTTTCCACTTCAATAAGAGTCTCTCTTTTTAAGTATATGATGATGGCACACATATATATTATATTAATTAAATGAATATAAATATTATATGTAATTATTATTAATTAAACATAATTAAAAGTAACGGCTTTTTCTTAAAAAAAATTAAAAAGCGAATTGAGACTACCGCGTGGGGGATAACGCTGCCACGTGGCAGCCCCTATTCATCTATGTGCAAAGAGATTGAGACGCAGCTCATCGTAGAGCCAAACTTGCACTGGCACGTGACCTTGAGATGCGCGTGAAATGGCCGCTGGAGGTGGTCTTAGGGTTTTTAAAGGATGCCACTACTTCCTCAGACTCCTCCGCGATCTTTATTCGTAATATTTCAAGTGAAAAAAAAATGGCGTTTATGCACAATTCTCTCATGCAACTAAGAAAAAGAGCTGAGAAGGCCACAATTGATGATTCACACAATTATGCTACAAAAGTTCCGTAACTTTCCATCATAGAAAGACAGTTTGATCCTTTTTTAGAAAGTGTATAATGCGTATATTATGTAGTATTACGTCACAGAACGCATAAAAAATTATGAGTGCGTTTGGATTTAGAGTTGAGTTGAGTTTTGATTTTAATTAGTTTTTAATGATTGTATTGTTGAATTATGAGAAAAAGTGTAAAAAAAAATTAATGAATAGTTAAGAGAAAGTAATGATTGTGTTGTTGAATTGTAAAAAAGTAATGAATAGTTGAAACAATTTAATATTAAAAATTGTATTGAATGATTAAAAAAATTAAAAAATTAAAAAAAATAATGATTGTGTTGTTGAATTGAAAATAAGTGGAGTTGAGTTGAAAATTTTTTAAAAAACACACACCCTATATTTTTGTCAACAATAATTTTTTTTCTTTTTACATTTATAAAAATCAATAAATACTACTTAACTTTTATTGACATGAGATTATTACATAATATATTTATTACATATGAGACTTTTTAAAAATTAGTTGCACATATTTTTTTACTCTTAGTAGCTCATTTGAGGCGCAACTCGATTCGAAAAGCAATGAGTAAAAAGATTTGGACGACGGGGGAACTTTATTATTGCACATCAGTTACAGAAAGTCAACGTATATCATGTTTATAACATTAATGTGTCATGTTTGTAACAATAGCATGACGTGAGAAATGTAATGAAACCTTAAGAGTTCAGATATCTACTGTTGGATGTTTTCAAAATATTGTTAAATTATAATATCCTGGGACCGAGCAAATTTAACACTGTCATTAATCTTTTCCTAGATAAATACTTGTCTGCGTGTGAGATTTTTAATGAATACGATCTATACGAGCTTTCTACACATAAAATTACGGAATTTCGAGCATCAGCTAGATATCATTGCAAATCAGTTCACAGTGAATGGTCGTGTTTTGGATGGTGTGCACCTTTAAAGAGACAACACAAAAATAAACCGAGAAAACTGATGAAATTGCCTATTGAACGCTCCAGTAATCAGCCTGACGGAAGAAATTTCCGCCCCCTCGCGTTTGTTTTTGGACAAAAAATAAAAGACAGCCCGAGGAAAAAAAAAGAAAAGAAAAGAAATTCTCTTTAGAGAGAAGAGATCTAACCTTCTTCGTCTCGTGCTCTCTCTCGCTCTCATCTCTCTCTCTCTGTCTCGCACAGAGTGAAGGGGATGGCTCAATCTGTCAAGACATTAATGGGGATTATGACAGGAACAGATTCCTGAACGACAGCGTTTTTGCCACTTGGGGGGGGGGGGGGGGGGGGGGGGCCTGAAGGTAAGGCTTCTTTCAGAACCAGCTAGCGAGCTGTCTTTTTTATGAATAGCAACCAGTAGTGGTTGGAGGTGGATTGACGGGACCAATTTGACCCCATTTTATCATTGCAATTTTTGCTCCTTTCCCTTGTCTCCGATTCAAATTCTTCATTTTTTTTTCTTTGGTGCCCCTTTTGCCACTTGCAATTTTCACCCGAGTTCAAGAACCACAATTTCCCGAATCCGTGGTGGTTTTGGGTTCTGGATGCTCCGCTCCCTTTTTGGCCCCATTACGCCCCCATCCCAATCTTCTTAATCCTGTGGGTGTGCTTCTAATTTCGGCCATTATTATTGACTTCTTCACTGACAAAACAGTGTTCCTAATCGAGGGTCGGCTACCCTTTAATGAGTGTGAGGTTTGGCTAATCTCAAGTTTAGGTTTTTACCTATTTTCAGAATCTATACTTGTCCTATATGGCCTCAAAATGTGATTTTTTTTTTCGCTGTTCTTTCCTAGCTGTGGGGTTTTTGAAGGGTGGTTGCACTATTCATTCCCTGGTGATTAGCGGACTCTATATTTTGGTAATTCATGATCTTTTCTTTACTACCAATTTGGGTTCTGTGCCATTTGGGAAATCAGTAAAAGTTTGAATCTTCACCGTGGGTGTTGTCTTATTCCGACAGCAGTTGTGTTTTTCACCACCCACCCAAGGAAAATAAAAACCATCGAATGAATTTCTTATTGTGGAACTGGCAATCACTACCCACCTCGATTTCATTCCAATTCCAGCATTTATCGTGGGCTTTTGTAATTGGGAAAGTTCAGATTTTGTGCATTAATGCGAGGCAGCCTCACTTTCTTTGCTCTCTTTCTTTGAATTCTTTTATGCTGTCAATCGTTTTCGGTGGAATGCTTCAACTCAGTGGGCAAAATTTGTTGTTTAATGGGAACCCTTTACTGCCACAGGATAAGCAAAATATCTTAGGTTGGTGAATAAAAGCATGTGTTTATGCTCACTTCAGTGTTTTGCTTGAAGGATAGGGAGGGTTTCTGTAAAAGGGATGATTTTTGTGGGCCTTCTGCTGGGTAGAGCTGTTGTTATCAATGGGGTTAATAATGATGTGTTGAATGGCAGATTGAATTAGCAGCAGCTGCATCTTTTTATCCATTTCAGACTTTCTGGGGTTTTTCCCTCTGGTGTCTGGTGCATATCTCCTCTGTCCCTTTCATGGCCTCATCTTCCACCAGAAACCCTAGTTTTAGTTACCATTCCATTGTGTTTCACTCTGCAATCAAAAACAAAAAAAAACAAAGAAATCCCCTTTTACTGCTTATCTGTTTCTGGTTTAATCATACACTGGGCATTTATTGCACCCCTTTCTGATATTAAGATTTTTCAGATACTTCTCATGGTCATGGGCTAACCCCTCAACTTTCTTGCCTTTCCATTCATCAGCAGCTCATCAATTCACAGGGCTCAGCATCCCTTCTTAAGAAGGAGCGAATCGACACCGAATTCTGCACCGCACACGCTTCCTGCTGGAATCTGTGACTTTTATCATAGAAGGGGATGTCTCACTTTGTCTTCCCCTAGAGTATCTGATCCTACCTGGTGGGTCTTTTATCTATTTGCTGTTCAGATCCGAATTCGCGGAGAGGGACTTTGGCTGAATGATTCCGAGGTTGTCCCGGTTTATCAGATTCAGAGGGATCTCCGACTGAGGGAATCTTGGTAACATAATTAAAGCCTGTTGTTGGCTGAACTAAGGTATCTAGATGACTGTGGATGAAGCAGCGAGCAGCAGCTCCTCGTGGACTAGAGAGGAGGACAAGAAGTTCGAGAATGCCTTGGCAACTTACCCGGAAGATTCGTCTGACCGTTGGGAGAAAATAGCAGCTGAGTTACCGGGGAAGACTTCAGAGGAGGTTAGGCTTCACTACGAGATCTTGGTCGATGATGTGAATCGAATAGAGTCAGGAACAGTGGAATTGCCGCCCTATAGTTCTCCTTCGGAAGGCTCCACAAGTGATGAAGCGAATGGTAAGAAGGCTGGTGGTTCAGGGCATCATGAGTCGGGTCATGGAGGTAAAGGCAGCAGAGATCAGGAACGTCGAAAGGGAGTTGCTTGGACAGAGGATGAACACAGGTGCTTATTTGTCTTTTCCTTTCCACATAAATTCATGTCCTGGGGCTCCTGAAATTCAATGATTTATTTGGATTATAACACACTAGTTTGGTGATGTAATGGAATGGTACAGGGTCTTCATACTTTAGGGAGCAAAAAGTAGAACGCTCTTTGTTCAGGGGAAAAGGCAAGTAGTAGTGGAAAATTGGTTGGAGTTTTCATAGATTGAAATCTTCTGATGCCTTCACCTTTTTCTGGGTGCAATTTCTGCTTGTACATACTTGGTTTTTGCAATCAATAGTGCTAACAGATTCATCTCTAGGAGAAAGAAAAACTTAGTTTAGTAATATGGTTGATGGCATACTATTATGCTTTAGTAATGTCTTCTAGTTCTGTTTTGATGGAAAACTTAGTTTTGTCAAGAGTTGTGCTCTGCGTGGTAGCTAAGATGTCTGCGACATGTCTTTATATGCTTTAGATTATCATTGCCCAACTGTTTTAATAGATTATTTTTAAGATCTACTGATGGACGATGCTCAATTCTGATCAGTACTTGTCCAAAAAGAAATTCTGCTCAATAGTTCTTGACGGCAATCTCAGTATGCATGAACTAAGAGAACTGTGACCTTGTGCTTGGTTGTCCTGAGAATCGATACTTCAGTTCAGGGACAAGATTTAATTTTTGCTGGAATTGTTCGTTGAGATGTTTCTTCAGTGGTTCAAGTTAGGAAAATTTTTTTGCCCTGCATGTCTAACCAATGAATTCTGTGGCATAACTTCTCATACTATAGGCTACAATGGTTGTCATCTTGTCTTCTGTTAAAGAATAATTGATCTGAAGGTCTTGCTGTTTATGTTGCCATTTCTGTAGATATTCATTCTAATATTGCTGATACAATACATGCTACTCTATGGTTCACTTGTCAAGGATGAGTGGTAACAGAAGAGCTACCAGTTTGAGCGATAGTTGTCCTAAGGAAGTGACCAGGACTTGGGTATCAAGATTACTCCTGATGCGTCATGTTTAGTATTTCACGTCAGATGGGCAGGCAGTTTGTCTGGACTATACAAGACATCTTGGTAACCCATTACGACATTGGCCCTTTAAGGGACCAACAAATAAGCGAGGAGCTATAATTAAATCTGCATGAAATTTGCAATAGATTGTAATGTTTTGATTCAGCTACTCACTGATTGTGTGAAATGCAATTTGTTGGATGCTTGCATACAAGCAGTGAAGTAGATATTGCCAGACAGGTCTTTAGTTTGTGATGGCTAACTTGCTGTGACTCAGATGGGAAATGATTGACTGTGGCTGTGGAGTAAATATGTCCTTGGGAACTTTTATTAAAGGGTTCGCTCTACTCATGGATGTCAGATACCGATTAGTGAGAACTTTAGGGGGCTACTTGCTATAGTGACGGGGGAAGCAACAGAAATTCACGGCAACTGGCATCTTCAGTGTTCATGGTATTAAGTAAGATATGAAGTGTTAGATTTGGAGGAGTTTTAAGGCCCAAGGTGGTCACATTCCGTTAGTTTGCCATGGGTTTTCAAGGTGTGAGGTGACAGCTTCACTGGGATCCACAGATATAGTGAAAACTATTTCATACATGAACAGAAGGAGAGGAATCATGAATAATCACTTCCTCATCAAGGTCTTCACGAGGCCTATAGCTACCTAAGCTGGTCTGCTTATGTCATTACTGGCTCGACTTCGTACTTGGTTTATTTATGGTTTTTGTTATACATTGCAACTAAGATATACTTTCAGAATGATTTGTTTTTGTGTCTTTGACTTGTTAGAAATATTTCGAGCTTTCTGAATGTAATCAATCTATTGTTACCAGGTTATTTCTCCTTGGGTTAGATAAATACGGAAAAGGAGACTGGAGGAGCATTTCTCGGAACTTTGTCGTGACAAGAACGCCGACCCAGGTGGCAAGCCATGCTCAAAAGTACTTCATTCGCCTCAACTCCATGAACAAGGACCGGAGGAGGTCAAGCATCCATGACATCACAAGTGTTGGCAATGGGGACATCTCGGCTCTGCAGCCACCAATCACAGGCCAGGCAAATGGACCGGCCGCCCCGTCAGGCTCGTCCGGGAAGCCTGCCAAGCAGCCCTCACAGGCAGTGCCTGCGGGACCTGCTGGGGTCGGGATCTATGGCGGGCAGACAATTGGGCAACCCGTGGGTGGACCCCTCGTCTCTGCGGTGGGGACCCCCGTGAATCTCCCTGCGCCAGCGCATGTGGCGTACGGCGTGCGAGCCCCGGTTCCTGCTGTGGTGCCCGGGGCGCCCATGACTTATCCCATGCCCCCTGCGCCCTCACAAAGGTGATTGGTTTCCGAGATTTTTGTATCATATATGAAACAGATGACAGGGAAAGAAAAGAGGAACTTAGATGGATGAGCTTTTGCTAGTTGGATGCCCGCCTATGTAACGTGCTCTTCTGCAAGGGAGAACCGCCATTCTTTTTTTTTTAGTCCTATGGTTGTTAAATAATGCCATGTGAACATAGGTAATGTTTAAGCATCTGTACAGCTTCCATTAATCTGTGAATCTCTCCTTAAGTCGTAATAATAAATTTTAGGGTAGAAATTTCTATGAACATTAATTGATTTGGACATTTTTTTTATTACGTTTGCCCTTTGAAGTGAATCCTCCTCATTCATCAACTGATAAGACAGATAAAAGGAATACAAAACGCCTCTCTTTTTCAGGTTGAAATGTGTTGTTTGTGCTGATTGAATCGGGTTTCGATTCTCAAGGGTAAGCGGGTCTCGCTATCTGGTAATTTTCTATGAGACCTATAAATGGAGACAACTTTGTGATTTTAGGAATCATTTAACAGTAAAGAGTAAATTAGGTAACTTGGTGCATGGCTTTGGGGTATTACATCAATTGGATTCCTGACTTTTTGTTCATGAATTTTTCAGTTTACATCAAATGGTCATTGTTACATCAATTATATCCTCCATTGAAGGAAATTACATCAGTTACATCATTCATCAATTAGGTTATCACTACATCAGTTAGTTGGATCTTTTCAGCCGCAAAATACATGGAAGTAGGTTCTTTTGATACATCAATTAGATCCTTTCGTCAAAATTAATTTGACGGTAGTAACTGTGAAGAATGTTACATCGCTTAAATCTCTTCTTTGTTCTTTTTTCTCTTTTTTTCATTTTCCTTTTTCTTTTTTTCCTTTCTAGCAAAAGAAAAAAAAAAAGAGGGGAGCTTCGATGGGGGAGCCCCACTGCTCTTGTTTCAAGGGGGAGCTCGGGTGGGGCTCTCTCGTTGATGATCTCCTTCACAGGGGAGGTCAGCAAGGGGTCCAGTACCCTTTGTTGACCTCGCCTTTTGGGGAGGCCCCACCGAAGCTCCCCCTCTGTTTCCTCTCGTTAGTTATTGGACCCTCCAACGACCTTGCTTTGGGGGGGAGAGATGTCGCCGTTGAGGGAGCTCCTCCACTGTTCTTATTTTTATTTTAATTTCTAAATTTTGTTAGAAAGGATAAAAAGAATAAGAAAAATGTAATAGAAAAATAAGTCAAAGAAGGATCTAAATGATAAAATATTTTCTCCTCAGTTAACGCCGTCAGACTAATTTAGATGGAATGACCTAATTGATGTATCAAAAAAACTTATTTGATGTATTTTGCGTAAAAAAAGACCCAACTGATGTAGCGATAACCTAATTAATGTAATTTTCTTTAGTAGAGGATGTAATTTCCTTCGGTGAAGAATGTAACTGATGTATTAAGGATCAATTTGATGTAAATCGGAAATTTCGGGGATCTAATTGATGTAAAAATAGTTAGGGACCGAATTGATGCAACATCACAAAGTCAGGGACCAAATTGCTATTTATTCACAGTAAACTAGTCATGTGCTGTTCATTTTTGTAATTGTCGACTATATGATTAGCTAGTTTAAGATAGCTTGTAGAACAGTTTCATTTGATATCATGATTTCACATGCTTTTTATCTTATTATTATATATTTATCGCTCTTCAATTAATTGAACAATCAATTAATTCTAAGAGAAAATTGTAAATTTGATTCTCCAAAGATTCGTGAACCAACAATTCAGTGTCTCAAAAATTTATGCGACCAAAATAGCCCTCCGATGTTCATTCCGTCGAACAAATTAGTCCTCGGTAAAAAAAAAGTCCCACAAACAATAATACTGTTAAATTAATTTAAAAAAAATTAATAAAAAAAAGCTTTTGAAAAACACACACACACAAAAGGAAGGAAGATGGAATGGGCCAACAACAGCCACCACCGGAAGCCTCGGCAACCTTCCCCTTAAGGGATAAAGTTTTATTAACCTAACTAGGAAAAGCCCAGGAGAGGCCACGGGTCTCCAAAAAAGTTTTCAGTCAACAATAATAATTTTATATGATCGAAATGTGAGAAAGGATATTAGTATTATTGGGAAGAAAAATATTAAGTATGTGTTTGGTAACAGAGTTGAGTTTAATTTAGTTTGATTTACGAGATGAAGACAAAAGTATTTAGAAAAAGTAAGTGAGATAATTTATTATTAAATTGTAAAAAAATAATAATGATTGTGTTGTTGAATTAATGAAAAATAATGAATAGTTGAGAGAATTATATATAAAATTAATTGTAATAATAGATAAGAAAAAATATGTAAGAGAATTTATTATTAAATTTTAAAAAGATAAAAAAAAATAATTGTGTTATTAAATTTAAGGAAAATAGAGTAAAGTTAAGTCAAAATTGTGGTAAGTGACGTAGCGGGATAAGAGTGATAAATAAGGATTATTTGGTGATAATCCTTAGCATATCTAAAAGGGCCATAATAGTCAGAGAAAACTCTAAAATCTATACCAAAGAAATATTATTCATCATATCTTTTACGACCATAGGCTTACAAAGCTTAAATAGAAAATTAATATGTCTAATAAAAGGAAACTATAATCCAAAGAATGCCTATACGACTAAGAAAAGAAACCAACTAAAATAGGAAATGCTATATTAGACTAATTAGGAAATATAGTGATAAGAAATTTTAACAAACAAGTTAAAATAAAAACACTTGTTTGGTTTTGGAGTTCAACTCCATTTACTCTACTTCACTTTAACTCCACTTATCTTTAATTCAATAATATAATTATTACTTTTTTCTCTTTTTCTTCAATTGAATTATCTACCATTTAATTTAATTTTTAATGTTAAATTTTTTCAACTATTCATTATTTTTTTCAAAATTCAACAACACAATCATTACTTGATTATTCATTACTTTTTTTTCACTTTTTCCCATAATTCAACAACACAATTATTACTTTTTAATTTTTTTCATCCACCTTATTATTATAACCAAATTAAATATACATATATATATATATATACACACACACATAGTTTGAGTGGTAAACTCAACTCCATTTCCAAACAACCCATAAATCTTCTTCTTCTTGGATTGGTGCTATGGCGCTAGAATGGGTACTGTAGCAACAATCTTACTGCCTTGAGGTCGCGCTTTGATGCTATAGCACGGAAGTTTGATGCTAAAGCACCAAGCATATTGGCCTGTTTGATGCTGTTGCACCGGTTGTTGGTGTCATACTGTCGATGATCAAGCGCTCCATAAACTCGACCGCTATTTGCTCCGTCATTAAAACTCTAAAGAGCCGGATCAATCTCATCTTCCCCTTTCACGACACGAGAATCCTTTCTCGATTAACCCAAAATATACTTATTTGACTTCGAGCTACTTGAATGGTCGACGGTTCATAAATCCGCCACATCAGTAAACTAGGAGAGTGAATACTCTAGAAGACTGATGTTGCCTTTTAATTACGTCGAGCTGTTGAATCCTAATCAGCTAAGGCAGTCGCTCGTTCTACACTGAGGTAGTCGCTCGTTCTACTGTGCCTGCTTAGTGGGTTGTCAGGGCCGAGCGCATCAATTAAGAAATTAAAACTTGTGTTTATAAAATTTTATTATGATATAATTAATTAATTAATTAATATTATTATTTTAAATGGTATATAATTGTTGCCAACACAAATCTAATTTCTAACCCAACACACATGTCATCACATGAATGGGTGACGTGTCCGATGGCATTTTTGTAATTACACAATGTTCCAATGGCATTTTGCTAATTTAATGACAAATCCTTGGCCAATGTGTTATTATGATAAAATGTCGCTGCCTCGAGATGCTGGAAGCAAAGTGACTCTGAGCCTCTAAATATGCAACATTAGAATCTGTTTGGGAATAAAGTAATTTTTTTTACTCTACTCCAGATATTTTTAATTCAAAATATAATTATTATTTTTTTATTTTTCTTTAATTTTTTTTATTTTAACCACTATTTAATTCAATTTTTAATATAAATTCTCTCAATTATTTATTTTTTTCTACAATTTAGTAATGCAATCATTATTTTCTCTTAATTATTCATTATTTTTTCTCATAATTCAACAATACAATCATTACAATTTCAAATAAATATACTTATTTATAGTTGGAATAAACTCCACTCTATTCCCAAACAAACCCTCAAGTGCAGTGCGACACCATTTTCGGTTGTTCAGAGTTACAATGCTGGAGATAGAACATCCGGCACCTTTTGAAGACCACCGCAACTTCCAGCTTCGGAACCAGAGAAGACGTCATTTTAGGAGCAAGCTAGCACACCTGGAAGCGAGTCAAAGTGATGAAGTCTGAATCGTCCAGCGGAAGCTTTGGAGCGAGTAAGCCTGCCCATAACGCGAACGGATTATTTGAATTACGTGATAAATGAGCGCCAAAACTTTACGTAAAAGGGATGCTATAACTGCTCAATACACTATCGAATTTCATGGAGGACGATCATAATTACTCAAGGACAAAGAAAATCTATAAATACCAAAAGATCCCAATGGAGAAAGGACTTCTGATCGACACGAATTTTAACATATTTTTCATTTATCAGTAGTCTAGTCTATCCTTAGGTATCGTGTAACTTAGATTTCGAGAGTGTAAAGGCAGGGCTTTCCCCTCAAGGATTTAGGTTCACCAGTTAGTGACGATAGGATACATCATTAACGGCATAGTCACGATCCCATCAGTCTAGAATCAGGAGGCATTGTCATTTCCCTTTGCGATTTGCCCAGAGCATCTAAATGTGGTTGCACAGTCCATTGTTGATGCAAATTACCTCAGATCAGTCTCTCAGAGCCAAAACTACCATGGCCAGATAGAATGCAGTTGGACATATTTTGTAATCTTGGCTTGAGTTTGTATTCTTTATTATCATCTTTGTATTCCATTAAATCTGTGATTTTAATATAAGTAATTTCAGAGCAATGAGTGTTATCTCTCTATTATCACAAAATCCTTTTAATTAAGGCATTACCAAAAGAACTCTAACTAGGACTGAACGAAAAAAAAAGAATAAATTTTCTAATTCTTTGGAAAATTAGAAAATCGTACTTTCGATGATCAAGCGCTCTATAAACTCGACCGCTATTTGCTCCGTCATTAAAACTCTAAAGAGCCGGATCAATCTCATCTTCCCCTTTCACGACACGAGAATCCTTTCTCGATTAACCCAAAATATACTTATTTGACTTCGGGCTACTTGAATGGTTGACGGTTCATAAATCCGCCACATCAGTAAACTAGGAGAGTGAATACTCTAGAAGACTGATGTTGCATTTTAATTACGTCGAGCTGTTGAATCCTAATCAGCTGAGGCAGTCGCTAGTACTACACTGAGGTAGTCGCTCGTTCTACTGTGCCTGCTTAGTGGGTTGTCAGGGCCGAAATCTGATCATAATATTATAGGGTATTTAATTTGTAATTGATTTGATTAAAAAAATTATCTATACCATGAATACAAAGCTGCATATTCAGAGGGAACTATTAGCAAAAGTCTATGTCGTCCGTGATAATCAACACTAAGATTGTGTTTGATAACACAAATTAAATGTTAAAATCAAATTTTCAGCACTTAATTGAGTTGAATTTATTTGGTAAACACAAAAACATTTACCTAACTTAATAGATTTAAGTCAACAAAGTGCTTAATAATTAAGAGGGAACCTATTTAATCATTCAGCATGTTTTGACTTATTCACTTAGCTGGTTGCATTTTTATACTATTTGCAACGGTATCCTTCAAATATTTCAAATTTACAAAATGGTCCTATTTGCATTTTTGGACAAAAGTAAGGGGGGGAGAGAGTCACATGTTGCAGGCAACCTTGCTGGCAGTATGGTGGCCCACTGACAAGCCACCACAGCTAGGATCCGTTTTCCAAATGTCTGTTCCTCTCTTTGAGGGGAGGAGATCTTAGCTATGGTGGCTCATCGTCGGCCACCACACACTAGGCGATGTCGCCGACGTTCTCAAGGGTGGTCATTAGGCCACTACTGTTGCTCCCACCTGAGATCATTTTAGATCTTTGTTTCTTTTAATTCATATTTTCTTTTTCTTTAATAATTGCATAATTTATCTGTTTGGGGTCAAATGTTAAGTTACAAAAGTTAAGGCCCATTAAAGATAGATGATGACAATAAGCTAAAAGTAATTTAACTTCTTGTAATCTAACAAAATTGATTTATTCTATTAAGCACTCAATCCACTAAGTGCTTAAAATTTCAACACTTAAAAAGTGTTTGTTTCAACTTAATTAAATAAGTATTTAAAAGTTAGTTACAAATTAGTTATAAGAGAAAGTGAATAGAAGAAATAGAGCAAGATGAAATATGAGTGCTTAATCAATATGTATAAAATTACTTAATGAAATAAGTAAAAAAAAATTGATTTAATGAAATAAGTCATTTTTCACTGATTAGTGCTTTTTACTCCTTACAAAATTTTTCTCATCCTTATCATTTCTCGCCTCCTCCTATACATTTCATTTCTCAACTAATTAAGTATTAAATTTTTAAGTACTTAATTAATTAAACACCACCTTAATTTTAACCCTTAATTTTAGAAACACAACCTAAATTTAGTTGTTTATCTTTCACGATGCACGTCTTATCGGTAACAAAAGTCATGTTATCATTTTTTGTTCTCTCTTATGTCTTTCTTTCTATCTCTTACAAATGGAAACATGTTATAGTTTAATTAGATGCACCAGGGTACAAAATGTTTGAATGTAATACTTTCTTATAAAATGAACTTTTGGCGACAATTTGGCACAAAAAATTTAAATTTGTTGCAATTAAGTACACTCTGTCATTTGCCCCTTTGACACCATTAGCTTTGAGTGACGTGTCCGGTGACATTTCAAACCACATCGATGTAGCTCTAATTTTAAAATAAAAAATTCATTTAAAATAAAATAAAGGGAAACTTATTCATTTGATCCTTTAGTTTCGGATATTTTTCTATTTTCGTCATTTTTTCTATTTTTTTTATCTTTTAAATCTTATAGCTTTGAATACTTTTTTATTTCAGTGATTTTCCTTTTTCTTGATTCATTTTCATTCAACGCCTTTGATTACTTTTTTATTTTTATCCTTTTATCAAATTTTTTATTAGAAAATATTTTAACTTTGATTTTCAACCTTTTAAATTATTTTTTTATCCTAATTCTTTTATTTTGTTCAATTTTTACTTAGTATTAAACGTTTTGTTTCTTATACTCTTCCCCTTGAATGCCCATAGATGCCCACATGACATTTTTAAAATTTTAAAATATTATTATTTTAAAATTTCAAAAATAAAACAAAATATGTCAAAATAATTAAAAAAAATCGTGAAGCTACTCGAGACAATGAGCAGGGTCGAGCGTTTAGTTCGCATGCAAGATAATCTTGCCAAGGGCAATGGGGGTTTGCGTTGGGAAAATCGATACTCAAATTTACTAGTAACAAAATGAAAAAATACTAGAAAAATAAAGGCGATTATGACTCAATACACGAACCACACATATAACTATGAGGTTAGTAGTGACACACTAAGCAAGGACATGGTACACCTTGATGCAAGGAATGATATTGCAAAGTGTGATCATTGATGAAGATACAGGCCTAAAGTGATCTCCCCTAAGGTGGTAGTGCCTAACTTCGTCCCCTATTAGCTCCTACCACCTCTCTCCCCCTCAATTTACCATCTTCCCTCTCAAAATATATTTTGTATGAAAGTTGATGTTGCATCATGGGCACGATTCATCCTCCCGACAACTCCATGAATTGCAGCAACATGCCTATGTCTGAGCCAACATCGTGTTAACAATAAATTTTCATGACTTCAATTTTAACCCAGTATCTACCTTCCCACAAGTATGAAATTAACCACCAAAACCTATAGATTTGGCATCAATGATGCTCTCCCTGCCCAGAACCCATGGCAGCAAAATAGTCCACCGATCACTATGGCTCAGCAAGACAGCTATCAAAATGCACTCCTCCAAGCCGGAAGACAAAAGACTTACTAGCACGGCAGTCGCACATATAAGCATGCAAATCACAAAACTCTTCTCAATCCTACAGTTCATATATAATATTATATGTAATCAGACATACTTGTTCTACAGATTAATGCGGATGCTAACCGGTCCCCGCAAGTCAACTTTTTGTTACATCGGTAAACTATAAGCTAAAGCTTACAACTATTCTGTGTGTCAAAAACCCCTCTTACCATATTCAGAAAAGGAAAATTAAAAATCCCTCTAATTGAAATCTAAATACCGATCATCAGGACTTGAAAAAACGCCTGGTTTCTCAAAGTTACATGGAAAAACAAAAAACAAATGCTAGCTGAAACCTGCTTGTGGCAATAGTACGCATGTCTTCGTTCCAGCTGCAAAACTTCAGTCTCTATTTCACAATACCTTTCAAGCTGATTTCCTATGAGTCGTGCTTTACATGCCTTCCCCTCCCCCCCCCCCCCCCCCCCAATGTGTTTCAATCTCCTTTCATGTCTTTGTGCTTTAATTTGCACAGGTACTGATAATGAAACCAAACAAGAGAGAACCCCCAGTAGTGTATCCGCCTTATACCTCCCAAACAAGAGATTACTGTCCATGGAAATAAACTTGGGGCCTTCCTTTTCAGATGGCCAAGGAATTTCTGCAATAGTTAAATCTCACCTTCTGCAGAAAAACTGGAAGTCGGGGTGACTGACCTGGTGTGATCTCAACCAATCATCAGCAGCCTCATGGAATGAATTTGCAACATGACTACGATCTGAGAGGCCAATAGAATTCCACAAGGATTCTTTAAGCTTGTATGAAGCGAGACCAAAGGCACGCAAGGGCATCCTAGGAATTCCATCCATATCACGGGAACTCGCCCTGAGAACCTGCTCACCGTTTGCACCTGAAAGAGAAGGAATGACAGATGAGATGTCTGAATTCTAAATAGTGTCAGTTGTATATAATCAGAACGGTGAAGGCCTAATTGTCCAATATGTTGTTAACAAGAGTTTGCGGGCTCCCAACGCAGATGTTAAACTGAAACCATCAAATCTTTGAGCCATAAGAAGAGCAGCCCTCTGCTGCAACTTCTCGAAGTAAAATAAGGAAAACAAGCAAACCTGTCTAATCAAAACTAGTGGATAAAGAGTAAAAATTCAAGGCAAAACAATTTTACCACGAAAGAATTTGCAAAACTTTCCAGCCTTGTGAGCATGAAATTGTTTGGCAAAAGGTACCGCTTGTTTACTATCAATTCATGCCTAGTCTCATTGGCTTGGAAAAACAAGCTATATAATATATCAGATAAACTTATTGAGAATAAGGGACAGGTACAAGACGGAAAAAACAGGACAAAAACATGGGTTAGTTGACAAAATAGAGAGCAACTTAAATGTAAAATCCAACATTAAAACTTTTGCACCGAAATACATTTCTAAGTATTGATCCTCAAAGAGCAAGATAGTCTTCATATCAGATAGTCTTCATATCAGCTCAAAGGAAGTGAACAATCATATCATGCATGAGAAGCAATGAATCACCATTACGATTTCCAAATAGTACAAGTTATATCACATTCAAACACATCACTGAGTACAATAGATGTAGATCTTACCTTCCATAGATATATGTAAGAAGTGATAAGTCAGAAAGCAAGCATCCAAATCCTTCAGTGTTGGACCTGTTGGTATCCTGTAAATTGGGTACCTTCAAACAGCCGAAAATAGTAAGTCCAATGCACAAACAATCTTCTAATGAGAGTAGACCAAAGAGAACAATCAAGGAAACAAGCAGACAAAGGGACAGACCAGGCAACAGAAATCCAACTTGATTGTTGTAAATCACAACTTCTCAGTGTCCTTAGCTCAGGGAAGCGCTGAGCAAGATCTGATATCTGTTATAAGGGAAAAGACATCAAAATGGATATAGTTGGACTATTTAAGGATGGTGAAAGACAACATGAGGACTTCCAGTACAACAACTCAAGCATGAGAAAGTGACACTTGCCTTGTCTGCCAACGGTTCACGGGAGTAAGGAGGATTCCATTCAAAGTATTCAAAAAGCAGGTGGCCTTCAGAACATGATGATTCACCCTCATCGCTGGAGATGTCCTCAGGGAGAGCACCGTTCTGGTCTCTCATCGATAAACTCTCCAGTCTTGGTGTAATGGCCCCACTTGATAAACTGCAGTGATTCTGTTCTCTTAAGAACTTACTACCCCAGCCATGTTCACCATCACTGCTCCCTTCACTACCTGAACTCCTGTAATCACTATAGCTGTCCTCACCTGGTCGCCTATGAAATAAGGAAACCATCAGTTTTCAGTTTAAAAAGATAGTTGCAGAAAAACAAGCAGTTAATTTGATATCAGAACACTAGTGGAAAATAAGAAAGCAGGCTCTAGGAAATGTTTACAGCCCTCAATGAGGCAATTTGTTTCTGGAAAGTTAATCAAACCCAAAAGCGGAAATAAACAGTCAATCTGATGAATAAAGTATCTATTCCTCAAAGAGCAAGATTATTTTCTTGGATAAGCGCACAGGCAATTTTGACCATCCATTATACAAGGTCTCCAGGAACACACAGGAATTTCACCCAGGGACGGGGCCACTAAGGGTGGAGGGTGGCAGATGCCCTCTCTGAGAATTGCAATTCGACTTATTGTTGCATGAAAAACAAATTAGAAATTTGCCTCCTAAAACATGTAAATGCCCCCTCTAAGATATTTTACTATTTCAGTTTGCCCGAAGATTATCCTATAAATCCTACTAAAGTAGAAATTTTTTAGCAATTTAGGGTTTTAAAAGGAAATCATTTGTATTTCAATCTTGGGTTTTAGAAATTTGAAGGGTTAATGATAAACTATTATTTTCTATGATAGAATAAAATCACCTCTAATAATTCATCAATTAGCAATTTAGAAATTAAATTTAATATGGTAGGGGAAATTTTGGTAATTTACTTATAATATTTTTGTTGTTATTTGTAAAAATTTGGAAATCATATCTACATAATATTAAGAGCACTAAATCCAATCTTTAGTTTGGGAGCATCATAAAAATTATATAATTACCTATATTGAAAAGGTTATTTTTGTAGCATTTGACAATAAAAGGAATTTTCAATAGTTTTCTGGTCATGAGAACTTGTCGAGATCATTTGTAGATAATATATATATATATATATATATATTAATTTCAATGAATTTCATTTTTTTTCATGCCATTCATTTATACAGTAAATGCAGTTTCATAAATTACGCTAATTATTGGTTTAAGTTTTGCCCCCCCAAACATAATTCTTGGCAATTTTCACTGCCATTAGTCATGGTAGAAGGTAATGTATGGACCACTATCAGAGACAAGATAATCACATATTAAATTACCAGCAATGAGGAAGATCATATCCTCAGACTTCCATGGACCAGATTAAGCTCCAGAATCAACCTCTATCATATCAAGATGTCAAATTGAAATACAAGCATACATTCATCAAGGCATGTACAACAGATCAAACAAAACGGTATTAAAAAAATTAACTTTCCCATCCAAAAGAATTCCACCAACCCATTAACATCAATAAACAGAGATTGCATGGACCAACTCATGTTTGGATAGTCATTGAAGTGGTAATTGACATAACAACCGGTCATCCCAGATAATACATTATACCAGGTAAAAATAAAACCCTCATTATCAACACAAAGTATATTAAAACTTCAAATTGGAATAAGCAATGCCATTAGTGCAAATTACTTCTGAATGCTAATTCCTGTAATGAGAACAACATTGACCTCATACATTAAACATTTGAAGATTCCAATTACACTGATAAGAACTAAGCATACACTCGATCTTATCCTACGGGGCAAGAAAGGAATGCAATCCCGTTTAATAGTTAGCAGTAAAATACCATACCTTGGCTTCAACAGTGTTTTCTTGGTGTCAATAAATATTTGGATCCCAGACAAGTAAGGAACATAGTATTGCACCACACAATCACTGTCATTCAAGACTAGAGGCACTCCTGCACCGTATGCACTCCACTCTTTAAATGACTCCCACAGATCACCAAGCACAAAATATGGCTGAAATTCCACATCACAGGTCTTCCGTCCTCTCATAGCCGTCTGTTTACCATTGAATTATCCAATAAATCTAAAAAATAAATAGATACAGATAACTAGGGAGGTGAACCGATCATATCTTAAGGAAGGATAATGGCAGTAAGCAGTAGTAAGTCTGACTATGTGAAGGAAGTCAAATGCAGCTTTTCCACTAAGTAACTCACAATAGTAGATGATCAACATTAGTCCTCTTGAGATCTTTTGGACTACTTCAAGATAAAGAAATCCTGTATCTCTTGTGGTAGTTGAGGACACAGATGCATTATCCACAAAAGAGGATGGAATCAAAGCATTAAATTTAAGTGCTGAGGGTATATATACGTGTTTCTAGGCATGATTGTTTTTCTTGTTTCTAAGTACTGAGTTTCGCTTCCTGCCTTTATTTCTTCTACATGTAATACACATGTTCTTGCTGCTTTAGTTATGAAACTCTCTCAATAATCAGTGCTGTTTACTTGCTCCCATCAATAGAAGTCACAGCTATAACAGAACATCCTTGGCAGCAACAACTCTTGTTTCAAGCTTCTGATATAAACTATATTTTTCTCTCTCTGCCTTAGGATAGGGAGACAGGCAGTGGTTGGTGTGGAAGTATGCCTAGGATTACCTTGGGATAAAAGGACATTTAGTTGACAGAAATTAGACAAATTTGGATACATTACAATGCCCATATTCTATAGTCCAAAGTCAAATTCTTCTAATTATTCTATAACCTTAGCTTCCATATGTGCTTCATATGCTTGTAAAATCATTGAAAAATGGCATTTTTCAGGAATCTGCCGGCACATTATCGCCCTACAGAACATCAGAAACGGAATATCCACTGGTCTGCTGTTGAACTATTGAACAAATTTTATTTACTGATGCAATAATATGCTAAATCAAACCAAATTAGAGAACCATAAATTTGCATCTTCATAACGCTAATCGAAAAAACATTAACCCATTAATTCATTTGGTGGCCAGAAATTTCAATCCCGAAAGGACATCGAATCCATTATCCACAAGTAGAAAATGGCAAGCAAAATAAATAATATTTAAATTAAGGGAGGGGGGGAAGAACCTTGGATAGATGCTGCGCGGGCACAAACGGCGTAATCGACTCCAAGAACCGCTGCAAATTGCTTAACGGCGGGACAACCGGCTCAGGATACGGTTCGCGGTCCGGCTCGAGTGCTGTCCGGTTCTCAGGCCTCCGGTCGGGAGAGGCTACCGGCAGAGGCTTCTCAGGGAACGGGGAGGTTTCGCTGGGCGTGACGTCGCTCTGAGCCCGGCGGAGGCTGTCCCGCTGGAAGCTCTGGCGGGCCCGGCGCGCCTTGGCGGAGCTGTAGAAGCGATCTTCGCCGCGCCCGAATTTCAAACCCGCGCCCAACATGCTAACGCGGTCCGGGCAATCGATCGCCTGAAAACTTGGCAGATAAACCCTAGCAAATGGACGTGGGGGACTCAGGGGATTAATGGGTGAGTCGATTGGAACGGGAAGTGTCAATGCGGGAAGAGAGAGAGAGAGAGAGAGAGACTAAAACCCTGGGAGATAAAATGGAGAAGGTCTGTAGAGAGAGAGTGGATCTGAGGAGGGAGAGAAAAAGGGGAGGGAAGGTAGGTGATGAACGATGAGGGGCAAAATGGTAAATCGAAAAGGGGAAGAGAGAGAGAGAGAGAGGACGAGGGGAGTTCTGTCTGAGCAGATGGATGGCCGCCGGGAACAGAAGAGCGCAATCCTTTAAAACTGCATGCATAGTAGTTTTATTTTATTATAATTATTAATTTTTTTAATTATTAAATTAAAATTAGTGGAGGAAAAATGATAAACTTTTCTTTTGGGGAAAAATGAAAAAGCTAAAGAAGGGAAATTTGCAGGCCCACGCCCTCCTTGTAAAAAGAGAGAGAGATCAATCGGTCACCTATGATATATAAAACACGATCATGACTTACGCTCCACGTGGATTCGCAGATTCAATTAAATATTTTATCCAATTTCACTAAAATTGATCAAATAACAAACAATTATAATACAATTATTTTGTACATAAATAAAATTATTTATTTTACCAAATTTTTATTTACTTTTTTATTGGGTAAATGAATAAAAAAATCACAAATTTTATGCATTTTCTCATATTTAGTATGAACTATCTTTCTTGACCTATAAAATCACGAACTAAGATTTTTGTAGCATCTCTCTAGCATAATGTCATTTGCCCGTCAATTTCAACGATTTTTTCCTACGTGATGAGGTAACATATTACAGATGACCCAGATATCCAATCTGTCAAATTTTTCTTAGTCCATTTTTGGCAAATTGCAAAGTGACCATTTTACCCCTCATCTCCTTTTCTTCCCTTGGATTTGGTCTCGGGAAATTGGGTATTTCAATCCTTCGGGCAAAAAAAAAATCCACAAAATTGGGGCAGAACTTCACCGAATTTCCCCTCACATTTGTTTTTGTTTTTTTTCTTTTTCTCTTTTTTCCTTCCTAGTTGTTTCTTTCCCTGACCGCAGCGCTAACAATGAGTCCCTTGTTAAGAACGTAATGTTGATAGCAATATTATGTTAAGCCTAGACATTTCAATGATTGAAATATTATCAAATAACTCGAACATGGCAGATTCATTCAAATTTAATAAAGTTAGACAAAGTTAGCGTACTTTAAAGGCAGGAGAATGTCATCGAAAACATAATTAATTATTGCCAACTCGTCACTTGTTAGAGGCTTGTCAGGTTGCACAACACCATTCGAAATTATCATCCTAATGCACTTCAGATGAAGAGGAATGCAGAAGTTTAATGGATGTTGCTTGCAGCAAATGATAGTCCATTATATTACTAACATCGAGATTATCGCGGGGTACTCGGAGATAATTACATCATGTGCTTTGGCTTTGTCCAATCTGCGGGCTAGATTTATATATGGACTTCTCAATGATGGACCATTTTTTCTTTGGATTTTTAACCTTAAAAAGCACGTACTATTACAAAATTTCATAATCTAGCACGAACTTTTAAAATTTTCTGAAAAAATACAAAATTTCAAAATCTTCCATTATCTAGCACGCCGTCTCCTTCCCGTCCAAACTCCCCCATCAAATGCTTACGTGGCTGTTACATTTGCTATTGTTGGCAGTTATCCTCCACGTAATATTCACAAATTCCCTAATCTAGCACGCATTTTAAAAAAAATTCTAAAAATGCACATCGTTTCAAATCCTTCTCTCATTTAGCACGTCGTTACATTCCGTCCATTCTCCGCCATGAATTGCTTACGTGGACATTAAATTTGACTAGTTGGCCGTTAATTGCCACGTGTAATCATCCTATTGGTGGCCCATTTTCTTTTTTTTCTTCAACTCTTCCCTTCTTCTTCCTCATCCCATGTTCTTCCTTTTCCTTTCCCCTGTTCTTTCTCATCCCTACGAGTAGCAACTGCATTAGCTCAGGAAGGCCTGGAAGATTGGACAGTAGCAACACAGTAGCTTATCAGCAAGAAGAGAGGCCTGGACCACCCCCAACAACAGCAACAAGTAAGGGAGGAGCTTGGAGCATCAACAACAACACAGAGATGGTGATGTCGATGATGAAGGTGATGGTTTTGGGGGAGGAGATAGAATGAAGATGATGGTGATGTAGATGGCAATGAAAGAAATATAGGAGGCCATAGAAGAGATGTAATGTAGAATGCTACATAGGAGATGTAGAATGCTATGGAGAGAAGAGAAAGAAGAAGTAGCAAAAGACAAGAGATGGTGATGTCAATGATGAAGCTGGTGGCTTCGGGGGTAGGAGATAGAGGAGAAAGGCATGTGATGGAGGTCGGAGGAGTGATGGGAGTCGAGAAAGGGCAGAGGATGAAGATGGTGATAGCCATGGAGCCGGAAGGAATGTGCAAAGGAGCAGCAACAGCAGCAGACTGAGCTTGGGAGGGGCCTGGATAATAGCCCAACAACCACGGGGCTCGAGGGAGGGCAACGCAGCGTTGACGAGCAATAAGGAGTTGAGGAACTCAAGGAAAAGCACAACCACAGTACAGTAGGGAATAGAGGACAACACTAGCAACTTATGGAGCTCGAAGGAGTGTGACAGCAGCACAATGGCTTTATGGGAACCAAGAGATAGCAGAAGCAAAGAATAAGGAGTTGAAGGAGGAGATGAAGCTGATGGTGATTACAAAGAAAGGAAGAGGATGAGGATGAAGGCCGAGGAAGAGATGAAAGTTTGATAGTACCGGTAATAGAGACGGTAATGATGAAAGTGGCAGAAGAGGAAGAACAAGGGATGAAGAAGAAAAGGGGAAGAGTTGAAGGGAAAAAGAAAATAGGCCGCCAATGGGATGGTTACACGTGACAATTAACGCCCCAACTAGTCAAATTTAACGGCCACACAAGCAATTCACGACGGAGAATGGACGGAAGGTGACAGCGTGCTAGAATTATGAAAGATTTGAAACGATATGCATTTTTAGAAAAAAAAATTTTAAGTACGTATTAAATTGGGGAATTTGTGAATATTACGTGGAGGATAACGGCCAGCTATCGTAAATGTAACGGCCACGTAGGCATTCGACGGGGGAGTTTGGACGGAAGGAGACGGCATGCTAGATAATGGAAGATTTTGAAACTTTCTGGTTTTTTAGAAAATTGCAAAAGTTCATGCTAGATTATGAAATTTTTGAATAGTACGTACTTTTTTAACTTAAAAACCCTAATTTCTTTCCACACTTGAGATTGAATCCAAAGTTATTTGTATTAGTTCCGCCTAGACCAGTATTATCAGAACTGGACCGGATCGACCTGTTGAACCGGACTGGACCGACTGATTGAATCAGCACCTCCACCGGTTCAGTTCTATTTAAAGACCAAAATGCACATTCAAACCCATGAACCCATAAAACTGGTCTGTTTCTCAAGCGAACCCCCTAAAACCAATCGGTTCAATCGGTTATCTCATGGGTTCTTCTATTGTGTTAAATCAAAAAAATTGAAGGCATGTAACGGTAGTTGAACACAAGACCTCCCGCTCCCTCTATGTAAAGTTGCACATGCTTTAGACCATTAAGCTATCAGTTTCTTTTCTATTGAAGTCACCATTTACATGATTTTATAA
The DNA here is from genome assembly GCF_007655135.1 of Punica granatum. Classification (NCBI taxonomy): domain Eukaryota; kingdom Viridiplantae; phylum Streptophyta; class Magnoliopsida; order Myrtales; family Lythraceae; genus Punica; species Punica granatum. Next base: position 29,028,729 of record NC_045129.1, read on the forward strand.
TAATTTCATTAAGTTTTACAACACAAATGAGTCGACAAAGATACTTTCTCTTTATATTTATTTATTTATTTCTTCCTAATTATTATATACTTATCAATTATCATTAATAATCATAATTTTGTTAGTAATATATGTATTATATAATTTTTAATTAAACATGAGGTCCAACCGATCGAACCTCGATTGGACCCATCGAACCCGTGAACCCATACCTCGACTAGTTCAACATCCGATCCGGTTCTGATAATACTGGTCTAGACAATGATGGACCCAACATTTATTAATAAATAAATATACCAAGCTACCCTATAATGACATTATTAGGTAGAATGACAAACTTCAACATGAACTTCGCCCATCTTGCCTTCTTTAGCTGGACAATCTTATAGCATATTTGATTTCTATAGGATATTATGAAGAATTTTCACTAGAATTTGATACGTCATTGCCTTGATGAGGGGATTCCACTACATTGAAGACAACTATTGCACCTTGAATTGCTCTTATGTTCTACAACAACATCCTCGTTGTCTGTGTGTCCAACTTTTCAGTCATCATATGGAGCGTTGATAATGTCCAAAAGGCTCATTCGATCAACGTCTACTCGATAGTCAATCACTAAATCTCGAATCTTCATTAATATATCCTCCTTGAATTGTGAAATACTACAGTCAATTGCTTCTTGAACAAGTGACTTCATGTTCGCCCAAATTCCGCGAGCTGCGACTTCATCTTGATCACATAGGTTTGCAACATTTGAAGCTTCTCCCCGAAGTCCTGTCAGGGTAGCAATGTCAAGGTAGCAAATCATCCATCAATTTACCATCTAAGGAACTTACCCTTGTAAAAGGAAACTAGTATATAACCGAATAAAAAGTTAACTATAACAACATGCCATTACCTGCTCATCTAAGCCAATACCATTCTCAATGCCTGGTAAAGCGCAAAATTTAATATGTTAAGAAAATTAAGTTCCTAACAAGTTTAGTAAAAGTTGCCCGTTCTTTTGACTTGGTATATTGAAATGAATAAACTATATTTAAGAAGGAAAAGAGCCACAAGAATAACCTGCAAAGAATCGAATCCAAACTTCCGTCCAATGAGATTTAGGTGATCATTCTTTTTCATGTCCTCCCAATCTAGGAAAGATGGAAGCCTTCGCTCATGTAAAGGCACGATCATGGTTGAAAGGTTAATATTGTCCACAAACATTACCTATTTCAATTATAAATATTGAAATCAACACCCTATATTTTTTATAATTTTTGGATACTCATTACAGCAAATTGCTATCCCAAATAACTTCAGACATAGGGTACAAACCATGAGGAAGAAAACACATCCGGTAACATAGGTGTGATCGTTACGCTTGAAATTTCTAACTCCCTGTGTAACCTTATCAAGTATATGAGCCGACAATTGTAGGGGTGATCGGTTCCGGGTACCCTGTATTTTTTATAATACCCGGACCCTACCCTGTAAGGGACAGGTTCCAAGATTTTGGAACCGGACCCTACCCTGTTGAATCATGGAATCGGAACCTACCCGGAACCTGTATTATACCACAGGTTCCGGGTACCCTGTTGAAACCTGTAAATTTTTTTTCTCTCGCTAAATAAAATCGAAAATGTCACATACATAATTAGTAATCACGCCAAATAGAATATCAACAAAATTTAAATTAATCCACAACAATAAAATAATAATATGTCTCATCAATCCATCGACAAAATTGAACATCCATAATACGATCTCACACAACAAAGTGCCTCTGTTCTGATTCATTAGAGGAAATAGTAACTTTACTCTTTTCTTTTCTTTTTTTTTTTTAATAAATAACCGGTTCCGAGTACCCTGTAGGCAGGAACCGGAACCGGAACCGATTTTCACAGGTTCCTAATTTTAATACCCGGAACCTACCCTATTTTCAATACGAGCTACCCGGACCCTACCAGTTAGGGTAGGTTCCAACCGGTTCCGGGTATACCCGGTACCCGTGCACACCCCTAGACAATTGTATGTTCTAATATTTTGGATATTGGCCACACTGTATTAGTCCTTTTTCCCCATCACTAAGTTCGCTTATGGGCGAAACAAGGTCCCAATAATGAACAAGGTCATGCCGCTCCTATAAATAGCATTAATTCATATTCCTTCAGCACACAACCATTATGCAAAGGGTTAAATGCATGTGCCAGTTCCCTTTATAAACTCCAAGACTAGGTATTTAATTTGTTCAGTGTCTCCTTCCAACGAAATCGGTGGGCCTTTCTTAAGCAAACCTAGGACCTCAACTACATCCTTTTCCATTACCTCTCTACTTATATCATTTAAGGTAAGTGTGTCGATAATGGGTCATAGCATTCAACAACTATTATGGCAAGGTGTGTTATAAGGTGTAATAAATGACTAAACCTTACATCTTCCATGGTCACTTTTGCTTGGCTGTCAATTACCCAAATAATTTAAACAATCGCTTTGGCATGCATCTCGTTATCTACAGTAAAACAAATTATGAGTCTCGCAACTATAGTCTACAATTCATGAGCAATGACAAACGCTTCAAAAATCTCCCTCACTTAAGCTGAAACTTATATTTGACAGTAGTGTGAGTTTAATGAAAATATCCTCTTGCCCTGTTAGTGCTCCACAGCCTTTTGCATTTTCATTAGATGGATTTTCTTATGGTGAATGAACACAACCCTCTATTGGCACAGTGAGCTGTCCTGCTACTATTGACTTCCTTTTTCTCCCCATCGACACTCATAAGGAAGACCTAGCAACAGAGTAATATGTATATGAATTTACAAACTCTGAAAATAATGATGACACTATTGTAGCTCTCCCAACTATTAAGGACTAGATGATGGTAGTAATTGACCCCGAGAATAGTGACAGTAGATAAGACATGTTATTAGGGTTCTACAGTGGCCCTCTTCCTTCGCCGCATATTCATTTCCTTGCGCTCAGTTACTTAAGCCAAGGAGAGGCCATCATTCCAACTTCAAAATAGTTTTGGAATGATAAGACTGCTTGGCTTATAGAATTTCGCTCATTTGATCGCCTCATAAATGTAAGTAATATTTAGGGATCGAGCGACTTAAATTACAAGAATAAGGACTAGTAAATAATATATAAATTAATTATCCATCAATTCAGACACAAGATTTCCCATATGGGGAAGATAAAGGAAAGACTTTGTTGATGTTGCAAAGTAATCAGTCCTATTGAACGATTGAATGATGGCAATGTGGACATCTAGTCAAGTGCGGTGTTTGAGCGGGTGAAATTTTGATTTCTTAGGGTTCCATTGTTTGTGGAAACTAGGAGCACGGTGCGATGGAGCATGAGAAATTAGAAAATGAATGAGGACTCCATCTTAGATTATGACTAAGCCAGTTCTCCATTACAAGCCAACCCGAAAATGACACTTAGACCCTTTTGTAGACCCCTTTATGATCGGGCCAGTCTATGTGCTATGGGTCAGCCCAAAATATTACACAAAATAGATAATAATACACAAGACTCGACCATAGGCAACAAAATAATTTATTTCAATTCTTTACTAGCATTTACAAGAAAAGCATCAACCATATATCTATTAATTGTAAGGGCGATGATTGGAAAATACATATTCAAAGTACACAAGCATTATAAGTTTTACTAACGATGTGAAAGCCTACTTATCGGACTCATACATAATCATATCGAAAAAATACATAGCCGAAGATAACAAAAGTATCACAGATGACAAGACACTTGACCATAGGACGTTCACATGGGGATGAGGTGATTGTGGGCGGTGACATATGCTCAGCAAGATACACTTTATTGAAGTTCTTGAACAAGGAACACTTCATCGCCAATGTAAGTCAGAATAATAGTAGATGTGTTAGTGAAAACCCCAGCTTGGGCGAATGAATGCCACATCTCTTCTAGGTTGATTTATGTTAACCGATCTTCAACTTATACCTTGTCAACACAAACATGCCACAACCTTTGAGCCCAATCGTTCTAGGGGTGCACATCATTTTTCTGTTCCATTCGAACTCGCTCATCAAATTCTTCCAATATATGCTAATACTATAAAACGGAATTACTAAGGACATTGGTTGCACACATTATATTAAAAGTCACCAAGGACAGAGCCTCCACAAATTTTCCAAGCCATAACTATAAGGGTGTCCATTTCGTTTTACCGTATTGAATATCTTTTTCATCACTATTTGATTCGACTTCAATTTCGTTAAAAAAGTTTTGATAGACATTTAGACCACCATAATCTTGAACACAAAATCTTCCATTGTAGTAGAATATTCACCCCAATCTGAAAAAATTTCAACAATCAAATTTGTATAAGAAATTCGCCTTGATTTTATTTCCCATCACAGATCATGACCTCCAAAGTTTTATATATATCATTTAAATTTTGTTTCCCATATCTATTTGGATGCGAGTAGTATTTCACTAAAAATATTTTTAGGGAAAAACGGCTAAATGGGTGTCATGTTGTAACTTTTTTCGTTATACGTTGTGACAAGTACTATGTCCGTGTTGTACAGTCGCAACGATAACTTGTGGCCATCATAATCATAACTTAGTCATTTCAATGTCCTTGTTTCGTATACGATTGATGCTTAATATTTCTAAAACTTTACTGATTTCTACATATCAACCGTGATATTATCCAATGATATTGTTCAGTTCCAAATAAGAATATGTTGTAGAAGTTTGACGATTAGAAAAACTTATAATCCAAGAATGTAATAATTAATATATGAGCAATCATGAATGGTAACTAGGGGTGTGCACGGGTACCGGGTATACCCGGAACCGGTCAGAATCTATCCGTTAAGGTAGGGTCCAGGTAGCTCGTATTGAAAATATGGTAGGTTTCGGGTATTAAAATCAGGAACCGGTGAAAATCGGTTCTAGTTCTTACCTATAACCGAAATCGGTTATTTATTAAAAAAGAAGAAGAAAAGAGTAAAGCTACTGTCTCTTCTCATGAATTAGAACAGAGACACTTTGTTGTGTGGGATCATATTATGGATGTTTGATTTTGTCGATGGATTGATAAGACATTTTTTTTGTTGTCGATTAATGTAAATCTTTGTTGATATTCTATTTGGTGTGATTACTATGTGACATTTTCAATTTTATTTAGCCAGAGAAAAAAATTTACAAGTTCCAGCAGGGTACTTGGAACCTGTGTTATAATACAGGTTCTGAGTAGGTTTCGGCTCCAAGATTCAACATGGTAGAGTCCAGGTATCTTGAAAAATACAGGTTTCTCGGAACCGATCACCCCTAATGGCAACAATTGGAGTTTTTGAACTAGAATTTGGTCCCTCTTGAAAAATATATTTGGTCCTCATCATTAGCCTGAAAATGCAATCTCTCAAGCCCATGAGATTTTACTCAAATGTGAAATATAATAAATCGCAACATGCATGATTTGTAAGTCTTCCTAAGTTTATATGAAACTCGTCCTTTGCCATAATTGTACAGGGAATGTAGAAGCTGATAAAGTCAAGCATGACAATGCATACAGTTGATACCAAGCACTGTGTGATGCAAATCCGAGCTGACTTAATTGAGTTAATTAGACTTTGTCGGCTCGTTAGTAAGGTGATGCCCGTCGATCTGAAGATGCTAAACTTGGTCAAACTTTTAGTGTCATGGATCTTTCAGTAAAGAAATATAAAATCACTCATGTTATATGAACATTCCCTTCTTCATATGGTTTGTTATCAATTTGATGAAGCAGTTATTGGTACTTTGGGTCAAGCTAGTATTGATTTTGCTATTATATTCGAAACTCTCCGGGTTAAGTTATTGCCCTCTCGATGCACTCACAGAAACAAAAGAAAGAATTGGTGCGAGTTCCATTCAAGTCAGTGCAAGGATTATCTCTATGTGTTGCCCTCATTGTGTCTGCATGTTATGATTACCGGTGATTCTTCTCTTGTTGTGGATGCGAAACCATCGGAAAGTTGCTTATCCCATATCCGTGAAGGACACTATGCTCATGATTTTTTAGCTGCTCGGCTCAATTCTTTTGAAGGCTACTGCTATTTCCTATGAGATCTTCGAGGTAGCAAATAGTTTTTATAATTCATATTAAGCCGCGGTTAAGTCAGTGAGAAGCTAGTGATCGGTAAGTCTCTTTAGAGTTTGAGTTCCTTGACAAGCCTTCGGACAAAGCTCAAGGCAGGTGATGGGATAGTTGCCGTATGAAGCTTACTTTCTCCTGTTGCTCCGTTTTCAAGTGAAAAAGGAAGAATTAGGGCAAGCCTATGTACAAGTGGCTTTTTCCGTTGACTTGGATTCTTTCTATGGTGAGTACGAGAATCTGCAATGTGCGCACCCGAATTTCGTCTTGTCAGGGCACGCATGCGCGCGCCTAAATGCAACGTAGCTTGGGAGTGTCCACCTTCCCGGGGACGAGCGACGGACGCACGTGAGAAGGAGTCGCCACTACCTGTTTACAACCCGAAGGTCGAGGGCCGGTGAGTCGCCCGGGTCTAGGGGTATGGGATACACATAGTATGTTAAGGCAATGGTCTGTACGGAACCGGAAATTCCGAATTCGGGGGTTCTATTACGTGAGGGCCTATATCCCACACGCCCTTTCGGTACTCTAGCTTGCTAGGCTTGCCATTTTATTTATTTACCGCATGATTTAAGATTGCACTCAACTCGCCCGTTTTGACACCGTAAATTCGAATAGACACTTGAACCATCCACTCTCCGACCGGGATTATTACATGAATAAATATGCATCATAAAACCCTTACATTGTTCTCTCAAATAAAAGATAAATTACAATGACTGAATCCCGGTCGGTTTGCATTCGGCCGTTATTTCACTCATGCTCGCCGTATGATTTTGGAAAAGACCAAAAATTAAATTAAATACGCACTCGGTGTATGGGGGTATTGGACCCTGTGATCGAAGGTTATGGGCATTGGACCCAGTGTGAATCGAGTCCTAAAGGGTCGGGCTCGATCCACATAACAAACAAGCGCAAAAATGTAACAAGCAAGTTCAAATAAATAAACAATGGGGTTTCTTGTTATCACCGAATTTACGTGAATTAACTGATTATTAATCGGGGTATATTGGCATACAAATCCTACCTTAGAACAGACAAAAGTGATGATGGATAGGGTATGTAGCATTCGACATTATTTAAAACGGACCCGATAGACATGACGTCTGTAGTCGAGTCTCGAATGTGTGGGTTATTTTTAGATTATTTTGTATCGTGGCAATATGGCTTTTACAGATTAAGAGTGTTTTCACCCAAAACCCAAAACCTAACCCTCTACTTGACTATTTGCCCATGTTGATTATGCCGAGTTTGTGATTAATCCGTTTTCCTATGTTTTAACCCGTTCTAAACACAAACTTACACTAGAGTGACGGCAGGACAAGAACCGGTAATCATGCCCTTGAATCGGTAAATATGTGTGTGCATGAAAATCAAGATTACGTTGTACGTATCTCGGTGCTTTTGAAATTGTGAATTTTGAAAAGGGCATGATTAACAGTTCTTGAACTGTCGATGCGATTACAGATTATTAATCAGTTCGTACAATTTATTTAAAGGAGTCCAGTGATTTAATTTAGCCAAATTTAACGTCCCGATTACCCCGTATGTAGAATTTTATTTTAATTAGAAATTTGCCGAATGCTTTAGTTTACAGATTTCGAATCGTCGAGATAGCCATTAGTTGACCGCCCGATAAACTCTAATTTCCGACACGGTCACGTTGTATACATATAATTACAAAAATAAAATATTTAAATGGGGCACATACATTGTCGGTGGGTGATCCAAGTAGGAAAAGGTCGGATATTTTTAGAAAATGTCCAAGGGACTGAATCGAACGATTTTAAAAGAGCAGGGACTGATTTGAAAATTCGGATGAAGTTCCGGGGACCGATTTGAAAATTCTGAAAAAAATTGGGGACTATGTAAAATTACTGAAAATGTTCCAGGACTTGTTTGAAACGAATTTGAAAATCTGGACTGATCTGGAAACGAAAAAAATGGCCCCAGGACTGAACTGAAACAACTTGGAAAGTTCCTTGGGATGCTTGAAAAATTCTGGGAATTCCAGGACTGATTGGAAAATAGTAAAATGACTGGGACTTCATTGGAAAGAAATTTTGAAATTCGGGGCAGATCTGAAAAAGGTGAAAAAGGCCCCGGGACTAAACTGAAACAACTTGGAAAGTTATTTCGGATGCTTGAAAAATTCTGAAAAATCCAAGGACTGATTGGAAAATAGTAAAATGACCGGGACTTGATTGAAAATAATTTTTAGAGTTCGGGGCAGATCTGAAAAAAGTGAAAAATTGCCCCGGGACTAAACTGAAACAACTTGGAAAGTTCCTTGGGATGCTTGAAAAATTATGGGAATTCCAGGACTGATTGGAAAATAGTAAAATGACTGGGACTTCATTGGAAAGAAATTTTGAAATTCTGGGCAGATCTGAAAAAGGTGAAAAAGGGCCCCGGGATTAAACTGAAATAACTTGGAAAGTTATTTCGGATGCTTGAAAAATTCTGAAAAATCCAAGGACTGATTGGAAAATAGTAAAATGACCGGGACTTGATTGAAAATAATTTTTAGAGTTCGGGGCTGATCTGAAAAAAATAAAATGCGTCCTCTGGACTGAAATGTGACAAAATGGAAAGTTCGTAAAATCGAGTTTGGGACAAATCCGATCAGCCACACGACCCAAGAACACTCATTTCACATTATATCCATCAAGCAGGAAATAATATTCAGGAAAGGAGCCCTAATCATGCCACTAAGTCGAGAATTTACCTAATCTGGAAAGTTGAGGGGCTTCTCTGTAAATTAAAAAAATCGCCGGACAATCGGGTCGGACCGGATCGGATCGGACTGGGCCGCCCGAAGGAGAAACCGCCCGGGAGAGACGCTGGGCCGAACTGGAGCGTTGGGCCGAATGGGCCGAACTTCTGGGCTGGACCTGCGAAGTAAGATAATTGGGCCGAGGCCCGTTAACTCAAGGCGGTCGGGGTCTGAGGAGGACGGCGGCGATGGCGCCGCGGGCGGCGGCTCTTGCCCCTAGACGCTGCGACGACGGCACGAGAGGGTGCGGGAGATAGCTCTGGGCGCCGCCGATACTTTGCCGTGGTCGATCGGAACCTCACCGGCGCTTAATCAGTCGGAATCGGGGGGAAAACTTGCTGTTTTCCGGCGAAAGCTCCGAGTTTCTGATTTCAAAATCCTCCGAAACGAGAGCCAATCCTCCGTTTCCTCTTGCTGGGTTCTCTTCGTAGCTCCTCGAATCGTATTTCTGTTGCAATTCCATTCCCTTTCCGTTAAGATTTCGGCCGATTTGACGGAGAATCGCGGAAATTGCGACATTGGGGATCTCTGGGCAGGCGGGTCGCGGGCAGCCGACGAGCGCTGCCCGGCCTGCCCGGTCTGCCCGGCCTTTCTTTTTTTTTTTTAAAAAAATATATAATATAATATAATTTAAATTATTATTATTATTATTATTATTATTTAGAAAAGGTAATAAATTGGAAAAATGACGATTTTGCCCTCCTGGAGCCAATGGATCGAAATGGGGTGCTGACATGCAAGACCAACACCTACACTAGAACCAACGACTACTGCAATAGCGACTCCAATAACAATGTTCATTGCCTTCAACTCTAATTGGTTAAAGGATCTAGTGGTGAAAAGTGTTCAAGATTCATGACTAAAGCGCTCTACTTGGTTCGTAAGGTTTTTTGAAATGTCTTATGCCGATTCTTAATTAATACATAGACCAGCGCGAGGACCGATAGCTAATAGACATGTGCCTAGAGCAGCTCATACACCTTCGCCTCGAGACTCATAAATCTCTTTCACAAGAATAAATAAAAAAGGCCTCGCAAAGGAAAAAATTAAAAATTTAAAAGAGAAAGGGGAAAGAGATGTTGGTAGGGATTAGCCAATGGGGACTGCCTCATATGGGTACGGGTCATACATAAGAAAAGGGGGAACTTCTAGTTTAATTGATGGCAGGCTTGTCTTTTGTGGTCAAACAATAAAAAATACAAGGATATCGAGGGGAGATTAAAGCGAGATAATGAAATTAGAACCAATTGCCTACCCGTCGCAGCCAAAAGACCGGCACTTTAATAAGCACCTATATGACCAATTGTTAGTTAATATTTGCCTGCACCAATAGAATATTTCGATTCATAAGAAGAGACAGGATTGCTAGCTCTGACTGGGACGGGAGAAAGTGTTCGCTTTCCTTCTTCATTTCTTGATTCCGATCGTGATTGTTCTTCAATTGAAATTGCGTGTTCCTATTTCGAAAATCTTAAGTAACATGGCTTGTGATGTGCCAGGTCTATTCCAACACCTTGTCTTGCCTTGCCCTATCATTGAAAGGCCCTGATGGTCACTTGTTACTGGTAACTATCCCCTCGCTCCTAACTCGTTTTTTTACTTTTTGACTCGAAACTTGATCATAAGTAATAGTACTATGTACAAGCTTTCTATAACCACCAATAACACCAGAATTGGAGGTCCGAGCAATGAAAACGAATTCTCTAAAGTTAGCTCGGAGATAAGAGTAGTTAAAAGAAGGGAAAAGAACAAATGAACCTTTTTTATGTGAAGAATTGATGTTGACAAGGACCTAAATGATGTAAGGACCAATGATCAAATGACCATAGGGACCTTTTTTATAATGATCACAAATGACTGAATTAATGTCAGATAGTTTTTCGTCATTGACTAACGGTTGACCAAACGAAGAAATTAATATGACTAAGGACTAAATTGATGTGAACAAGGACCAATTTGAAGTGACCAAAGACCAATTTGATGTTACCAATAACTAATTTGATGTGACCAATGACGAATTCGATGAAACTTTTCTTTGAGAGACTCGAATGTGCAACTCGCGTAACTCGGACGAAATTGCCGTTTTACTCTTAATATGTTGATAAAGGTAAATGTCGAAATATCATAGGGATAGAAATGTAAGTTTATTCTATATCAATATCTATATATGTGTCTATATATATATATATTAAGTTGAATACAATGTAATAGATAGTATCATAATTGTAAATATATATAATTAGGATTAGATAGGACTAAATTAATAATAAATGCATAAAAAAATTAAGAGTTTGTAAATAAAAATATTTAATAACTTTAATATATATGAAATATATATAATTATGATTAAATAAGACTAAATTAATAATAAATGAATACAAATATTTTTTTAATTTTAATTAGAAATAATTAAAATTTGAATAGGTAGAATACAATTACGTTTGTAGCAAAAGGGCCGTGCAATAATGGGTCAAGAAAACTAGTGCGTGTATATATATACATATATATATATATATTTATATGTCTGAGCATGAGTCGAACGGGGTTAGGTTGGGTATGGCCCGGCCTGAACAGGGCACGGGGCAGGTTGGGCCTACGGCCGGCACAGGTCCTCTACCGGTCCTGGCCCGGCCCATCTCATTGCCAACCTTAACTCCGACACGTTCACTGAACAGAAACGGGTTGCTCGGTTTGGATTGTTCGTTGGAGGCGGGCAGGAAGACTGCAAATCAAACAATCCCCTGTCTAAACCCTTGTCCGACTTTTGAAACGTTATCTATCCCTCTCTTTCCAATGAAACTAACTGCCTGCCTTTGAGTTATCATTGCAAACCTTCGACCCACTGCTCAATATTCTACCCTCCTCCTCCTCCTCCTCCTCCTCCTCCTCCTTGTTCGAGAAGCAGCTGAGCTGAGGTCTGCTGAACTTATTTCCCACTCACCCGGTAGCTCAGAAACACTTCATGCGGATATAATCCCGCAATGGCGTCAGCGTCAGCGAATTGTTTATGTGAAGGTGATGTACTTTTCATCTCTTGCTTTCTGTTTTGGAGTCATGGTGAATTCTTGATTTTGGACTGTGAAATGGGCACCTGCCCGTTTGCCGCTGTGGGATGTCTTCCGCTTCAATCTTTGTGTATTTTGTTATCTTCGTTGTGAGCATTCTTTGCTACGAGGCTTAGTGGCAAGACAACCATGATCGGGCTATCGAGGTCGTATACAGTTGTTAGGACACTATCCTGCAAGCTTATGCTTATATTGCCCATCTTGCATATGGGGATAGTGGTAAAGTGTGATTCTTTCGGTGCGAGCTGAATTTGAAAGTTAACTCGGGTTCAGTTTGACCCTGCAAATTGATCAAGGTCTCCTGTTATGATTCGGGATACTCCATCATAGATCATTAGCTGCCGTAATGAGTAAACTGATGATTCACAAATCATAGTTCTTTAGGATTTGCTGTATGATCAATGCTAATTGCATCGAATGCGAAGTTTATATATGACCCACAATCGTGGAAAGTTATTGAAGTTGATGGATCATATTATTAAGTTTCCTTTTGACTTGTGCAGTAACGGCATTGAGAAGTGCAGTAAATGCTGACGGCGTTTTCTGCATGAAACCAACTTCCAATTGCTTGCAGGTACTCTTTTGAAGAAATCATGTAACTGAATCCAAGTTCTTGTTTTCAGTTGTATACTTGGTTCTGTTTTGTTCGTCCATCCTTTTCATTGATTATATGTTTTTGCAGCTTTTTATGTGTTATTTTTGTAAGAGAACAATACCTAAAATGTAAAAGCATCGTTTTGTAAAATGTTTGTGTTTTTATTTATTAATTCTAATGTCTCCTTTCTATCCTCTCCTACCAAGTGTCGCTTTAGTTTGATCTACCTGTGGCTTATTTCAATCTCTTAAAATCAGCAGACATCATTTTTGGGTTCGTTCCGAGTCCAGACCCTGCGTGCTGGAATGCGTTCAATAAGACGAGCTCCTCTACAGCCTCGTGTGAAGTGTGAGAAAGATGATGATTCAATTGAACATGTATCAGTAGAGCGCCCACCTTACTATAGTTACTTAGACTCCACATCCGGTCAGCTTGAACCTGCCTCGGGGGCACGTGCTAGCATTCCTGGAGAGGAGTATTGGCCTGAAGGGACAGCCAGTCGGGTCAGGGCTGCCAAAGCTCCTGAGCCCACTGGTAATTCTCTGGGGTCTCCATCCTTCGGAAAGAATCCAGGAAGCAGGAGAAAGAAATATGGAACATCTGTTGCAACCTCTGGATCCCTGGAAGTTGGTTCAGAATCAAGTAGTAGCGATATGGAGCAACCAGAGTTGGGTGTGGATTCAAATGGTTCGCTGGAAGAGCTTGAAATTGCTGAGGATGCCATGGAAGAGCCAAAGGATGTCTTGGCTGAGTATGTTGTTTATCAGACGGAACCTGAGGTGGAACAAGAGATGGGATATGAGTTGGACAAGAAGCTTGGACGCCCCCACCCCTTTGTGGACCCCAAGGTGAAGAAGCCCATAGAGGAGCCACTTACAAGCGAGGAGTTATGGTGGAACTGGAGGAAGCCTGATAAAGAACAATGGTCTAGATGGCAAAGGAGGAGACCTGATTCTGAAACAGTATCTTTTAATTCTTCTCTTGATACTTCTATGGAAACGGAAAGGGGTTTTCTCTGGCTAACTATCTATCTCACTAATTTATTATGGTCCTTGATTGTGTAGGTTTTTCTAAAAGCCATGGCAGAGACAGGGCAAGTGAAGCTCTATGGTGATCATCCAACGCTAACAGAAACATCTCTATATAGAGCCAGACGACATATCTTCAAGGAAGAAAGGCATGAGTTTTCTACCTACAAATAGTTCATTGTTCCATTCTATGGATTTCTTATTTCCCCCTTTTAATCTTTTTCCTTCCTCATAAGCATATGAGAGTATAGTTTGCTCCTGATTGTATCTAAAAAGATTCCAATTATTCCACAACAGTTGATTTGATGCTTAATTTTCTTTTACATCGCGAGTTTAATAATTTTCCTTTCTTTCCAGGCTCCAAGCAGAGCAGGAAAGGCTGGAGAGGATTGGTCCGATGGCATATTACTCAGAATGGGTAAAAGCATGGAAGAGAGATACTTCTCGTGAGGCCGTTCAGAAGCATTTTGAAGAGACCGGGGAAAACGAAAACACCCAACTTGTAGAAATGTTTCAGCACCAAACAGATAGAGAGTATCGAATTATGATGGGAACTGATATCCGAATTCGTAGAGATCCTCTGGCTATGCGGATGCGAGAGGATCAAATAAAGCAAAGTAATTACTGCCTGTGTTTTGTCTGTGATCCTTGCCCATTTTGGTCCTTGTTAAAATAGGTTTTCTAAATACTTTCCGTAGTCCATAAGTTTCTTCGTCCTTATTACTCGTTGATTGTGCTTATGATGAGCACTTTTCTGTCAAATTAGCAATGCAGTACCTTTTCTAGCAATTGCTTAACTTGACTAAAAATTAAAGTTTTCCATGCATACAATAACATGAGTTAGTTAAAGCAAGAAGGCCGTAAAGTGATACAAGCTCTTGGCTCCCATTTAGTTTCTAAGAGGTAACTTGTAGAAACATGAATCTTAGTTATTTTTGCTAACCATGCTTGATAATATTGTTGGTACACTTCTCTCCCAGCTTCATCGTTTAGGAAAGTCAGTCGCTTAACAAACAGTGGAACTAACACGAAATTTAATCTGCATATTAAATTATCCCTGCTCTTTTGCATACTGTGATAGCGAGGACATTTGGATGTTGCAGTCTGGGGTGGGGATCCGGTTTATCCAACTGTTAATTACATTCAAGATCCAAATGAGATCATTGATTACAGAGGCCCGGACTTTCATGAACCGACGCCTGATATTCTATCTTATCTGAAAGAGGTCAGTATATCTACGAACAGGCACATAATGCAAATATGCATCTACTTTGATCTTTCCTTGTATGCATTTCATATGAATATCTGTCTTTATTTCAATGTCTTAAAATGCTGACATTTATGCTTCTGATCAGCACGGGAAGATCATATCGAGGGATGAGCTTGAAAAGATTCTGGCAAAAGAGAAGACCGAGGAACTTGAGGTGACGAATTCTTTTCTATTCTACAACCAGAGTTTTACTCTTCTTATTATATGAGAAATTAAATGAAACAAATATCTCAAATTTGTCATCAAAAGTAAGACTCTCGTGCAAGTTCCAATAACGTCCATGTTTCTTTCAAGGAAATTTACAAAGTTCTCGGGCTGTTAACAACTAAGCTATTAATCTCATCTGCATTGTGCAATTGACTGTTTGCATCTTTTCTTTGAGCAGATAACAGACATGGATGAAGCAATGGCTCAAGCTGTTGATATTGGAGAAAATGATGTGAGCAATTCTTTACCTATTTGTTTGCTTGTCATCTAGAGAGATAAAAGGGAGCGTGTCACCATTTTTGTTGTCCTTATTAATTTCCTAATTTGCCATGGATGAAAATTTATCCATCCAATTAAAACTGCAATTTGAACCCTGACTTCCTATTTCACACATTTCTCTTGCACAAAAATTTGAGCATTTACACTGGGCAGAACTGATATTGAATAATTTGGAGTCAATTTTCATTTACCCTATCTGTCATATTTAATCATCTGAAAGCTGTAAAGAGAAATCAAGTGTTTCGAACATATGGTATGGCTCCATCTCAACAGTTTTTGCATGTAGCACGGGTTCACACATCTCTCCCATATGACTTCTGCAAGTCCCTGATGGGACTCTGCTGATTATTCTCAACTCCTTATGACATCTTCTTCTTCTACTGCTTCTGCTATATATATATATATATGCGCAGGATGGAGGAGAAGAAAGTGATGAGTCTGAAGTTGAAGAGGAGGAAGAGAAGATTACTCGCAATTGGAGTGTCCTGAAAAGCACTCCTGAGCTCCGCAAGTCGAAAGTAAGCACTTGCATTTGATCAACTGCATATTATTCTCCATATATGTGAATTTGATCACGTCTCTCCCACTTTTTTCTTTGGTGCGTCATAACCTTCATAAACTGCCAATCATACAAAAATTTCTGTTTTCCCAGACAAGCATCTGCGCAGCATTGCTGCAAATTGCCTAGTTTACTCGAGCTTGGGACATAGTTGGAGCAGATTTTGTATGAATTTTTGTCTTCTAAATCTTTGCAGGGTAAGCCGAAGAAGGAGGATCCCATGTCACTAGAAGAGGCTGTAGGTGATTCGGAGAACCTTACGGATTTTCTTATGGACTTTGAAGAAGAAGAATGATCAGTCGCGTCCCTCTCAGAGATTAAAAACCAGGAGAGGACCAATCAATGTACACCGCAATGATGTATCATAATAGTCAGTCCTAGCACTAGCGGAGGGATATTCTTCTGGAGAATCAGAGGTGGTTATTAGTGTAGTGAAACTGCAGTGTGTAACCTTTGCGTAATGCCAATAAATCATTAACTTCAGCAACACTGGCAGTTTTCATGAGAAATATAATTAACAGCGGCTCCTTATCTCTACAACTCGTTGGATCCTATTGCGGAATCTACACGACAGAGGTTGATATGACGATATATACATGTACCGGGAACCTTCCTTAAGGGACCAGCTAGTTTTCTCACATATGTTGGCTCTGTGACAGAGTCTTCGCTCCCGGCTACTTCTCTGCAATAATATAGAAAAGGTTGAAATGGCAGCACGGCCCCTGGGGAACCTGTGGGCTCAAGCGGCCGACTTGGATCATGGCTCCCGTGAATCTCTCCCCTCCACCTTCGGCGATGCAATGGCCTCTGCCGCTCCAGGCTAGGCAATCATGCACGCACTTTGGGGGGTGCGATGGTCCCCTTGGACTCAAAAGAAAAAAAGAAAAAAAAAGGGTAAAATCTCTAATATATTTTTGTCATATTTTTTTCATGAAATTATCTTCGTTCACTCCTTTAACTTTGTAATTCTACTATACTTTTGCGTTCCCTTAAATTTTGCCCCCTTAGATTAAACTTCTAGATTAGTCCAGATAGACAATGACTAGTCCGGACCGGTCTCAAGCCCGAGCAATCAGATCGGCGTGTGAGGTTGCAATGTCTAGCCTCTTCGGTGAGATCCTTCTCGACGAACTAATAGAAAAATCCTTTCAGATCCTACCAAACCCTCTCAATGCCAATCCCTCTCAATTCCTATCCTGCCAACATATCCTACCAACCAAATGCCATTTATAGGAAATGCATCCAGACTTGGTTGCAAATTATCCTCCAGGTTGTCTTCAAATTTAAATTGAGCAAGTGACATGGATTTGTTGACGGTGTCAAAGGCTATGGGTGGATATTCATACGATCAGAACTGAATTCCATAAAGCACTGTAGAGAACATAGATACGGTCTTCCAAATTACGTAAGCAACGTTTATTTTGGAAATTTTTATTTCTTTTGAATTTGCATTCTTTTCCACCAAGCAGAGCTTTATTGGTTGCGGTTAGCGACTTCACGAACTAGACAACAATTGAGATAACTTATCGAACAAGAAACATCATGCTATTTATTCACTCTACACAATTTAACCTGCGCCACTGCAATTTCATGGAAAATTCCTCTCACCAGAACAAATTGGACCCGAAAGAGGAATGACAACAACAAAAGAAGGGGAAAATGAGAACAGGAACTATTAACCTCTCACCGGAAGCTGTTCTTTCTTCCCCAAAGGTACTAATTGCGTAGAGTCATCGTATGATGACTGGACCTGGGACTTCTGAGAGACTTCACCATTCAATCCATCTCCTGTCCCCTTGTTTTCGGGTCCTGGCTGGGTTTGTGAGTACTTCTCCTCTGGAAGTATGATTTGTTGCAAAAATCGATGAATCATCTCGTAACTGGTGAAGGTTATTACAGCTGATGGTGTGGTCCTCAGTAGGTTCGTTGCACAGCCACGGTAAAAGCCTGCGATGCCCTCTTTCAAGAAAACTTTCTTGATGCAATCGACAACTCCTGCATATTGGGTCACACTGTTTCTTGCCTGACCTTGCTCTTGGAGCCGAGAACGTATCACCTGGTGGCATGAGGATATTTGGACAGGGTTTTAGGATCCCATATAATACTCAATTTTAAGGTCAAAGTCCTCCTAGACTTATGTCAAAGCAATTATCAACCATCATGGTTGATTGCTGGATGTCGATAATGAATGTTATTGGAGCCACCAAAAAATGCGCTGTTAGATCTTTAACAAACTAATTCCAGAAACAGGTTTCATCATTAGGTCGAAGAAAAGAGAACTTCAGCTCAGGTAGTAAAAGCTCGATGGGTCATACCTCATGCGGATAAGTCATTATGGAGGCAAGAACTTTAGATATAGAGGAGGAAATCGCGACGCTTGTTGGGCTGAGCTTTTCTATACTTGTATTCTCTAGAACGTAAGAAACATTCATCATCAGCACAATTTGCAATGTAAAATTAATCAAAAATTAATATTTAAATGTGTTATTAGCTAACCCAAAAAAAATTCTGACAATGAGGAGCATCTTACCTTTCTTTGCCATGTAATGCTTGATTTTCTCGTATGCCGGGAACTGAATCGCGACATGACTTACCCCGACCAAGGAAGGTAGAATTCCACTGTTCAAAACCACAAAAGTGAAAAAGATGACGATTTGTAGTACCAGGTAACTATTACAGTTGCAAATTGTTTAAATCTGTTTATAGTTATTAAAATCACAATCATTTGAATAGAGTATGAAAGCAGGTTAAAGAAAAGAAGTCCAGACCTATATAGACCCCGGATGCCTTCTTCGTACGTGATCCTGGTCAAAGCAGAAAGTACACCTTTATAAGGTACCACATCTGTCCTCATGCCTTGTGTCTATTGCAAAAATGAGGAAAATAAACATCACTGATCAGTGAGAAGAATCCATCAACCAGGAAAGCTTCTCAGCATCTGGCACACACTCTAAAGTCAGAACGTAAAAACTGTTTTTGACTTATTATATTACATATGCACGAGTAGAATGTACAGTGCTTTTCATATATCCACAAGACAAGGTTGGACATGGAAAAAGTGTAGCATTCTTGAAGGAATCAGAGGACTACCATGGATAAATGCATAAATGAAAAAAGTGAATATTGAGAGGATAGAAAATTTCATAGATATATCTACGGTTGCTGTATTCTACTGTCATTGGATACAATCAAAATCCGTGGCACAGAACTTTGCCACCTGATAAATGGAAGGAAACAACGTAATTTGATTGTCATTCTCACAGTTAAGGCTCCAAATTCAATTTCCTCTCCAATTTGCCTTTCAAATTTTCACCAAGAGCTGCCTCTCAATGTTTCATTTTACATCTTCCCCATCTTTTTATTATTATTATTATTATTATTTTCAACCAGAAACTTATCAGAGAGGACAGCTGAAACTTACTTGGAGTCGGGTTTTCACTACCCACAATGGATTTGTCGATATAGCTGTGGCAGCCCCAGCACCAGCAGCTGCTATCATATTTGCTCCGGTACTGAGCTGACTGTCTCGATCATCTACATTTCCAAAATGCAAATAAGAAATTGTAGGAGAAATACAAAGACCAAGAACAGTGCCAGAATGAACACGAGATCATGCCTCGAGAGGAGACTCATATTGCTAGTAGAACAAAAACACGAAAACATACCATCCGAATGAAGGAGACCTTTAAGTCTCTCATAAACCGTGAAGTATACCTGCACATTATATTAGAACTTTCTGTCAGCAGAAAGACCGAAATAATAAATTAAAAAGATTGTGCCAAAAATACTTCTAAAAAAAAAAGATTCTACAAAAAAAATCATCCCCAGAATTCATTGATAGTGATTTGATCGACAAACATCCTATTCTACAGCTGAATAATCCCCATACAGTCCTGTCAAATTAACTTACTTTTTTCTTTTCAAGAAACTGCAAAAGCACCCACCAAGTAAGGGTCAAGAGTAGTGCAATGTCCTCCTTAATAGTTTCACCAAGTAACAATTTTGCCCCTTAATTTCGAATTTATGCATTTGGACTCCCTCTCCTATATGTTTATGGCAAAAGAAAATTTTAAAGGGAAAAATAAAGTATTACATATAATCATTCTACTACTATATTTCATGTAACCTAGTCCCTCTATGATTAAAAAAAAAATGCTTAACGATACTCTGATGCTTTAAATAAAACCAAATAGCAACTTTCAAATCTCTCTTCTCTTGGACTCCCAGATGAATCCCACACTTTAAAAGACATTAAAAAAATTGAAAAAAGAGGAAGCATTACAAAGATGAAAAGGATTGACAATTATAGAATAACTCTTATGCTTATAACAATAAGCATCAAAACAGCGAGAAGTTTCTATTATGAAAAGGAATAACTGCACATAAGACAAAACGCAATTGTATGAGGACTAAGGCTATACTTTTCTCCACTACCATAAAGAGTTATAATTTAGGGTGGCTAATTGACAAAGCAAACCATTTAAGGTGGTTCTTACTAAAACTCAAATTTTAAGGAGACAAACTGCCACTCAGCTAAGGGTATCTTGAACAGCAGCAAAAGCTTTTGAGATTCTTGCAACAAATCCTGCCTATTATTATAAGTTTAGATGCAATGAGTATAGCTTTTCCCAGAGTCACCTTAAATGGACATCCTTCGAAAGATATTGTCCTTAATTTTCCACGTTTTCATTTTTCTCATCTTCAAAATCCGCAAATAATGAGGCAATGCTGCGCTAGGTTCTAGTTCGCTGACGTACGATACCCCAATACAACCAGTAAAGGGTGGTCAAAGATGTCCTCCCCTTATTCTCCCCATTCTTAAAAAATGAGAGCGAAAAATAATCCAAAAAGAATTTTGGGCTTAACCAAAAAGAAGAAATATGAAATTTTTTCTGGTTATTGGAAACAAAATGGATCAGATGACTAACATCCATAGAGAAGATCCAGACATACTTTTAAGTGCATTGAACCTATTCCTAGACCTGACAATTAAAAATTTTCAAAATGTCTAATAAAGGAAGAAATCAAGCAGAACAACTCCAAATATTATAATATCAGATAACTTCTCTTGTGCTTCAGGACTTGCATCAAAAAATCAGCATAGCACTCCAAATTCAAATTTTTCATGGGGGAGACAGAAAAATAGCAAATAAAGGAAGGATAAATAAAATGAAGATAGCAATACTCACAGCCCAATTTGGAAGAAGTGCCAGAATAGTTGGTGAAAGGCCACGATACATACCCTTCAAACCTTCCTTCTTAACTATATTCTGCAGGCTTGTGATTATGATGCTGCCTGGGTTATTAGACATACAATGTAATAAGTTTGAAAAGTGATAGCTAAAACTATTTGCACTTAATCAGTACAAGAAAGCAGAGTCTTAATTTAAGAATTTCCTTTGCCCTGGCTAGTTTTTCCCTTCTCAAAAAATTTTTGCATCATAAGCCTAATGGTTATGGCATTGACCACTAATTTTCACATGATGGACCTGTCTTTTCAAATGTGACATTTGGTAATTTAAGCTCAGAGGTTTCTAGTAAATACAGTCGCTTTCCCCCTGCCAGAAGTTTAAGTTCGAGTTACTGAATTCTAGCAACTTTTGTTAACAGAGTTTGCGGCCTTTTCTAGGTTGATGTCATTGCAGCAAAAGAAATATTGGCTTTGTCTTCACTACTCTAACCTCACATACTCAGGACATTGAGTGGACAGGAGGAGGATCTATTCAAAAGAAAATCTCTATTCCAGTGGATCAAAAGGATAATAATCATCTCAGCTGCAAAAGTGAGTTAAAAGCCTACAATCCAGTTTCCGTAATGTTCATACAATATACCCTTGCCAGAAAAACCACGAGTCATTCACCTCTATTAGCAATTAGCAACACAATACATAGTGATCTGATAGTTCTACTGACTAATTTGACTAACTCATTCACAACCATCCTGTTAGCAGCTAGTGGACTCGGTACTCGGCAGTCGGCAACCTGAAAGTATTACTAACTAGTTCAAAATTTAGTCACAAGCATGCCTATCCATTCACAGAAATGATCCTCAAGATCCATCTCTAATATAATTATGACTCCTTCCTCAATCAACCCCAAACCCCAACCTCCTTCCTCCCGGACCTGGATTCGTTGCGGCAATTTGTTTTTAAGAGTATTCTCATTCCAAACTAAATATACACAATTACGAATTTAGCATTGAGTGAATGCCATACCTTTGTGACCAGGAGGAAGGCCGTGGACCTGTAATCGTGTCTTTATCACATCCAAGGGACAAACGAAAGTGGCCGCCATAGCACCTGCAGTTGGATTACAACCTCATCATCTGGAGTTATTATTCATGTTAAAATGTGAAATCATGGGGACAGAGCACATCTTAATTCACCGAACCAAATCCTACACTACATGGCATTCTCACACTCATGGAGGGGCTCAGTTTCTCAAGCATCAATACAATTCTCATAATAAAAGCTCTGTAACACCGGGAAAATGCTGAACCTGTAATTCGGGCAATAATGCTAGTCAGGGAGTGACTCGGTTTCTCAATTTCCTAACATAAGCTACCCATGTGAACTTCCAATTTTCAGCGTCTCAAAATGATACGCAGAAACCATAACACGAAGGAGGGGGGAAAAAAAGAAAAAAGAATAAAACGTCGAGCATTCAGGTTCACTACTCCATATTTCACGCCATAATATCCCAAATTCCATAATTCAGCCATGTATCGCGCATTGGAACCCAGCTTAGCTCCCCGAATTTCAGGCGAAAGTATCAGCCAAACATATGCAAATTCATCACAGCAAGGAACAATATCCTCAGAGGCATCAAAAGAACAAACACGAGAGCATAAGAAACTAACCAGCGGAGGCACCAGCCGCAGCGTTGCAGATGAAATCACGGGTGCTGCTGCTTTCACCACCAGAATGCCCAGTCATCTTCAAATCAACAATTCAACAAACACCCAACAAAGAATTCAGACCCGAGATCCGCCCAACACACGAATCTTGATCTTCCCCTGTTTCATCGATCGGCATGCGCGTCTATGCATATATATAAGGCAAAAGAAGTGGAGAACCAAGAAAGAATGAAGGGGTAAGTTGGTCGGTTAGGCAGGTTCCCCAGACTTGTTTGAAGGGTTTGACGGGTTGAATTGAACCAGAAATTGGGGTTGGGGAGGAAGAAGAAGAAGAAGGGCAGCTGCTGAGTAAAATTCAGGTTGAAAGAGGTCGGAAGGAATCTGTATGTCCCAACTGAAAAGAGAATTTGGAAACTTTTCTATCTTTTTTCTAATGGCGAAATTCCTTTCCCTCCCTCTCCCCTTCCTCTGAGCTGAGCCTTCTGGACTTTGGCAAAAGGTTGACTGGGACGAGGACGGGACGCGGGCAGAGAGGCAGGGGAGATGGGATGGGCTCGCACCACTATAGCAATTGCATAGAAAGGCCATCTGTTATTCTGTTCGTGTTTTACGGTTTGTAACCTCAATTTTTCCGAATTTTAAAGAGATTGTCTTTATCTCTCTCTCTCTCTTTTTTTCCCCTTTATTTTCTTTTTCAATATCATAACCTAAATTTGGCCCTAAACTTTTCTTGCACAAGTGGTTTTGCCTGTAGCTTAATCTCGATCGAGATCACCAGCCTGATCGCGGCCGATAAGAACAGCAGTCTCATAACCACCCGAATTATGTGGGCATATTTAAAAAATGATATCTAAAAGTCTACTCAATTTAAAATAACTTTTTTTGGAAATTTTTGCTTATTTATGTAATAAAGCGGATACATCGAGGTTATGTTTATTGTTTGGTAACGGGGATGGGATTACTTGTATCCTATACTTAGGGATTTGATTACCTCTAGGATAGTACAAAATTGGGGGATCTGAAAACCTACCAAGATTGGTGGCATAAGGAGGGATAGCACCCAATACTCGGCGATTTATATATAATTTTTGGCCAAATGCTGAAATTCAAAACACATATGGCCGATATATTTATAATGTGCACCTCAATTCTTACATTTTTTTCCGTATTAAATCATGATATTATATTGAAATTTAATTATGTATCTCATGATTCTTCAAACAACTAAACCGGATATAAATTATTCATGGATTAATTTTCAATCTACCCTTATCCTTATCTCATCCCCATAAAAAATCTGGGATATTAAACATAGGTAATGAAGATTGCATATGTAATTTGCTGTTGTGGTAAGAACCGAGCAAGTCCGAAGTGCCATGTGATTACAAGGTCCATATTATAACATGTATATATCGGATTTTGGATCCTTATCCTATCATGTTACATACTGGACATGGAATTGATCGAGAATCTATATTATACCATATATTTCGAATATTCATATGAAATATTCACTCTTTTTTTTTTGGTGGATGGTATCTTTTTTTTCCACTTTAGAAAAAGTTCGGAATTAGAACATCCCAATGGGATAGCAAATACGCACAAGTAGGAGGAGTGTCCATTCCTTCGTTTTCTCTACTTTTTGGGTTGGGATTTACAAATTCAACCCTTTGTAGGCCCTATTTGAGTACGAAAGAATGAAATGAAATGGGCTCTAAATATTGAAATGTAATAGTATTGAGTGAGAATTGAGATTTTTTTTATTTAAATGAAGGGATATAATTATAACATTAGATGTATTTATTATATATATATATATATTCTTAGATATATATAAATCAGAAGAACATATATATTATAATTACACAAAAATTAGTATGAAATGAATGACTTTTACAATCTTTTAAGGTTGTATCAGCTGTAGCACAACTTTTAAAAATTGTACAATATGACACAATGTTTGAGCTTCGTGTCAGATGTGGCACGCCGTTACTAAAACCGCTAAAAATTAACGATGGCGTATATGTGGAAGAGATGTGGGACTGGCCTGACTGTCCAATGCCCATATGAAAGTAATAAATCAACAAGCCAACTTCGAGCTATTCGTTCTCGGACCTCTCATTTCACGAGTTCTTTGTATCAATGTAAACCTTTCATATCAATCTATAATTTATAAAAAAAATCGGGCCAAAAGATCAAGAAAAAGGTTCGAAAAGTTAGCTTCAAATTTGGGTTTTACCACTAATCCAAAACTTCTAGATACAATATCTGACAAACGGCTCAATAAAAACACAATCTGTAAAATCCTATACCTTTGTTATGATCTAGGAGCCCTGAAGGTGTGAAAATTTCGGGTCAAAATTGGCCCTAAGAAAATCTACCATTAATGAGTTCATTTCACGATTAAGTCGTTAATGGTAGACTTTCGTAGGACCAGCTTTGTCCCGAAATTTTCATGCCTTCAGAGTCCCTAGGTCATAACAAAGTTATAGGATTTTACGGATTGCATTTTTGTTGAGCCGTTTGTGATATACTGTACCTCAAAATTTTGGATTACGTAATAAAAAATTGAATTTAAAGCTAATCTTTCAAACTTATTTCTCAATCTTTTGGCCCGATTCTTTTTTTTTTTCTAAATTGTAGATTGATATGCAAGGTTTACATTGATACAAATAACTCGTGAAATGAAGGTACGAGCAAATAGAACGAACAGCCCGAATTTGGCTTATTGGTTTATTAATTTCAAATGGGCATTGAGCGGTTGGACGAATCCCGCATGTCTTCCACGTGTACGCCATTCCATCATTCCATTAACATTTACAATATTTAGCTCAACTATAATTTCTACAATATATGTAATACAATATTAATTTTACAATATCAATGGCATTTATTAGGATAATTTATTTTGAGCGTAGCTCATTTTACTATATATATATATAAAGACTAATTTATGCACGGCTCATGTTCATATATCTTTCAACCTATTTTATCGTAATTATTTACATTTTTAAACATCAATTTTCTTATGCAAAATAAATTATTTTTAGTTATTAATTTTAATATATTCAAATAATATTTTTTAATAGAACTTAGAATAAGTGGATTATTATAATAATAATTTCAAATTAATTATTTCAATTAATACACATCACATTTTTAATTAATTGTTAATATAGATTAATCATATAAAACATTATTTCGAACATCCTTATTTTTAATTTAGAAATTTATTTTTTGTCACTTAATAGCATTATGTTATAAATCTTTTCTTTTATAGGATCATGATTTTTTTAGAAATTCTATATGGGATGGTTTTTTTTAGTGTTATATGAGTTTTTTTTAGGATCAAATTTGTATACTTAAACTTCACATATATCTTTTTTTGTCTATAGCAATTATTCTGATTCAAAAAAATATATTTATTTTTAAACACAATAAAATATGCTTAATGTTGATTTCAACTTTCACTAATCAATTAATAATATTTGACTAATCTTGAATGGTGAGATAAATAATTTTTAATTAATGGTCGCAATGCAATATATATTTATCTAATCACTGTATAATAGATAAGCTTTTTCTAATAGATATTCACATAAGATTGGTTCTGCATTCTTCGAATATAAAATTCTACGACTTTCTTATTTTAAATATTTAGTTTTTATTTTTTAAGTTCAATTATTATAATAATTTTATCCTTATAATAATAGAAATTAGGTTAATATCTAATTAAATTATTTTTTAAGTTAATACACTTAATTGTTACTTGTTTTCTAAAATGGCCTTTTCTATTAAGCCGAGAAGATATTGGGTTTTTATAAATTGGGCTTCAGTTGATTAAATCAATTCTCTTAATTTTTCACATATTATTTCAATAATATTCTTCTATTAATGAGAGAGCATTTCTTATTGTAATTATTTACATTTTAAAACATAATTTTTCTGAATAAAAATAATAAAATTTCAATTATTATTTATAATTTTTTCAATATTTATGTTAACTTTTTTTTTGTTAAAAAATAAAGTAAGATAAATATTTTTTTGTTAGATAGCAAGTTAATTATTATAATAATATTTTGAAACTATTTATTTCAATTGATATGTATCATCATATTTTTGTTAATTATAAATATAGATTGACATATATTGAGTTTTGTAATTAGAATAAAAAATTTCATTTCGCTTTTTTTAGACAAATAAGATTCTTGTTTTGAAATTATTTTTATTTATATTTCTAAGTCTAAGGGCATAGCCCTGTGTCATAATATTTTTCGTCTATAAGACCGTTACATATTTTAAAATTATATTTTTATTTATGACGCTAAAACATTTATATATAATTTTTATAACAATTATTCTTAATTTTGAAAAACATATTGGCTTCTTAACACAATAAAATATTTTGATTAATTAATTTCAAATTTCATACTATAATTAAATAAGAAAATTAGTCTATTTTGCATGGTTCAATATATTTTTTGCAACAAAGTCCCAATTAGTAAGATTATATTATATATATTGATTTGATAGTAAGTATATTAGAGAGATTTGTTGCAAACGACATCCTTATGATAAGTTCATATATACTTACTTCAATACCTATTTTTTGGTGAGTACCCTAGTATTCAGAGCCCAACAGGCCCTGACTTTACTATCCATTTTCTAAATACGCAAATTTTGTGACATCTTTGTTTAATTTTTTTATATTATCATAGTTCATAATAATAATAATAATAACAATTTAAATCTTATAATAGAAATTAGGTTAACATCCAGTTAAATAAATGAACTTCACATGATTAAATCAACTCTCTTAAACATTTTAAAATTTTGTTCATAATGAGAAATCATTTATTAATATAGGAGTCAATTTTAGTTACATGACCATAAGTTCGTAGAATTAGTAATTTGTTATTATTTTTTTGAAAATTTAATTATTTTTTTAGTATTCTGTTTTTGTATTATACGGATTTCATCTTTTCATACATTTATTTCATTTATATAATAATTATATATATTTTAAAAATAAGTTGCTTTC
Source organism: Punica granatum (assembly GCF_007655135.1). NCBI lineage: Eukaryota > Viridiplantae > Streptophyta > Magnoliopsida > Myrtales > Lythraceae > Punica > Punica granatum. Next base: position 29,056,519 of record NC_045129.1, read on the forward strand.
TAAAAATCATAAAAATATAAAAAATAATTTAAAATTTCACACAATAATCTTTGAATAATAACCTTCAATGAAATTGGACTCATTAACTTATTAGGTATTTTTAAAAAAATTTATCTTACAAATTTGATTTATACATCTTTATACTCAGTTTCATATATTTTGATTTCTTTCACATGCCAATAATTTATGGTTTAGTCCTATATATGATTAATTAATTATTTTTCAATATAAGTTATATAATAATATCCAATTAAATATTTCATTGTCATATAATTATAAATTGACCATTTTAATCCTATTAACTATGACCCAAATTAATGTAAAGTGGAGTCTACTTTACTCTATATATGGATATGGATTAGTTTCTTGCTCATACAACACCCAAAATTTTAACCTATTTTACCTAAATTTATAATTGCGAGATATTTTAAATATTTTAAATTATAATTGAAGTTTTTTTATTGAAGATAATTCATATGCATATTGTTATTAATAAATTAAACACTATTAAGAGTCTGTATGATACCATGATAATAACAAAATATGTACATATGTGATATACATCACATATATCATATATTATAATTCCAGAGATAATTGTTTATAAAATTATTATTATTGAATCATTTAATACATAATAAATGTACAAAATCTACTTTGCTATATCTATTATAGATATAGATGGGTTTCATACAGTCATACATCCACTAGTTGATAGACAGGGGAACATCATACAGCTAGCGTGATCTACTATGCAGTAGATAAAGTTTCAAAGTTTATTATAAAGTCTAAACTGAGAACAAACTCAACGGTATAATAGGACTAAAGCCCAAAGCATAATATAAGCGGAAACCGAGAGTATCTCCGATGCAAGAAATCCTAACACTGCTGAAACTTGATACATTATATCATATGGGTGATGACTCGGCCTCCCAGCCCTACGATCATAGAAGAAGAATGTGATCACATCCAATGATGAGCATACTGCTCCTCGTCCTAGAGATAAAAGTGATAGCACCTGCAATTTCAAAATTGAAGCATTAAATTCCAGCTCACATTGTTAATTTCGGTATATTATGATTTTTTATTTACTTACTGGGAGAGAAATTAAATGGATTCAATGGCGTAAATGTCCAATCCCAAATAACCAGAGAGGGGATTGGGCTCGCTTGTCCAGATGTATCCTTAACGAGCAAGCATCAAAGGATGTACAGAAAATGCTCCAGCAGACCATGAGCCCCATGAAGAAAGCTAGACAGCTGTTACAAGATAACAAATAGTATGGTTTATGTGTGGGAATTCAAGAGACTGTTTCTAGCTAGCTTGAGCCTGTCTGTAGGGGCTACTGCACTCAGTTTAAGCGAGAAATAGATGTTATAATTGCCTCATGATTTGCCTAAACTTCAGTTCACCATAAATCATAAATTTGACTAACATATTCTTTTTCAAGTGATAGTTGACCTAGCTTGCGACAAGTACTTTCCGTTTCTATCAAGTACAATGACATGGATGCATCGCCGGAAACAGAAAGTAGTACCTGCAAGCTACGTATATGTTGACATATTCATCGATAAATAGTAGTAACTGCACCCATTTGAGGAGTAAATGCTGCTTGTAGCTTTCTCCATACATGTACTAGACTCGCAATAGATGTATGCAGCTTGATTGAAGTTGTCCTTAGTTGTTGTGTAGGTTTTCTCATAAATTTTTTTTTTATCAGTTATGTTCTTGTAGTTGCTATTATGCCTAGCGTGTGGAGCTTTTCCTTAGCGCTGACAGAACCATACTAATGAGTTACTCCATACAGAATTCACGGGTGTTGACGCTGTTCAACCATTGGTGATGGGTAACATCTAAAACTCTTTTCAGCTTATGATACCATTTACTTGCCCTTAAAAAATGAATTTACTGATGCCAATTGCACATTCCCTTGTAGATAACCTGCACAATCACCTTTGCTGCAGCGTGTGGATCAACAGGAATCTCAGGTCCCATGAGTGACGTCATGGCATGTTCTCTGAACCATTGATGTGTTCAGCTTGAAACTGTGATAGCCATGCTTTTCACCAATCGGTGTCTCACTCTACCTTCAATATACTTCGACTTTTGTTTGTTGAGATCTATATGATAACGAAGATTATGTTGTCATTGTTCTTAGTCTTTTGGCTGATCCATATAAGCATGAAAGCTGCCGATACTACTCTATTGTGATCACAACTCATTATTAATAGCGAATTGGAATTATATTATAAATTGAAAATTTTAGTTGATGAAATCATTATGAAAAATCAAAGAAAGTATTTGATGTTGATGTGGATGGCCGAGTACGTAGGATTTACTTGCTTAGGGGGCTGGTTGGAGTTTGTGGTTTTGCTCGATGAATGATTCAGCTAGTTAGGGAAGGGTTGGGTTGGATTCAATCAAATTAGGCTGTGTTAAGGGAACCTGAGTTGAATTGGCATAGGACCTGCTTAAAAATTGGTAAAAAACTGCTTATACAATTGCTATCACACTGCCAAACGAAGACTATGGCTCTATTAATTTGATTAAATGGATTAAAATGGCAAGCAGAGGCCACAGGAGGCCTTGTGGGATTTTGGGAAAGGGATTTTGATTTTATTAATTAAATAATAATTGGTTAATTATGTCAATATTGGCCAAGTCACTGTCCTAGCATTAATTGAACTAGCTGCGTCACTCATGCATTGCATGAGATTATTATCTGACTATATATGTTATAATATTATATATATTATTAAATAATAATTTCATTATATTGTGCATGAAATAAATTAATATTATCACATGTATGTATATACATATTTATAAATATGTGCCCACATACTATAATTATAGAAAAAAGTCGTTTAAAAAATGTATTATATTGAGTAATTTAATACGTAATAAATGTACAAATTCTACTTTTACTATATGTACCATAGATACAAGCTTTTGTCTCGTGCATTGCACGGGTTTGTATTTATAAACCTGTGCAACGCATGGATTTACGAACCGATTATAGATGTGGGATGAAAACCAAAATTGATATATTTTTGTGAGAAAAAATAATTCATGCTAGATTTGGAAAAAAAAATGTAAAATTCGTCATTTTTAGGTAATTTTCCCAAATTAAATTTACTTTTTAATTATAATGAAAAATTTCAACAATAATTGAATATTTTAAGTCACAAACCTAATATATTAAACTAATTTTAAATAGCTTAATGCAAGTTTAGTACTAATTTTCCTACTTCAATTGCATTTCATATTTATTGAATCGTTATTATTAGTTAGAATTACTACATATATGAAGTATAAGTATACAAATTTGATTTTGTAAATATTTTTTAAAATAATATATTGTAAAATTCTTCATTTCATTAATTAAATTTTAACATTTTATGTTCATTCATAGATTTAGAGTCCTATGTATTAATTGTTTTGGGAAATTCTGTATATAGGTAAGTAAGTATTTTATTCAACACATGCTGAATATTTTTAATATAATACAATTATATATTGAGGACATTACGTAGATATCTATATTTTTTATTCGCACATTTGTTTAAATATTGCAATCTTAATCCATATTTTCACATGATAATTTTATTTTTAATGTGCTAGTAAATTTACATAATTAGTGCATCTGTGATAATTTATACATATGGTATACTAATTTATATATCTATTTTAACATTTGTTTATTAAATTATTTATTGTTCAAAAAATTGAGTTTAATTTTGACATTTATTGTAAAAAGTACTCAAGTTTACATATGTGGTATTATATCTTTAGGTAGTATTTTAACTTCATCAAATAAAAACTAATTTTTTTCTATTTTTCAATTGCATTAATTCAACAACATTTATTGAGTGGTATTTCTTGCAATCAAGTTTACTCATATATAGATATAGTTATGGATATGGATAGAGATCGTAATTTATTGCACTAGAGTCTTAATCAAGCATATTAGTTAATGAGGAGGTTGGCAGGCTTGTTCATTCTCTCCATATATATATTTTTGTCTTATGCTCGGAAAGACTGGCTCATCTTATTAATGAGGAGGTAAGGAGGGCGAGGGAAGGCCTATACGCGTACGGATGCCACGGTGCGATATTGGCTCATCTACTATTCGCTGACGACCAACTGCTCTTTGCGGAGGCTTGCAGGTAGTAAATAGAGATTATGACGGGCCGTTTGGATTTGGAGTTAAAGTCAACGTAACTTTAACTTTGATTTTAACTGAGGAAGAAGACAAAAGTAAAAAATTACCGTTGTGGGCCCTTCATCTGATCGAAATTGACTTTCAGGGTTCTGAAGCAAAAGACAGAGGACCGCCCCCCCCCCCTTTGCAACCGTCTTCTCCAGCGACACAACGCCGGCCCCCCATCCTTCTTCCTCCTCTGCTCGACATCTCAAGCTTAATAACACCTAATCTCTTCTACCGTGCTTGTCGTCTGCGAGAAAGAGTAGCCCCTACACCTACCTCTGCCAAGAATCGTGTCGGCAGTGCATCTTCCGCTTATTACGAACAAAGCCGGTCCCCTACTAGAGGAAGTTCTCTTCTTAAGAAGTGGCTGAGCTCAGTTCCAACACCCACATCGACATTATAGGTAATTTCTGCGACCTATTTCTTGTCCAATTTGAATTGTATCGTTGAATTCCAGGTTAGGGTTTGGAGAATGTCACTGCCGTTACTGAGGGTCGAAGAATTCTTCGATTTTTTTGTTAATTTCCGTTGGATTGTGTTCTGAATTGCAGATATCTTTGTGAATTTGTTGGACCAATTTCATGTGACTGAACCTGTTGTTTATTACCGCCGTTTGTTGCTTAACACATAGCACAATCTGTGCTCTGTACATTAGTTGTTCGATGAAATGTTTGTGAGAAAGTAGAGTATCTGAAGAGCAGATATCTTACGGATTGTTCAGTTGGTTTTTTTTTTTTTTAAACTCCGATTTCACTTTGCTTGTTGTTCGAGCAGGTCTGTATGAAAGTTCGATTTATTGGCAGCTCTGTTTTTGTGCTCTGTACTGCATTTGTGAATCTGATATGCAGTTTGACAGTTATTGTACTGATCGAAAAGAGTTGTAACTTATGCACGCTTCAGTTCGTTTGTTTGTTGTTGAACTCAAATTTCACTGATTGGATATAATCTTTCAAAGGCCTTTTGGATATATTCTCCTGATTGTATATATTCTCCTGATTATATTCTCCTGATTGTACTCTAATTGCGTACAAAATCATAGAACGGCCCATATAAGAATCAGCTCATAGTAGTTCATATGCACTTATGCTCTGATGCAATTGTTTTAGATAGGTAATGGGGTGATCGGAATCAACTTCGACTTACTGGAAGTTCATAGCTTGTAAAAATATAAGCATCATGTCCAGAGTTTCTACAATAATTATTGGCATCTTTAGTAGTGCTGAGAATGCGGTTGTCTTTTTGTGTTAAGGTCCTGCATTCTGACTGATTAGGAAGCATTTGGCAGCTTCAAAGTGTACTTCAATGGGGAACATTGTTCACTGTTTATTATTAATAACATTAATTAAAGTGCGCATATTTCTATTCATCGCTTAAACTTTACAAAATTTAATCTTTTTATGTTACTTTGCTTGTTGTATGAGCAGGTCTGTATGAAAGTTTGGTTTATTGGCAGATGTGTTTCTGTGATCTGTACTGCATTTGTTCAATGAATTGCAGTACAGAAATTGTACTGATCGAAAATTGTTGCAGTGCAGAATGGTTTCAGTTGGTTTGTTTTTTTTTTAACTCCGATTTCACTTTGCTTGTTGTTAGAGCAGGTCTGTATGAAAGTTCGATTTATTGGCAGCTCTGTTTCTGTGCTCTGTACTGCATTTGTTCGATGATATGCAGTACAGAAATCTGCGTCTGTATGAATAGTTCGATTGACTCGATTTATTTTTACTGCATCTGTGCTCTGCTCTGTATTTGCAGCTCTGTTTCTCTGATCTGTACTGAATTTGTTCGATGATGTGTGTGAATCTGATATTTATTGCATTGGACTGATATTTGCGCTTAACAGTTTGTGGTTTCATAATGGTAGTTATGTGCGTGGCTTTGTAAGTTTTTGCTGCAGCATTTAGAAAGAGATGGCCCCCGAGGGTGATGGAATACTTGAGTGGACAGATGCATTGGAGAGTGCTTTCATTGACGTGTTGCTCGAGAAGTTCACAAGGACGCATACTACATCTTGGAAAGGAAAGGATTGGCAACAAATGAATAAGGAGCTGGAAGAGCAATTTCCAGGCACCACTCTCGGCAGCAAGAAGTTGCAGCAGAAGTTTCGCAGGCTGCGGACCCAATACACGCAGTTCACTGAGCTTGTTTCGCACACTGGTGTCGGTTGGGATGAGACAACCAACACGGTGAAGGCGAGTGCTCATGTGTGGAACAAATTTATTAAGGTATAGTAATAATAACCTGACTTACTGATGATTTCCAATTTGTATGTTTTTAGTGTAAGTCTTTACTGTGCAACTGTTCATTTTTATTTACATACAGAAGAACAGTGGGTTCAAGAGTTTCCAAGCAAAAGGCTTCAAGCATTACAACTCATTAAATGAGTTGTTCAGATCTAAGACAACAACAGGTGCGTTACGAATTTCGTCTGCAGAACCACCAAAGAGCCCAGAAACTTATGCACGCATGGAAGAAGACTTCCTAGCAGCAGCGGCAAATCGGGGAAAAGAACCAGTCAATCTTGAAGAGGGCTCCGGCGATAGTGATGACCCGGTCCATGAGGTTGCCGAACCTGTTGTTACAGCGTCCCGTCGGCAAGTGCGTAGAAGGAGTTCCAACGCTGACTCCCGATTGCAAGAGTGCCTCGACATGTTGAAGTGCAATATGAGCAGGAGGGAGAAGGAGAGAATTTGTACCCCTCCGACATCGAAGAGAGGTAAATCTGTGACGAGCCCTCCGAAACCAGCTCCGGGTTCTATCGAGGAGTCGATGGTTGTACTGAATGTTTTGCGTCCACAACTGTCCATTGAAGAGTACCTCGGGGCCAGTGATTGTCTAGCAAAGGATGAGCAGACAAGGCGTATGTTCATGTGCTTGCTCGATGATACAAGGCTTCCATGGGTTCGTCGCCTTTTTGCCCCTTGAGTGGGCATGATGCATCCTCAACTCTATCGTAATTTCGTATCGTTTAAATGCTATGACATTAAATAAACACTTCCCTTTTATATTTGTTGTGTGTGCAAGTACGTTGCTTTGATTGTTTGACTTGGTTATATGTGAATGCTGTGCTATTTGTCTATTTTGTTTGTGCATAATTTCTTGCATTCGTATACAGTGGTTGAAACTTGATTCGTTTCACCGTAAAAATCCAACTTACGTAATTGATGCCATTTTGTTTCTCACTATAGTCCGCTGAGCAAAAAGGAAGGCACGATGCCAAGACATGGTAATTCACGACGAAATGAAACTCAACCAAGTGATGAAGAAGATTACGACAATGAGCTTATGTGGATTTATCTTGCGCTTGAAAGTGCAGCGGCTGAACAACATGTCCCGCGCAACATTCCTTGTAGAACCTCAACGCTACAAGGTAGACATTACATAGAGGAAGTTCTTGCCAACGACACAAGGTGTTTTGAGAATTTCAGAATGCACCCTCACGTATTTCATAACTTGTGTGATACGCTAAGGGCAAACTGTAGAATCAAAAATACAAGGAAAGGTACAACCATCGAGGAAATGGTCGGCATGTTCTTAATGGTTGTTGGACATAGTACGCGATTGTCTGTGGTTGTCGAATGCTTTCAGCATTCTAAGGAGACGATGTTACGGCTCATCAAGGTAATAGTTAGAGGAATTCATTCATTGTCACCAACATACATAAGACGGAGGAACGTTGACGTGCAGCCTGAAATTCAGAGATGCCGAAAATGGTACCCATTCTTTAAGGTATGAGCTGTAGAATGAGATATTAATTTGGCAGTTAAGTTTTCCAATTAATTTGTAATTCGTATTCTTTCCATTATTCTCGTAGAACTGCATTGGAGCAATCGATGGAACACACGTGTCGGCTACTGTTCCTTCATCGGTGAGAGGCGCGTATCGCGATCGAAATAACGAGATCAAGGTTGTCAGAATCGCGATTCTACCTAGAATCGGTCGAGGGTCGTGGAATCGTAAATCGTAGAATCGAATCGTGAATCGTAAGATTCTACCTATAATTAAAAAAACAGCATATATATATATACACACTAAATTTCATGTCAGAAATAGTAGAAGTAAACATCAAATGATAAATCTTGTTACTTTCTATTTCGTTCGTCAAAATCTTAGTCTTCACAAGAGAGCGCTCCCACTATAATAACCTTAAATGATTTTTTTTTCGGTGATAAACCTCAAATGAAAATTGATATAGTACCGTGGTTGCGGATATTATAGGCGAAGTTGTTTTTTCTCCCTAACTTCTTCTTGGTCTATTCCTTCTTGGAATCATCTTTGCATCTAAAAAAGTCGAAAAAATTTCAGCCTAAATCATCTCAAACCATACGACAATCAGGAATTGGCCGGAACTCAATTTGAAGCAGTTTCAGAAACTTTCCAAGTCCCTATCACTTACAGTCAGGAGACAAGTTTTAAACTTTTTATAAAATAAGAGAACCGATGAGTAATACTGTTGCACAATGAGAGAGATGAGGAGGGAGAGAGAGGGGGCATATGACTTTGGGTTAAAACTAGAATCGTAGAATCGGTCTGATTCTACGATTCTGCGATTCGAATCGCGATTCAGTCACGATTCTACCTTTCCGATTCATGTCATGGAATCGGAATCGGTAACCACCCCTTGAATCGTAGAATCGTAAGATTCTACGATTCGAATCGCGATTCTAACAACCATGACGAGATTACGCAAAATGTTCTCGCCGCTTGTTCGCATGACATGATGTTCACACATGTCGTGACTGGATGGGAGGGTTCGGCTCACGACTCGAGAATTTTGTCCGATGCCGCTACATTGCAGACATTCCCCGCTCCATATGGTGGTAAGTTCTTACTCATATCGCATGTTTTGTTGTCAATCGCGTATGTATTTCCATAATTACATTTTACAACTCTTATATATTAGATCAATATTTATAATATTGCAGAACAATATTATGTTGTTGATGCTGGATACCCCAATATTCCCGGTTATATGGCTCCTTACAAAGGGCAGAGGTACCATCGCAGTGACTTTAATGACGACACACCACCAACGACGGAGAAAGAGTTATTCAATCAGCGGCACGCATCCGTTCGTAATGTTATCGAGCGATGTTTTGGGGTGCTGAAGAGCAGATTTGCCATACTGCGGTCAATGCCAAATTACGGCCCGGTTTGCCAAGGACAAATTACTCTTGCATGCTTCGTATTGCATAATTTCATTCGGCTTAATAATTATCACAACAGATTATTCGCAGAGCATGGAAATGCATGGCAATATTACGATGAATTCCGAAATCCTCCACATCTAATTGGAGATCGGGTTGACGTAAACATGAGAAGCAGGGAAATGGATGCATTACGTAACCGTATTGCAGATGCAATATGGCAAGCGGAAACAAGATGAAGTCGGTAATAAATAAAATGAATGGATGTAGTATATAATTGTGTATAATGAGATTGTGTGTTTGAATAAGATATGAGCCCCACCAGTTTGACTTTTCAAATGTGTGTTTTGTTGTGTAGTGTAGAGTTAAAGTTAAAGTTAAAATCATGGTGATTTTAACTTAGTAACCAAACAGGGCCTGAGTGTGTTTGGATTGAGAGTTGAGTTGAGTTGAGTTTTGATTTTAATTGATTTGTAATGATTGTATTGTTGAATTATGAAAAAAAGTGTGAAAAAGTAATAAATAATTGAGAGAAAATAATGATTAAGTAATGATTGTGTTGTTGAATTGTGAAAAAGTAATGAATAGTTGAGAGAATTTAATATTAAAAATTGAATTAAATGGTTAAAAATATTTTAAAAAATAAAAAAGTAATGATTGTGATATTGAATTGAAAATAAGTGAAGTTGAGTTGAACATTGTTTATAAAACAAACACACCCATATGGAACACTTGACAGATTCTTGATATGGAATCAAGAATAAGGCCTGATATGGGCTTGTAAATTGTGGGCTCAACCGGCAGGAGGCCCACGGGCTCAGATTCTTCCCTAAGACTGCATAATCCGGACAAAGAAGGAACGGTTGAAGAAGGAACCGTTTGAAATCTTCAATGATAAAAAACTGACACGAAAACCATTATAAATAGGAGAAGAGAACCACAGAACAAAGGCAGATCGAAGGACATCCTTTGAATTCACAAACATCTTATCCATTCATTCCCTGAATCCCCTCGAGCATTTCATTGGCGCCGTCAATGGGAATCCGCATCGGATTCCTGTTGAAGCGAACCAAAGGTCATGGCTTGAACGTGTAGCGAGACTCAAAAGTCGGTACAAGAAGCGCGATCTACAGCCAGCCATGGAAATCAACCACCTTGTCCTCTTGAACCTGTAGCAGGAGGAGAAACTTCTGACCTGAACAAAGTCCTGGAAACTCTTTCCCTCGAGGTCTTGAGTGCAGCAGAAGCATTAATCAATGAGAGGATCACTCTTCTCGGAATGAATGTTTGGTCGTGGATGACCAATTGGATAATTTTCTGTACAAACAAGTCCAAGAAGGGTTTCAACACGCCCCTCGACAGAAGATGAAATGGAAGCAACGGGGAGAATGTTGCATGGAAAAGCAACCATGCATATTGGTGTTCCTTCACATGCAACCATGCATCCTGATGTTCATCCCTATCGTGAACAAGACCTTCCAGCCCGGTTCTGAGACAAACTTCGACTCCCGCCATTCTATCTTTCAAAGACGTGCATCGCATGATTGCTGACCAGATCTCGAAGACAATAAAAGCATCTGAATGTCGACAGTTAGGCTTGACCGTTCTTGAAGACAACAAATCTCCTTCTCTTTCGAGATTTTGGAAGCAACTCTCCCCCCGAAATTCGTGATGCCTCACTTGCTCGAAGGACGGATCCGAGAGCGATAGCAGTGGGGGCCAATTGCTCCGACCCCACTTGCTTGAGATTAAAAAAAAAAAATCGTGCAAATTGCAATGTCAATTGCAAGCAATGTTAGAAGATGGAAGATAGGATGTCATTCTCACAAAATCCCATCTCAATGTCCGTTGCAGAGAACGGGGGCACAAGTTGCATGAATATTATATTAATTTCTCGTGCCTATAAAGGGAGACCCCTCCCTCCGGTGAAGTGTACACCAGCACAAACGCATAGAGCTCCATCGAAAGAGTGTCTCAAAGTGCTCCCCAGTGAGTGTAAGAGAGTGTGAGAGAGAGGGGTGTGCGGGCGTGAGGAATTGTGCTCTCCACGAAGAGAGTATAGGGACGAGATTATACAGTAATTGAGAATATTTTTCGGAGTGTGCAGTATAATAATCACAAAGAAATAATAAATCAGGTCTCTAGGTAGAGAGAGAACGATAGGACCCTGAGAAGACAATGTTCAGTCCAGTTACTGTCAGTTTATAAAGAGATCAATATTCGCATAATAAATTAATTATATAGTGAAATTTTTACCCGTTGGCCCACGTGATTTTTTTTCCATACTCAGAAGGTTTCCACATTAAATCGTGATCTCCTTCATTATCCTTCGTCATTATTTCCATCTATTTTCTGGTCATAATGAAAATTATTATTTGTCAAGTTATTACTTAATAAACCTGGGAAAGTCTCCCGCTCCCAACAGATAGATCATGTCAGAAAGCACATGACGTCTTTACTCTGTCGAGGAGCAAGTGAGGAATTGCAATGCTTTTTGTTCCTGGCGGACCCCACGGGTATTGCCGCAGATTGGTTCCATTAACTTCCTTCGGGATTCATACGTAATTTCAAGCAATTGCGTGATAAATTTGTGGAGCGGTTCGCGAGCATATCATGTCAAATGTGACGTATCCGAGCTTGTTGCCAGCGAGCAAAATGAGAAATTAGAAACCTTGCGCCAGTGGTACGACAGATTTTTCGACGTGGCTGCAGAAATCGATAATATCTCCCAGCGAGAGGCAACATCCGCCTTTCAACGCGGGCTTAGGAGTGAAGATATAGCGAAGAGTCTGATTATCACCACTGCTGCGGATTTTGCTGAACTAACCGAAAGAGAGCAGTGTATCATGGTTGCGGAATTTTCCGAACTCATTTCTCAACCTTTTGTCCCGATTCTTTTTTCTAAATTGTATGTGAGGTTTACATTGATACAAAGAACTCGTGAAAATGAAGGCCCGAGCGAAAAGAACGAACGGCCGAAGTTGACTCGTGAATTTGTTACTTTTGATTGGATGTTTGGCAGTTGGACAGGTCCCACATCTCTTTCACGTGTACGTCACGTCATCATGTCATTATTTTTAAATGATTTTAGTAATGACATATCCATCTGATATAATCCTCAAATATTGTGCCTTATAATATAAGTTTTAAAGGTTGTACCACAACTGATTATAGCCGAATCTCCTTTCGCGGTAGACAAACCTTTGACCCAATAGTTTCGGTCTAAAAGGAGATTCAACTTAAACTAAGTGTAAATGATCCTCGAGTATCGTTTTGGTAGTTGTCTCTCTGATCCTACTGGAAAAAAAATGCCTCTCCAATATAAGGAATCCAACTCAATAAGACCGAATTATCTTCGGATGATAAAGGTTATACATGAATTTAATATTAATGTGATAAAAAAATAAATAGAGACAAAAATTCTCACCAATGAAAATTGCCCATGGTTAAGTGATAATAACCCCTTTCTCTCGATAAGTTGTATGTCAGATTACGTGATTTATGTCCTCAATGTGCTTATAAAATTGCCCTATATGGTAGGACCAACCAACCAAGAAAGCAATACTGACATAAACCTGTTCGACATGTATAAACTAAGAGGCGGTGATTGATGAGCTGTCTTGTTACATTAATTTTATGTTTTGATGGATAACTGCTAACAAATGGATGCGGGGCATCTTAAATTGGGTACATTAGTGGCAGCAATCAACTCAATCAAATCTTCCAAAAAATTCTTCCATAAAGTTTCCAAGGTTGGTGAGGCTGAAAATAGTGGTAGATAAGGGTTGATATTAGTAGTTTGACACTTATTATTTTAAATAAAATCTCAAGTTCGAACCTTATAAATAAAGAAAATTTATGTTGAAAGAGCTATATCTTTTAGTGAATCAATCCGTCTCGAATTGGATTAGTCGGGATCTATTAAATTTTGGATATCAAAGTCTATAATGAAAAAAGGGTTTGGATACCAAAGTGTATAATGAAGAAAAGGGTGGCTGATACCCAAAGGTTTATAGCACATGACCTAAGTTCTTGCATGATAACAAAGAGTTTTTAGGTTCGGTTCTTGTCATAAAATTATTCGTTTTATTATCTATTAAGATTCTATTTTAATGTATCAAACCCATGAAACTTTGAAAAAGAAATAGTAACTGATATTTTCAAAAACAATAATTTTTGTTATAAATACTTGGACATTACATATGAATTTTTTTGTTTCTGTGTAACGTGCCCAGTAGGATAATTGAAGAAGATATTGTGCTAATAAGAAATCCATCTACAAGTAAAGTTGTACTAGTCACGAGGTGAGATACATTTGACAAATTATATTATTAGTTGTGTTGAAAAATTAGATTGCACATTCTATGAGCTTATATTTTCAGTAATTAGTTGGTGTAATTCGCGTATTTAGTAGACGGAATTGAATCAAACAACTCTGTCATCTTCATGATATGTTTCATACCTGGATTAGTTGTATTGACCAATCTATAGATAATTTGAGTGCGATAAGCTAGAAACTTGGCTTGGGAAATCATCCTATCCATTTTTAAAGATTTAATCCTTAAGGTTAGAAAATTTCCCAAACACTTGTCGCTCAAAGCCAACAAATAGTTTCGATAGGCTTATAGGGTTGTAGGCAAGGTTGGGTTGTATACCTGATACTAGCTGGTATTTGAAATTGTTCCATCTTGTATCCAAAATAGTTACTACCATAGGATTATTTGTCGGTAAGGGAAACAACGGCACCAACCCTACCTGGATTAACTATGAATATAGCTAATTACAACTTTTGTCTTTCTCCTGATTTCATTTGTTTTAGCCACATCAATCATGGGTACATCCAGCATTTCAAGTTCAGTACTAGAAACCTTGGAAGTTGCTTATGATTGTGAGACATCAACTATAGACTTGAAGTTAAACCTCGAAGTCTTATAGACAATTTTGATATCTATCTCAAGCAACTTCCATTCCAATATAGATTCGGATGGATCTTCGTATTGGAATGATTCCTCCAATACTGGAACAAAGTTGATTACCAACTCTTCATCTGTGCTCATCATGTGCATTGATGCAGTCCACATATCTGAATTTTCCTTGAAGTCAGTCTCATATTCAGAGACTATTTCATAGATAGATTCGACTTCAGAATCTAGCTCATATACATCGTCTTCTTCGATAGGTTCATAAACTAGATCCTCATCTTGAAGAAGGATTCTTTGAGGATTTTTCTCATCCCTGATTCCTCTAGGGACAACTATTAGCTTTGTGGGCTTTTGACCCACAAATCCAGCAGCAAGAACAATTGCTAAGGGTTTTCCCTTTGGACATTTTTGTTCTCTTCTACGCTTCTAATTGAATGCTTCAAAACACTCTTTGTCCTTGAGGTTGGTCTTTTTTCCTTATAAACCTTGAGGGTCTATCAGGATTAAACAACATTTCCCTTCTAGGTTGAAACACCTTCCTCCTCATGTATCCCACGAATCTCTTTTTGGTCCTACGAGGATGATGTTCAGATTTTCTGATATGTTATAAGTGTCACAACGATACCTTCTTGGATCGTATTCAATCTAGGAACAACATCCCTTGTTCAAATAGGGGAGTTTCTTGGCAGCTTCTTTTACTTGTAACTCCGTGCATGCCTTGCGCATAGCATATTTGACCGCTTGGATTCTTCCCTCATGGCCATCTACTATCTTGTCCTCATTGAGGAGTAGATTGAAAGCTTTCTTTGCCACTTATGGCCATGGCTCTAGCAGCTTAGTAAAAAATAGCTCCGAGATGAACCTTTACGATACTACAGTCAAATTGTAATAATAGGACTGAAATTCATAGGCAAAGTTGTCAAATCAACACATATCACATATTTGCAATTTCATCAAAGCATTCAAATATTGTTTTGCTTCTACCGTTATAGTAGAAATAAAGATCCATAGAATTCCCTTTTTAAGGCATTAGCCACAATAGCTAAAACTCCATCGGAAGTGAGTTCTTGGTCTATGTGCTCCTTTATCTCGGTATGCTTGTAAGCACCTCGTTTCAGCCCGAGTTACGATCATTGCTCGGGGATCACATCAAATCAAAGAACCAACCAAGCACCTGAGGATCGCCTGTAAAAGGACGAACTATTATGAACAAACAAATAAGTCCTTGAGTGCTAAGTACTTAAAAATTTGACTATGCGGCCTATTTGTAAAATTATACGGGTTAATTAACAATATTTTCTTCTCTAGGGACGTGCGTATATAACGGATTTCGAAACGTGACGCTTACTCTCTGGAGACTTTCTTTTAAACCGAATTTCTTGTATTTTTCACGTAAAAAAGCACGGTAAAATTTTTAATGATTAAAATCCTTTAATTCTTATATTTTATCCAATAGGATAAGGATTCGAGACGGAGAAATTAATATTATCATGTAGCGAAAATATTCATGTCGGAGTTGTTTCTAGTTAAGAAATGTTTTCTAAACCTAAGGATATTTTCTAATAAAGTTTTTTCGATCAAGCTTGCTTTAAAATCCTGAAAAGAGTGAAAATGTAATGTTTTTGAAAGTTTGAGAGCATGAACGTTATTTTTGCTTGACCAAACCAGTTTAGTTCAACTGATTCAAGTGAACTCCCACCGAGGTAGAATTTTAGGACAATGGCATTGTTTGCTCCTGCATCCCTTAACGGAGGTGCCAGTGCTAACCGCGCATGCGGGTCAGCTATCCAAACGGATAGCTTTGAATAGCTGGACCTGTCTGAAGCTTTCAAAAATCCATAATTAAATTGCATTTTCGTCTGTGAACTATCGATATTTACAAAACGACCCTGACTCCCTTTTTCCTATAAATTGAGGGTTATTTTTAGAATTGAGGACTTTTGGCTAGCTTCGTGTGCAGAGGTTCTGCCAAAATAACCCTAGAAACATTAAATACACCTAAGTTCTTACATATATAGTAGGATTTGGTGAGATTGAGTGTGATTTATGAGCTCTTGAGTCTGAACTATGCAGAACTAAGGTGAGTAGGTGACTTTTTGCCTCTGTCCAGAACCAGAATGGAGCTCTTTAGCTCCCATATTGGTCATCTTGTGCTTAATTAGAATAATTACATGTAGATTAGACTAATAGGTTGCTAATTTGTGTGATTTAGAGCCTAATTAGAATTAATCGGGTAGTATCATCCTTAATTAGGATCAAACTTGGCCAATTAATCTTGATTGTACTTAGGAAAAGACTAATTGAATGTTAATTGGGCTCGATTTGGTGTTAATTGAGTTGATTTTTGTGTAATTAGGTGTAATCAGTTGTAATTAGCTTGTGTATGTGCTAATTAGGTTCTAATCGGGTTAAATCTTGCTTAATTACTCATGATAGTATGAGGTGATTTGATCTAATTTGGGGTCAATTGAGTCTATATAGGCTTAAATCATGTGAATTGGATGAACCATGAACTTGGTTATGAGTAATTAGGCTTGAATTAGTTTAATTAAATAAAATTAGCATGAAATTGGACTTTGTAACATTCTGTAATTTTTTGTAAATTAGGCTTAGAAGAGTCCTTTTGATGATTTGTTGCTTGATTAGGCCTAATTATGAGTGATTAACTTCCTAGTGTGTGGAATTAGGTTTAATTAGGTCTAATTGGCCTTAATTAGCTCAAAAGTATCCTCTTGAGCATGCTGAATTTTTTTTTTCTGAATTGATCCGAGATCCATTTGATTGATTTAGGGGTCAATTAGGCTCATTTAGGTGCTGATTTTGTTGATTATTCATTTCTCTTGTGTATTAAGGCTTAATTGTGGCCAATGCCTTTAATTTATGCTTCAATTGATGTATGGAGCTCTCGATTGTATGAATGATGTTGAGGACCAAGCGGTTTAGGGTTCGATTGAGTACGATTTTGCTTAATTAGAGTCTAATTAGGAGTAATTAGGATCGTTTTTGTAGATTTTTTAGAATTAATCTGCTAATTCATGTAAATATGATATTGTTAATAAAATTGGATAAAATCAAAAAATGTGAATAAAAATATGTAAAGCTAGGAAAATAACTTAGAATTTCCCTAGGTTAGGGGCCCTAGACCAATTTTTCTCTATTTTTGCCGTAGGCCCATTTATAGGCCTATTCGGCCCACATGTGAAGGATTGGCCTAAATGTATGATTGGCTTGAATATATGGCCTATTTATCTTTCCGGCCGAAATGTGTCGCCCGTTTATTTATAGTCAGATTGTATAATTTTTTTATAAGCATGTGTATCTTGCGAAGCCTGTAATTCATTATTATTTCCTTTTCTATATTCACGAATGAGAAACCCGCCCATAGGATTAACAAACTCGATTTTAATAATAAAAAGTGTTAGAACTATTAAGAGCACAAAAGAATACCAAAAGGGCGAGTTATTGACTTGCGAGCCTCTAATCTCATAACAAAAACCCCAAATTCATTTCTCCAGTTAGAAAGAATGAATCAAACTCAAATCCTTAGGCGATTAGTATTCTAAACCCGCAGGTGTCTTAGGTGACTCACTGGCCAAATAAAATGGTGCAGTAACGACTCCAATCCCGATTGGGTCTTAGGTTACACAAACTAACTGAATTCACGAAGTCAATGGCGGAGGCCTAAAAACCATCCCCGCGCAACAATTCTTTGACAGGCTTTTCTAGAAATTTTTGGGCATTCCAACTAAAGTTGCCTCACACAGCTCATAGGTTGCGGCTAATTGATAGCTCCCTACCTTGGTTGTCATTCGGATTAGAGTAAGCCACTCATCGATCCTCTCGAATGCGTGCTTTTCGCAATCAAGATCTAGAAAAGCATTAGCACTCACCATCGGCCTACGAGGATTATCCCTTGGAACAAATTCAGGCTTTGTTCTATGAGGATAACTAGGCTAATATATAGTCCTCTTCGTGGTAAGAAGTTCGTTGAATGTCCTATCATCAATATTGATGGGTCTTCTTCCATCAATACTGAGGATCTCTTGAGATCTTGTGCCATATTACTTTTAAGAACTCGTTATCCCTTCATTGGCAGCTCTTTTAGCAGGATCAAGGATGTATAAGGTCTTGGTTTTTTGCCAAGCTAATAGAGAAATATCATGATTCTAGATAATCAACATTTATATCATTCCTTGCATGGTCTTAAGTAATTTAGCTATTTATATAATTTTCCTTAGATAGATGATTGTAAATTTCTATATAATCTAATAGAATTAATCTCACACATTAATTGAGGCATTCAGTCATTTATACCTTTCTCTTGATGGTATCAAAGCCCTAAAATCGGGCAATTCCTGTATCTCGATTCAGCTCACGCAACCTCCGATTCAGCTCTCTCTACTCAACCTCTCTTTCTATTCTCTTCTCAAATGGCCAATTCTAACACCACAGGCAACCTCCTCTCATCATTCCCCATCGTCCTCGTAGAACTTAACGGATAAAATTATCCCTTTTAGAAGGGCATCATGAGCCCTATTCTTCACACTTATGGTATACTCTAGCACCAAGCAAGACCAACACATGTGCGGATGGCAGCCCTACTCCCAACCTCGAATATCAAAAGTGGCTATTGAGAGACAAATTTTCCCTCACTTGCCTAATGCTTACAGCCACAGAGGATGTTGGCGGCACCATTGTCTCTGCCAACACCTCAAATGAGTCCTGGACTAGCCTCGAGACCTAATTTATCTCTCAGACAGCTACTCAAGGAGAATTTCTTGAGCAACAATGGTGTGACCCACATAAAAGTGATTTAGACATGGAGAGCTACATCACTTTCGCCAAGCGTCTAGCTACCCAATTTGCCCAGATCGGAAAACCAAAGACTCCTGCCCATATTAATTTGAGAAATGTCACTAGTCTCGGCCTTGAGTGGGAACCTCTTATTCTCGCTCGGCTTGAGTCCCTCATAACCTCAACCACTGAAGAGTTGACTACTCTTCTCCTTGGCCATTGGTCTCCCCGTTCATACGCAATCGTGACGGCTCAATGATAGCAACCATAGGCTCCTTTTTTTGGTCTTCTTGGCTCGAAAGCCGAGATCCAATACACAAACAAACGCAAACACAAGAACGACAAAGGAAAAGGCAAAGGAAAGGAAAATCGACGACAAGGAGGAGGATGATGCCACAAGAGAGGTGCTAGCTATGGAGGTCTCAACTATGGCTATGGAGGTTTCTCCAATTACCCTAATTCGGGTAAGGAAGGAGACACATTGTCTCCTCAGTCGGGTCGAGCTTATGACATGCGCCTCCATCAGTCGGGACAAGCTTTTTCCAATTCTCGATCAAAAAGTTTAGATCCCTTCTTGCTTATTTTGGCTTGTCCCATGGCATCAAGTCAATTGTTTACCAACATGTTAATTTCTTCTTCCAAAGCCTTTTTACCTTAAGGGTCTGCACTGAGTTTCATTAAGTTTCATTTTATCAAACTTATCTATGAGAAGCCTCACATTCTTAGGATATTCTTCAAACTGGCTTTCATCTTCCTCTTCCTTTTTTATGGGAGTTGACATTTTCAAAAAAAATATTTATTACTTAATCGGAATCTGCAGACAAACTACTTACAGATGTTTGTGACTCATACCCTTCGTAACCATACCAACTAGCATCACCAATCTCATTATCAGAACTATTATACTGGCTAGTCCAATAATTATCTAATGTTCTCCTAGTGTAGGCTGCTATCATGCGATTTTCATGGCTACACTCAATGTCATTTTCACAAAATAATTATATAAAACCCTGGACACTTCATGATTATCTAAACACAACGCTACTAATCTCATATATGCAATATGTACATTATACGTGTTAGGTGCACCTTCATAGTTCATTTGCATAATGAAGCCACTATCCTCATAACAACTATACACAATACCAAACTTATAATAGGTATAATCTAATGGATGACTTGACTTGTGATATGAAAGTATATATGAACTCATGGAACATTCAAAGAAACTTCATGAAATTATTTTCTTTGTGTTCTTCCCAAACCTTGATTTATTCTTCAAAGATCACAATCCACGTTGCAATCTCTGCCAATAGAAATCAACGGAGTCCTTGCTTGAGTACTCTTGATATTGGACAATTGTAAGAATAAATCCCTTGATTTTCAGTAAAAAGAGAAGTTGCTAAACAAAATTCTAAGATATCTTATAATATCTCTAATTGCACTAATAGCAAATATTAAGTCTAATTCAAAGTTCATGAACTATCTCACACACACAAAATAACAAAAAAGGAGTTAAATAAAACATATTCAGAACTTTCAAGGACTATTCCACAATTCTCTGAAAGCTTTTGGCTTTTCTTACAATTTCCTCTCTTTTAAAAAGTACGAAAATGTTTTGCACATTCAATGGAAGGTTTCGTACTTTTGCATGACCGAAAATGCAGTCACCGGATATAAGAATTTTCCATCATCAAATCATGCACTTAATAATGACGTATATATACACTTCTATTATTATACTCCTTGAAACTTGTGACAATAATTTTAACATTTGCTTGCTTGATATTTTTCTAATGATACGTTTTTTCAATATTATTATAGTGCATGAGACTTTATTTTCTGTGTAGACATATATAAAAAAAATTAGAAAAAAGAGATTATCCATTCATTTGGCCAACCTTACCGTGCTAGAGCATAGCGCCTCAGCCCAGAGGTCCATAGGTCTAGTCGATGGCTGGATTTCGTGGTTGAGCGGGTTGAATGGGTGATGGTGATGTCGATTAGACGATTATAGCGACTCGAGGATTTAGCCGCTTAAATTCTACCCAACGAGCGCGTGTGATCTATTAACTTGACGATTGGAAAGGGTCTGAAGGCGGTTCAAAGATTGGCTAATCATGGTCCAAGGTGGCCCGAGAGTAGCGTGGCCTTAGCTACGGATAGCCGAGAAGGATGAGCCAAAGGCCGGGACCTTGGCTGGTAGTTTTCTTGATCCAGAAGTCAAGACGATAATAGTCGATGAATTGACGGTAGGGTGATCTTGGAAAGATAGTTGGGTTTGCTTCGGAAAGCAAGTTTAATGCATTAAATATAAATGGTGCAAGAAATTTAGACATATAGGTGCGAGTGCAAGAAAAGTAAGGATAAATGATAGTGCGTTTGACTGATGTGTCGAAAGGGATTAATACAATAGACGGATTTAACTTATACAGGCTTAGCAATAGAGTGCCCCCAAGACAAGGAAATAAAAAACAATCTAACATACTAAGCAACTAGGTAATTAATAAAAAGAGAAAATTATCAAAATGGTCATTGAAAGATTTCAAAACTAACAAATTACTACTTGAAAAATATTTTGAAACAAAATGATCATTAAAAGACCAGAATCCATAATATTTTGATATTTCCGTCAAAATTCCGTTAGTGCCGTTACGAGAAAAAGACATGAATGCTTATGTGGCATCTAGTAGCCAAACGACGTCGATTGACAGTGCACATCAGCACGTATGACGTCGTTTATGGCCTCAAGTTAAAAAAAAAATATGGGCAAAACGATGTCGTCTTGTTGCCTCTCCCCTCCCCCAACCGAACGGCGTTGTTGCTACCTATCCCCTCCCTCACCGCCATCTGCAATCAAAATTAGGTCAACCCGACGAGCCTTCATCGAACCCGACATCCTTCCTATCTCCTCCCCCCATCGAACCCGACGTGGCCTCCCCGGCGTGGTCCATCCTAGGACTAAGTGGGAAATAGTTTTCCCTTATTTAGGCCCAGTTTGGATAGTGAGTTAAAATCACCATGATTTTAACTTTAACTTTAACTCTACACTATACAATAAAACACACATTTGAAAAGTCAAACCGGTGGGCCTCATATCTTATTCAAACACACAATCTCATTATACACAATTATCTACTACATCCATTCATTTTATTTATTACCGACTTCATCTTGTTTCTGCTTGCCATATTGCATCTGCAATACGGTTACGTAATGCATCCATTTCCCTGCTTCTCATGTTTACGTCAACCCGATCTCCAATTAGATGAGGAGGATTTTGGAATTCATCGTAATATTGCCATGCATTTCCATGCTCTGCGAATAATCTGTCGTGATAATTATTAAGCCGAATGAAATTATGCAATACAAAGCATGCAAGAGTAATTTGTCCTTGGCAAACCGGGCTGTAATTTGGCATTGACCGCAGTATGGCAAATATGCTCTTCAGCACCCTAAAACACCGCTCGATAACATTACGAACGGATGCGTGCCGCTGATTGAATAACTCTTTCTCCGTCGTTGGTGGTGTGTCGTCATTAAAGTCCCTGCGGTGGTCCCTCTGCCCTTTGTAAGGAGCCATATAACCGGGAATATTGGGGTATCCAGCATCAACAACATAATATTGTTCTGCAATATTATAAATATTGATCTAATATATAAGAGTTGTAAAATGTAATTATGGAAATACATACGCGATTGACAAGAAAACATGCGATATGAGTAAGAACTTACCACCATATGGAGCGGGGAATGTCTGCAATGTAGCGGCATCAGACAAAATTCTTGAGTCGTGAGCCGAACCCTCCCATCCAATCACGACATGTGTGAACATCATGTCATGCGAACAAGCGGCGAGAACATTTTGCATAATCTCGTTATTTCGATCGCGATACGCGCCTCTCACCGATGAAGGAACAGTAGCCGACACGTGTGTTCCATCGATTGCTCCAATGCAATTCTACGAGAATAATGGAAAGAATACGAATTACAAATTAATTGGAAAACTTAACTGCCAAATTAATATCTCATTCTACTACTCATACCTTAAATAATGGGTACCATTTTCGGCATCTCTGAATTTCAGGCTGCACGTCAACGTTCCTCCGTCTTATGTATGTTGGTGACAATGAATGAATTCCTCTAACTATTACCTTGATGAGCCGTGACACCGTCTCCTTAGAATGCTGAAAGCGTTCGGCAACCACAGACAATTGCGTACTATGTGCAACAACCATTAAGAACATGCCGACCATTTCCTCGACGGTTGTACCTTTCCTGGTATTTCTGATTCCACAGTTTGCCCTTAGCGTATCGCACAAGTTATGAAATACGTGAGGGTTCATCCTGAAATTCTCGAAACACCTTATGTCATTGGCAAGAACTTCCTCTATGTAATGTCTAGCTTATAGCGTTGAGGTTCTACAAGGAAGGTTGCGCGGGACATGTTGTTTGGCCGCTGCATTCTCAAGCGCAAGATAAATCCACATAAGCTCATTGTCGTAATCTTCTTCATTACTTGGTTGAGTTTCATTTCGTCGTGAATTACCGTGTCTTGGCATTGTGCCTTCCCTTTTGCTCAGCAGACTATAGTGAGAAAAAAAATGGCATCAACTACGTAATTTGGATTTTTAAGGTGAAACGAATCAAGTTTCAACCACTGTATACGAATGCAAGACCAGTGCACAAACAAAATAGACAAATAGCACAACATTCACATATAACCAAGGCAAACAATCAAAGCAACGTACTTGCACACACAACAAATATAAAAGGGAAGTGTTTAGTTAATGTCATAGCATTTAAATGATACGAAATTACGACAGAGTAGAGGATGCATCATGCCTACTCAAGGGGCAACAAGGCGACGAACCCATGGAAGCCTTGTATCATCGAGCAAGCACATGAACATACGCCTTGTCTGCTCATCCTTTGATAGACAAACACTGGCCACGAGGTACTCTTCAATGGACAGTTGTGGACGCAAATCATTCAGTACAGCCATCGACTCCTCGATAGAACCCGCAGCTGGTTTCTCCGGGCTCGTCACAGATTTACTTCTCTTCGATGTCGGAGGGGTACAAATTCTCTCCTTCTCCCTCCTGCTCATATTGCACTTCAACATGTCGAGGCACTCTTGCAATCGGAAGTCAGCGTTGGAACTCCTTTTACGCACTTGCCGACGGGACGTTGTAACAACAGGTTCGGTAACCTCATGGACCGGGTCATCACTATCGTCGGAGCCCTCTTCAAGATTGACTGGTTCTTTTCCCCGACTTGTCGCTGCTGCTAGGAAGTCATCTTCCATGCGTGCATAAGTTTCTGGGCTCTTTGGTGGTTCTGCAGACGAAATACGTAACGCACCTCTTGCTGTCTTAGATCTGAACAACTCATTTAATGAGTTGTAATGCTTGAAGCCTTTGGCTTGGAAACTCTTGTACCCACTGTTCTTCTGCATGTAAATAAAAATGAACAGTTGCACAGTAACAACTTACAATAAAAACATACAAATTGGAAAGCAAAAGAAATACAGGTTATTATTACTATACCTTAATAAATTTGTCCCACACATGAGCACTCGCCTTTACCGTGTTGGTTGTCTCATCCCAACCGACACCAGTGTGCGAAACAAGCTCAATGAACTGCGTGTATTGGGTCCGCAGCCTGCGAAGCTTCTGCTGCAACTTCTTGCTGCCGAGAGTAGTGCTTGGAAATTGCTCTTCCAGCTCCTTATTCATTTGTTGCCAATCCTTTCCTTTCCAAGATGTAGTATGCGTCCTTGTGAACTTCTCGAGCAACACGTCAATAAAAGCACTCTCCAATGCATCTGTCCACTCAAGTATTCCATCACCCTTGGGGGCCATCTCTTTCTAAATGCTGCAGCAAAAACTTACAAAGCCACGCACGTAACTACCATTATGAAACCACGAACTGTTCAGCGCAAATATCAGTCCAATGCAGTACAAATCAGATTCACACGCAACTCATACAAGAAGGGAGTCAACAACGGCAAAACAGCAGAGACGTGATAATCGCAGTATGGCAAATGCAAATACATAACGGTACCTAACTCTGAACAATCCGAGAAACAAGTTTCGATCAAGCACAATATCAGTCCAATTCAGCGAACAGAAGGAGCGAGAAATCAGCGAAACACAGCTGGCAAGAAACACAGGTCATACTCTACTGCTCATACAACACGCGAACTGAAATTGGAGTACTCCAAAAAACAAACGAACTGAACCAATCCAATATACAACAAGTTTCGATCGGTACAATTTATGTACTGCATTTCATCGAACAAATGAAGTACAGCTCAGCGAAACAGAGCTGCCAACAAACCAAACTTTCATACCTCAGTTAGCTCATACAACACGCGAAGTGAAATAGGAGGACAACAAAAAACAAACGATTTGAACCATCAGTAAGTCACAGCAAGTATCGATCAGATCAATTTCTGTAATGCATTTCAGCAAACAAATGCAGTACCGATCAGCGAAACAGAGCTGCCAAGAAACCATACTTTCATACCTCAGTTAGCTCATACAACACGCGAAGTGAAATAGGAGGACAAGTAAAAACCAACGATCTGAACCATCAGTAAGTCACAGCAAGTATCGATCAGATCAATTTCTATAATGCATTTCAGCAAACAAATGCAGTACCGATCAGCGAAACAAAGCTGCCAAGAAACCAAACTTTCATACCTCAATTAGCTCATACAACACTCGAAGTGAAATAGGAGGACAACAAAAAACAAACGATCTAAACCATCAGTAAGTCACAGCAAGTATCGATCAGATCAATTTCTGTAATGCATTTCAGCGAACATTTTCGGCAGTACCGATCAGCGAAACAGAGCTGCCAAGAAACCAAACTTTCATATAACAGCGAAGTGAAATCGGAGTACCAAAAAAAAAACAAACGAACTGAACCATCCGTAAGTTCTAACAAGTTTCGATCAAACGCTTTCTCACATTCATTTCATCGAACAACTAATGTACATATCAGAAAGTTTTCTGTGTTAAGCAACCAACGCAGCTCATAAACACAAAGTGACATTAAATTGGTCCAACAAATTCACCAAAATTATGCAATACAGATCAGAATCCAACGGAAATTAACAAAATAAACGAAGAATGCTTCGACCCTCAGTAACGGCATTGAAATTCTCGAAACCCTAACCAGCAATTCAACGATACAATTCAAATTGGACATGAAATAGGTCGCAAAAATTACCTAGAATGTCGATATGGAAGTTGGAAGTGAGCTGAGGCACTTCTTAAGAAGAGAACGCACTGGTAGGGGACCGGCTTTGTTCGTAATCCTGGAACTGCTTCACTGCCGACACGATGCTTCAGAGGTAGGTGTAGGGGCTACTCTTTCTCGCAGAGGACAAGCACGGTAGAACAGAATTCGACTCGTTAAGCTTGAGATGTCGAGCAGAGGAGGAAGAAGGATGGGGGGCCGGCATAAACTGTCGCAGGGGAAGAACACGGATGAAGGGGGGGGGGCAGTCATCCGTCTTTTGCAATACGAACCCTGAAAGTCAAGGGGATGTATGAAAGGGGGCCCACAACGGTAATAAAGCACGTTTGTCTTCTACCTCAGTTAAAATCAAAGTTAAAGTTTTCGTGACTTTAACTCTGAATCCAAACGGCCCGTTAGAGACTATATCGACCTAACAATAGAGTAACGAAATATAAATAAACATTGAAATCCACCCTATGAGTAAATCTCCGACGAGCCAAGCTTGGACCTTGTCTTCATTCATTTCCATTTAATATGGAAATCTCCTCAACTGCCTTCCCTTCCGAGGACGTCCTTTGCCTTGGAGATTTTCCACTATGTAAGTCAACGCCATCTTTGTTCATTTGGCAACAATGGGTTTCCTGTGCATGTAAAGAAAATATATATCCAAATTGGAAGAGCAATCTTACTGTACACACCAAATGCAATTCTTCATTTCCAAGTTTGCTCCATGGACAACCCACACATGATGGAAGAAGGTATAAATTCCCAAAATGGAGGAAATCTCGAGGCATGTCCATAATTATGCTCGGCTCTTGCTTGGAAGTTATCGACAATTGCCTTCTTAGAATCACCCACTCGTTCATGGCTGTCCGGATCAGGTTTTGCCATGGATTCGGGTCGGTACCACCACAGACTTCGATCCTGGGCCATATCCAATAGGTCTATGGACTTCTTTCAATCCATTACATGTCTTGGCCCACACTTATCGCGAAGTGCTGAAAATTGATGTAAACAACTGCGATTTATTATTCGCATCAGCATGTTATAGGCAGCAGAGTTCCAACTATTTTTTCAAGCACAAAATCAAAGTCCTATCTCGAAACAACAGTAATCGCGCCGATATTCCCTCAGCACCATCCATCCAAGATCTCGGAGTTCGACACCCTACACATGAGCTCCGTGACACAAGCTCAAGCAAATACACAAAATAATCGATGTCTGCGTATGTGTTTTATTTACGTTGCTTAGGAGAAAAAGAAAAGAAAACTGCTCCATTAAGTAATATTTGCTTTGTCCACTGGGAAACATTTTTTTCCTGAAAAATGGGAAAAAGGGAGCAATCTGCGAAGAGCAATGAAAACGACTGCAGTGGGTTTTGCCTTTCTCGGATCGTTTGTTTTGTGTATTTGCCTGAAATTGTGCGTAGTGGTTACCAGTTGATTCCTTTTTCTTATTCTTTTCCCCGAATAATATATATATATACATTTTTTTAACAAAGAGATTGTAAACGTAACACAATAATATATTATGTTGACAAAGAGATTTTAAATTTGATTTTGAAATTATTTGTAATTTTTTATGAACTATGGACATAATACAATGAATTAAAAATTTTAATTATCTAATAAATGAACACGAATAATTTCACTTGAGTATCGAACTTGAAATCTCTTGATATCTGTCACTACTCTAAACTTATTTAATAGCTATCAGACTTTTCGTTTGATTAGATTAGGTCCTAGACCTCCTTATCTAACCGAAAATAATAATATTTTCTTTCCCTAAAATAACCGAAGTATAAAAGCAGTAGAAAAAGAAATTGGAGGATTTTCCAAAATCAATCTAGTGGAAGAATCTTTCGGGTCAATTTTTCTGACAAATAAACATCAAAGGCAGGATTCCTTATTTCACCAAAAAATAAACAATTTCATAAAATTAAAAAACCATTTCGAATTTAAATAATTAATAATTATTCTCTCTAAATGACGTGTCAAATTCAATTGTAAATAAAGCAAAGCTACGATTGGGAAAGCTTTTATCCCTTAGCGGGCTTATCCTATGAGTAAGCTTTTAATAGCATTAAGCAGCTTGAATCTGAATTAATTAGAGTATATTGAACTTTCGGATATCGGGTGATGCACATCAATAAAACTTCACTTTGCCTTATGCTCTGCAGTAAAATTGCTGTTTATAATTCATCATCGATCAAGAGAGGGACAGCAAAAGATTTTACACAATAAATAAATTAAAGGGGAAACAAGAGCGAAAAATTGGCTTTTTTATATAAAAAATTATCTAGCTGAGGTTCATTCACTAATTATTTTCATTCTTTAAAAAAAAAAAAGGGTTTGTCTCTCTAACCAGTACTCTTTTTCATTAAAAAAAGAAAGAAAAGAAAACCATTTTCCCCCACTGCATCCTGGGAAAAAGATGAAGGAAATACTAAAGAATGGATTCTTGGAGCTTGTCGGATGCGAGGAAATGGTGGGGAGCTGACCTGGGTTTGTTCCCTTCCTCAATTTCATCAATCAAAATCTCCCTTTTTCTTTTGTTAATAATTCATTCATTCAATAAAGAAAGCTTGATTTTTATTATGTTCAGATTCCTTCTGGGTCTAGTCTGATCATTATTCAATTCGGGGGCTGTTTTACAGTTCAGACATTTGGGATCAAACCAAACAAAACGCGTTTCCCTCTGTCTGCCGACTGCCGTGTTGACATCTGCTCTCTGTTTTATCTGTCCTCAGTCAGATCTGCCGAAAGCTTTGGCTTTTCTGCCCATTACAGCCAGACTTCCTCGCAGGTAAGGCTCACGGCAGTGTTCATATGTTGAAACGAATCTCTGTCTACTCAGAAGCTTAGAGCAAAGGTTTCTCTCTCTCTGTTTTGCTCATTAGTTGTTCTGTCCCTGCTGAATCTTGAGTACTCATGACTTGAGCTGTTCAATCACTCTTTGTCTGCTTTTGCGCCAGTTACGGACATGGGTATGATAAATTTTCCATCTTTATGAGAAAGATTTTCTGGGTTTGTTCTTTGACGAAAGGAAGATCCTTGGGTTTGCATGGTTGAAACAAGATGTCTTTGATATGTGAAAAACTGAGATTAGGAGTCTGAACTGCTCGTGCTTTGCTTTTCATGCATGAGAAAGGAAAACTGGACTTCTTGATGCCTATGACAACCTAAGCTATTCCGCTGAGCTAGATCATGTTTAATGAAATATATACCTTTTTCATAGTCTAATGTTTCCAAAGCTGAATATGGTTTAGTTACTGTTGAAGAATATGTGAAATATTTGTTATGATCTTAACCTCAAATGGGTTGCCTTTTGATCTCGGTGCAGATTGAGCTGATGATTTGGTAATTGAAGAGGAGAAAAGAAGAATTCTCTATTTGATGATCATTTGACACCAGTTAAGAGTGATTTCCCAATAAGGGAAACGGCTTAAATTCAAATATATATCCAAATTAGATGAGTATGCTTTTAAAGAGGACATGCGGAGTTGTCGCTTAAAATTGAAGTGAACGGTTCTGGTGGAAGTTTAGTAGATATGGCCTCAGGGGACGGGAGGAGAGGTCACCAGGATTTAGTGCCACTTGCTGCTCTAATAAGCAGAGAAATGAAGAACGAGAAGATGGAGAAGCCAACTCTAAAATATGGATGTGCTGCTCAGTCGAAGAAGGGAGAAGATTACTTTCTTATAAAGACAGATTGCCTCCGAGTCCCTGGAAACCCTTCCTCGGCATTTTCCGTATTTGCGGTAAGCTGCCTATGTGTCTATTGCAGAAAGACAGGAAATCAAAGGTGCTAACATGATCGGTTTATATATTCCGTTCTGAAATATCTAATCTCTAGGCCACTGGTGCTGTTGTACATTTAGTGCACGAGATTTTATAATCACAGTTTGTCAGGACTATATATCCATTATCATCTAACTTTCATGGTATAATGACCATTTTACTATTTATATGGTATATGGTTTTAAGTTTTCTGTAGAGTCAACCTGTAAAAGTTAAACACCCACTCTTTCTA
This sequence comes from Punica granatum, assembly GCF_007655135.1. Lineage (NCBI taxonomy): Eukaryota > Viridiplantae > Streptophyta > Magnoliopsida > Myrtales > Lythraceae > Punica > Punica granatum. The sequence goes on from NC_045129.1 coordinate 29,086,872, forward strand.
TGCGTATGTTGCTGTTTTTTCTTGTGATAGAAACACAAAAGAGTTTGCATACGAATCACCTTTCATACATCTTATTGGGATTTTGAGCGATTGTGGTTCATTATAGCTGTTTAGCAAACAATCATTATTTGTTTTTTGATTTATAGCTTCACAACATAGGACAATTCTACGATTAGAAACCTAAAATTTGAAGATAAATGTCTTTATTGTCAGTTCTTCACTTATCAAACCATGCATTCATTTTCGATGGCCCCTAGTCAAGTATCATTAGGACTATACTGATGATTGTACAGCATGGGCTGTGAAGAAGTACCTGTGGTCCCCTCTAATGAATAGCAACTAGAAAGTCCCCTACCAATCACTTGAATCACAATGTAAGCTTGTTTTTCTCATGGAAAAATCCATGCCATTAAAGTTAACGTGCTGCTTTCATTAAATAGAGCACTGCATTTCTGGATTATAGTTATATAAGTAATAATATGAGCCTGTCAATTATCAGGTCTTTGATGGGCACAATGGAAATGCTGCAGCAATTTACACGAGGGAAAATTTATTAGGTCACGTAATAGGTGCTATTCCTCGTGGGCTCGGGCGAGAAGATTGGCTTCAAGTTCTCCCTAGGGCATTGGTAGCTGGGTTCGTCAAGACCGACAAGGAATTTCAAAGAAGAGGCACCTACTTGATCCTTCTATTTAACTTCTGCTTTTCATTTGGCTTACTCCTATCTCCTGTTAGCACAACTTTAAAATGGTCATTCCACACCAACATTTGGTGAGGAAGAACCCTACAGTGTTCTTAATAGTTTGAAGCATAACTCATGTGCTGTGTCTTGCCAGCTGCAATCCAGTTGGTTACTCCTCATGCCACATGGGGAGAAAGGATAATCTAAATGTTCTTTCTTAATTTGACAATTTAGATTAGCAAATCCTGTGAAAATTGTTCTGAAGATGAATGTTCTGTCTTTGCAGGAGAAACATCAGGAACTACTGCTACATTTGTAATAGTTGATGGGTGGACCGTGACTGTTGCATGCGTTGGAGATTCTCGTTGTATCTTAGACACTCAAGGTGGTGCTGTTTCTAACTTAACTGTGGACCATAGGCTTGAAGATAATGTTGAAGAGTATGTGCATTTCTTCAAACCCTTCTTGTTGTCTTTTCCATCAGCTGCTCTACTCTACTTTGAGATGTTGATGTTGGCTGTTCTAAAATTACAGGAGGGAACGTGTCACCGCCAGTGGAGGTGAAGTTGGAAGACTCAGCATCTTTGGAGGAGCAGAGGTAACATGCTATAGGTTCGTCATTTGTTGATATATTCAGAGAGAGGGGAAGAGAGAAATTCTTCGTAAATTTGCAATCTTGCAAATGGTTTCTCACAGGACTTGAATGTGGTTACCGTCAACCTAGTAGAATTGGTCCGGTGATCAAAGGGTGCGAATCCCCCAGTTTGAGTCTCCCTAAAACTATACAAAAGAGTACTCCCTATTGGACATTAAATGGCCTATTTGATCAGACTGAACTGTCTCGTGGACTTACATGGAGTTAATGTGGACCATGGGGATTAGTTGGGCAAAGCTCGGGCGCCCCTCACTATCCAAAAAAAAAAATGAAAGAATTAGTTATTATCAGATGACTAAACATCTATTTTGTGCCATTGACGACATAAATAATAATTAAAAAAAAAACCTTGAAATGTGCTGAATTCCTCCATGACCTTTCAGATTGGCCCCTTGCGTTGTTGGCCAGGCGGTTTATGTCTTTCTCGGTCCATTGGAGACATGGATGTTGGAGAATTTATTGTTCCAGTACCTCATGTGAAACAGGTCAAGGTAAAAGGTCTTCTAATTTTGCTTGCATCGTTAATTTGATTCATTCTACCTGATATATTACTGTGTCGGATAAATCCTCTTCCTTCATTTGATCAAACCTATAAAAAGAAAAGAAAACATTGAGGGACTACCTTCATCATCAATACTCAAATTCAATGTTGCAGCTGTCAAATGTAGGTGGGAGGCTCATAATAGCTTCAGATGGAATCTGGGACGCCCTTTCATCTGAGGCAGCTGCAAGGACTTGCCATGGTTTGCCTGCTGAACTTGCCGCTAGACAAGTCGTAAAGGTAAATTATTCTCTCCATTTCATAGTAATCTCCTAACAGATCAGGTGGACTTGTAAAGTTAGTGTGGACATAATTTTCACAATTAATCCAACTACACTACAGGTTCATAAAATCAACTTAGAATCCAATGGTTCCAACTAAATTTGTAAAAATTAGATGAATCATTCGTGAATAACTCGAATATTATTTCAAGGCATTCATGTCATAAAACGGCAGTGCAAAGGCTTACTTTGTCTGTCCTGTACAGTTTTTCTTACTGTTGGAGTAGATGTTTGAGAAGGAGAGGCGAGTGCGATCACAATTTGATATAATATTTGACTATGTTAATACGCTGTTTAGGAAGCATTAAGGACGAGGGGGCTTAAAGATGACACGACCTGCATAGTTGTTGACATAATTCCACCAGATAGTTCAAGTTCATTGCCCACTTCCCCGCCCCCAAAGAAGCAGAACAAGCTGAGAGCGCTGCTTCTCAGGATCAAGTCTCGTAATTCTTCAAGTAAACTATCGAAGAAGCTCTCAGCTGTAGCTGTAGTGGAAGAACTGTTTGAAGAGGGCTCAGCAATGCTTGCTGAAAGGTAGGTTATTTGATACTTCTGATCTCTATTAATACAGTTTCCCTGTTTGGTGTGACAGTTAATTCTCTTTCTATTTCATTGAACTTTCTTTATCTGCTCTTTAAAAAAAAAAGGTTCAAGGGAGATCTCATCATATGGTGCACCTGATGAACCGATAAGTTTGGGCACAGAAGATGGAGATTTGGTTGACTATCATTGTGATTAGTGTGCTATATTTACTTAGCCTGTTCGAATTCATCGCTGCTATGCTAGATCCAATCCAGGATAATAATTTCGCAAAACACTTGCATGCAGGCTTGGGACTGACGATACTGCAGCACAATCGACCTCGGGACTGTTCATGTGCGCGGTTTGCCAAGTGGACCTAGCCCCAAGCGAGGGCATTTCAGTCCATGCAGGGTCTATCTTCTCCATGAGCTTGAAGCCGTGGCAGGGCCCTTTCCTATGTGGGGATTGCCGGAACAAGAAGGATGCCATGGAGGGGAAGCGCCCAAGTGGCGTTAAAGTGGCTTGATGCTGCTCGAGTTGTGGTATTGTTTTGTAGTTCTAATTAGTATCAATTCTTTTGTTTGTCCTTCGATTCTTTTGTTTGAAAATCCTGCCATTTCTGTAGATCTATTATTTTTTGAATCTTGGTAGAGGAGTTGGCCCTATGATTGTATATGTATAGCTTGATCTGATGATATTAACAATAATCAGAGTGAGCTCTGTAGCATCTGCTTATGAGTTGATTAAGCTTCACTGCTGTATCAGTTCCGATTCCAAAATATTGGTTCTTTTGATTGGTTATGTTTTGTCGGCCCGCAATGACACCAGAATTGTTATTCGAACTCCCTCAATTCCCCAAGTCTTGTATCGAAAATCATCCCACCCAGATAAGTTTTTTTAGTCTTCTGTTTGGATAAGGTGATGGGGCTAATTATCAGGGGACCAAATTGCATCTCTCAGCTCAAATGTTCTTCCATCTTCCACCTCTCAAAAGCCTATTGCTCCGGCGCCGTTGTTTAGGTAGAAAATTGTTCACTAAAAATGAAAATAATTATTCTATAGAATTGATAATGATCATTATTTATGTTGGCATAATTTATGCTGCGTTTGGTTTCAATGTAGGATTTTAAAATCAGATTTTGATTTTGAAAAAGAGTGGTATAAATGAACTCACACTTTGACTTTGTATAAATTATTTTGTTTTGTTGTTAAAAAGTGGTATAAATGAGGCCAATTTTTTGACTTTGTATGAGTTATTTTGTTTTGTTGTGGGTAGAATTAGGTTAAAGTTGTGATTTTAAAATCACATTTGCAAACCAAACAAGTCATTAGATTCGTGAGTATCGCACATTCGTGTCTTTTTTGTGGGTAGATACACATTCGTGATTTTATATCGCCTATGTGATAATAAATTAGATTAATTTATTCTCTATTGTAAGATTTATTGTAACCAATAGGAAAAATAATTTATTCAGTGTGTGCCATAGCATCCAAAAGCACAAATGGGTCGTGACTAATCCAGTTCTCATAGCGTGAATTTGATAAAAAAAAAGTTCTCATAGCGTGAATTTGATCCGAAAAAAGAAAAGAAAAGAAATTTGTCAAAAGAAAATGAAAATACAAATTGCCCACACTTTTCCTTTTATATTTGTGGGCTAAATAGTTAAAAAACACTTTAAAATTGAAAAATTATGATACTGTCATGTGGTTTCATGAGGGAAGAGATTTGAACAAAGAGTTTTAGTTTATCGTATGTATGATGTATGATATGATATGATGATGATGATGATAATTGAAAAATGTATTGTAATATTATTATTTTTATTTATTTTATTTCTTAACTAGTCGTGGAGTCCGTGCATTGTGTGGGATAATACACCAATCTAAAAGAAATTAAAATTACTTTGAGAGTCAAAAGTGAAACAAAAATGATAAATAAATAAATAACCTTCTTCTAGACGAACTTACTTTTTGAGAGTTTGCATATATAGGTAGCCTCTCAAGAGATGAAAGTTACATCACCAATCTTCTTGAGAAAGAATATGAGGAAAAAAATAAAATAAAAAAATGAAAAATTACGATAAAAATGAGAAAAAAAATCAAAGTATGAATCAACTCACTTGTATCTAGGAATAGATATACGTTTCAAGAGCTCGCCCGTATTGTTTGAGAGCTGAATAGGCCCATGTATAATAGTATATGTGTATGATAATTCATATTTATAACTATCATAATCTGATTTGTTTTTGTTATTCAGTCAACAAAACATATTTGTTTTTTGAAAAGAAAATATAATTAATATATATCTATAAAATATTATCTAATTTATTTTTTAAAATAAATATCTATAAAAACATATAATTTATTTATATTTTTTCTTCATATATATACTAAAAGTTATCCACGAAACCATATATTAAGTATATTTCTATTATGTATACATATATATATTGATATTATATACTTATTTTCATTGATGTGATGAAATATTAATTTTTATTTTAAAAATTCATATTATTAAATAATATCTATGATACATATAATAAAATTTTCTCATTTATTTCAAATACATTATGTTATATAAATTATAAAATTAAAGAAATCAAGAAAATATTTAAATTAAAAAATCAAGAAATTATTTATTCGAATTTTATGATGATATATCTTTAAAAAATATTTTTTATTAAAAATAATTTCGAAAATAAAAATAAACAAATAAGACCTAGAAAATTCCTTTCAGAAAATATATACTAATATATACTTATTAAATTCAACTCAGAAACAGAGCATTCTGAGGTCATCTATTAATATATTTATATTATGTATGAATATATACTTATTTTGATGTTAATATTTATGTGATGAGATATTGATTTTTATTAAAAAAAATTCAAGATTAATAATATTTATATATATATATATATTATAAAATCGTGTCATTAATTTCAAATACAATATCTTATATAAATTATAAAAATTGAAGAAATCAATAGATCAGATTTTATGATGAGATACCTTTATAAAAGTATTTTTTTATTAAAAATAATTCAGAAAATGAACAAATAAAAACCTAGAAAATTTCATTCAGAAAATTTATATTACCTTCAATTTGAGATCACCATAATATCCAAAAGTTTTTTTGATATTTTTGGTCTTTTTTAAATGGAATATTATAACCAAAAATAATTTAGGAAGATTTTATTGCTAATTTTGTGATAAAAGATAATTTAAAATTTTAAAAACTCAAAAAATTAAAGAAATCATGAAATCAGATTTTATGATGAGATATCTTTAAAAAATAATTTTTATTAAAAATAATTTCCGAAAATAAAACATAAAAACCTAAAAAATTTCATTTAAAAAATTTATATTACATTCAATTGGAGATCACCATAGTAAACAATAGATTTTAATATTTTACGATATTTTTATCGTCTTTAAATTGGATATTATAATAAAAATAATGATTTTTTTTGTTAATTTTACAATAAAAAATAATTTTAAATTTTAAATCTCAAAAAATTAAGAAAACTATTTTTAATAACTGAGCGTTCTAAAGCCGTCCGGTCGGATCCCATCTTGCATCTTGCTTTCATATATATATATATATATATATATATATGTATAGATTTTAATTGGCCCCTCGATTCTGGGGTTTGAACCTTTGAACCAGCTGCCAGCTGCCTCTTGCCCGCTCCAGTTCGTGCTCTGCTAGTCGGCGTCTCAGCTCAGCTCACCACCGGATACTCCAGCCTGCTCCTGCTCCAGCTCCTGCTCGGCTGTTCCGGTGATTCTAGGGTTTGGCTGTCAACCCTGCTAAGTCTCACTGTCCCCCTCGCTAGCCGTCTTCCTCGTCTCACCAGCGAGCCGCTGCTGCTCACTCTCCCTACCGAGCCTCTGCAGTCCAGGTGGTGAGTTGGTGCCTCCGCCTTCACTTATTCCCGTCACTTTGATACTGTAATTTAGTCGTTCTATCGCTGATTAACTGATTGAATCATTGATTAGCTTAGCTGGTAGTGTGGCTGTTGGTTAAGTTGGTTATGAATAGATTAGCTGATTATGAGCATCACCTTTCATAAGATTTAGCGTGGGAGTTGGTCAAATGCTCTTTAATTGCTGATTCGGTTTTGTATTGTAATCTGTGTTATTGATGATCAATCTATGCATTTTAATTTCATTGTGACAGCCTAACCAAAAGCCGCTGGACGGTCTCCTTCTATCCTCAGGGTCAGCGTGTGCTCTAAAGCCGAAGCCACACCATGGTGCGTCTCCTCTTTTCGATTCTTGAACTCATGGATTGATCTTGTTGAATCCATTTCTATCCACTTCGAACTGTTTACTGATTTCATCGTCTTCTTGTTACTTCTTTCAGCCGCAGGGAGATTACATAGAGCTCCACAGGAAGCGACATGGCTACTGCCATGATCACTTTGAGCGAAAGCGTAAGAAAGAGGCTCGTGAAGTCCACGAATGCTCCGCCATGGCCCAAAAGGTTCCTCCTTTTACCCTCTCTGGTTCATTCTCTTGGTGCTCTGTGAAGTTATACATTTTGCTTGGATTCGGTGAAGATGAGCCGTGTTTTCATTTCCTTTGCACTCTGAATCGTTGTTTGCAGGCTTTGGGTATCAAGGGTAAGATGTTTGCCAAGAAGAGATATGCTGAGAAGGCTCTAATGAAGAAGACGTGAGTTCCCTAATTCTCATCTTATTAATTGGCACACATTGCTGTTTCCTGCAAAGCTGATTTGTTTCATGTTTGTTGCGCGTGAACTTGTTAGCTATAGATAATTCGTTTTTATTTCTATTTTAATTTTATGTATCAGTATTCATTGGTGAGGAGTGAGCCCTTATAATTGCATTTCATGAATGATAAGACATCACTCGCTTCGCCATTTTACTTGATTTCCCATGTTGGGCTGTGAGTTGTTGTGCAATATACACATATTGAAAATTCAGTGTTATTATGTTGATGTGGCAGCAGGCTTTCTAAATGTCTGTGCCTTTAGAAAGTATGGTATGATGTGTTGGCAAATTTTTTACATGAATAACAGATTGGCTATGCATGGGGAGTCAACAAGTAGGCGGAAAGTGGACGATGATGTGCAAGACGGAGCTGTTCCTGCATATCTTCTTGATCGTGAGAACACTACTCGGGCCAAGGTACATATATAATGTAAATGGAATATGAATAAGTATTCATGTCGGATGCTGCTGGTGGTTTACGAAACTGATAGTGCTCCAGTGATAGGTACTTAGCCAAAGTGAGTTAGTCTTCCTTGTCTTCTTTCAATGGAATTTCTAATTATTTGTTGATGGACGAGTCAAATCCAGTGTTTCTCTACTATTTCCAACTTGAGGTCCATAGGATGTATTCTTATAACATGTTCATCTTTCACCTTCAGGTCCGACCTGTTGCAGAGGACGAGATGTTCTAAGTGATCAGATCCGGCAAACGCAAGAGTAAATACATTGAAATGCTCTCTCTTGAATTTTGTTCAATGTTCTCTTATTGTTTGCTATCTTACTTCATATTCCTTTGCATGTGAGAACTTTCAGGTATCATTTTTATTTGATCAGAGTGAGGTACCTTTATGAATGAATTGTAAAGGAACTTTGAGATCTAATTGGAACTGTATGAATATCAGGATGAAATCCTGTTCAGTGTGTTGTGCTTCTTTGTCTGTTATACAGGGCCACCTAATTTTTTATTATAGATGGTTTAAATTGCTCTGGCATTTCATATTCTCTACCATGTTCTCTATTTCAGCCAAGCAATGGAAAAGAATGGTGACGAAAGTCACGTTCGTGGGTCCTGGTTTTACCCAGAAACCTCCCAAGTATGAGCGATTCATCCGTCCCTCGGGTCTAAGGTTCAGTAAAGCGGCTGTCACACACCCTGAACTTAAAGTGCACGTTCAACCTTGAGATCATTGGCGTGAAGAACAATCCCAATGGCCCGATGTATACTTCTCTTGGTGTCATGACCAAGGGAACTATCATTGAGGCAATGCCTCCTTCACATCAATCGATTGTTCATGCAAAAAACCTGGTTGATATCTCCTGAACAATGTTTCTGTTAACCACCTCAGGTGAATGTGAGCGAGCTAGGTCTGGTCACACCAGCTGGGAAAGTAGTGTGGGGTAAGTAATCTGTCACGAAGGAGATGATTTTACTCTCTTTATCTTCTGTATGAGGCTGCTGACATAATTGCTGTTGATGGTTGCAGGTAAATATGCCCAGGTCACTAACAATCCCGAGAATGATGGTTGTGTCAACGCAGTCCTGCTTGTCTAACATCAAAACAGCTGTCCGACTTATAGCGGAGAGAAATTTTTGTCATGTATAACCAGCTCAGTTCTAGAGAGAAATCTTTTGTTGTTGCTGCTTCGAGATACTGTAACTGATCTGTTTATGGGTTCTCTCTCGTGGTAAAGACTTGTTTCATCGAGGTAACCCTCAGTCATCTATACAAAGATGTCATTTCATTCATCGACTTATTTAATTTAGATGTGTGCAAAAGGTTTACAGGTCATTTTCTATCTTAATCTGGTAGACTGCAACAAAATATACCAAGGATGAAAAACCAGTCTGTTAAGCAAACCAAGAAAAGAAAGCAGTACGATGAACAGAAGATCTGCAACTTTGAGAAGATGAAGCTATTTGGTACGATACGCTGTATCCCAACAAACAAATTATATTATCCTGGCAAGAGAAGACACTAGCAAAGTAGTAAATGGCAATAATCAGCTGACGGGCTGGCAGGGAAAGGGGCTAAATCACTTGAGCAACCCGGTGGCAAGCCTAGTGAGATCCTGCATGGGCTATTTCACCACGTCCCTCTTCGTCCTTTTCCCTATGTCAGCTGCATATCTGCTGGCAGAATAAACTCTGATAGCTGCTGCAGCCATTCCGGGCATATCTTTGTCGCAAGGCAGAGCGGGGTGGAAAAAGACTAGGGCAGGAGCCCACCCACTGTGGAAACTGAAAAATAATAAAAATACAGGATTAATTTAATATAGATTAAATTATAATATATATCTTCTTGATATACCTATTGATATAGGTAATGTACATAGCATTACCCTTCTATTTCTTTGCTTCATATATAATAATCAATCGAAAGGCAATTCTTAATATTACGGTTCTATTTCCTAGATTTCATATTATTTTCAATCGGAATTTCAGTATCCCTTGCCCATCCTGAATCCTCCCCTGGTCCAGCACGAGGAGATCCATTTGCAGTATATCACAGTTGTTTATAGAGAGGCTGTAGCACCCGAACCCATTATGTTAGTTATATGCCGTAGAGTCAATATATGTGCTTTGGATAATTCTCTAGTTATTGCAGCTATTATTCTATTATTCATAATATGATTATGTTTATTAGAATAAGTCCAAAAGATTCTTGTCAAATGCTTCATTCTCAATGAATTGAGAATATGAGTGGCAGAGTAATCTGGTACAAGTTTCTTAAAACTATTAATGATCATAGGAGTTTTGATTGGGCATTATCACTCCGGAAGATCGTCACATCTGTCTGTGTCCATGATTAGTATGAGATATTAATGATTATGGAATTGTAAGTATGTCGAAACATACATATTTATGTGATAAGTAGGTCAAACGTGACACAGATAAATTCACGTGGTACTTTACTGTTATCACTGAATATTGTCTAGACCGCATTAATGCATGTAATTCTTATACCTGAGATGACACAGTTACCTTGTGCACAGGTGGCTAAAGTTTACTACTGTTTATATACTTGTGCCTAGCATGGTATCCGGCAGTATGTGGCTTTAGCTAGTTGTGTATGGAAGTAGATGACCAATCAAGACGTGATTCATTAACCTAAATAAACAAGGAAAATATCATATGGATATGAGATTGATTCTTGATCAAGAAATCCTTGGCCAAGGTAGTTGGATTTAAATAGAAAGGAGTGTATACTTTAGTCCAGTTGATCTAAGAATGGAAACCCAGAGACTCCATAAGGTTAGCTGTAGGGTTCGACATTAACCACGACCCTAACTTAATCGGGATCTTGTAATGAAGGGATTCAAGTACATGGCAAATATGGTCATTGGTTCATCAGAATGTTGTAGTCCCACATTCGTCATTACTTGGGTGGTCATGACATGTTGTGCTAGGCGTTACCCATGACTTATGAGAGCCAAGGGCATTTCGGGATTTTGTCTTTTGGTGTGAAAAGAGGTTTCTAATAATGTCAAAGATGTTGACATTATATTCTCATTGTCAATTAATGATGAACATAGTTAGTCACATACAACAGGACACGTTCAAGCCAAGATGAATAGATTCTAATTAAGGTAATGAGGGATCAATTATAGGATTCAATTTGCAATTAGATTGTAGGGTTGCTAGCACATTCCGAAGTCAAATCCAACTAGGAAGTGGATCCTCAAAAGGAATTTTTACATGAGATATATTAGTTTCCTTATTTGGAAAGTTACCATAAATAGAAAGTCTATATATGAAAAATTGTCTCGAGGGCAATTCGGTATTTCTTTCTTGGACTAAAGAGATGTCTTGGAAATTCACGAGGATGAGTTTGTAATTAATTGATTGTGAATTAATTCAAGTTGCAAACATTGCTCCTTAAGGATAAATAATGCAAGTATATATATTTTGATATGTGTGGCTATTATTAATCCTTAATTCTCGTGATTATCTAAGACACACTCTTCGATATATACAAGGATGGTTTTGCAATTAATTAGTTATGAATTAATTGATACTGCAAAACATGGTTCTTGATGGGTTAATGATGCAATTTTATATATAGATATATGCGGCCTCATTTATCCATTAAGTCTTGTAATTATCCAAGACTTAAAAGGACATGAATGACTCAATTTTCATCATTTCTTTTGCTCTAAATTTGATTTTCTAAAAAAACTTGAGAAAATGAGGGAGAGTGAGAGCGAAAGTCCCAATGAGAGGCCCCCGGGCACGAGTGGTGAAAAGTCGACTGAAGAGGCTGGCCTGCTAGATAGAAGCATCAAGAGAGCGAAGAAAGTGATGGGGTCAGTGAGGGCAAGGAAGAGTACAAAGGGGAGTCCATTGAGATACAAGGCGACGCTTAGAAAGGGGGTTTGAGGGTGGAATATGGGGTTGCATTGCTAGGGAAGAGACATACTTTCAAGAGGAATACTACTGGAATCCCGCTAGCCCTTAGAGTTCCTCTAGCCCTTATAGTTGATGATTGTTCTATGGTTGATTTCACGAATAAAACTGTGCCCCAAGATTCTGGTTACGGAAACGGAGCTGGATCAGTTTTGAGCTAATTGGCGGGATTCCCTTTTCATCAAAGTATTGGGTAAGCGAGTCACGTATACTGTTCTCAAGAAGCGTCTTCATTAGCTTTAGGCACTGGAAGGTGACCTGACGATGACGGATTTGCCAAACGACTACTTTATTGTCAAGTTCACTAATAATGACGAAAGGGACTTCGCTCTGTACGGTGGTCCATGGCTGGTGTAGGGTCATCATTTGACTGAATGTGAATGGGCTTCGAATTTCTTCCCTGATAAAGCAAGAATTGATCGGGTTACAGCATGGGTCCGGGTGCCGAATCTCCATTTGGAATATCAAAATGAAGTCGTGCTAAGGAGGATTGGTTTTGCTCTGGGGAGGTCGGTGAGGATTGATTGTAATACGGCAGATGTGGCAAGGGGAAATTTTGTAAGGATATGTGTTGAAGTTAATCTAAATGAACCTTTGAGACCTTCACTAGAAGTGCTAGATCAGATCTATCGAGTCGAATATGAAGGTCTCAACTTAATCTGCTTTGATTGCGGTAAGGTTGGCCATCGGCATGAGAGCTGCAACGAGGGCCACATGGATGACAATAATGCTTCCATCGAGGCTAGCAATGGCGCTGATCACGAAAGAGTGCGAGTACAGGCATATATACTAACGCTGATATGGAGACAGTGGCAGCCAAGGTTGGCCTTGAAGCTGAGATTCTTGGTTCGGAAGCCAAACCAATGGTGGGAGCGGCCATAATTGCGACCAAGGACGTTCCAGCAACGTTCGGTCCGTGGATGATTGTACAAGGAAAGTCCAGTAAATCAGGGAATATCCCAAAGAAAAGGGGATTCGGACCATGAAAGCAGCAACTAATCGGGGTAATTAGTATAATCGTGGAACAAAATTTGATATCTTGGCAAATAAGGAAGATTCCAGAGACTTGCCAGAAGAGTTATTACAAGGGGAATGGGAGAGGCAGAGGCTAGACAGAAGGAGAAATCTACTCCTCGAATTGGGCGGAAAAGTGATAACATGGAGGAGATTCCTTTCCAATTTAAGGGAGGGGCCTTCGAAGTAGGCCTGACCAACAAACAAAGCCGAGGACAACACAAATTCCAAGCCAAGCCCAACGACAGAGAGCCCAATGACCCGAAGTGGGTGAAGTAAAGTAACTAGCTAGTATTACCAAAGCTTGTTGTACTTATGCATCCAAAACGTTCAACCAAAATTGGTCAGCGCTCACCCATAAATAGTATCATTCAAGCCATGCAAGGACAAATTTTTATAGTAGGAAGGTGGGAACATGATAATAGACCAAACTCGGAGGCTGAGTTAAGTCAGACCTCGTGTGATATTGAAATTGACCCAGCTCCAAATCTGGAGGAAAGAGGAGATATGGTGCAATCGGGTGACATTGGAGATGGAGGAACAATCAAGGATGCTATGGTATTTGGTGATTATATGGAAGTTATTCCTGAAACTACCGAGACGGTGGCTATGTAGGTCTCCAAAGTTGGGGAGCATAAGCAAATAGATGCCAATTGAATCAACTTCTTGATGTAGTCTATATAATCTTACCATTATTAATTATTCGAATATTCTCATGGAATTACAGGAGTGCAGGAAAATCCTCGTTTCAAGCGAGTACTAAGGGACTACTTGAGAGAAGTAAGACCGAACATGGTGATCATCCTAGAGCCAAGAATAAGTGGCTCAATAGCTGATAGAGTTTGCAGTAGCTTTCGAGATTTTTCCTCGATAAGAATTGAAGCGCAAGGGTTTTCTGGCGGCATATGGCTATGGTGGAACCCATAAGAGGTATATATTTCCCATGTTTGTAGATTTTCCCAAGCTATGCATTTTAGGGCAGAGTGGGGAAGGAGATGACATTCATGGATTACGACAGGGTATGAGTACCCTACTGAGAGTGTTCATAGGGAACTTTGGTCTAACCTGAAGCTAATTTCTGCCGGGATTAATGAGGAATGGCTAGTTATAAGGGATTTTAATGAGATCATTGACACCACGGAGAAGATTGGCAGAGTAACAACTAATGCCATGGCGTGTCACACATTAAGAGAGGTCTCGGAGTCTTGCAGTCTACTTGATCTTGGAAGTAATAGCCCCCGGCTGACTTGGAAGGGTCCAGTAGCAGGTGGCTATGATCGTGTCTACAAGCGGCTGGATAGGGCTATGTCCAATGCGAGTTGGCGTACTCGATATCTGGAGGCCATGGAAAAAGTTCTGACTTGAATAAAGTCTGACCATTATCCCCTATTAGTCGACCTGTGAGAAACACATGAACCTGTATCATATATGAGAGGCCTTTCAGATATCAAGCTGCTTGGCAAAGGTACCCCGACTTCACGAATTTTATTAGCAGAACCTGGCCTAAAAGGGTGGACCTCCATGTAGGGCTGGATGAGCTCTAGCATGCGTTTCGTCATTGGAACAGAGACGTCTTCGGGAATATTCACAAGAGGAAGAGACGACTTTTTGCCCAACTAAGTGGCATTCAACGAGCACTGTTGTATGGATCTAATTACTTTCTCAAGAATCTGGAGCTAAAACTTGAGAGAGAACTAGATGAAGTGTTAGCACAGGAGGAACTCCTATAGTTTCAAAAGTCAAGGAGTGAATGGGTGCAGCAAGGAGATCGCAACATGAAATACTTCCATTCGAAGGCTATCATCAAAAGGAAAGTATTTCAATTGAGGGCCTACAAATGGAGGACAAAACCTCGTGTTTTAATGATGATGTATTACGAAAAATGATATTGGACCACTTTCAGCAATTTTATGAGGAGCCAGCGAGCCATGCCCGACCAAGGCTGGGGTTCTCTTTTCCACATGTGGAGTCGCACCATACAAACTCCCTGGGTAGGGCGATCTCAGTAGAGGAAGTGCAGCGAGCAATTTCGAGATGTACTCCTTCAAAGCTCCGGGATTGGATGGGTTCCATGCCTACTTCTTTCAATCTAATTGGGAGCTAGTGGAAAGGCAGGTGACAGAACTTGTTCGTGAAATATTTGAAGGAAGGAAATCAGCGAGTATCATTAACAACACTATGATCGTGCTTATTCCGAAGGTCGCGCAACCGGAGACAATCCACAATTTTCGCCCTATCAGTTTATGTAACGTATTGTACAAGATTGTCACTAAACTGATTACAAATCGACTGAAACCACTAATGCAGAAATGGATTGCACTGAACCAAGCAAGCTTTGTACCTGGCAGGCAAATTCGAGATAATATAATTGTGGCAGGAGCTAATGCACACTATGCGCTCTCTGCGAAGGAAGGAGGATTTTATGGCGGTAAGGGTGGATCTTGAAAAGGCTTATGCTAGTCTCTCTTAGGGCTTTGATGACACTTTGCGAGTAGTCAGTATTCCGAATAACCTCCGCCAAGTTATAATGGACTGCATCACTACTCCATCTCTCCAAGTCATATGGAATGGCGATGCGACGTAGGCATTTACAACGGAAATGGGTATTTGACAAGGATGCCCATTTTCCCCATACGTCCTGTGATATTGAGAGAATGGGTCATCTTATTAGCAACTTGGTACAAGGAGGTCGTTGGAAGCCTATCAGGGTTGGACGACATGGACCTGAGGTATCTCATCATATGTTTGCGGATGACCTCCTACTATTTGCAGATGCCTCAGTTGAATAAATGGATATCCTCAAAGAGGCTATTGAGCAATTTTGTACTACTTCAGGGCAAACAGTCAGTGTTGCTAAAACGATGATGTACTTCTCTCGAAATGTTAGCCAAGCCACCCGACATGATATTCAAGCCATCAGCTCATTCTCAGTCATAGAGGATTTACTTAGGGGTTCCGCTACTCCTTGGTAAGATGACCAAGCAAACATATTATAGAATTGTAGAGCGGATTAAAGCAAAGTTTTCGGGGTGGTCTGCTGCAACCTTCTCCATGGCTAGACGTGTAACATTGGTTAAATCATTTTTGACATTGATCCCGTCCTTTACAATGCAGTCCACAAGGATACCTTATGGAATTCTTGATGAAGTCGAGCAGTTATGCCATAATGTCATTTAGGGACACACGTTTGAGTGTAGGAAGCTCCATCTGATTCACTGAAATATAATAGCGCAACCTATGATTTGCAGCGGGCTCGAGATTAGGTGACTCCATGAATTTAATGAGGCGTTTCTTGCCAAAATATGCTGGGATTTGGTAATGAATTCAGGCACATTATGGGCTTAGACCTTGAGACACAAGTATGATCATCCTGATGCAATTATACCTAGCTATGTGAAATCAAGAGCGTCATGGCTATGGAACTCGTTATGTGAGGTTTGGCCTAAGATTTCGCAAGGGATCGGGTGGTCTATTGGATCAGGTGACATGGCTGCATTTTGGCAAGATAGCTGGGTTCCATATCATGGATCGTTAATTGATGTTGTCATAGGAATGGTCTCCAACGAGTGGAGAGGTGCCCTAGTTCATGATTTTGCTGATGTTAGTACGGGATGGAGATGGAATCTCTTCTCATACCTTATTCCGCAGCAAAACCTTTTGCACATTGCTGCTTTACCTCCACCATTGCTAGATCGAGAACCAAATCGACCATTTTGGAAGCTGACGTTGAGCGGCCATTTTCGGTTAAGTTGGCCTATAGATTCCTTGTTAGCGATGATATTGCCGGGGAAGGAGTGCTTTGGAAACTGATATGGAAGTGGCGTAGACCTCAGAGGATAAGAAACTTCTTGTGGACTGCTGGATATGGAATACTATTAATGAATGATATGCGAATGCAACGAGGTCTCACTAATTATGATATCTGTCAGCTTTGCGGGACAGGTTAGGAAACCATTCTACATGTTCTAAGAGACTGTGTGCACTGCAAACACATGGAGACAACTACTCCCAATTAATATGAGCCAATCTTTTTTTTTTTTCTTGATGGTAGGGAGTAATGTCTAATTAATAACTTATCTTGTTCACACCCGGGTCTAGAAGGCATTTCATGGGCACTTATCTTCGGAGTGGCTTCTTGGTTGTTTTGGGGTTTGCGAAATAAATCCATCTTCGAGCCCCAGTTTGCCCGGCCTCTCGATAGTGCTGCAATGATCTTTAAAGTTGTGCATGAGTTTGTTCAATCCAACCTCTGTGCAAATGCACACACAAATCGAAAGGCTCGAGATTGGAAACTAATTGGATAGAGGATGCCTAGTGATGGATGGCTAAAACTCAATACTGATGGAGTTACGAAGGAGAACTCGGGTCCCGTGGGGGCTGGAGGTTTACTTCGTGATGAGAATGGCAGGTGACTTGGGGGGTTTGTGCATAACATCAAGATTGCAACTTATGTTCTTGCATAATTATGGGCTACCAAATATGGCCTCGAAGTATCGTGGGAGATTGGGGCAAGGAGGCTGATGCTTGAGACTGACTCTGAGTTAGTTGCACATCTCCTACGCTCATAGGGGGAGTAGGTGGGCTATAATGCAGCTATTGTTAGTGATATTCGTTCCTTGCTCAATCGTAATTGATCAGTAGTGATCGAGTACACCTATCGTGAAGGCAACATGTGCGCCAATTGGCTAACGAATCATGCTTTAACACTTCCTATCGGAGTGCATAGGCTCATTAATTGTCCTATTGGACTTGATCATTTGATTTTCAATGATATTGTAGGGGGCACCATACCTCGTCTCTGTATTCTCTGATTTCCTTATTAACGCATTTGGCCAGGCACCGTATTTCACCAAAAAAAAGTTATAAACACTAGATCTAGGATAAATTGGTAATTTTATATATTAATTACCTCCCTCACTCATCCACTTTTCTCTCTTTTTTGAGCTCATCTTTTCTCTTTTAGTAAAGAGGAAATTTTAAATGATCCTACATTACATTGATGCGGTGAGGAAAAACCAATAAGAATTCTTTAATAAAAAATAATATGACAATTATCCGAGTGATTAGCACCAATTACCCTGCTTCATGCAATTTAATTGGTGCTTGCTTGCTGATCACCCAACAACTTCTCTTTAATAAAACGCATATATCTTTTAAAAACTGTCCTCTACTTTACTTTTATTTTATTAGTTTAATTATTATAAATTATTTATTTAAGTTTACTTATTTACACTGAACGAAATTGATTTTTAATTAAAATTATCTAATTGCATTCAAATTTTTTTACATGTAGTTATGCAATAAATATTTCATATAAACTTAAAATGATAACACAATTGTGTATAGCACGAATATGAAGTATGTGCAATTTGCATGACGTAAAAACACTGACTCTAAGTATTTCTACATAATATAACTATCTCATCCCTTCTTGAATAATCTTAACTTTCCGAGATAGTTACTTTGGCAATGTAAATTAAAAAAAAAAAGGTGCAATCCTGTGCATAGTACGGGAACAACATCTAGTAAATATAAAACCATAAGGGGTTGATTTGTATATTATTAGTGTCTCACACACACACACACATATATATATCCAACATCGATTTTTAAGCATATATATATATATATATCTAGGGTATCACCATCATTGTATATGCTTTATAAAAATAAAAATTTTCAGTCTACCAAAAAAAAATCAGAGCAATATAATATGCAAGAAAATCTACATTAGTGAAATAACAATCGTGTTAAAATATATTGAAAATCCATCTTTCGGTTTTCATATAATATCACATGATACAAGAAAATCTACATTAGTGAAATAACAATCGTGTTAAAATATATTGAATATCCATCTTTCGGTTTTCATATAATATCACATGATAAATGAATGAAAGTAAGTTCACTGATGATATCAAAATAAATATATTTTGAATACTCAATATTAAAGAAAATAATAATGTAATACTGCTAATGAACAATAATTATTTATGACGAAATATAAAAATAATTAATATCTAACTTTCGACAATATCTATTTATTTTAATAAAGTTTTTGATATCCATTAAATCTGTATTATATCCATATAAAAATTAAATATGAGAAAATTTAGTTTTTCAACACAAAAGAAATATATATTAAAAATAATCGATTTATTGTTCTAAATAGAACAGTTTCTTGACTTCTGGCTATTCAATGAACTATCACCCCAAAAATTATCTTTTGCGTTATAGATCTCTTTATGAAAATTAAAAGTAAATTAAAAAATGAGTCCTGTAGACGATAGACATAATGAATTAATTTTGGTGTTGTAAATGTACAAAAATTATATAAAAAAATGAGTCCTGTATTTTCTTGAAATTCCCACTATTCATCATATATTATTGTATTAGACAACCATATTGAAAACATAATTCGAATTTTTATTAAACACAAATTTCAAAAATAACATAAAATTCAATAGCAGCATGGCCTCTTCATATTTGGTAAGTAAAGATAGATTTGATGCCAGTATAGATGTACTGAAATTGATAGGAGAGACCCATATATATAGTAGCTGAAGAGAAGGAATGTAAATTTAATAAAAGGAAACATAAAACATAATATTTAAAATTTCATAACAATATATGTACTTGGAATGAAAACATATGCACAAACAATTATATATATTTTTATTATAATTTTTAACCATTTATTTGACTCTGGCCTTGAGCTTCAGGACCACTTCCTTTTGCGCAATCACATCCCTAAGTTATACCTTGCATCGAGGTCATGCAGGAAACATCTTCAAATACATATTAAGATAGGATCTGTCCTCTCTAATACATCGAGGTCATGCCGGAAGCATTTTCGCCGTACGGCTTCTTGCACAGTAGCAGCAAAAGGCGCAACAAATTTTGCTTCCATCACGTACAAGACTGTTGGTCCATTTCTTGCCAGCCCAGGTCACAATACTTCCGTTCATAAGCTGACTTTTGTTCATCCATGTTTCTAGCGCAGCATCGATATATCTGACCAGGCATAACTCAGTACCCCAATAGCAGAGCGTGTAATCCATAGTGTCCCTTATGCTAGCGCAGTGGGTAGCCTGATGTAAGCTGCTATGTTGTCTACTCGGCCACTGAGCCCCGGCAAAAATGAGTGCATGCTAAATAATAAACCACACCATAATTTAATAAACTCAACTTACAAATGGTGTTGGGGCGCAGGTTCAGAACTTTGCAATTTTATGGGTAAATTCATAACCTGTGCAATGAGAAACCCTGCATGAGCATCAAACAATTTTTCCTCTTCAAATGGTTCGCTTGTTCAGCGGAATTGCATGGAAGCTAAACATTGAGGCCAGCAGAGTACAAGTATACACGACCTGATATGAGGCAGACTGATCAGTTAATCATAGAGAAGATTTCGCCTCGAACTTGTCCAACTCAGCAGCAAATGAACCGAGACTCCTATTGAATCTCTCGATAGAGAAGCACTGCATAATCCCAATGGATGGGTAAAATTATTAATAAAAGCAAATAGACTTTAAACTATCTTCTTAATGTAGAAACAGAATTCAAACATATGTGCGACCTATGCCATCTGCCGTATCTAATTATCGACAGAATTTAGCAACAAAGCGGAGATCCCACAGCATTTGAAATGGGAGACAACGACAGACATCAATGGTACAGAGATATCAAAGACTAAAGATGATTAATTTGATATTTTAGAATTGCAACACAAAACAGGGCCAGAAACAGTCAGGTAATAATGGAGGTGGTATAATCATTTCCTCTAAGTAGATATTATCCAAAGCACCCTGAATTTCATGAATGCGTAATAATGCAGCTGAACATCAATCAGCTTAATCTGAAGTATCTCAGAAGAGATTATTATCTTCATTCAAACCTCAAAAGCTTTATCAGCAAACAGCAGATAATCCAAACATTTTCAAAAAAACCTACTTCTCTGCCCCAAATAAAGAAAATGTAGAAAGCAAGGGAACGCACTTATTTATCCCAAAAAAGATATAGCTGGGACAGAAAATAAAATTTGAAGCACACCTTCGGTAACTTATCAAGTAGGGCCAGGTGATCCACATGAAGCTTAACATTCCATGAGGCTGGGATCCAGTAACTGTGGTCTATCCGAGAGTATGCCTTCACAACGATCTCAAACAATGTCTCTGCTCCCCTTTCTATGGCTCTAAGGATGGACTTCTCCCTACTTCTGCGATTCCTGAATAAGAAGATTGCCATGAGTAGAATTCTAAGCAGTATTATGTGATAATGATATCAAGGGTAACCATATCCCAGCACAAGAAAAAGGTAAAATCTAATTCCACAAGGTTTTAGCTACAGTAACCATACTCTCCGTTCTCCTTCTCTTAGGCTAAAAGAATGTGATAGTGGTGGAAAGAAGTTCACATATCACATAATTTATGAAGACTTGCCACCAAATATCTCTGCTTCTTTCTTTTTCCCTACGAACTCGCTGAGATTCCAAAACCAAAGATATCATGGAGATTCACGAAAACAAGCAGATAAACTCGTTCAACAAACCTGTCTTTCATGCCATGCGCTCCATGTTGCTCAGCTCATTGAGTAAGATAGATTTTGATCATTATAATTTATTTCCTTCTTGCTTTTCTTGGTAATTAGGATATATTTTCTGTTGCATGTGTCGACAGGGAAATACACAAAGGATGAAGAAATTCACTGAGACTTCATACTTAAGATATCCACAAAGCATGTGCTTTGGCCAAAAACTGACCCTTCCGTGCATAGGGATCAAAGCGTGTGGGGAAAGCTCCATGAACTTGTAAGTCGTCTTGAAGTAGTCCTGCTCAAGCCAAATAAAGTTCGAGTCACTGGTAGCATTTTGCATGAATTCCCCTATTAACTTCAGTGTTTAGAATACCAGGTGCATCAGGATTGCCATTCTAGTGCAATATCAATACGATCAATCGGAGAAGGCTCCATTACAAGTAAAGATCCAGAACAGCATGCAAGTAGATTGAGCAATCTTCCAATCATATAAGGACTATATAGCTTGCCAAGTAACCTCCCTTTGACTTTCAAAATATTTAGAGGATGCTAAACATGTGATTTCTAGAAAATAGACCCATTAAAGCAAGAAGAGATCCCTGTCACTCAATGATGCTCAAATAATTATTTGGAAGCAAACTAAAAAAATATGCCTTTGTTGAGGATTCAATCTGCTGGTTGAAAACTTCCGACTACTGAAATAAATTGCTAATTTCAATGGCTGCCTTCTGTGAGAAGACTTCAACTTGGAACCCATGCTAAAAACTGAACTTTATCGCTGGGGGGAAGGGGGGGTGAAGGGAGGGAGGAAGGGAGGAGTAAAAATTCAAGATGTAACTGATAACTTTTATAACATATGCTTGTCAGATATGACAGGACTTGAACAAAACAGGCAGACCAATACATACAACTCCATCATTATAATTTAAATAAAAGGTATGTAACTCAGGATGCACTTACAGCCATACTTGCACCAGAATAGAGATCCAAAAAAGCGCTTCCTTGTCTGGAATTCACAAACAGATCAGCAAGAAATTCTTGCAAGGATCAGACAAATGCTCAGGAAAACATTATAATTTGTAACGGAACAAAAGCTACACCAAAACTTATCCGAAAATTTTTTAAAAAATATATATACCAAGGAAATAAATGGAATTAAAGCCTCAGAAGTTGCTTTAGGAAATCTTGCATGCTACTCTGATTTGCCTCAATTATATACCAAGGAAATAAGTGGAATTAAAGCCTCAGAAGTTGCTTTAGAAAATCTTGCATGCTACTCTGATTTGCCTCAATTATATCCATCGATCTTGTTAAATACATGGACAAGGAAGCAAATAAAAACTGCTAAACTTGAGGTCATCTTCTGACAACTCCTTTGCATGTTATTGCACATAATCGTAATATAAACTTCAACCATAGCAACGAGATATCAGTGTCTTACAGACTTCAACCAAGAGTTCTTACTGCTTATCTATTATTGCCTTTAGAATCTTCTCCAACTATCAGTAAAACTTAACTAACTCCAACATTTTCAGATACTTGCACTATGAGAAGCCTAAATAACAAATTCCTGTTTTCCTATTGCATTCCAATTCTATGTTAACAAGACTACTGTAGATTGACATTAAATCAATACCTTTCTGTTGTTCAGTCCAAAACTGTTGTGCCACACTCAATCAAATCATAAGCTAGTCAAAACATTCAGGAAATTAATATCATTATCAGGTGACTCTAATAACTCTTATTCTGAAAATACCTCCGAGCGGAGACATAAGTGACAGTTTTTCATTTTATTTAAAAAAAAAATATTCGGGCGAATGCATGTGTTAACACTGGCATTAATGTGTTAAAACAGGAAGCGAATATTCAACTAGGATCTAGTTCCATGAAAAGATGGTGTCCTGTTCTAGGAATCTTACCCAACACAATGATCACCTACAATCAGTGATCTAGTACTGTTGTGTAGAAGTGCCAAATGACCATCTGTATGTCCCTGAATTGAAAGCAAGTTGTCTTTAGTTGTGGGAAGACTATAGTATAAAGCAGAAAGATTTTATAAAATTTATAATAAGGTACGTAACTATGTCTTTACTTTAGCTGGTCTTTTAAGAGTGTGTTTGGGACGAGGAAGCTGGAGGGATTTGGGGGGAAAGGGGTCTCCCTTGTTTGGGAGAGTTCCTTGAGGGAGAGAAAAGGCAATGGAGGGTGACCACTCTCCTCCCGTTTCTCTCCATTGTGAGAATGTACCAAACCTCCAAATTGGGTGACTATTGAGTTATTAATATATCACTCCCCTCCTCACTCAACCTCCCTACAAAATTTTCTCAATGCTCTCCTCTCCTCTCCTCTCCTCTCCCCTTTCCTTTCTTTAATTACTGCCAAACAAGTGCTGCTATATTCCCTCCTTTTTCTCTCCTTTCCTCTCCCTCCCTCTCCTCCTCCCCCTCTCCTCTCCACTCCCTTGCTAGAACACTCCCAACATAGTGTAAGTGAAAAGAACTCTATATGGTAGGCAAAAATAACTACCATGTCTTTCCTTGGTATAAACGCCTGTGAAACTGAAATTGCTATCATCATAAATAATCTAGTTGCAAAAATGTAACCATATATCTTCTGCCCATCAATATTTGTAAGACTGTAAATTACCGGTGCAAATATGATACTCAATCTTTGCCCTCCAACACATATATCTTCTGATCCAGAAACAAATGTATAAGCCGAATTCCAATCATCTGTCATCACATTATCCAATCTTCAGGATTAGATATTCACATATGGATAGATAAGTACACGGTGAACACACTAATTAGAAACAGTCACAGGGGTTCAGCATATTGGATTTTCAAGATCCCATCAAATGGACTGACATCTTCTGATAGGTGAAAACTTGCAAGCTAACAGAACGAGCCTACAGGTTGCCGGTCCTTCACAAAATACAATGACAGGAGAAAAGGCCTCCAAAGATTATGCTAATGCTTCAAAGCTACATGGTGTGGGATATTAACCAATATTGATCAATCCCAAAAGAGCACAATTATTTAGCCCAATGCTGTAGGATATGTATATCCAACATCATTGCACTCTATCAACAGATGTGATATCTATATCTATAAAAATATTAAATCAGATTCCTTCAAATGAGGAGCTCCCATCGAAACTTCTCTTTTCAAAATCCTTCACTCAATGAAGAACGTTTCACATAACAAAACAATTTACGCAATATATCTCACATTTAAATTTCTGCTCACATTAATGTAAAGATAATCCAAGAGACTTGACTATTATTTGCGTTAGCACCACAAGAGGATATATACTATTGTTAACAATTCACATTTATGTATCTTGTTGCAGGGG
Organism: Punica granatum; assembly: GCF_007655135.1. Taxonomy (NCBI): domain Eukaryota; kingdom Viridiplantae; phylum Streptophyta; class Magnoliopsida; order Myrtales; family Lythraceae; genus Punica; species Punica granatum. Next base: position 29,111,606 of record NC_045129.1, read on the forward strand.
CACTGACTATTATTATAAAAAGAAAAGGCAAAAGAACATGATGTACGAGTGGGATTTACAGTGGCAAATTGCGTAGCTGTCCAGTTGCTGTAGACAATAGTTCAATAACCATCACCTTTATGAATATGAGACATGGTGTTTTTATGTGCTAATAGGATGGCGTCAGGATTTGTTTTTTGGATAACCGAGAGCCCTGAAGCAAGAGCAAGAAAATTATTAGTTAGACTATCTCCCCAAACAGCTCACAAGCAGAATTACTTGAAGATGCAAAGCATTCAGTTATCACTATAACCAATTACAGACAGATGCTTCTAACTAATACTAATAGATGCGTAAATCCCTCTTTAAGTGAGCAACACAGACATTGGACCTAATGTTCCTGCAAAGAATACTTAGTACCTGCTGTCCATACAGAGTCTTAACAATCCAAATTTATGACATGGACAGTTAAAATTCAAAGAAAATAGTTAACCATGAGAATCCCTATATTCTCTAATTTCACACTTGAACTGCATCCCACTTCAAAGATGCTTTCCTGTGAAACAATCTGAACTCACATTATTATCAGCCAGAAATGTCTTTGAAGGTTGACAAGAAAAAGATGACAATGTATTTATTATTAAGAAACAGTCATATTGGGAGCACTATCATACAAACTTACCATTAATATGATCACGGTGATGGTGGGTGGCAAAAACGATCAATCTTCTTGGCAAAGCAGCCACGATTTCCCTGAGCTGGTTATATATACAAGACGGACATATGCTTCAATACATATACCACAAGCTAAAATGAACTGAAGTTGTAGGTAGGGCCAATTTAAGCATATACTTCGGGCTAAAAGTACCACTAGAGTAAATACTTTGATGTGTTTCCCCACAAGTTAGTCAAAAAGCCTGCTTCCCAGTTATTTGCAACTGACATTTACTGAAATCATGGTGCAAGCGCAATGTACATATTGGCATTAGAGAGGTGAGTGGTAACAGCAATACCTCTTCAAGAGATTCGGATCGGCATCCCGGATCCACTATTAGGGCATCACCGGAAGCGACAAAACTACCGTCTTTGCATTCCCCTGAATCATTTTCAGGAGCAAACACGACCAAATTTGTGGTGTGAAAAGGCTTTGCTGTCTTACTTCTCATTGGGATAACAACAACACCGGGAGGGTACTCCTGAATGTACAAAAAAGAGCCAAAATACTCAAGATTAAGCCCTTTCGAGTGCAGATTGTATGAAGCAGATCTGAAGGTTATTACTTGTGAGAAGTTCAGAGAAGAAAGCACCATTGGAACCAGACCTGAAATCTTAAGGTTGATGGCACTTGAAATTTTGTTGGTTCTGTGGATTCATTTATTAGACCAATAACGGCCAAGAGTCCAACTCGAACACCACCCGGTTTCACATTCACAAGCCATTCCCGACAAGTATGTATAGACATCCATTTACAATGCTCTGCAAAGAAAAGTCGCATCATATCACAAAACATTTTCATTTAGATTTAGGGGATGATGGGCGCATCATAATAAAGAAAAAGAAAAAGAGAAAGAGAAAAAGTTCAGAATTGCGTTCACAGACCTCGTAAAATCGTGTTTTTGTCCAGCAATTTCGCCTCAACAAACGCGAAATTGATAGGTGGCCCTGGTCCAAACTCTGCTTCTTCCACACACTTGAAGAACTTCCAGTCCCCCAAGTCGGCAACCCCTAACCCAACACGCCCCATAACCTGTCGGTACCATGAAAGATCACTGTATTGAAACTCAGGATCCCCAAAAACAACAGAGGGCGGGAGAGACGGCAAATCAGGAACCTTCAATCACACACAAAATACCGAAATCAAAGCAGAGTTCAGGTCGAATTGTCTCAAGTCGATCTTCTCCGAACAGAGTTCTACGCCTTGCACCAGAATCGGAGGCTCGACCACTCCTGCTGCGATGGGGTTCAATTCAGCGGTAGAGGGCAAGTCCCAGAGATCAGAGTCGGAGTAGAGGTCGTAGTCCTCCCCTTCCTCGAACTTCGGGGGCCGCGGCTGTCTGTAGAGGAGGAATTCAGCGTCGTTAGAGGGGTTTCTGAAGATCACCCCGAGCTTGTGAGCCGCCATTGGTGGCGTACGTCTGAGAGGGCAAATGGATAAATGCCACAACCAGAAGGCTGGGAGTTGATGCTTCTAAATTCAACCGTTAGGTGAACAGGTTTAATCAAAGATTTTTTTTTATTAATGTATTTCTTTTCTTTTTCCCATGGATGAAAGCAAATTATCTTAAAAATGATTAGGAAATATAGCCCATCATCTTAAAGAATCTATTATATCTACTTTGATATTTAAGTAAAAGAGCTAATCTAAATCCAAACCCAATTACTATCTCTTTTATAAACATAACCAAAAATGAAAATTATTAGAATTACACTCTCCCAAAATTATTTTGCTTATATTCACCCAAAGAAAAATTATTTTTGTTTATAGTCCTTAACGCTTCCGTACGTTGTAAGAGTAACTTTTTAAAATTTAAAAAATTATTTTAGAAAATACAAAATAAAAAGGGCAAATTACACTAGTGGTCTAAAATATTTTATAAATATTTCATTATGATTCAATTTTTTTTTCGCTATATGATGATACAAAATGTTTCAAAATTGGTACAAATCGTCAATTGACCCTAACGCTGTTAACATTTTGCTGACGTGGCGCATCCTATGTGTCACTTTTGTTACGTGGAACCAATCATAGTGCGCCACATCATTTAAGAGAAAATAAAATTTTAAAAAGTCCAAAAAAATACAAAAAAATAGTAAAAATTTAGAAAAAAATAAAAAAAATATTTTAAAATATTGAAAATTTTAAAATTATTTTTAAAATTTAAAAAAAAAATTAAAAATTAAATTTTAATATTAAAATTATTTTTAATTTAAAATCATAAAAATTATTTTAAATTTTAAATTTTAAATTTAAATTAAAAGTTTAAAATTATTTTTAAAAGTTTTTAAAATTTAAAATTATTTTTAAAATTATTTTAGAATTATTTTTAAAAGTTTTAAAATTTTTAAATTTTTAGAATTATTTAAAATTTTTCGGCCACGTCAGCGTCGGCTTGACGGCGTCAAGTTCGAGTTGACGGTTTGTACCATCATGAAACAATTTTGAAACATTTTGTACCATCATGTAGCGAAAAAAAAATTTTGGACCATAATAAAATATTTGTAAAATATTTTAGTCCACCAGTGCAATTTACCCAAATAAAAAAGTGGAAAGGAGTTAGCGGTGGTGGTAAGGGGTCCATAATCTACCCACCCACACCGGGATTTGGTAAATTGTTATAAGCGAAAAAAGTAGGATAAGCTGGCCACTGTCTGAATAAGGCTGTCATTACTTGTAATAACATAGTGCTCCACTAATGTCTACTTGCCCTACATCTATTATTTTGTATGTTTTCCTACATTTTTTTAATGTTATTGAATTTTTAGTCCTTTTAAAGAAATTAATGAAAAGCGGGTGAAAAAATATGAAAAATGAAAAATTTAATGGAAAATAGAAAACTTCACAAAAAACACATAAGCGGCTACAAACAAAACAAATTTGAAAGTACGTGCTTCTTTTTCTAACTACTTTAGTTTTCGGTTATATTTAAAAATGTGCATTAGTATAGATTTTTTTTTCCTTAACTAACCCTCTGGAAAATTTCTCTTAAATGTTTCAGTACATGTTTAGGAGTTCTACGGTTCTAACATAATTTTTGTAATGATCAAAATCTCTACTAAAAATAAAATTAGGTATTTGTAATTTTGAGGAACTTTGCCTTTAAGTTTCTTATATACATTATATTTTATTATGTTTACCATTCTTTTTGGAGATAGAAGAAATCGATAGTCGCCTCATTCAGAACATAATATGTTATATATAATGCTTCATCTGTAACAATAAAGGTTGATTTATGAAAATTCTATGACGGTTAATAAAGAGAAAAATATGAAAAACATATAAACCCTAAAAACCTAAAATTGAAGCATAACTCAGAAAACTTCACAAAAAAAATCATCTAAATTTATGGAAAAGAAAAACAACCACTCGCTTTCCCTTGAAAACAAAAGGGTAAGGAAGGACTTTGATGGGGTGTGTGTTTTATATGAAAAATGTTTAATGTTTTTTCATTTTCTTATTTAATTTCCGAGTAGATTTCTATTGCTAAATATGTGAAATCATATATTATTATATTATACTATTATATTTTATTATATTATATAAAACCTTTAAAACTCGTCCGTCTCATGGTGGTGGCAGCCATCACCATCCTTTAAAAAAAACTAGATTAATTCACCAGTACATTGTACGCGTCCAAAATCTTTAAACAATAATTTTTAGATTTTATTTATTCTTATTATTGTTATATTATCAAAAATTACAGAGACTTATAATCATAATCATACTCATAATGTGTATCAATTTAATGATATAGTTATTTCTAGCAAAATTTCGAGTAATCAATGAGGAAATATAGGCATATTAATATATCAAAGTAAAAGATAATTCCTTATAAAAGAATTTTAGAGAAGATGGTGAAATTTCAAAAATTGAAAATAAAGAACCAAATGAAAATAAAATTAGAAAAATTGATATATATCTTTTTATAAAAAAAATTTGGATCCTGGTATAAAGGTAAATAAAGATAATATTTTGTTATTAGAAAAACTTATTTTTAGTGGCAAAACACTAAAAATCTTGAAGTATATTTGAACGTTTGCATTGACTATTATTTAGAATGTAGATGTAAATATATGATACAATTATGCATATAATATGTACTAATAATGAAACATGTTCATTTTAAAGACTCTATTACATAATCAATATTCTTTATTATATATATACCTATGTACCATACTGACTAACTATTGGTAAAAGTTTTTTTTTTTTTAATTATGAACAAAGAAAAGACAAAATGACTTTTAAAATATTAGGAAATTCTTGGGACTAGTCACAAAATTTTCAAACGATTGCTTAAGTACAAAACATTTATTCTTATCGTACAAGAGTTTTGAGTTTTGTACAAAATTGAAAACTCTTGTACACAAGAGTAAATATTTTGTACTTGGGGATGACTGAATTTTCAATTGACTGAACTTAAGCATTGTCCTTAGAATATTTTATTGTAAAATTTTTATGAATGACACATGGCTAAAGGAACGATTCCCTTGGAACTCTCCTTTAGCTTAATGTATAGATTATATTAATATTAATTTTTTATTTCTTCATTAAGTAATATTTGACATGTTCTGACTTTTTCAATGAAATACAGGAGCAGTACTAGCCTATGCTTAAGAGTAGTCCTTGTTTAGTCGGTGTGTTTGGCCGTGACTATGAGATACTTTATTTAGAATGTAGGTGTAAATATATGATACAATTATGCATATAATATGTACTAATAATGAAACATGTTCATTTTAAAGACTCTATTACATAATCAATATTCTTTATTATATATATACCTATGTACCATACTGACTAACTATTGGTAAAAGTTTTTTCTTTTTTCTTTTTAATTATGAACAAAGAAAAGACAAAATGACTTTTAAAATATTAGGAAATTCTTGGGACTAGTCACAAAATTTTCAAACGATTGCTTAAGTACAAAACATTTATTCTTATCGTATAAGAGTTTTGAGTTTTGTACAAAATGGAAAACTCTTGTACACAAGAGTAAATGTTTTGTACTTGGGGATGACTGAATTTTAAGTTGAATGAACTCAAGCATTGTCCTTAGAATATTTTATTGTAAAATTTTTATGAATGACACATGGCTAAAGGAACGATTCCCTTGGAACTCTCCTTTAGCTTAATGTATAGATTATATTAATATTAATTTTTTATTTCTTCATTAAGTAATATTTGACATGTTCTGACTTTTTCAATGAAATACAAGAGCAGTACTAGCCTATGCTTAAGAGTAGTCCTTGTTTAGACGGTGCTTTGGCCGTGACTACGAGATACTTTTAACGAGTTTCGAACCCTACATCACATTAGCTATGATTGAGACTAGTTACCTAGCGAATTGGCCGCGAATAAGAGATGATTTTAATGCATTTCAACCTCTATGATGTAAGTAACATTCCTTACTTCAAATTGACGGGACTATTTAAGACCTATTATATTGTGATCATGCTTTTTCTAATTAGAAGTATTGAAAATTTAAACTAAACATTTTTTGCTGAATGAATTTAAACTAAAAGTAACAAGTAAAAATATTAGCTTAACACCATACTACATATTAATTAAGTATAATCCTTTTAAAAGTTAAGATTGAATTTATAATTTCTACACACATAATTACTTCTACCGTTAGTTAATTATAATTTATATTTTTGTTACGACATAAACTTATATGATAAATCAAAATATTGACAAAATATTTTTCCCATTCGCGGCAGCACGCGGGTGTACGTTTCTTTAAAAGAACATCTGGTGCTTGCTTGATAGTAATGAATGGAGGAGCGGATGGATCGAACGCATTTTGTATGATTGATTCCATACCATATCCTCTCCATTGTATACCAAACATGACCATCTAATTTTAAGTCAGAAGTAGACGCATGCACGACATCAGCGATGGGATCAAGCCCATTACTATCCTTCGCGTATGGGCCATAGCCCATATACCTGAAAAATCATATGATCATTTTGCCCCCATTTGTGCCTTATGTGACAATTTTGCCCCCACTTACACCTATAAATAAAGGCCTCAGGAGGCTTAGGGGGCATCAAGAAAACTATCGCCCAAGTCCCCCATCAAGGGCCTTAGTTCTCTGATCGATACGACCCTAACTTCCTAACGTATAGTCACCATTTTGCCTCGCCAATCTTAAAACAAATTAAAGATAGGAGACTGCGCTGAGGGGGCCAAAAAAACAAAAAGAAAGTGATTTAATATAGTGACACTAGTTATGGTGGATAAAGATAACATGGATTCATGTTGTACTTTTAATGCCTTTTAATGTCCTCTCAACCTTTAGTTAAGCTCATTGACCTCTTTTGTAATTAAAAAAATTTAAAAGAAATTACGTTACAAGATGTACCATTTATTAAAAGTAAAAAAGATGTATCAATGTGGAAAAATTTTATTATGAGAGAGATTAACTTTTTAGTGGGCTAACTCGGATCGAACTGAATTAGGCAGACTTATGGCTCATTAGACCTCCAAACACTAGAGTAGACAAAAAAAAAAGAGTAAAAGAGAAAGGCGTCTTGCCTACCAAAAAAAAAAACCAAAGAGAATAGGCGTTTAATGCAGTAGTGCTATTCAAGATCAATTCTCAATTCTCATTAGTGTAACTTGTTGGGCCCTTTTATTCCATAATAGGCGGACATCATGACTAGTCACGTATAGTTCGTCAGACAAATGGCTTAGCGTGCACCACTAAATATTCGGAAATTGAATGTGTTTGAACTAATCTAGGTTCGAACATGATCGACCCACTAAAGAATGAAATTCTTCAAATCGTGGATTTTCTCTATTTACAAAAGTCAAACTCAAGATCTTAATTCAAGATGAATAAATGCCGAATCATCTTGAATAAATGCCGAATCATATGAATCCATCCTTGTTAGTTCTAAGTTTTTTTTCCCCCCAATTATCAGTCTTTGTCTTTCTTTTTTCCTATTTTCGTCAACACGGCATAATGAGTTATTTCAGCAAGGGGGAAAAGAAAAAAAAAAAAAAAGATAATTACTGTTGTGAACATGTGCGTTTCTTTTAAGGATCGAACCCAAGCAGTTGAGGAGCAATCCTCATAAGAGGCTCAAGTGTGCTTGGATGAAACTTCCTAGCGAAAAGAAAGCACATTGAGGTCTGCAGACCATTGTAAGTACAATTAGACCCAAACCGGACCCGATCCAGGAAGGCTTCGGAAACATCTCTCCTCCTAAATAACGTCGGATGAGAGCCTCCTCTAGACCAATCGACCCAAGTGATGCACCTATTTGAGTTCATGCTAGGTAGAGTCTTTGTCACTAAGGTAGGCACGTAATGTTCATCCATGTAACATGGAGGGCCACAATGCTCCCGGAACACGTTATAGTAGGTTTGATCCGAGACGACCTCGACCGCGACCTTCCGCTGAATTTCGAACCATTGAGAGCCCTTCCGCCAGTCAGAGAGGGATATGATGGGCCACATCTGCTTTCTGTACCGACCGCGACCCATGGGCCTCGGGTCATCAAACGATCCAAGGAAACTCTGGTTCGAGTTTATGAGGTAAGAGTAGACCGTGGTGAAGTTGAACAGGGGGATGCAGGCCTCTGAGAGAAGCACGAAACGCTCATTCGAGAAGTCGAGGAGTCCGTTCGCTAGAAGCCTCCTCTCGGCATCGATCATCGAAGCCCTTCCCCATTGTACTTCCTGCAAAACTAGAACCGACTTAAAATCATTTATATGCCTGAAGTACCAATTCTAAAGGAAGAAGGGATATCCAAACCTTGCTCGGAATCCTCCGCCCGAAAAACACTGAGGACTCAGGCGGTTCTTCGTTGAATTCGGGCGATGTGTGTAAATATATCGAATAAAGCCCCTCATGCCTCTTGAAGAACTTCTCCCAGAGAGGTCCCAGCGGCAGTCTCCCCCTAGTCAAGAACATGAACGCCACCTTCGGAGTCCGATTGAACGGGTACTCCTGGATCTGTGGGACCATTGAGGCCTGCCACATCAGCTCCTGGTCTGTCATGGAATGCCATGCCGCCCTCGGAGCCATCCACTCTCGAACGGATTGTTGAGGAGGCAATACCGAAACGCTGCCGGTGCAATTTGAACAATATGGGGGCAAACATGGAGGACAACTATTAACAATACGAGGGATATAGAGTTGCTCTTCTGATGATGCGAAGTACGTTTTCATGTGACCATGGAAGTAGGATCCAAGAGTAAACACAAAGAAGATCGTTGAGAGGCAGAGAGTTGCCGAGATTGTGACTCGAATAACCTTGTCTCCGCCTCTCCTAAACCGGATGGCGATTTCTTCCGCTGATGCAGTTACTTCTGCAGGCTTCATGATTCTTGAATCTGCTAATTTTGTCTGAAGAGCCGAGACAAGCATTCTTGGGTGTGTCCATATATATATATATAAGCTTAGTGTTACATATATAGTTTATTGGCTTAAGGCAAAGGTTAAGGATGCCTTTCCATGTTTATATATGAAATGGGCCAAAAACGTTGATGGTCACATGGGAAGTGCCCTTGAACTGAGATATCGTTTATGTATTGAACAGAGACATTGTTTATCTAATAACAAATCAAACTAGAGTAGAAATGATTGCAACTATCATCATTATACGGTCGGTGCATTTTTTACTAAATTATTATTCTTATTTTCATGAATTTGACATCCTACTTCATGCATTATTCTAAATGCAAAATCACTAAAACGTAATTCACCAAAACAAGAAAAAAAAAATTCACTGAAAAGTAACTACGAGGGCTGACTATATTTCTCCGGCTGGATTTCAAATGAGAAGTTTGGTCCATACAAATGATGATATTTGTATAGAACGATGATTTCTTATTTAAATTTTTAGTCTTTTTATATTTTCATCCACAGATATTTCTGACGAGGCTCGGTCGCATGAATTGATCTCTCATTTCTAGACTGAATCCATGATCTTCTATCTCGCAAGCTCGATTCCTATCTTGTGGATGTACAAAATCTCCTCCGGCCTCATTCTTGCACATTGCGGATATAGTTGATGACCGATCTTTGGCTCGAATATTGATCCGCATGCCGTTTGCTGATCCATCTTCTATCTCCAATTTTGGCCCTTTTTAATTAAGTCACCAGCTTATCGTAAATTCACATCCCAATTATTTGCAGTAATTCGTAATGTTTGTACTGATCAACCCCTTGATCAAAGATCAGTTCATGACGGTGAAAGCGGAAAGTGTAGAGGGAACAGACTCGAAATCAATCGACTGCTGGGAAGAAAAAATGGTCGATGTCGGCAGGAGGGAAAGGCGTCGAAGGTGGAGGCATCGTTGTCGGAGATGGGAGGAGCTGGTCGAAGATGCAAAGGCACGGGTGGGCAGCGGAGGGGCAAGAGAACCCGCAATCGATTGATTGCAGGGGAGGAAAAATAATCACTAACACACAACTAGTCTTTTTTTTTTTTTTTTAATTAGGAATTGATTTTTGTGGTCAAAAATTATATTTTCTTTTTTTGTAGTTTGAAAATTATAAAATTGAATTTGTTTTATTAAACCGGCAGATTGGTATGAAAATAATACAAATTGGTCGATTCATCCTTGAGTGCGATTGAGCAATTGTGAGAAGTATCTATTGAAACCAAAATATAGAAAAATAAAGTATGAGTTTAAGATTATCATTCTGTACAAATCATTACCACTTGTACAAACGGAATTTCAATCTAACACAGCAATATAATCAACCAAGATGATTTTTTTTTCCCCGTAATTATCGTAAATTTTTTCTTTCGGGTAAGCCACCTAGGGAAACAGGGCTTTTAACTAACCTATGTCCAAGGACGTAGGTTAATTAAGCAGTCGTTGACTCTTCATAGATTCTTTAGTTATCATCTATAACTTTAGTGGGCTTACCATAATAAATTTTTGTAGAACTCGAGTTTTCAATGCCAACATTATACCTAATCCATGGGAAAAATTCTCCCGTCATCAAATATCGCCACGTGACATAGCAAAGTACTAATTAGATTGCAAAAAAGGAGAAAATGAGATCACTCATATAATTATTATAAAACTTATTAAATAATGAAAAATTCATTGGTCCTTCTTTATCATGCCATTGCGACTTGCAAGTTTTTTTTTTTGGATAAGATTGCGACTTGTAAGTTAGCACCATTAAAGATTTGATCTTAATTTATCCATCAAAAAACATTATGCCTAAATTTTTTGGTATACAATTATACCTAATCTTAGTTTGTGCAAATGACTTATTACGATGGTCTAATGAAACCCCTCATATATAAACTAAAGAAACTGATCTACTACCTGGATCCACTAAAGGAACTGGAAAAGTTTCGATGAACGAATACAAGTTTTAACTCTTAGATGACATTTTTCCTGGAGAATACTCCCAGTTCCCAGCGGTGGAAATTGTGTGCATCCACCAAAGAGTAAAAACCATATAAAAGTTGGCCAAAGAAAAAATAAACAAGAAAAATGATTAGACGCTCCATAGTCTATACCAAATAAAGAAGATTTTATTTATTTTTAATAAACATAAACGTATTTATAGGATATTAGCACCTATAAAAATACAAGCTTAAATACATACATAGATTTATATATATATTCATATAACAGCACCTGGGCACTCATTTTTGGTGGTTATTTTTCAGTACTGACTATAGTGAGGTAGATAATGCTTTTCATATATTCCATCAAACTATTGCAGGCTTACCCTTCTACTCGATTTGAAGTCGGATTGCTTCTTACCATGTAAGCCGAAGCAAAAGCAGCCAATAGTCCGGCAATAACCAGTGCCGATGACTTCCTCGGTCTATGGAACCTCGAGAGCAAAGCGTGACATAAGTAAGATAAGACCAACGGCATGAGGAATCGTACCCCACAACTTTGTTTGAACCTCTGCATAGAGAAACCCTGCAGGATAATTTAAAAAAAAAAAAGAGTATACTTTTTAGTCCACTAACTTTGCCTAATTTATTTTTATTTTTATTTCTATCCATTTTTTTTTCTATTTCCACATAATTGATTCTCTATTTTCATCATTCCATCTATTTTTCTGTTAAATTTGTGATATGGAGCGAGTTCCAAAATTTTCGTCGGATACATTGTAAGACCCTAATCTGCATCTTCCTCTCCTCTGGTTCATCATAAATTTCTCAGGACAAAAAAAAATTGATAGAGCAAAAAAGAATTAAAAATAATGAAAGAACGCATGAGATGATGAGTAGTCGCAGAACCAATTTGTTCAATCCAAGAATAATAAATAAAAGAAGTATATTTACAATTTCACTGGGCCATTTTAACATGTACAATCAACCTAATTACAAAAATTCTTTAGCTATCGAAAGACCAAGCTGAACAAAAATCACTTTGCCCACGACCTAATCTTGATTGCAAAATTCAATAAATTCGGGTTTCAATTCATATATGTCACACATTTGAAAATTTTGAAAAATAATCAAAAGAAATTCTATCTTTATATTCAAAGTCAATCGAATTAAATATCTCGACTAAGTCCCCATTTCAACTCGGATTAGGGGTTGGGAATCAAGCCGAGGGGGAGACCTAATTGAATTCGGATTAGGGCTGAAGGATCAACGTTTCTGCACAGATCTAATTGAAAGAGAGGTGAGGAGGATATAGGGTGTCTAAAATTTCCACGGGGCCTAAACAATTTAGTCCATTTAAACTGAAAATTCGAGGGCCAACACGGCAGCACACTTAGGCAGCCCTCACAATAGACTGGACATGACGTGATGTGAGTCTACACGTGAGCGATTGGACTCATCTTCAACTTAAAAGCTAGAGCTGGTAAGTTGTACAGGTGATGGAGGCTGAAGGAGAAGGTAATAAAGAGGGAAACGTGAGGACGAGAATGAGGAGCTTGGTTCAGTTCAATGGAAACTCATAAAATAAATTGACCGCGTGTCATTCACATGGCTGTCTTACTTGGATTGGCTATTGCGAATCCCACTCAGCACACTTAACGGAAAAATATATGGGAAGTTAAGGATGAAAATAGAAAATCAACGTCTAGACGATAATAGAAAATTGAGAATAGGCAAAGGCAGTGGACTAAAAGTATACTTATCCCAATCAGCCAGCTAAACTACGGGACGAGCTTTGTATATGACAGTAGCACAAATTTTCTAGTCTCTCCTGCTGATAAGAACATTCTTTGGTTTGCTCACAGTGAAGTCTAACATAGAGCTGCAGTTTCAAAAGGCTGAAGGTTATAGCATGTACTACTTGACCTAATCAGTGGCAACGTGGTTGGCAGGTTCCAGAGCAGGACCAGCCTCAAATTTTATCCAACTCAGCAGCAAATGAATCCAAACTGCGATTGAAGTTCTCGATAGAGAAGCCCTGCACATTCGCAGAGGACGGATTGGAACTAGTAACAAAAGTTGTCCTCACTGAGAAAAAATGGATATATTACATTCGTTTGTCCTATGGGTTGTACTGTGTCTGATTACCTATAAACAGGCCGGATACCATGGAGTTCCTATGTACTACATCTTTTACATAAGGTCGGCCAAAATAGTCTCTTACGAATCAACAGAATGTATTACCAAGCCGAGATCTCAGAGAGTGAAAACCAAGGGATAAAGATGGCCACTAATATTGGAGGACTACAACACAGGAGGAAATAACTAATTATTTCGGTAGAAGTTCTAACACTGTAGGGGAGAAAAACGGGATAGTTTATTGAAACAGAAGAATTTCATAGTAGCCTAAATTCCGTGGAAAGCAACTATGCTGATCTTTTCGTCAGCTTGCTCTAACCAAGTATTATGGAAGGGATTATTTTGTTTATTTGACCATGCTATACCAAAACTTCTCGATAACTACTCTACCAAGAATAGGGAAAACCAAAACAGCAGCGTGAGGATGTACTTAAGCACGATAACTGCCACGTTCACTGTGTTCTATGTGTAAACAGAAGAATATGTAGCTGAGACACGAAACGAGAACTAGGACAAACCTTTGGTAACTTATTTAGTTGAGCCAGGTGATCCACATGAACTCTCACATTCCATGAAGCCAGATACCAATAACTGCGATCAACCCCAGCATATACCGAAGAAACTATATCAAATAAAGATTCTGCTCCTCCTTCGATGGCTTTAAGGATGGTGCCTTCCCTGCTTCTGCGATTCCTGAGAAATGATAATCCCAAAACATCTTACTTGACTATCTCAATGAGAATCTGACTGCAGATATGGTCTCACTCTTTGTTTTCATTTTATTCTTTTTTCGCCGATCTCTTGCTTTCCTTCTGCTTCTTTGGTAGGCTACAATTGATCTCTTCTATATATCAATCAATCAATCAATCATCTATACAATCCTAGTCCATTCTTTCCCTTCTTCCTTTCTCTGGTAAGTGATAGGCACCATCTTTTAATGGGTATCAATTTTAGAAAAAGCAATGACAAAGAAAGGAAATGAAATTTCATACCTAAGATATCCGCAGAGCATGTGCTTAGGCCACAGGTTGACCCTCCCGTGCATTGGTATTAGAACATGTGGGGAAAGCTCCATAAATTTGTAAGTGGACTGGTAGTAATCCTGTGTAAATTAACCGGGAAAACCCATGTTCTGAGTTGAAAGAAATAACCAGAAATTCCAGTTTCATTTATCAATTGCATATCCCTAAGCATAAATGACCGTACCATTTTGATCACGAACATCAGGAGAGAAACATCAGCATCAAAGATAAATGCCACTAAGAGAGAGGCATAAAATGATAGATAATTATTTTCTAAATTTTGCAGCATAGATTTGATTGCAATCCGGTCCTTCACTTGGCAATGCATTAGTAGAATATTCCATCCTAGAATAACCATGTGAACCTAAAGAGCAAATCAACAGAAGTCCTTTATGAAAACATACACAAAACAAAAGATGAAGAACATGTACGAAAATCATTAATGCACTAAATTTGGAGTCAAAGTAGCTTTGGCAAAACGAAATCCACAAAACTCATTAAAGCTCTAAATTTGGAGTTACAGGAACTTAGCGAAGGCCTGCACTACATTCCAACTACTCAGATTTCAGAAAGTTGATGTAATTATTTCTATCAGACTCGAATAAAATGTTGAATATATCATTCAAATAGCTGACAAGAGTTCAAGGTCATAGTAGTATTAAAACTAAAATCCATAAGGATGTGTTCAAGTTAATATGGACATCTTTATGCCACAGATTTTTATGAATCTGCAGGACAGCAGGAGGATTATAAAAAATGCAATTGTCTGTTTCATACTGTTTGACAAGATGGTAGGTGCAGCGAGAAAAAGGGAGAAACCATTTCTGGATGCACTTACCGCAATATTTCCACCAGAATTAATGTCCAGAATAGCACTTCCTTGTCTGGAACAAACAACAGACACATTTATAAAAATTATTATTAGAGAAAGAATCAATTATCAAATACTAGGATTAAATCATAATTTTTTTATAAAATCGAAAGCAAAGAAAAATCATGGATACTGATCGTAGTAAAATATGAGAAGATTGATGGACATGTATGTTCTTCAATTTCTAGAGAATACATTGACTCAGAAAAATGTGAAAATTCTGGTGAAGTTTAGGTTATATTTTGATGAGGCCTTTCAAGAAACTATAATTTCAAAACAATCACCAGCAACATTATTCAATAATGTGATGATTAAATGAAGTCTTATGACCTCAAGTGGAGCTCCCAATTACTAATCAATAATTACCTTTAATGAGGCCAAAGCTTATATAATATATGTATATTTATAAACCCTTGATTTGTTCTGGAAGTTACTCCTATGATCAGATTCCAAAATATGCAAAAGAACAAAGGGCCACGCACAAAGAAGTTAGAAAAAGAGCCGTGAAATGAACCAATCAGTTCTCTGGCACGTTCTGAGAAATGTAAATTTTAAAACCATCCTCAATGCTTTCCATGGAATCCAAAATGTTCCATAGTTTGATACTAAACCAAGCTTTGTATCATCAAATCAAAATCTTTCTTATCATCAGAGACCAATCGTATAGTGAAAGTGCAACAAAAATTGATACAAGACCTGGATGATGTGGTTGACGCTGCTTCTGGGTTGAAGGACCTTAAAACTTCTAGCAATGTTTCAGTGTCAGCAACATACACTGTCTATCAATCCTAATGTGAAGTGTACATGAAAAATTTGCCTAGTGATTTCTCTTAACACCGAGAGATTGCATGTGCAGGCAGTTCTAACCCCCTCAAAGATAATCCTTCTATTTGGATGTAATATGCCCAAAACATATAAATTTAAAAGGGAAATTCACAGTATTCTATTCAATTTGAATCTTCTTATCAAGGAATTCTTAGAATGTGTTCAACAAATTGAAGTAGACCACCAACAATCTTACCCTAGACAATGATCACCTACAATGAGCGAGTTGGTACTGTTGTGAAGCAGTGCCATATGGCCATCAGTATGTCCCTGAATTGAAAAAGCATTCTCTGTAACGTTAACAGTGCCGCAAAAATCTGATAACAGCATAGGCCAGCTATACTAAAGCAGGAATAGATGTGAAAGATGAAAGAAGATTTTTTCTTGCAAGCTGAGGCAAACTATTTTATTAGAATAATTTCCCATCAGTATTGGCATTTAAAACTAAATTCATTGACATCAAATAAAGAGAGTTCAAAACATAGTAATTGTAAACTACCGGTGCAAAAATAATGCTCAATCTCTGACCACCAACGCAGATCTCTTCAGCTCCAGAAACTGATGTATAGCCTAGTGACCAATCATCTGTCAAGACATCATCGCAGCGAAGTTGATTGTACTTGGTGGAAAGTTCATCCTCAGAAAACAATGAAATACACTTCTTAGAGGAAAAGGCAAAAGGACCACAAAAATTTGTCGATCTGCAGATGCATGACCAGAATTGCTGTTTGAATAAAATCAAACTGTGTGTGGCCAAAGATTAAAGCATTTTTCCACTAAGTGGGACAGGCGACATACATCATTTGGTACCAATCCAGTCAATCAATAATTGAAAAGCCAAAAAAGGAATCCATTTCTCACATATTTAGAAATTCGAGAAAAGATATTAAACAGGTATATAATTTTACAGAATCAATAGAAAAGCTTTGAAAGCTGAATTAACAAATTCTCCAGTAATATGAGGATACCAGTAGGTATCTGCGCTGTGATTTGGATTCCACCTATCATATATTCGGGGGGAAAAACTTAAAGAAAATTACCATCATATAAAGATGGCAGTTTTATATTTTCGCTCTTAACATTTAAGATGGCACGGCAATTAGTTAGCATCAAAGGCACATGAAATTCTGCTAATGCATGCATATCTTCAGAAACCTCTCTCATATAAAGTAGAAGAAACTTCAAATAACGTTAAATCTTAGTGGAAATTTAACAAGCTAAACAATAAGCTTGTCTAATTCACAAATTATCTCAAGAATACATAACAATAACCAAGACAAGAGCCAAAAACTCAAGTTACAGTAGGATGATGAGTTTGAACACATGTACCAATAGTAAGGATGATTTAGTTACTATGAAGTCCAGAACCCACCTCATTCAAGAGAATGGTAAGAAAATGTAAGAGTGCAAGTAACAGGAGAGAACAGCAACATCATATCATTCCCGACATTTTAAAAGTTCATCTCTTGCCTTTCGTCTCATCATACTTCCCTAAATTTATAGATATAACTTCTAAAGCAACATTTGACAAACCGTGAAGGAGATTACTTCAGCCTAAGTTTTGTCTTTCACAATAATCTCATGAATATCTTACTGTGGCATAACATAAAATTTTAATCTAATCGGCCCAATATTATCCTCTAATTCCTAAAGTTCAACCTCCCAGTTATCTTCTGCCATTGCAGCCCATAATCCCAGTGGCTCTTTGGTCAATAAAACCACACTTTCGTCCTGTTTTTCAATGGTCTTCTCTTGCCTTGCTTTTTTTTTTTTAATGAATATTCTCTTGCCTTGTTTTTTTGTAAAGATACAAGGTTCCAAAAATTACTAATTCCGCTTTTTTTTTTTTTTCAGTTCAATGATCATTACCTTTCTTGATGCGAGCCATGGTTTTTTCATGTGCTAATAAAATGGCATCAGCATTGCACTTTTGGATGATTGAGAGTCCTGAAACAAGAAATGGAGTAGATATCACATATAAAGTAAGTAAGCTCAACCACTGAAACCAAATCCAATTAATATTTCACTATCTTAAACATTCAGATTTTATAATTACTATCAACATCTGTATACAAGAACCACTGAAACCAAATCCAACTTTCAAGTGCGAAACAAATTATAGTTGAGACAGATTCTTTAAACGGCAGAGTACTAGGACCCATCCATGTGGTTATATCTCAATGTTTACTTGGTTTGTAGTTCATCTTCCCGGATTAGATATAATTTTTTGCAGCTGATGATTAGGGTGTGAATTGCAAGTGATATGATGAACATTATCAAAGCACTTTATACACAGATATGGCAAGATAGAAAAAAGCGAGGATGAGTGAGCGATCTAATCGAGCAGCATTTCTGAACCCGAAGAATTTAGATAATTAATAGTTTAATAGTTTAAAGCAAACAAAAATAGTAAATACCACAAGAAACCCTCAGATCTTATTAGTTCATAAGCAAAGCACGTTTTTTATTCAACAGTGCTACCCAAAGAAGTTCTCTGTTTGTATTATCATCTTTCTTCCAAGCAAAAGCAAAAATGGAGATTTCAGAAAAAATCAAAACTGATTGCTTACAAAGCCATCACATAACTTACCATCAACATGATCATGGTGATGGTGGGTCACAAAGACAATTAGTTTTCTTGGCAAAGCAGCCACGATTTTCCTGAGCTGATTATGTAAACAAAATCATTAAATAGCTTCTACATGGGCAACATGAGCTAAAATTAGATGGAGCTTTTTGGGGAATATTACCCTTGCAAAAAGACTCAAGGAAAATAATAGTGAAACCACTCTGACTACCCACTGATGAGACATCCATAAGTAGTTCTTCAAAAATTGTTTAGATAGACTTAAGACCAATATCCAATAATAACAATCACAGTACCAATGCTTCTCATGTGTCCCTCTCAGAAGTCATACAAGACACCATCAAATGCCGAAGCACTTCTAAGACAAATGCTGTTGATATTTTTAGCCTCATGGTTCAAGAGTAAAAGGAACTTAAAAGGCCTTAGTGAAGTCATTCCCATACCTCTTCACGGAATTCAGACCGACATCCGGGGTCCACAATCAGTGCATCACCAGAAGCAACAAAATTACCATCCTCGCATTCCCCAGCATCATTTTTAGGGGCAAACACAACCAGATTTGTGGTGCGAAAAGGCTTCGCTGTCTTACTTCCCATTGGTACAACCACAACACCAGGAGGGTATTCCTAAAAGTAAGACAAAATATCACAAAAAAACTAACATGCACCTCACCAAAAGCACCACAAGTTCTTTCAAGGGTCAAGCAGGAAATATTACCATAATCTAATACTAATACATTTTTGCTTCTTTAATAGTGTATTTGTCTGAATATCATGATTATATTGATCATGTTTTTGCTCTAAAAGGTATCAAAAGAATAAAAGGAAGCATCTTGAACAACATACGAACCTGATGTCCTAGGGTCGACGGTACTTGAAAGTTGGCTGATGGCAATGATTCATTTACCAGACCAATAACCGCCAAGAGGCCAACACGATCACTACCCGGTTTGACATTTACAAGCAAGTCTGTACAACTACCAATAGACACCCATTTACACGATTCTGCAAATGGAATTTCAAGGTGAATTCACATGGAATTGTAGTAGAAATGAAATAATTCAATTGGAATCTTACTAAGAATAAAATGATCAAATGATGAATGTCCCATGAAAAAAGAAAAATTAACTATGTTGAACGCTATGGACTGGATCTAGCTTTCGGCAATCAAAAGAATCTTTTAAGACTTTAGTTCTGTCCCAGAGAGAAATTTAATGCTTCACAAGTTTTGTTAAACTAAAGGAATCCACAAGTTTGCCGCTTTCTTCTGTTTTTGGTGAAACAGTTTGCAGCATTATATGCTCTTGACAGCAGCTCTTCAATTTCTTTAGCCAACATTGCATAACACATCGGATAGCCCATTTTCGCTCAAACACAACCATAAGTTTGCTCTTTATTGATCTAACAGGAAAATTCTGAACAACTTAGTTCATCTAATTGCCACTAACATTCGGTTTAGGTGGTTCGGTGCCTATTCCCTCATGCAAAATCTCAGGTTCAAGTCTTTTTTGAACAGAGAAAATTCACGACTGCAAGAGCTATACCACTCTTTTTTTACCAGGCTCGAAACCAGATTATTCGGGGCCTATTGGTTTCCTGATACCGGGTGGTGCATACCAAAAAATTCATCTAATAGCCAGGAACATGGAGACCATTCAGTCAGGTAAGGGCAAAAGGGCTATACCTTCTAAGATTGGGCACTTATCAAGCAATTTCCCCTCAATGAACACATCATCAATGGCCGCTCCCGGTCCAAACTCTGCCTCCTCCACGTACCTGAAGAACTTCCACTCCCCCACGTCACCTAATCCGAAACCAACTTGCCCCAAAACCTACACATCATGAAAGAACACACAAATTGACCTCGGATTCCACCGTCTCACTATAGCACACCGGTAGAATCGTACATTTTACTGAAGGACCTACCGAACGCAAAGCGGAGTTGAGGTCGACCCTTCCAAGGATGATCTTCTCCGAGCACAGCTCTGCGCCTTGAACCACGGTCTGCGGTTCAGCATCGCCTGCGAGGGGGTCCAGCTGAGCAGTGGAGGGCAGGTCCCAGAGATCAGAGTCGGCGTAGGAGTCGTACTCCTGGTCGCCGAACAGCGTCGGCCGAGGCTGTCTGGCCACAAGGAATTGCGTGTCATCGGAGGGGTTCCTCAGGATCACTGCGAGCTTGTGGGTGGCCATTGCTCGGGTCCGATGACTGGGTTTGGGTTCTATTCAAGTCCAGTTCAGTTAACCGTTGCTTCGGAAAAGCCAAAGGCCGTTTTTAACGAGGGATTTTGGTTCCTTCATTAACGATTAAAAAAAAATAAGAATAATAAGAATAATAATAATAATAATAATAATAATATTGTAAAGGGAAAAAATAAAAATAAGGAAAAAAAAAATATATGTCATAGTCCAACCTTTTACTTTTGTGTTAATTTTATCACAATGTGTCAATCATAACACAATCTTTTTATTTTTATGTTAATTTTATCATTTTTTTTAAATTACACTATATAGCACATTGTATAAGGTGTAGTGTCAATTATATCATGACGTTGAATTTTTCGTAAAAATTAAACGGAATGCTAATGTGACATATCCGTGGATGAATAGTGAACCAAGACTTTTACCACATGCAAAATAACTTATATTTCGACCAGTCCAGTGCTCTTTTACCCACCCGACTCCCTCAAAATCAATGCTCAAATCTCATTCTCGCTTCTTCACATATGTCTCGCTGCAGCCCCAAATTTCTCTTCAGTTCAGGGTTATGCCCTTACTCCGTCCTCTTCACGCATGAGCTTGTCAATCTTTCTTTTCACACTTCTCACTTGTTTGTTCCCATAGAAGAAAACAAATTAAGATTTGCATTTTATTTGACAAGTATTAGCTTCCCTTCTCTTTCTAACAATTTCTCATCTATTGTTCACTATATGAACTGGAATAAATTCAACATGTGATATTTTTTTCATTATTCTATTGATGGCGTCGTTGTTTTCAAAAAGAGTAATTTTGTATCCGAAAATACGGGAATGAGACTCGAGTATTTATGGTACGGGAGTCGAGTGGGTAAAAGAACATCGAGCGAGTCGGTATATGGGTTACTTCGCATATGGCAAGGGTTTGGGCCCGCTATTCATCCATGTGTGTCCCACATTAGCCTTCTGTTTAATTTTCACAAAAAAATTAAAGTCATGTTATAGTTAACACTAAACATTGTATTATATAGTATAATCCTAAAATGTTATAATAAAATTAACATAAAAGTAAAATGTTGTGCTATGACATATATTTTTCCCTAATAATAATAACAATAGCAACAACAACAACAATAATAATAATAAAATTATTAATAATAATTCTATATTATTATAATTCTTCTTCTTCTTCTTCTTCTTCTTGTGAATAACTAGAATGAGATCTTAACGACTTTGAAATGTTCGCTTGTTTACTGAAAAATTGTATGGTTCTACTTAGGTATGGACCAATGTGAGGCCGGGGGACCATTTTTACGCTTTAAGGAAATTTACATATAATTATTTAAATTTTGATGAAATTTCTCATATTCGCCCCCTAACTCGAAAAAATTATCTTATTATTCGCCCTTTTTCATAATCTCGCCCTGTAAGTCCAAATTTTAAGTCCGTTCCTGATTCATTGGAAATTGGAAGATTTTGTGGACCTAAGAGAAACGGTCCGTCCTATATAGGTAGCACATGTTAGTTAAATTGGAAGTCCCAAGTGATTTAGTTCAAGTGACCTCTCTAGGAGGGATGGGGACAATATGAAAATACGTCGCCTAGGAATAAATGTTGCATATTTCGATAATTAAGCACGTGCACAACTTTTATGTTTATTTCGGGCTCATATGACCACTCAAGTGTAATAATGATTCAGACGAGCCTCGCACTTTCCATTCCAAATGAGCCTTTCACATAATTTCGACAACCTAACCATCGATTATGTGTTCTTATGGTACTTAACTATCGATAGAATCGCTTAGAAAGTTCTGAATATAACCTATATATGTATGCATCTAGAGGGAATCACTTAAAAAGTTCTGAATACAACCTATATAAGTATGCATCGAGAGGCAATAAATGCATGTAAAAACAAAAATATATTATAACATATATACATAATATATGAAAGTCACTTTTGTTATGTCATCTGTTGAGTATCTCTTCAGTTGTTTGGCCACAATAATCGTAATTAAGTATTATATGGAAAATTAAATATTAAATATTTTTAAAAAATTAAAAATTTCCTCATTGGGGAAAGCAATCTTCAAAAACAAAATTCTCAAAGTAAACTAAAAAGTCTATCCATAAAAGTATGGGTGTGTATGGGTACCAAGTATATCCGGAACCGGTCGGAAGCTACCCGTTAGAGTAGGGTCCCAGTAGCTCGTGTTGAAAATAGGGTAGATTCCGGGTATTAAAATCAATAACCGGTGAAAATCGGTTCTGATTCCGATTCCTGCCTCCAGGTACCCGGAACTAGTTATTTATTAATAAAAAAAAGAAAGAGTAAAGTTATTGTCTCTTTTAATGAATCGGAATATAGACACTTTGTTGTGTGAGATTGTATTATGAATATTTAATTTTGTCGATAGATTGATGATACATTATTTTTTTATTGTTGTGAATTAATCTAAATCTTTATTGATATTCTATTTGGCATAATTACTGATTATGTATGTGATATTTTCGATTTTATTTAGCCAGAGAAAAAAATTTATAGGTTCCAACAAGGTACTCGGAACCTGTGGTATAATACAGGTTTCAGATAGGTTCCGGTTATAGGATTCAATATGATAGGGTCCGGATACAGAAAAAATAAGGTGGTTTTGTATATTTATTTTTAATTATTTTTGACAATGTTAGTCCACGTAGAAGGTAATGTCAACAGAGACGAACCATTTTAACAGACATAATTGACAAAAATATTTCAAAATTCAAGGTGATCACCGATCTAAATTTTAAGAATCATTTTGATAGTTTTCTTTTAAAAAAATGCTAAAACTTCATAAATTAATCGTGGCTGTTAGCCGTTTCATTAATTAATTAAAAAAATTACCATATAGCTTATCGATGTACGTACTTTGCAATAAAAGAAATTCCAAAATAATTACAGGCCACAATCTCTCCATGAGTTGTTAAATCAAATGGAGACGCTTGTCACGTGGTATGTCCTCTTGCTCTTGGTTGGAAGGGACATTTATTTTACAATCGCCGACTTTTCAGAAAAACAAAACGTGGAAGTTGAAGAAAATTATGACAGTTAGCCTTCTCATTAATTAATTAGTTAAAAGCATTATCATCTAACTTATCGATGCACGTACTTTGCAATGAAGGAAATTCCAAAATGATTCCAGACCACAATCTCTCCATGACCTATTAATGCACAAAGAAATAGGTATTCCTTCGTTCAGCTATTAATGCATAAAGAAATCCAAAGTTCTCGTGATTGTCTAAGGCCACACACCGTCCTTTAGCTTTTTTGAGTTGGCTTCTAGTTCGACTAATTCGAAAATTTAGCGGGTTCTGTGGTACATGTCTCGATAAAATTTTAAATGATCATACTTTATAATAATATGATGAGAAAAAATTAATAAAATTATTTCAATTAAAAAACTTATCACAATTAATTAAGTGATTATCACTTATTATTTAATTTATTACAATTTAATTAATAATTTTTTTATGTCATATAGTGAAATAGAAACACTGAATAATCTCTTTTCTACTCACTATCTTTTTTCCGCGTGTTATATACTACAGTAGTGATCATATTATTGTCCGTTCTAGCAAAACAACCCACTGCGTTATAGCTATCAGTAATCATTGGCCGTTAAGCCATCTATCTATACGTATAAAAAGTTGAATGCAAGTGCATTAAATAAAGACATAATTGTCAATATAAATAATTAATTCATAATACAAAATATAAAACAAATATATAAATAAATAAAATATGACATAAATTGTAAATATATATATTTAAAGTTGTATCTCTCATAATAAATAGGATTAGAAAAATAATTTTATATATAGTATAAGGCCATAAAAGTAATGTTTAAGTAAGCAATTATAAATGTATATACAATTAGGACTAAATTAGTAAATACATATAAATCATTAACTACTTAATAATTTTATTATACAAGTACACTAGCCTATTACTCGTGGGATGTCCGGGTTTGTTGATATATTTATTATATTCAAATATATGCTAAGATATTTTTTAAAAGATGAATATTACGATTAAAATTTTTGATTTTTTTTATAATTTCGTATTCATATAGTTTTAATAAAATTAAGGACATAAATAAAAAATAGTAGATAAATAAATATACATAATATACTTTTCTAAATTTAATCTCTTCCAATTAATGTTACATTACAATAATATATAGATATGTAAATTTTATAAATAAAGAGATACATATCGAAAATTATAATATAAATTATAGACCGCATTTAAATAATAATTCATATATAAATTTCCTAATGAAAAGTTGTTAGTATTCTAAATTTATATCATGAACTACAAGAACAAAATTAAATAAATTTGAATTAATTGCTGAAAAAATCACAAACTTTGCACTTTTTTTCTTAAATTTAGCACAAACCTTTTGAAATGACACGTAAAATCACAAACTCACATTCCATTCTTAAATCTGGCATTCCATCAATCATCCCGTTAATTTTAACGGATTTTACTTGATGGCACCACGTGGTGCATTCGGATTGGATTAGTGTATATCATTGGATTTATTTAATAATTAATTATTCCTAAAATGAAAAATCTAGAAAAAAATTAAAAAAAATCGGAGGGAAAAAGAGAAGGTGGGCGGCCGACGGCCACAATGGTCTCGATTGCAGTCGCCATCCTCCCAATCAGGGTCGCTGGTGACGACAGGGTGGTGGCCGCGATTAAGGCGCCACCTGACCCAATTGTGAAAACCCCCAATTTCAAGGGTTTTCTCAATTGGGACTCGTAGGGCCCCGACCGCGGTTGCCACCCACCAATTGGGATTGCCGGCGATGACAGAGGTTGCCGCCAACCTTGATTGAGGGGGTAGCGGCCACGATGGAGGCGCCACCTACCCCAATCGAGAAAACCCCCAATTTCAGGGGTTCTCTCAATTTAGGCTGGTGGCGACTAAATCATGGCTGCCAACCATCACCAGCGATGACAAAATTTGCTGCTGACCCCGATTGGGATGTGGCAGCCACACTCGAGGCCAGCGTGGCTGCCGGTCCCCTTCCTCCCTTTTCTGTTGATTTTTTTTTCATTTTCATAATAGTTAAGCATTAAATAAATCAAATGGGATCCACTCATACAATCCAAATGCGCTACATGGCGCCGTTAAGTAAAATCCGTTAAAATTAATTGGGATTGACAGAATGCTAAATGTGAGAACAAAAGATGAGTTGGTGATTTTACGTGTCGTTTCAAAAAGTTCATGTTAGATTTGAGAAAAAAAATGCAAAATTTGTGATTTTTTCCGCCATTAACCCAATAAATTTTGGTATACACAAATTTCTTCATTATTACATTATTATCAATGCAATATATACATTGAGATGCTACAATATTAATAAGAACAGAAAAACTAAATATAAATCTCTTTAAAATATAGACTTTGATGAACTTCAATAACAAAAACAAATATGGGTTAATGGTGGAAAAAACCACCAACCTTCCATTTTTTTCTCAAATGTAGCACAAATTTTTTGAAATGATACGTAAAATCACCAATTTGTATTTCACTCTCACATCTAGCATTCCATCAATTATCCCGTTAATTTTAACGGATTTTACTTAACAGCATTACATGGTGCATTTGGATTGAATGAGTGAATCCCACTGGATTTATTTTATACTTAATTATTCTGAAAATTTAAAAAAAAAACATAAGAAAAATTGAACGAAAAGTGAGGGGGACCGACGACCACGGTGGCCTCAATCGCGGACGCCACACCCCAATTGAGGTCAACGATGAACGTTGTCGTCGCTCGGCGACACTAATTCGGGGGTAACTGCCGCGATTGAGTTGCCACCAGCCCCAATCGAGAGAACCCTCGAAATTGGGGGTTTTCTCGATTAGGGCGGGTGGCGCCTCCATTGCAACTGCTACCCCACCAATCGGGGTCGGTGGCGACCTCTGTCATCGCCGACAACCCCGATTGGGGGGAGGGGGTAGCGACCGTGGTCGGGGCCCTACCAACCCCAATCGGGAAAACCCTCGAAATAGGGGGTTCTCTCAATTGGGGTAGGTGGCACCTTGATCGCGGCCGCTACCTTGTCATCGTCGACGACCCCAATTAGGTGGGTGATGACCGCGATCGAGGCCACCATGGCCGCCGGTCCCATTCTCGCTTTCCCTCTGATTTTTTTATTTTTTTTCTAGTTTTTTCATTTTTAGAATAATTAATTATTAAATAAATCAAATGGGATCAACTCATCCAATCCGAATGCGCCACGTAGTACTGTTAAGTAAAATCCGTTAAAATTAACAGGAGGATTAATTGAATGCTAGATTTGAGAACGAAATGTGAGTAAAATGTTATTTTACGTGTCATTTCAAAAAGTCCGTGCTAAACTTGAGAAAAAAATGCGAAGTTGATGATTTTTTCAACAATTAACTCAACTTATATTTATTTGGGGCATGAAAATTTCAAAAAAAATTAAACAGACTGAGAATCATTTCCTAAGAAACAAAATTTAGGAGTTAAATAGACTATTTTCTTTAAATTCCGGGAGGCTTCATGAAGTGCTTCTTTAGGAGTTAAACTTTAATTTGTCCATATTTCGAGAAAAAGTATCTCCTGTTTTTCATTTCCATTCCTATAAGAATGAATAATATGATTCGCATTTCGAACAGGCATGAATACAACATCTATAGGACAACTTCCTGTCTTGAAAGTTATTTGGTGTTTTTATATGATATCCTCGATTTTTCTCAATTTGTAATCCAATATACAAATTAATTGGTTCCATTAGGCTAGCTATATGCTGCGTGTTATCAATGATATCCACAGAAGGTGGTAAGATTATGTCTTGAGTGGTTATACATCAAGGACCTTTGACACAAATAGGCACGTTGCAGGTTCCGTACAGATTACTTCTCAATATAATTTCTTTCAAATTCATTAAAATTTCATGTATTGATTCTTGAATGCCTACTATGGTAGAATATTCATGTGGTATTTTTCAAATTTTACATGGGTGATACACGTTTCTTCTATTTCCCCGAGTTTGCATCGTAATGCCTATTGTATCGACTTGTCCTTTCATAAGTGGAGATAGAATAAAGACGCTTGTTGTCTACTCTTGATTTAACACACTTCCACTGTAGTGTCTGAGTAGATACTCTTTCTCTCGAACCATATTAATACGATTTGGTCAGATCATTGAATCATTTATTTCTCTTGAAATAAAATTTCTTTCATTTTTATTTATACACGTCTTTTTTTAGGGGTTCTACAGCCATTATGTGTTATAGGGGTTACATCACGTACGAAACTTCATAGTATACTACTTCTACGAATAACTCCTAGGGCTTACATTGCTTAAATAGAAAAAAAAAACGAAATTATCACGAAGGAAATAAAATATTATCTAAAATAAACTATTCCTAAAAATTATAAAAAAGCCCAAATAACATAAAATTGCTTGTCTAAGGCTCTAAACGATGAAATTCGGCCTAAATCTAGTATTTTCACAGCCATAGGCTGTGAGTTGTTCTTCGGAGGTCGTTTTCCTTGAGACAGACCCGTCAGAACCTATTTTTCTTGAGATACCAATTTGTCATTTCTTCTGCCGCATCATTCTCTTCTGGGTAGAGAGAATTCGCCCTCAAATCGTCATCATCCGAACTATCACCTGAGTAAGGAATCAGGTGCTTTACATTAAATGCATCAGCGGTACGAATGTGGCTGGGAAGCTTAAACCATTAGGCGTTCGGAATGATTTTCTCTATAACCTCCACAAGCCCAATTTTCCTTGTCAAAAGCTTGTTGTACTCCCCAGTAGGATAACGATCCTTAGTAAGAATAGCCCACACAAAATCACCCACTTCAAATTTCACGGAGCGTCGCTTCTTATCCACAGCTTGCTTATTCTGGGCATTGACTGCTGTCAAGTGATCATACACAGCTTGATGGATCTCTTGCAAGCTATTCACAAAATATGATGCTTTACCATGAACTTTAGATTGGTTAGGTAAAGGAATTAAATCCAAAGGACCATTAGGAACAACAACATACACAACTTGGAAATGACTAAAACCCGTGCTATGATTGATAGCGTGATTATGGGCGAACTCAGCTTGGCACAACTTGAGGTCCCAGGGACCGGTTCACGACCTTAGTTTGCCCATCGGTTTGGGGATGATAAGCACTGTTGAATTGCAATTGTGTATCCACCATTTTCTATAAGCTGTGCCAAAAGTGGCTAAGGAACCGGGTATCCCGATCGGAAACAATGGACTTCGGTAAACTATGAAAACAATACACCTCGTGAAAGTACAGCTGGGCCACTCGAATAGCATATGTCGTCTTCTTGCAATG
Organism: Punica granatum; assembly: GCF_007655135.1. NCBI lineage: Eukaryota > Viridiplantae > Streptophyta > Magnoliopsida > Myrtales > Lythraceae > Punica > Punica granatum. The sequence goes on from NC_045129.1 coordinate 29,140,649, forward strand.
AATAAATGCATCATCTTAGAGAATCAATCAACAACAACATAGATGGAATCATTACCACGCTGTGTTCGCGGTAAACCCAGCACAAAATCCATGCTAACATCATCCCCAGGCCGCGATGGAATTGGTAATGGCATATACAACCTAGCATTGGTAGCCGTCCCTTTGGACACGTTGCAAACCCGACACCTTTGCACGTATTTCTCCACCTTTTTACGTATGGTAGGTCATAAATATGAGCCTTGCACTAATTGTAACATCCGATCTCATCCAACATGGCCTTCTCCATGCAATTCCTTAATAATTTGCCAACGGAGGCTGCAATATACATAATTGATTGCCCTTCAATAGAAACCCATCATGCAGCAAAAATTCTGATTTCTCTCCAGCACGAATTTTCCCTAAAACATTAGAGAAATAAGGATCAGTCTCAAGCAAATTACGAAAACAATCAAAACCAGGTACCTCAATACGCTGGTTAATTAAGAAATTGCTCATGCGGCTCAATGCGTCAACCACCCAATTTGTCACCCCCGCCTTGTGCTTCACCGCGAAGGTAAAACGCTATAAATAAGCAATCCATGAGGCATACCGTGGAGACACCTTATCTTGGCAGTGAAGGTGTTTTAATGCTGTGTGGTCAGTATAAAGCACGAACTCCCGATGGAACAAATAATGCCACCAATGCTTGACTGCTTGTACCACCACATAGAACTCCACATCATAGGTGCTGTAATTTAACTTGGCTCTGGACAGCTTCTCACTAAAATATGCGACAAGCCTGTGGTTTTGGCTTAAGACTACTCAAATGCCCACTTTAGAAAGTATCACTGTGTAATTCAAAGGGTTAGGCAAAATCAGGCAAGACTAATATTGGGGCAGTCGTAAGACGCATTTTGATAAGCTGAAATGCCTTCTCCGCTTCCTCCGTCCACGCAAACTTTCCACCCTTCATGCAATCTGTTATAAGCGCTATAATTGTGCTGAAATGAGGGCGACTCGCTCCGCTACTACCACCACCACCTCCAGAACGATTCGCACCACTACTACTCCTTACATTAAAGGAATTCCCGAAATTGCTATTGCATCGGGACTGCTTCTCAATTTGTAGAGCCCTTTGATGTGCTGCCGAGACACTGAGTGGATCAAACATATTAACGGTGTCTTGAATCTGCACCCGTAACCATTCAATATACCTCGCCACCAATTGGTCTTCAGTCTCATGTACCTCATTTCGAACTATAAGTTGGAAAAACTCTGTGGTATACTCATCCGCCGTTCGAGTTCCTTGCCATAAGTTTTGCAGTCGCTGGTACATCAATCTCTAAAAATTGTATGGCAAAAAACTGGCTCGCAAGTGTTTTTTCATCTTCTCCCACGTCTCAATTTTTGGCTTGCCCAATCTGCTTCATGGTTAATTTGACCTGCTGTTACCCTGCCGTGGCTCTGTCTCACAATCTAATTGCTACCAAAGGTACACGTTTATCTTCGGACACTCCTTTAAATTCCAAGATCTCCTTGACTGTGGCCAGCCAATCAAGAAACTCCTTGGGTTTAAGGCTATCATGAAATTCTAGAATTTCAGTTCGCATCCCAAACTCCCAACGCCTCCTATCATCCTCAATAGGACGCCTTTTGTCATCCTCGATAGGACCCCTTTGCTGCCTACGTAGAATATTCGCAAAATAATTATCTCCCCCCGAATCCTCGTCAGATTCATCTTGATCAGGGTTAAGGTTAGGGTTAGGGTTAGGGTTAGGGTTCGGGTTCAGGTTCGGGTTCGGGTTCGGGTTAGGGTTTCTTTGATTCTGGTTCCCCATAAGTGCAGTCATCCTCTTCGTTAGCTGTTCCATCATACGATCCATCCTATGATCCACGATTTGGTCCAGCCTCTGTTCTAGGTGTCACAGGTTGTCACGATCAAGAACATCGTCCACGCGATCCCTTCTCCTAGGTGGCATGGTTGTTCAAGATCAAACCGTAAGCTCTGATACCAACTAATGCAGCGTACACACGAGCAACTGTCATAGATCCGTTGATTTCGCGGAATACCGGAACTACAACCTTCTATCTCCTATTGATTCTTCAAATTCCTAGGAACCGACATCAAACTAAAATCGAATCCAAGAATGGGTGAAAGAGCACGGTAACTCCAAAACTTTATTGATAATAAAAAAAATTGTCATTAGCCCTAGGGCGTACATCGCTTAAATAGAAAAAAAAATTATAACAAAGGAAATAAAATATTTCCTAAAATAAACTATTTCTAAAAATTGTAAAAAAAGACCTAAATAATATAAAGGGTAAAATGCACTTTGCCCCCCGACCTACGCTGGGAGTTTGGGTTTACACCCCGACCTTCAAATTTTTGCAAAATACCTCCTGACCTTACCGGAAAATAAGCAAGATGCCCCCTCAATCAATTTTCGATTAAAATTTCAGCAAAAAAAGGGTAAAATTGTCTCCCTAAAATAATAAATTGGAAAAAGAAAAAAGAAAAAAGAAAGCAGCTCAGCAATTGGAATTAGGGCATCATCTCCTCCAACCTCCCGCGCCTTCTCCAACCTAGCGTCGATTCCTCCACCTCGCACCTGCACCATCTCCGGCGGCGGCGACCCATCCTTCTCGTCAACGAGCAAAGAAGATTGTAGAGTCGACCGTCTCCACGAACCCATCCCATGCGACCCATCTCCCAGCGGCGATAGTCTCCTCTCCCCGACGCAGTCTCCTACCAAGCTTCAGTGCAGTAGCCGCGAGCCATCTCCCCGCTAGACTTCACTGCAGACAACGGGTATGTGCTGATTATCCTGCGATTTCAGTAGTTCCTCTCTGTGTTGAACCAGTGAAGGCAGCTCTGTAACTGTGTTGAACGTGATATGAATAAAAAAAATGGAGAATTTTGCTCCTTCTAAGGAACTTGGGTTATTGAGAAAGGACCTGCTATTGAGAAAGAACCTGTTATTGATTATCCTGCGGTTTTGGCAGTTCCTCTCTGTGTTGAACCGGTGGAGATGGCTCTGCAACTGTGTTGAACTTGATTTGAATCATAAAAATGGAGAATTTTGCTCCATCTAAGGAACTTGCGTGGGTTATTGAGAAAGGACCTGCTATTAAATGAATGGACAACAAGAAGGAATATTTACTGTAGTTCTTCTTCTTGTAGGCACATACCAAGACTCAATCGACAGATTGCGATGGTTTGGAAGTTGAGAAATGGAAAACATGAAAAATCAACTCCCCAATATGGTCAGTTTAATCTTCTTGAAGCTTCCCTTTTTCGTAGAATGGAATAGAAGATGAGAGAGAATATCCATCTCTTATATAAAAAAGAATAACAAAGCTTGTGGTCCTACAAGCTTCCAAAACATAGTAGAAAAAGTGGTTGCGTTGATTTTTTTTTGCTTATCATGGTCATTGAAAAAGACAATGTGCAGGTTTTTTAAATTTTTTTATTGTCATGGTCATTAAAAAGGACAATGTACCTATACTATAATATAGAAAAGGAGAAAGACACTTACTGATCTGTTATTTAGACCATCTTTAATAAATGCATTTTTTTTGGTTGTTGAAATGGGGACTCTGACATAATTGTAATGCTTTACAGCTTATGCAACATGACCATGATGTAATGAAATTGTCCGACTTTGCCGATTCAGAGAGGGTTGTTGGGATTTTTATTGAACATCAAAAGGTAGATAGTAATATTAGTGAAGGTGCATCGGATTTGAAGGGTTGTCATGCTAGTTTTTCTGAGTCATATGAACCCACTGCTGCTGAAGAAATTAATCTGGGAATTGATGCTTCTGATTTACATGAAGAGCCCCTTAGAAATATGACTATGGATGAAATTGAGGATGTTGTTTTGGACAATAATGATAGTGGGGAGGATGATGAAGCTTCCATTGGAGATGATTCAGAGTACTCTGAAGAGCTAGTTGATAGTGATTGGGAACAGACAGATGACGTTGGCTTTATGAACAATATAGACTTTGAGGTAGAATGGGTTGGGTTGGATAGTCAATCAGTTGAAAGAGAAATGAAAGGGAAAAATGCCATGAGAGTTTATGAGAAGATCGACCAAGAGAATACAAAAGCAACTTACAATGGATACAAAGTGTTTAATCCAAAGCTGGACATGGATGATCCAAAATTTGAAGTAGAGTTGTGCTTCACAGATACTGACATACTGAGGGCTGCTATCAGACAACACTCCAGGGTGCATGGAAGGGACATCAAGTTTACTAAGAATGACAGGTTTAAGGTACAAGCTAAGTGCAAAACCGAGACATGTCCTTGGAAGTTATATGCCTCTAAGCTTCCAAATGACGATACGATGATGATTAAGACTCTACACGGAGTCCATAAATGCTACAGAAAGCATAAAGTGATTGCTGCAAACTCTACGTGGCTAGCGAACAAGTATCATGACAGGATAAAAACTGATCCTGATTGGAAGGTGAATTCAATGATGGTGGTGATGAAAAAAGAATGCAGGCTATCATTTAGCAAGTATCAAATTTACAGGGCTAAAAATAAAGTCAGACATATGGGGATCGGTTCAGATGCCCAACAGTATGGTCTTCTATGGAGGTATGCAGCAGAGATCAAAAGACAAGATCCCGAGACAACTGTGAGAATCAATACCAAAATTGTAGGGGATAAAATGAAGTTTAAGCGATTTTACGTGTGTTGGGCAGCTCTAAGAAAAGGTTTTCTCGATGGCTGCAGACCTGTGATTTTTCTTGATGGCTGCCACTTGAAAACATATCTTGGAGGCATACTTCTATGTGCTGTGGGAATTGATGCTAACAATGGCATATACCCCTTTGCATATGCAGTGGTTGAAAAGGAAAAGAAGAACTCTTGGCTCTGGTTTTTACAGCTCTTGATACGAGATCTCGGCATAGAGGAAAGTGGTTTGTGGACTGTAATGTCTGATAAGCAGAAGGGACTAATTGATGCAGTTGAAACTTTGATGCCCAACTCTGAACATAGATTCTGTGTGATGCATTTGTATAGCAACTTTAAGCAGGCACACAAGGGGTTAGCATTGAAAAATATACTTTGGAAAGCAGCCAGGGCTTCTAGGATTTCTGATTTTGAAGCAGTAATGAGGGAGCTAAGAGACAGAGACAAAGCTGCCTTCTCGTGGCTTGCTAAAAGACCAGCTGCAAATTGGTCTAGATCATACTTTTCCACTCAATCAAAATGTGATGTATTGTTAAATAACATGTGCGAGTGTTTTAATGCAATGATTCTTGGTGCAAGAGGTCTACCAATACTTGACATGTTGGAGACTGTGAGACTAATATTAATGAAGAGAATTCATGTTAGGAGGGACCAAATGAAGAAGTATTCAGGGGAGATTTGTCCTGCTATTCAGAAATTTTTGGAGAATCTCAAGGAGAAATCAAATGACTTCATTGTTCATTGGAATGGAGATGCCGAGTTTGAAGCTGAGGATTCTTATGGTGATAGGCTGAATGTCAATTTGAAGATGCGAACATGTTCTTGTAGAAGATGGCAGCTTAATGGTATTCCTTGTGCACATGCAATTGCAGCCATTTTTTACATGGGAGAAGAGCCTGAAGCATATGTTGATGAGTGCTATCACAAAGAAACCTACTTGAGGATCTACAGTCATCTTATGACTACTCTTGATGGATCCGATAGTTGGCCAAACTCTGAGATGCCACCTTTGCTCCCTCCAGAACATGAGAAGTTACCTGGTAGGCCCAAGAAGAATAATAGAAGAAAGCAACCTGATGAAATTGACTTGGGAGGCAAGAAGGTAGTAGATACAGCTAAGGGTAAGTCCATTGCGAATATTGGGAAGATAGGGAGGAAGGGGATTGTCATGACCTGCAGTGTTTGTAAGCAGAAGAAGCACAATTTGAGGACTTGTCCCTCGCTGAAGCACAGTAAGACAGATGAACCAAGCTTGGACATCCCTGCATCATGTCGTGACCATACGGAGAAGAAGAAAAAAAAGGTTGGTTTAACTTTTAATTTTGCTTGCCTAAATTTAGTGTATCTTTTGCCTATAAATATTTTTTTAATTTTTCAGGGAACACAACAGTCTGTTACCGAACCTGTAAGTGAGAGAACAGTGGAATTAACAACCATTGCAGTTAATGAATCGGAGCCAACATCACATGCAAGGAAGAAATTGAAGGTCCGAAGAAATTGGATGGCTTCACAGTCTTCAGTAGCAAGCTGTTACCCAAAGTGAATTTGGAGAACAAAGTGATTTTTCTTTTTGGTTGAATGGATGAATGACCTCATTTTGTTGATGTGAAGAATGAATGATGTAAATGGTGGATGATTTGGAGAACAAAGTGATTTTTCTTTTTTTTGGTTGAATGGATGAATGACCTCATTTTGTTGATGTGAAGAATGAATGATGTAAATGGTGGATGATTGATGTAAATATTGATCTATCTAGCGAATCTGAAATCATTTTGAGTGGTGAGTATTCTGACTTATTTTCTTGATTTTGACTTAAAACCTGCTAATTCTAATTCTTTTGCCAAACAAAATGTTGATAGAATCTGAAGTTCAGATAATCTCATTAGGCAATACTGTTTAATCTCAACGAGTTCAGCATGTTTCTTTCATATAATTTGCACTCAGTGTCATAACTCATAAATGATGAAAATCTCGTAGCTGATACAATTTCATCAACTCCATGGTTGCTCATTAAGAACTCAAAATTCGGGGTTCCTCCTTATACATAACCTATTGCTTAAGCAAGACAAAATAGTACAGCAGTTGAGCTCATAGGCAACCAAGGCGACTAATCTTAACTAATCATTCATAATCTAATAATTCACAGAATGAGTGCAGTAATAAACCCAGAAACACCAGTGACAATGGTAGGGTCACTCATCCCCAACTCAAGATGCAGTTGCTGCAGGATAGGCATCATCTCCAACCTGGCAAAATTCATCAATATGGAGCCCCAGTTTTTGCGCTTCAGGCAAAGTACTCATTGCAAGTAGATTATAGCCTCCAACTCCTGCTCATTCCATTCATTTACTTGCAGGTCCCTTCGCAATAACTCATGTGAGTTTCTCAGAAGGAGCAAATTTAACTCCTGCTCATTCCATTCATTTACTTGCGGGTCCCTTCGCAATAACTCATGTGAGTTCCTCAGAAGGAGCAAATTTCTCCATTTTTTTGATCCAAGTCATGTTCTTCAGTTCGGTAAATTTTTCTTCTGCAGATAAAGTGTAAATTTTCAGCCCCAAATAAACAACTGAGACTGAACGGAATAACTTGCAGAGCTACCTTCACAGTTAGTTTAACGTAGAAAGAAACTACCAAAATCGCAGGATCAACACCTACCCATCAAGCAAGATAATTGTAACAGCAATTTGACATTGAATTGCATAACGATTACATCAAATTGCAGATTGAAGGGGAGGGGGTGCAGGGGGAATAGGATAAATTCAGCAAAGAAATGGGCCAATTAAGGTAGACACCCACCGAAGTTTGGCCGTGCAGGGAGATGGGTCGTCGTGGCTGCTAGGGGAGCTCGCGGGGAGATGGGTCGCACGGGATGGGTTCGTGGAGACAGTCGACTCTGCAGTCTTCCTTTTCTCGTCGACGAGAAGGATGGCTCGCTACCGCCGAAGATGGTGCAGGCGCGGGTTGGAGGAATGGACGCTGGGTTAGAGAAAGCGTGGGTTGGAGGAATCGACGCTGGGTTGGAGAAGGCGCGGGGGGTTGGAGGAGATGATGCCCTAATTCCAATCGCTGAGCTGCTTTCTTTTTTCTTTTTTCTTTTTCCAATTTATTATTTTAGGGAGACAATTTTACCCTTTTTTTGCCGGAATTTTAATCGAAAATTGATTGAGGGGGCATCTTGCTTATTTTCCGGTAAGGTCAGGAGGTATTCTGTAAAAATTTGAAGGTCGGGGTGTAAACCCAAACTCTCATCGTAGGTCGGGGGGCAAAGTGCATTTTTCTCTAATATAAAATTGCCTGTTTGAGGCCATAAACGATGAAATTCAGCCTAAATCTCGTCTTTTCACAGCCAAAAGCTGTGAGTTGTGCTTTGGAGGCCATTTCCCTAGACTTGTCAGAGCATATTTTTCTCGAGGTACCGATTTGCCACTTCTTCTGCCGCATCATTGGTCCTCTACTGAAAAAAATAGATTATGACGGGTCTGTCTAAAGGGAAACGGCCTCCGGAGCACGGCTCAGAGCATTTGGCTGTGAAAAGACGAGATTTAGACCGAATTCCATCGTTTAGGGCCTCAAACATGCAATTTTATGTTATTTGGGCGTTTTTACAATTTTTAGGAATAGTTTATTTTATAGAATATTTTATTTCTTTTGTTATAATTTCATTTTTTTTATATATATATTTAAGCAATGTAAACTCTAGGACTAAAGATAGTTTTTTTTCTAATGATGCGACATAAAAAGTGGCAAATTGGTACATCGAGAAAAATAGGTTATGATGGATTTGTCTAAAGGGAAATAGCATCCGGAGCACAACTCACGGCCTTTGACTGTGAAAAGACAAGATTTAAGCCGAATTCTATCGTTTATGGCCTCAAACAGGTAATTTTATGTTATTTGGACACTTTTGCAATTTTTAAGAATAGTTTATTTTAAATAATATTTTATTTCCTTCGTTATAATTTCGTTTTTTTTCTCTATTTAAACGATGTAAGCTCTATGGCTAAAGACAATGTTTTTTGCATTATCAATAAAGTTTTAGAGCTACTGTGCTCTTTCGAAAAAAAACTATTTTTAGCCCTAGGGCTTATATCGTTTAAATAGAAAAAAATGAAATTATAACGAAAGAAATAAAATATTCTCTTAAATAAACTATTCCTAAAAATTACAAAAACGTTCAAATAACATAAAATTGCATGTTTGAGTCCCTAAACGATGAAATTCGGCCTACATCTCATCTTTTCACAGTCAAAGGCTGTGGGTTGTGTCGCAGAGGCCGTTTCCCTTGAGACAGACTTGTCAGAACCTATTTTTCTTAAAGTACCGATTTTCTACTTCTTCTACCGCATCATTGGTCCTCTACTGAAAAAAATAGGTTATGAAAGGTCTGTCTAAAGGGAAACAGCCTCCGGAGCACGGCTCAGAGCATTTGGCGGTGAAAAGACGAGATTTAAACCGAATTTCATCATTTAGGGCCTCAAACATGCAATTTTATGTTATTTGAGCGTTTTTACAATTTTTAGGAATAGTTTATTTTATAGAATATTTTATTTCCTTTATTATAATTTTTATATATATATATATTTATGCAATGTAAACCCTAGGACTAAAGATAGTTTTTTTTCTAATGATGCGGCATAAGAAGTGGCAAATCGGTACATCGAGAAAAATAAGTTCCGATGGATCTGTCTCAAGGGAAACGGCATCCGGAGCACAACTCACGACCTTCGACTGTGAAAAGACAAGATTTAAGCCGAATTCTATCGTTTATGGTCTCAAACAGGCAATTTTATGTTATTTGGACGTTTTTGCAATTTTTAAGAATAGTTTATTTTAAATAATATTTTATTTCATTCGTTATAATTTCGTTTTTTTCCCTATTTAAACGATGTAAGCCCTATGGCTAAAGACAGTATTTTTTGCATTATCAATAAAGTTTTGGAGCTACTGTGCTCTTTCAAAAAAAAATATTTTTAACTCTAGGGCTTACATCGTTTAAATAGAAAAAAAATGAAATTATAACGAAAGAAATAAAATATTCTCTTAAATAAACTATTCCTAAAAATTATAAAAATGTCTAAATAACATAAAATTGCCCGTTTGAGGCCCTAAACGATGAAATTCGACCTAAATCTCGTCTTTTCATAGTCAAAGGTTGTGGGTTGTGCCCCAGAGACCGTTTTCCTTGAGACAGACCTGTCAGAACTTATTTTTCTCAAGGTACCAATTTACCACTTCTTCTGCCGCATCACTTAGTAACCTCGCGAGTGGGTCTTATATCTTCTCGAGCCTCTTCCTTTCTTCTCTTACTCATTATGACATGCAGGAAATACAAGAAAGAAAGACGAGGAGATGGAACGAGAACCAGAGTACAAACAATTCAATAAAGTCAAGAAGTCATGACATATTTATCAATCTCATCACACAACCACCACTAGCCGCAAGAAAGGGTGGCTTAAGGGTTTATGAATACTAAGAGGGCCTTATTACCCCATATGGAAGACCAAAATGAGTCAACGCCTCCAAACTACATCTGACCAGAGATCAAAAGTATCATAAATCGACCTAAAACAAGATCGGAACAACATAAAGGGCAAGGAAGAGTGGCCCTAAGGCGTCTAGACATGAGAAAGACTTGTTCCATTAAGTAATGGTAACCAAAACAAACATCCAAGGTCCTTATTCATCAATGACCAGCATGCGAAGACACTCTTTAGACGTACATAGTATCATAGTTCATGCTCCAAAGTCGAGAAATTCAAGACAAACGATAACCAACCAAACAAGCGCCATAATTTGACCTGAAGTCACTCGAATGGCTGTCCCATTTCTGAGCCATTCTCCCATGTTATTCATTCGTAAAAATCAAGCAATCGCGATTCTCCAATTATCATGCAATTCCGCCCACTATATAAGCATATTCCCGTCAAACCAAACACACTCAAATCGATTAAAACACCATCAACCAACTCAGCTACGTGCCTCAAACATAATCTTGAGTCATCAAAATCACGTGAAACCATCCGAAATTGTACGAGGAAAGCATCATTCGACTCGGCCCATACAACAAACATGACGTTAATCAGTAAAATCAAGCGCAACATGAGCGAATCCAACAAAGAATCCTCATACAAGTCAAGTTAACCCAAGCATGAACAACTAAGTTAGGGAGGAGGAAGTTCATCTAGCCCTCACTTAGTTTTGCCCTGAGCTGAAAACGATACTGCTCAGGGTGACGGAGTGCTCGATCGGGAAGCAGACCCACTAGGAGGCAGAGGAGCTAGTGGCAGTGGTTCGGAGGTGTATGGCCCGATTTCATCGAGAGTGCTAAGCAGATGAGCTGAGGCTTAGGTCAGTTGTTGTGACGAGGTCTCGGGGTTGAGGGCGATAAGGAACGAACTGCTGGATTTGAGTAGGAGGTCGAGTGGCTGACGCGCCGAGGAGAGAGGTGAAGCTTGACGGAAACAGGGAGGTCGAGGAAGAGCCGAGCCTTGTCTGCTGGTCCTAACCTTGGTGGGTAGTCACCGGAGCTTCGATGGGTTGCAAAAGATAGCCAACGACAGAGCAGAGCCGATACAGCCGGAAAGAGAGTGAAAAAAAAAAGATTGTCTTAATCCGACCAGTTTTAAACTTATTGGCAAAGAAATGAAAAAAGAAAAAAAAAAAAAAAAAAAAGAAGGAACACTTGGCCATTTTCCAAAAGAGATATAAAATCAGTTTGGAATTTATTCTAGTAAAATCAAAATGACCAATCAAGGGCTAATTTATTGGAATGTTTTATTAAATAAGAATAAATTTCTTAGAAATAAAATTATGAATCACTCCAAATTTATTTCCCTCACTCTCTGAGTTTTTCTTGGATGAGAGATTGAATACACAAAAGATAATCTAAATAATTAAAGGAAGCACGGTAAAGGGAAAATATAATTGTGTGAAATATCCATATATATGCACATATATACATACATATATATATATATATATATATATTTGGGATCAAGATCCAGCGTTACTCTTATGAATCAACATCTGAAATGTCCATATAATTTTATATAACCGAGTAAGGGAAACTATCTAGTAGAATTTGGACATATAAAGGCAAGTATGTTTATCCATAAAAATAAAAATTTATTATTTAAGATAAAAAAGAAGGTGTAACACTGTGGCTCATGTCCTTGTCTCTTGACCTAGAGTATTAGTTATTTATGATTTTTTTTTCGTTATATTAGGCCTTGGGCCTCCTTCGTAGTTGAGAAAAGAAAATTAGTCAAGCTTTATTAAGACTTAACAAAAATCACATAAATTTGTTTGTATACAAATCCTGCCATAATGAAGAAAATGAAAAAATTATTATTCAAGCTTTATTAAGACTTAACAAAAATCACATAAATTTATATGAATACAAATCCTGCCATAATGAAGAAAATGAGAAAATTATTATTCGAGCTTTATTAAGACTTAACAAAAATCACATAAATTTATATGTATACAAATCCTGCCATAATGAAGAAAACAGGATATTATTACGAGGGGCAACTCTATGCTCTTCGAGTTCCTCTTAAATATTTTTTTAGATGAGCTCTAGTTTATTCTCTTTTCCATGATTATATAAAATGTCATGCCTGACTAAGAGTTCAAAAATTAAATAATTACAAAAAAATTTCTCTTCTAGTTTTCTTACTTGGTCGCTAGGCGATCTCAGAGACATGCAGGCTAACAAATCGGACTTATCTCATGGTCCAATTCGGAGGTCCAGCCAAATATCTCCGTAATCTTCATTATGGATGATGTTGACGATCTGAATACACAGGCTTGCTCTCCTCCATATAGAGCGGATCAACCCAACATCCATTAACTAAGCTGACAGTTTGAGATAAGGAAATTCCTACTTGAATTGATTCGAACTCCATATTTTCATCACGCACAATGTGACTCGAAACTCTCTAGTCGGAGAGGCAATGAACTGCTGCTTTCTACATTTAAAGAATGCAATTCCTCTAACTGAATGCGCGGAGGGGAAAAAAAGCATGGCCTCGGGGGCATTTTTATGTCTTCAACACTACCACTTAACATCTCCAGCACCAATGGCATCGATGGTCGGTCTCTAGGATTCACTTGAATGCACCAGATACCGACCATTAACATCTTCCTCGATACTAAACTGTTCTCCTCCACCAGGGAATCAGAACACTCGGTATTGATTTTCTCTTGGTTGAGTCTATCGTAGATCCACTCTGGGAAATAAGATTCGCTAGATGATGCATTTGCCTTTATCTCTGCTTGGCTAGTTCTCGCCCCAGCCATCTCCAATAGTAGCATGCCAAAGCTGTAGACGTCAGACTTGTGAGAAGGGTTCCCAAGGTTCCGCATGAATATCTCGGGAGCAATAAATCCATAAGTCCCCCTCGGGCCAGTCACCGTGATGGCACTTCTGTGACGAGAATAAATCTTTGCCAGGCCGAAGTCAGAGATCTTAGGGATGAGGTTCTGGTCGAGCAATATATTTTGGGGCTTTATATCGAGATGCAAGATCCGGGACTCACAACCTCCATGCAAGTATGCTATTCCATGAGCGACCCCTATGGCAATCTCGAGTAATTTCTCCATTCCCAGTTGAAGGCTTGCCCCTTTCTTGCCTAGTAAGTCCGCAAGAGACCCATTGGGCATGTACTCATACACAAGAGCTTGCTTGGGTCCTTGCAAGCAAAACCCAAACAAATTAATGATGTTGAGATGGTGGATCCTACCTATAGTGGCAACCTCATTAATAAAGTCCTGACCTTCACTACCGGACTTATCAAGCACTTTGACAGCAACAACACGCCCATCCAATAGTTTCCCCTTGTAGACGTTGCCATAGCCTCCTTCCCCAAGTTTCTCCTTGAAGCCATTCGCCATCTTCTTTAAGTCCCTGTATGAGTAACCAGTTAACAGGGTCGACCGATAAGTTCTAATGAAGTTCTCTGCATCTACTCTCTCTTTCGAGGGCTGCTCTTTGGCAAAGTACGACTTCCTTGGAACTAATGGAACTTTCTTGTATATGAGCAGATACAACGCTATGATGACCAACAGAGAAGAACTTCCCGATGCAATACCTGCAAACAGGAAACAGCTCAATGAGATTGATATTGGTCGCATAAATCGCAACCTGACTTGCTTTGCAAAAGGAGGGAGTCAAAACACATGGAATCCACCGGAGCCTCATTTTATTGTGTGCTGTATAAACGAAGGAATATACTTTGTTCTAACTTTAGCCAATCCAACATCAGTACAAGAATACATACCAATGATAATTGGTCGCTTACTGGACTTCTTCTGCCTGCACGTTCATTTAAGAGATATGAATAATTCCGCACATATAGCGATTTCATATCAGATCAGCACTAGGAAAATGATGATCACCACAATCGACATGCTACCGGCTGGTCCAACACTGGGGCTTTTGGATCTTTAGATTCTAGCTTCTATTTGAAAATATTTTTAGTTGATATTTTTCAAGAATCTTTTACATTTCATAGCGAGGTCGAATGGATATTTCAAAAATCTGCCCAATGCCCACATATATCCCGCTTTCATGAGTTGTCCATGCCGATTGATCCTTGATGTAAATAGAGGCAATATCTGTGTAATTTCCAGGATAAGTAACACCGATTTGCACGCCACAATGTTAGTGTGACTCCATTTGCTTCGGTCGAGTTGCTGTCAAGTCGTTGGATGACGTTACAGATTTATGCTAATTAAGGAAAATATATATATCCTTTTACCATAAAGGTCATCCTATCCGGGTGAAGGAATTAGGATTTATGTCAACTACATAAAGCAAATTAAATGGTCCAGAAATGTCAGTCTCTATTGTGCATATTTAAGACTTGCAAATTTTAGGTGTAAAATGATTAGAATGAGAAAATTAGGTTTGAGATAATTTTACACTTTCAATATAATAATGTACATGCAAATCTTAAATAATCATAACTCACAATAATGTCACAAGTAAGAACCAATAAATTCGTTACAATTAAATAACAAAATTAGTGATTAACACTCATTCACTTATTGTAATTTAATTGGTATTTTCTCACGTTATATCTAAATGCATTGAAAATTTCTAAGTTTCAAAGCATGTTTATATCTCAATAAAGACTCTCCGTTAATTTCAGCCGAAAGAGTATAAACTTGACTCTGCCGCCTTTCTTTAATGCTATATAAATATATATATTATAATCAGGAAAATATCGAAACAATGCTACTTTTTCAAAATTTAGTTCAGATTATATTGGAATGTATACTTAATATAAAAATAAAAAATGAGAATAATAAGATATTAATGCTACATTTGGTTTCAAAGTAGGATTTTAAAATCAGATTTTGATTTTGAAAAAGTGTGGTATAAATGAAACCCACTCTTTAATTTTGTATGAATTATTTTATTTTGTTGTTGAAAAATAGTGGTATAAATGGGACCCACTCTTTGACTTTGTATGAGTTATTTTATTTTATTGTGGGTAGAATTAGGTTAAAATTATGATTTTAAAATCACACTGGAAAACCAAACGAACCATAATTTTCCTAATACTATCAAAACTTGAAATGTATTGCGACGTTGCTTTCCTAAGCGTATAATATTTAAGATGGAAAGGATCAATCTTCTCACGGAGGATACTTGTGCTGCAAAGAGACAAAAATATATGATATTTACTTTTACTAAGAGAAAGAGCAAGACATTTCGAAAAGAAAAGTAAAACTTGGCGGCTCAAATAGGGAGGTATATGGTATCTATGCATCTATATCATAGCAGTAGGAGTTACAAATTTTAGATATAAAAAATTTCAAAAGTGACAATGGGGTTTTGAAATTGAATTTATAATCTATTTATATTTATATACAAGTAAAATTAATTTGGATGAATAATAAATTAGTTTAGGTGCATAATAAATGTGACTCCGTTATGCATTAAATAGTATCATAGTTGAGTTAAAATGTCCAATTTATAATTATATAATAATAATAATATTTAATTGGATATTATTATATAACTTATATTGAAAAGCAATTAATTGATCATATATATGACTAAATCATAAATTTATGCTAATTTTAGGAGAGGCTTGAGAAGTGCAATAAGATTAACAACCTAGGGCTTGAAGAAGCCGAAGCCATGCCCTTTAGCGAGCCTCAACGCCATTTCTCAACAAATGCTTAAGCACGAGCTCCGTTTCAACTCCTCAGGCCCTAAACTGTCAATACTACTAATTCACTAGAATTACCTTGGATCGCATCTGAGCAATGTTTTTTGATATGCAAGATACTCATAAAAGGCAAGCACGTAGCATGCTTAGGTCACCACCAGCACGGTGGTCTAGTGGTTAAGCATCAAGCGCTCCACTTGAACATCACGAGTTCGAACCTCACTGAGGACGTAGAGCTCACCACTATGTGGGTGTATTATGGGATGGCGGTGGCCTGCCCATAATGCTTGATCCAGTGGGCCTTGGATTTAATTCACTAGTGTGTTGGTAGGGCTACGGTGATCAAGTTGGACTAAAGTCTCAGTGAGCTATGGTGAAATGAACATTCCGTGGTGGTTAGGTTCCCTTAGTTGGGGCAGACATAGCGGGCTAGTAACTCGACCTAGCCTTTTATTCAGCGAAAAAAAAAACATAGCATACTTAGGTCAACTCCTAGTATTGAAGAACTACTTAGAATCCTAAACCCTTAGCCCAGAATGAGAAAACATAGAAAATCATTGAAAGAGAATGTATTTGACATGTTTTTTCTCTTGTCTTCGATTGATTCATTACAATGGAGGAGCTGTCTTTAAATAGGCGAAATTATGTAGAACAAGACGATTTGATATTTACAATTGACCGACAAACGTGGCCAACATCTATGGCCCGTTATTATGACTGAGGCCAACCTAACACATCTTAACATATTAATAGCCTGACATAATGGCTGACACTTATTACTAATAACCTGATGAAACAAACTTAAAACAACTAGTTGAGATAATGGCGAATCTCTACTATTTGCGAAATGACTTATGAGATGGTGACGAGTTGGGATCAGAGTCGCTGTCCGAAGAGTACCACTATGGTTTATTCCATGGCCTCTATTCTTCGGGAACCACATCAAGAGCCTGATTGAGTTCTTCCTCAATCAGACTTTTCCACCAGTTTTCATCATCAGGAGTGTTGGTGGAGGCAAGTTAACAGGGTCCCGCAGATAATTATTGTAAGAGCTTGGTCCTTCTTGGTCTTCAAGGGGGACTGGTTGTTGAGCCGTTGTGTCTATTGGCAAGTTCATGTCCTTGTTGTAGTCTTCAAGGGCCCGTTGGATGATAAGTCTGGTTAGCAAGTAATCTCATCGATACTCCCAAGGGACTTGCATGGTAGCGGGTGGCCAAATAACCCAAGGGATTACTCCATTCCCTTCACAGATCATCCTCTGGAATTCTCGGTATTGGTCCTCGAGGTCTAGGATGTCTTTGGTGAAGGTTCTCCACACCTTAGAGGAATAGGTTCGTTAGAACCCTACAGGTTCTCCCTGTACTCGAGGTATTCTTCCACGCCTTGGAACTATACTTTATGGCTGCTTAAACAGAATGATGGCATGTTTGTGCAGCTAAGGTTGAGAGGGCACACTTCTTGCTTCCTACTCAAAGAGCTCTTTCCATTGAAGAATTGATCGAAACCATTCTAGGAATTGGATGAAATGGGTATCTGAGTTCCTGTTTTCAGTAGGATAGCTAAGTGTTTCCCTTTCTAAGAGACTGCAGCTGAGGAA
Source organism: Punica granatum (assembly GCF_007655135.1). NCBI lineage: Eukaryota > Viridiplantae > Streptophyta > Magnoliopsida > Myrtales > Lythraceae > Punica > Punica granatum. Next base: position 29,158,118 of record NC_045129.1, read on the forward strand.
ATTGAGCATCAATTGTAGATGAAATTGAATCTCAATGGTATAACTATGACATAAATACCAAAACAACCATTTTATGTCCTCAGGATATGGGAAGCTGCATGAGTGCCAGAATGGATGGATGAATGGGTACTGAGGATGCATTCTGAAAGTTTGAGGGTGAGACCTCTATGGTGCCGAAAGATCCTATACTGATATTCCTAGATGAAGCTCTTGGCCTTGACTAGGAATGTCTTGTCCTAACTAAGTTTGAGACTTCAGGGGAAATGTCATCCCTAAACTTTCCAGGTGATCCTGACCTCCAGGTATGCTCCTGCAGCTTGGTTTTAGCCCGCAGGGTTGTGAACATGCAGATGACAGGCAAGACTTATGATGACTGCCCTATCTGTTCTTGCTCCTTCCTTGACAAGAAATCAGCGAAAGTATCATGCCTTCCCTTTATATGCACATCAAACTCAAACTTAGAGAACCATTTGGCCTATCTAAGAAGTTGAGGTTGAGGCACTTATTTTTGCTTGAATTGGATCAACTTAAGAAAAGAGGACATATCCATGTCGACTATGAACTTGTGCCCGATCAAATGGAACTCGAATTTCTTTATCTCATTCATAACCGCTAGGATTTCCTTAAAAGTGTTGTTTCGACGGTTTGAACCTGCCACTCCTATATCCACAGATGTAGCGTCTACCATGAAGTTCTTCTAATAAGACGACACCCTAGTATTTATCATTTGCATCTGCCTGGAGTATCCTTTTTCCTGTAGAAGGGATCTGGAGTGGAGGTAGGGACTGCAATTGAGTTTTGAGCCCTTTTACTGCCTTAGTTTGAGTTAGCCCCCATGTTGAGGCGTCATTCTTTAGCATTTTTTCAAGTGGTCGAGTGAGTCGTACGATCTTAGGAAGGAAATCCCTAAGGTAATTCACTGGTTCAAAAAACTGTTGAATTTACTTCTTAGTGCGTAATCCTTGGGGAACTTTAGCAACTCCTGGGCCACATAAGGCTCTGGTTGGTACTGGCCATTTATAAGCTTCATTCCAAGGAACTCGATCTCATTCTGGCCAATGACCATCTTTTTCTTGGAGAGCATGATACCATAATTGGATACTAAGTCCGAGAACTATTGGAATAGGTGAACATGGACCTATTTCGTTGGGTTAAACAAACAAGACTGAAGATACGATAAATAGCTATATGGAATAGCAATGGAGCTATTTTAAGACCAAAAGGCATGACCTTCTACTGGTAATGGACATTCAAGATGCGGAACCTAGTCTTGGGTCTGTCTTCGAGATGAATTCCTAATTGGCAGAACCCAGCTTTTAGGTCAAACTTTGAAAACACCTTGGCCTCGGACATGTTGATGAACAAGGCTTGCTTGTTAGGTTGAATAGGAATGGATTAATCCCTCGGGTTATTTGGCCACCCGCTATCGTCCAAGTCCCTTAGGACTATCCATGAGATTACTTGCTAACCAAGCTTATCATCTAACGGGCTCTTGAAAACTACAGCAGGGACCAAGGTTTTCAGAATCGCGATTCTACCTAGAATCGGTCGAGAGTCATAGAATCGTGAATCGTAGAATCGTATGTGAATCGTAAGATTCTACCTATAATTAAAAAAAGTATATATATATATATATGTATTATACTTTCATGAGAAAAAAAAATCAATCCTTGATTCCTTATATTTAAAAAAGGATCAAAAATCAACAAACCAACAAAAAATCATAAAAACACAAAATATCATTACAAATTATCGAAATTCAAAGTCCAAATCATAATTCAAACTCTCAAAATAAACAGTTAACAATATTAAGTCATAACATAGAATGCCCCTAATTATTTGTGTTTAATTCGAATTACCGTTATTCAATTTAATGGTCAAATTGAATTCTTGAATTTAACTCATTGAAACATGATTTAATTTAATTACTTACCGTTAGAAGTGTAGGCCATTAATTTGATTTAATTAATTCTTTTAGTAATAATAATGGTCATTAAAAATGAATGCATTCCTTGCTGTATAAAATGGACGAACGGAAGTGGTTGTTCTAATTAGCAAATATTCAGAGAGACCATTGATGTAATCATTCAATGCGGAATAATATTTTACTTTCCTCGTATTGCAAACCAAAGTTCAGAAACAAAAGAAAACTCCTGAACATAAGTTAGGCATTTCAACAAACACGTTGGGTGCTGTAAATGGAAGATCAAAAAATAGGAAAGTCGTATTGAAGCCGTATCTCAGCGCTGCTTCGCGTATTACGAAAGTCGTATCGCCCGAACGGGGCATGCTACAAGAGCGTAGGTGAGTGGTAAGCGTAGGAGGCGTGCCCGAACGGCAGCGGCAGCAGTGTGGTTTTAAGAGTAAAAATTGATCAAATAGGCAATTAAGCCAGCGATTTAAGCAGCAAAGAGAACAGAGCAGAAAGGAGAAGAAGAGAGAGGAAGGGAGAAAGAGAGAGAATACCAGTAAATTGCAACGTTCGACTGATGTCACAAATGGGTGATGGAATTGGGATCTGCGGAGCAGCCGGAGCTTCAAGCTCGTCGGAGTCGGAAGTCGGAACAACCGAACAAGAGAACCCGGCACGAAGAATTTAAAGAAATTGTTGAAGCTTGGTGGAGAGTCGGAGGTCCGGTGGATTAGGGCATAGAAATGTCTAGACTGTCAGGACTCGGGAGAAAGTAGGAGCACTGGAGAAGAAAGGGAAAGGAGGGGAGAAGAGAGGGGAAAAAAAAAAAAGGTTGTCGGGCTCAAGGCCAATGGGCTGGGCTTCGGCCCACTCTGGCCTCGCCTTCGCCCAAGGGCCCGAATCAGGCCTGCCCTTCGCCCTAGTCTGGGCTGAATCCAGAATCGTAGAATCGACCCGATTCCGCAATTCCGCGATTCACGGCCCGATTCAGATGCGATTCTACAGTTTCCGATTCGGCCCATTGTATCGAAATTGCATGACCTCCCTTGAATCGTAGAATCGTACGATTTTACGATTCGAATCATGATTCTAAGAACCATGGCAGGGACAACCCAATCCCCCCATTAGACTCCCGAGATCCAAACTCACCAGATCCAAAAGCTTTCATGCAACTGGACCAGAACTCGCCAGTAGACATAATGGCTCAAGATCCAATCCCGCATGAAGACAAATCAGGACCAAGTTCTTGCAATAATTATTTGCGGGACCCTACCAACTAGCCTCAGCCAACACTGCCTGATGATGAAGACTGGTGGAAAAGTCTGACTGAGGAAGAACTCAATCAGGCTCTAGATGTGGTTCTCAAAGAATAGTGGCCACGGAAAAAATCGTGGTGGTACTCTTTGGACAGCGACTCTAATCCCAACATGTCACTATTTCATGAGCCATTTCGCAAATAATGGAGATTCGCCATTATCTCCACCGACTGTTTGAAGATTGTTTTATTAGGCTATTTTTAATAAATGTCGGCCGTTATGTCAGGCCAATAATATGTTAAGTTGTGTTAAATTGGCCTCAATCATAATAACGGGCTATAAATGTTAGCCACATTTGTCTGCCAATTGAAAATATCAAATTGTCTTGTTCCTTTGAGCTTTGCCTATATAAAGGTAGCTCCTCCATTTTAATGGATCAATCGAAGGCAAGAGAAGAAACATCTCCAATACATTTCTCTCTCAATGATCTTCTAAGCTTTCTCGTTCATGGCTAATTTAAGATCTTAAGTAGTTCTTCAATATCAGGAACTGGCCTAATATGCTCTATGCTTGGCTCTTATGAGGATCCTGCACATCAGGAAAAGGTTGCTCAGATGCGATCCGAGGTAATTATAGAGAATCAATAGTATTAATAGTTTAGGGCCTGGGGAATTAAAACGGAGCTCATACTTGAGCATTTGCCGAGGAATGGCGTTGAGGCTTGCTAAATGGCGTGATTTCGGCTTCTTGGAGCCCTAGGTTGTTTGCACTTTTCTAACCTCACCTAGAATTGGTAAGAAATTAAAATATATGAAATTGAGTTAAAATTGTATTAATAAGATTTTTAAGAGAAATTAAAAGGGTTAATTTCATCAAAAAGCATGAACTTCCACATTTTTTCCAAATCTAGCGGAAATTGTTTTCCCTAAATCTAGCAGAAACTAACCGAAATTAGTTCAAATCTACATCCATCCTCTAGTCCGTCAATTTTTTTGACGTGGCAAGGTAACGGCAGGTGACGTGACTAATGATTTTTAAGCTCCAATAAAACGACATGTAGACTTGTAGTCCCACTCACTTTTTTAAAAAGACCCAAATAGCCAGGTCGACCCCCCCTCCCCTCTCCTCCTGTTTTTCAATCAGCTAAGGGTTGAGAGTTGGTGGGGGAGCCCCCAATCAGATCGGCCCCCCTCCTCTCTCCCTCTGTTTCATTGATTGATTTTATGTGGGGGTTCTATAAGAAAATGTTGATTCTTGGTGTGTTTTTCGTGTTTGATTGGAATTGGGTGTTTGATAAGGCGAGCGGAGTGTGCAGGAAATAGAAGTTGGAGGTGAAGCTGCCTTTCGGGCATAGGGAGAGTCTCAACTTTGCGAGTTGGAAGATGGATGATGACTCCACTACCCGTATCGTAGGAAGTGATGGTGATGTGAATGAGGATGGGAGATGGGTGGGGGGATGCGTGAAGAACAGAGGACGAGCATAAAAGGAAGAAGAAGAAGAAAAGAAGAATGTGAATGGGGAAGATGGTGATGGAAGTGACTGGAAGGAGAGGGAGTAGCCATGACTGCTAGTTTGTAGGCTGTGGAGGAGAGAGATATGGCAGGAACTACCATGTTGAATTCCATTAGCACATCATTGCCGTTATCTTGCCACCTTGAAAAAATTGACGGACTTGGGAACGGATGTTACAGTTGGACTAATGTTGGCAAGTTGATGCTAGATGTGGGGGAAAAAAATCATGATAGATTTGGAAAAAAAGGCGAAAGTTCATGATTTTTTATAAATTAACCCAATTAAAAGAATACTGAATAAGTTAATTAGTCAAATTTCATCGAATGTTATTATTGAAAGATTATTGTGTGATATTTTAAACTATTTTTTGTTATATTTATGATTTTTAAGAAGTAAATTATTTTTACATAATTATTTTAAAAAGAAGAATTCGCTTATAATACAAAGAGAGGACCTCAAAAATGAATTAGATTTTCATATAAAAATTCCCCAAAAAAATGATAACAAATCACTAGTTCTACGAACTTATAGTCATATAACAAAAATTGATTCTTATTTTAATAAATGATCTCTCGTTAGTTAGCAAAATTTTAAAAAAAAATTAAGAGAGTCGATTTAATCATGTGAAATTCAATTATTTAATTGGATGTTAACCTAATTTCTATTATAAGATTAAAATTGTTATTATTATTTATGAACTTATGATAATATAAATAATTAAACAAGGATGTCACAAAATTTGCATATTTAAAAAATGAGTAATGAAGTAAATATATATGAACTTATCATAATGATGTAAATATATAATATAATGCTTACTAATTGGGATTGTTTGTTGCAAAATATATATTCAACTATGCAAAATTAGTCTAATTTTATCATCTAATTATCATATGAAACTTTACGTTAATTATTAAAAATATTTTATGGTATTAATAAGCCAATATATTATTCAAATTCAGAATAATTATTATAAAAATGACATATAAATGTTTTAAGCTCATAAATAAAAAATATAATTTTCAAAAAAATTATGGTCTTATAAATGAAAAATATTATGATATAGTGCTATGAGCTTCAACTCATATAAAAAGAAAAAATAAAATTTTAAAAATAAGAATCTCATAGATATTGTTTAAAAAGATGAGCGAAATGAAGTTTTACTCTAATTACTAGACTTCATATGTGTCAATCTATTTATGATGTGCATATCAATTGAAATAATAGTTTCAAAATGTTATTATGATAATTAACTTGCTATGTGGCAAAAAAAATAATTAGCTTACTTTAATTTTTAACAAAAAAATGTTAAGATAAATATTTGAAATTAGAATTAATATTGAAATCTTTATTATTTTTAATTAGAATATTTTTGCTCCAAAACGTAGATAATTACAATAAGAAATGGTATATAGGAATATTTTCATTACTCTTTACTATATCTTACATTCTTTTCATCTATTACTGGAAATAATTATTCTAAATAATAATATCTATTATACAATAACTTGTGCAACGCACAGATAATATAACTAGTTTCTTCGTAAAATTACCTGCTACAGCCGCGTGAGCTTTTTCTTTCCCCTCTAGTGCTCTTTATAAGAGAATACTAGACACTCAGTCACTTTTAACTAGAGCAATACATTTGAAAAATTCATAGATTTGATTCGCATAAAAATTTACCTTAAATAGTAATATAATCAACTACAGTTTAAATAATTTACTCGACCATCCTGTAATTAAATTTAAGAATTCTAGTGAAATGGGGCTCAGTGTGTTACATATGCCATCGCCTATGAATCAATAGAATTCGAGTTTGATTATCATCAATTGGACTATTTGTACATCTTTGTTTAGATTTCTATTTCCTTATAATTATATTAGATTTACAGGTCTCATTTGTAATCAGAAAAGATGAAGGATTTTGTTGAATATAACTTATTTAATGGACTTATAAAAAAATAAATAAAAAATCTTAACAGATCATATAATCAACTTTAATATGATGGCGCTATGACCTTGCAAAACTAGTGGAAGTTTGGAACTTACCCACAGCCGTCCTCACAGAGGCAGACAACCTTCCCCAACTCGTAGCCGCACCGTCCCCCTTTCGACACACAAATCTGGCACTCCTCCTGCTGCGACCATACGAGCTGGAACCCGTTGCTCAGCACAGTCAATAGCTGCTCCCATTGCTCGCTGCTAGTATTAGTACTACTTGTATTCAGCAGCTGGCGGACTGTGTAATTAACGGAAACTGGCAACCCCACGAGTTTGCATCCCTCAGGGGCTGCTACCACGCTTTGGCCCAGCCTTGTGATGTTCACCATTAGGTAGACCTCTCCGCCTTCTCTGCAGCTCTTATTAACCACCACCTGTTAGGAGAGTTGAGGAGGTGCAGAGGAACAATGCATGATTATAACTATGGAGGGCTTGACTGAAGAATCACAAAAGAAAAGGGAGCATCTCGAAAAAGCATGAAAGATTAGGATTAAATGTCAAATCTCACCCCAACGTCCAGAGAAGTTGTACAGTTAATTAAATTATATCAGAGAAGTTCGGAGGCGCGCCTAACCTTATCGAGAAAGTCAGGAGGGGGCGATGACTCATTGGAGCAGCGGAAGAAGGTTAAGTTTACATTCCCCTGGGGAAGGCTGAGATTCGCAACCCTTATCGTAAGGTTTTGGAGCGACTCGCACGAGCCGGCTCTCAGATCACTGATGAGCTGAGTGTCGGTCACGGTGATGACCCTGTCGTCCGGGTCTGGGAAGAAAGTCTTGAGCCGGTAGAACCGGCCGGTAGAGACCTCGAGGCTGGGGCCGGAGTTGGTGTCGCAGGAGATCTGGTACTTGGGCAGGCCGCAGTCGATGGGACTGGAACCGAACGCGGTTGAGTCAGAGAAGGGGAAGGTGAAATTGATGCCCCCACATAGAAACGGGGCGCATAGGTTATAGTAATACGACGGGGATGGGGATGCGGCTCCTGATGAAGATCCGATCAGGCCAAGGAAGGTAAGGAAGACGAAGAACGACGAGTTGAGAGTACTGATGATTGAACACTTGAGGTGAGGAAGGGGATGAAGTATTGGGTCCATGCCATTTGAGCAAATTATTAACGAACAATAACACTTACTATTATTGGATGAGAGTGAACCTCGTTCTCGACATGGGGCAGTGTTTGAAAAGTCCTCTCTATATATATTGAAAAGTCCTCACTATCATCCTCTTAGTCATAAGACAATTCTTTCTTGACTAATGCCTTGTACGAAATATTTTTATATTTGAAGAATAATATTTTGTATAACAAGAAAAATATTTTCCATAGAAATATTAATAGGACATATAAAAAAAATTAAGGCAAAAGTCAAATAATAAAATACTTCAAGGGGGGTTGTTGCTTTTTTAGGGGCAGAAGTGAAGATTTTACAAATTCATATATGAAATTGGAAAAGTCAGGGGAGGGGGGCAATTGCCCCCGCTTGAGCTTTTGTAGTTCCGCACTATCCAATTAAGGGCTTGTTTGGTTTGTGGATGAAATTTTAAAATCACAATTCTAACTTAATTCTACCCACAACAAAACAAAATAATTCATACAAATTCAAAGAGTGAGTCCCATTTATACCACTTTTTTCCACAACAAAACAAAATAATTCATACAAAATCAAATTGTGAGTCCCATTTATACCACTCTTTTTCAAAATCAAAATCTGATTTTAAAATTCTACTATGAAACCAAACGCAGCATAAATATTTAGTCACTGAATTTAAGAATTTTTCCTTAATCATAATCATTTTCTCAGTTGTATATTACATTAAATCCGATCTCAAAAAATTTTTTATATCAAATTGAACCTTGAGAGATTAAGTGTACATTAAATCCGACCTCAAGAAATTTTTTACATCAAAATGAACCTTGAAAGATTAAGTGTATATCAAATTGAACCTTGAAAGATTAAATGTACATCAAATCCGACATCAAGAAATTTTTTACATCAAATTGAACATTGAAAGATTAAGTGTACATTAAATTGAACCTTGCGAGATTAAGTGTACATCAAATTCGACCTCAAAAAATTTTTTACATCAAATTGAATTTTGAAAGATTAAGTGTACATCAAATTCGACCTTCCATCAAAATGCCGTCCAAAAATGAATGGAAAAATCCGATTTGGCATTCAACAGCTGATGTGGTATTGTTTGATTATTTTCTTCCATTTTTTTATTATTCCTTATTTATGTCTGGCTTAAAAAAATATTTCCTATAGTTTTCTCACTTTTTAGTCGAAGGCGGGAAAAACTTCTTCCTCCCGGCGCGTCTTCCTCAATCGCTAATGCTCTCGGCGTAGACTCGCCAATTGTTGTCGCTGTAATTTCTCCGAGAGCAACAGCGTTGAGGAAGATGCACCGAGAGGAGGAAATTTTTTCCCTCTCTAACTTAAAAGTGAGGGGACTATAGGAAATACTTTTTTTAAGCTAAAAAAAAATAGGAAATAATAAAAAAAATAAAAGAAAACAATCAACAATGCCACATCAATTGTTGAATGCCATATCAGATTTTTCCATCCATTTTTTGACGACATTCTGACGGAAGGTCGAATTTGAGGTACATTTAATCTCTCAAGGTTCAATTTGATGTAAAAATTTTCTTGAGGTCAGATTTGATGTACATTTAATATCTCAAGGTTCAATTTGATATACACTTAATCTTTTAATGTTTAATCTGATATAAACAAATATTTGAAGTCGGATTTGATATACACTTAATCTCTCAAGGTTCAACTTGATATATAAAATTTCTTGAAATCAGATTTGATGTATACTTAATCTTTCAAAGTTCAATTTAATGTAAAAAATTTCTTAAAATTAGATTTGATGTAACATGTATTTCTGGAGAACCAATTTATCAATTTACTCCCTTAAAAATGACAATGGCCAAGTCAGGGTGGGTATTTAAAATGTCTGGATCTAGCCTGTGCCCTCAGGCCTCAGGCCCGACCTGGCCTGTGACCTGGCACGTCAAGGTCATGTATACCCGGGCCTGCCCTGTGAGGGTCATACCTGATCTGCTCCGCAAGACATGCATAAATTCATAGTTAATTGAAAAAAAATAAAAAATAAAAACCTGCATCTCAATTTCTCATTCGCTCGGAGAAACACACTAAATTAAAGTACATAGTATAATAATCGATAACAATCACAATACAATACAAACCCAAAGCGAGAGCACCACAACCGGTAGAGATGCACTGATAATAGAGAGCGAGCAGCAGTGAACAACCAGAAGCATGAACAGAAGTATTTGCTCCAAAGACTAATCCTAAGCCCGTCTATAAGTTGTTCAAGACTAGTAGAATAGTTAAATAGTGACGTTGAGGAATGTATTTCAATCATCACCATCTTCAAATAGCAAGAGCACCGAACATTGAGTGTTTCTTACCACAACGGTTAACAGCTTAATGCAGTTAGACGTGCTGGTCGTTTGACACTTTAAGAACCAATCACGGCTTTTTTGTCCCTCATTTCTTCTCCATCAAATCTCCCCATTTCTTCTCAAGCGCCCTAACTTGGATAAGGGCCAGTGTAATCCCCAGCAAGTAGAGCAAAAGCCCCCCCATCTCTTGGCAACTTCTTGCACCTCTTCAATCCTTCGGAGTTCTTGCTTCCATAGGAATCATCTTTGTGGTCAAGTCGGACGATAACATTCTTTCATCAAATATAATGTAAAATTTCCGTTAAGATTATAATCTATTGGGCACATCTTCAATTCAAAAACTCAAGCTCATCGTTTGTAGTAGTCATACTCATGTGAATTAAATTAATCATGAGATCATTTCACAAATAAAAGGGTTAATAACTCAAAAAAGTATGAAGTTTAGTCTCTTTTTCAATTTTGACATAAATTTTATTTTTGGCAAAAAAATGCACGAACTTTGATTTTTTTATCATGTTAGGCATCTATGCAACTTTCCATACATTTTGCTGACGTGGAGAAAAATAATATCTATGTGGCAAACAGTGTCACGCTCCATCAGTAAAAATAATAATAAAAATTTTAAAAAGGGAAAGGCGGGTCACTGGGTACCCGAATTGAGGGGGCAGTGGCTGGCTAGGACCCCCCACCCTTTCTCCGATCAAAGCCTTTCTCTTTTTTCTTTTCTTAATTCTTTTAAAATTATATTTGCTCACGTGGCGTAACACCATTTGCCATATAGGCAACGTTTTTCGCCACGTCAACTAAATGAATGGAAACCGACACATATGCCTTACGTGAGAAGAAAATCAAAATTAATATATTTTTTTACCAGAAAATAAAATTTGTGTCAAAATTTAAAAAAAAGGACCAAAGTTCATATTTTTTTTTGGTCATTAATCCAAAATAAAATGATAGAAAATTTAGACCCTTTCGACATCGTGTTCCCATGACAATTATTGATGTCGTCCTTATATCTCACAATAACTCCAATAGATTTTATTTGTGGTCTGTATTTTTGGGACCAGTTTTAGGATAGGTTGATGGCTACTCCTAGTGGTCACATAATCCAACGCCGATGTTTCATGCACATGGAGCTGTTCGAGATATTATTGGGACTAAACCGTTGGAAAATGAAATGTGAAATAATTGATTTTATTGGCAAAATGGGACCTAGAATCATATATAGTAAAAGAGGAAGTTACTCGAATAATCTCATCCCGAGTGACAAGCTAAGTAGATGCTTCCTTAGCTTTACTATATTGTCAAAAATTATTATTTTGGACCAATATGGATTGGTTCAAGCGGTTCAACACTTGTTCCAATTAATGAAAGTCTCGAGTTCGAGTCATTGTAAATGCATAAAATCCATAATGGAAGAGCATTACTTTTTCGTGGACCGACCCGACTCGACTGGATTAGTCTAGACTCAATTGAGCTTTCAAATATCAAGTTTCACATCTAAAAAAATTATTATTTTGGGAATATTGAGAAGGACAATTCATTTTTTTTTTGAGTAAGGGAGAAGGACAATTCATTTTTTTTGGTGTTAAAAGCAAGTTTTTATTCGTTTATCAAATTGAACCTTGAGAGATTAAGTTTTTATTCGTTTATCAAATTGAATTTTGAAAGATTAAGTGTACATCAAATCCGACCTCAAAAATTTTTTTACATCAAATTGAACTTTGAGAGATTATGTATACATCAAATTCGACCTTCCATCAAAATGCCGTCCAAAAATGAATGGAAAAATCCGATTTGGCATTCAACAGCTGATGTGGTATTGTTTGATTATTTTCTTCCATTTTTTTATTATTCCTTATTTATGTCTGGCTTAAAAAAATATTTCCTATAGTTTTCTCACTTTTTAGTCGAAGGCGGGAAAAACTTCTTCCTCCCGGCGCGTCTTCCTCAATCGCTGATGCTCTCGGCGTAGACTCGCCAATTGTTGTCGCTGTAATTTCTCCGAGAGCAACAGCGTTGAGGAAGATGCACCGAGAGGAGGAAATTTTTTCCGTCTCTAACTTAAAAGTGAGGGGACTATAGGAAATATTTTTTTTAAGCTAAAAAAAATAGGAAATAATAAAAAAAATAAAAGAAAACAATCAACAATGCCACATCAATTGTTGAATGCCATATCAGATTTTTCCATCCATTTTTTGACGACATTCTGACGGAAGGTCGAATTTGAGGTACATTTAATCTCTCAAGGTTCAATTTGATGTAAAAATTTTCTTGAGGTCAGATTTGATGTACATTTAATATCTCAAGGTTCAATTTGATATACACTTAATCTTTTAATGTTTAATCTGATATAAACAAATATTTGAAGTCGGATTTGATGTACACTTAATCTCTCAAGGTTCAACTTGATATATAAAATTTCTTGAAATCAGATTTGATGTATACTTAATCTTTCAAAGTTCAATTTAATGTAAAAAATTTCTTAAAATTAGATTTGATGTAACATGTATTTCTGGAGAACCAATTTATCAATTTACTCCCTTAAAAATGACAATGGCCAAGTCAGGGTGGGTATTTAAAATGTCTGGATCTAGCCTGTGCCCTCAGGCCTCAGGCCCGACCTGGCCTGTGACCTGGCACGTCAAGGTCATGTATACCCGGGCCTGCCCTGTGAGGGTCATACCTGATCTGCTCCGCAAGACATGCATAAATTCATAGTTAATTGAAAAAAAATAAAAAATAAAAACCTGCATCTCAATTTCTCATTCGCTCGGAGAAACACACTAAATTAAAGTACATAGTATAATAATCGATAACAATCACAATACAATACAAACCCAAAGCGAGAGCACCACAACCGGTAGAGATGCACTGATAATAGAGAGCGAGCAGCAGTGAACAACCAGAAGCATGAACAGAAGTATTTGCTCCAAAGACTAATCCTAAGCCCGTCTATAAGTTGTTCAAGACTAGTAGAATAGTTAAATAGTGACGTTGAGGAATGTATTTCAATCATCACCATCTTCAAATAGCAAGAGCACCGAACATTGAGTGTTTCTTACCACAACGGTTAACAGCTTAATGCAGTTAGACGTGCTGGTCGTTTGACACTTTAAGAACCAATCACGGCTTTTTTGTCCCTCATTTCTTCTCCATCAAATCTCCCCATTTCTTCTCAAGCGCCCTAACTTGGATAAGGGCCAGTGTAATCCCCAGCAAGTAGAGCAAAAGCCCCCCCATCTCTTGGCAACTTCTTGCACCTCTTCAATCCTTCGGAGTTCTTGCTTCCATAGGAATCATCTTTGTGGTCAAGTCGGACGATAACATTCTTTCATCAAATATAATGTAAAATTTCCGTTAAGATTATAATCTATTGGGCACATCTTCAATCCAAAAACTCAAGCTCATCGTTTGTAGTAGTCAATTTCTTATAAATCCAAGAATTTGTTTTCAATTTTCCAACGTGGAATTGACTCTTATCATTAACTCAACACAAGTAATATTCTGAAATAAATTGAACCCAATTTTTATTGATCATTCAAACGTATATTTACTTACAGAAGCAATTAGACAAAAACAAGCATCCACAATTCATCAATTGCCACTCAAATATCACATAAAGGAGGAAGATGGGGTCAGCTTCAAAATTAGAGATAAGAAACTACTCAAAAAGTTGTGAAACACTGGAAAGGGTGAGCTGTGTCACGACGCATTCAGCTTCTCTAGCTTTGCTTTGGCTGATTCAAGTTGGTCTGCGAATTTATCAAGCATTAGCATCAGACTAGGATTTTAACATAGGCAACTGTTGCCAATAAATGGGAATGTTGCAAGTTTGAGACTCCTTACTCTGCTCCAATGCTTTTGCCTTTTGAATGTTTGTCCGGAAGTATAGGTTCCCAGTTTTCACGTACACAGCCTAATCCAATGAAAAAAAAAATGTGAATAGACTTTGTGAGCTGTCCAAAAAATAGGCCAACAGCATAGGAAGTATTTGCTAAATGAGCTGACAAAATACCAGATCAGGGTTTTGACAGGAAATATGCTAAGACTCAATTGGCCCAACACTAAATCACTTTGGAAAGCAGGCCAAAGTAATCAACCCAACATGATTGATTTTCAGCAATACTAATCCACTCTGATAAAGGGCATCATATGCAAGATGCTCAGAAGCTGATGTACCAATTGGATGTTAACTAATTCCTAACGATGTATCATTCAATGACCATCCAGGCACTAATCTTTCAGACTAACAAGTCTATAGACCTCAATTCGATGGAAGCTCAGCAGTTTTCCTCTGAGGTATGTTTTTCATTTTGTGCACCTTGGACTATCTCTTGCTTTAAATTTTTTTTTTTTTAAGGGCTTCTAACCAGGGAAAAAAACAAATTTTATTTTGAAAGCCGCTCTAACTTACAAAGAACCCCAAGATTAGTTCTATTATCTCATGTAACATCACATTCCAATGTGCCATTTAACAGTGACTTTTCCAGTTCAAGCCACCGTGTTTACATCTAGTCACAACATACCAAAATTCAACTTGATGTTACTTGAAGTCAAAGTCATTAACAGCAAAAAATTGAAAAAATAAGACGCATATGACAAGAGTCCCTCTTTTTCCTCATTTTTATGATGATAAGGGTCAGCACAAAGAATATAATGCTGTCCTTGAGAACAGTCAATGAGTTTTCAATGCAGTAATCTTGTATCTTATGAAATGCCACTCTAGCCTAGGCCTGCTTTTAAGAGTAAGGTAACTTCGATAGCAAACCATGGCATATTTAGCATTCCAGCCTTCTAGATGAACTAGCAATCCAGTATCACGGTACAATAACTTCAAAACCACATATCAAAAAACCCCCTTTACCAAAAATTCAGTATGCATCTCCACTCTCATTGCAGAAAAGGACTTAATTTTCCCTTTTTAGCCAATAACGATAGAACAGGATCTCTCATTAATAAAGAAATATGGCTATCAAGAGATTAGAAGACATATTTTTGGTGAAAATACTACATTGACATGAACTACAGCATTCACTAATCTCAACATCTCAACACTAATAAAATAGCAAAAGGAATTATTTAGTGCAATTGATAATGGGGCTTTTATACTTACCCGAGAAGAGGAGAGGTTGCTCAACTCCGCAATTGAAACTTCATGGCTTATTACCTAGATCAATTCATACCAGTTGAGTTCACCCATTGCCAATAAGACTCTCCTTCTCTTCAGCAGATTAAAACCTAAAAATATTCATTCTATCTACGAATGGGGATACTACCTGTTTGCTCAGCGCTGTTTTGGGGCCTTTGACA
This sequence comes from Punica granatum, assembly GCF_007655135.1. Classification (NCBI taxonomy): domain Eukaryota; kingdom Viridiplantae; phylum Streptophyta; class Magnoliopsida; order Myrtales; family Lythraceae; genus Punica; species Punica granatum. Next base: position 29,173,542 of record NC_045129.1, read on the forward strand.
TCTGAGGATGGGGCAGTCGACGCCATAAGCAAGCTCAACCTAATGAAATTAAGACGGTTTGACACAGGTTACTGATTGATAACAGAAAAGGGCAGCGGCAACTAATCCTTGCAAGCATTTCAGTGATACAAGCCTCACTTATGGCAACCCACCCTACATTCTATTCTAATAAATTCACCCAAATGTCAATGTAATGACAGAGCTCACTTCGAAGCAACATACTCAGGGGAGAAAACTCCAAATACACCAACATTATCACCATATATCCCTAGTAAATTAATGCCTGAGAGTAGATCATCAAACACGTACACGAGTGATCGCATATTATTTTCTGAAACATTTTGTCTTACCCACAACATTTTGACATCCAACAATCATCCGGGAACAAAATCGTACCCACAACTTCTATCTATAACACGGATGACATGAAAAATGCGATTCAGTTACAGATACTGCCCCAATTACCCCCTATTTCAATTTATTTTCCCCGCTACCAAAACGAGTGATCCCCAAAGAGATTGATCAGCTCCAGAAACTGATTAAAAATTGCCAAGAGTGATAGAACTAAAAAATTATGCCAAAAGAATCATGCGAACTTTTCATAAGCCGCCTGTAATGGAGTAACTTACCGATCAAAATCGAACAATTTTCTGGGTTACTCTTTCATCAAACTCATCACAAGCATGTTTGGAGTAACCAAATTGAGCATATGCATATCAACAGACACATCCAAATCAAATCGCATGAACTCCTCATCTCATCCAACAACTCATATTTGCGGGGAGGGATTCGTTACAAAATGAAAGAAAAGAGCGAGCAAACTCACTACCGAGTGAAGAAGAAGATCGAAGAAAGAGGCTGAGACGAGAGCCCTAGGGAAGAAGTAGAAGGGCCAGCTCGAGTCGAGGCCGCAAGACGAGAGGATTCCGCGTCGTCGTCGCTCGAATGAAAGCTCACCCCCTGAAGGAACCGGCGAAGTTGAGCACGGCCGGCCGATAGCAAAGCAAGTTCCGGCCGTGGAACCGAGAGGCGGAAGCACTCGGAAGGGGACGAGAACGCTTGACACGGTAGGAAGCGGAGGAGACAGAGAGGCTTGCAAGATGGGATCGGGTCGCGCGGGGGTTGCTGCCGTGAAGGGAACAGAGATAGGCTTGATTAAAGCACGGGCGATCGAATCGAAGGGAGCTGCTGCTTACCGTCGAGAGCCGAACCAAAGGGGACGGTGTTTTGAAGAAGAGGAAGAAACAAGAGGGGAGGGAGTCACCCACGAGGCGCAACTCAATTGATAACGCTCTCGTATTCCAAGTATTAAATCGGGATTAGGTCCGGGTGTGCATGGGTACCGATGATATCCGAAATCATTCGGAATCTATCATAACGGATAGATTTCGAATAACTCATATTGAAAATAAGATAGAATTCAAATATTATATCAGTTTCGATTTTTACATAAAAACCTAGAATCGAAATCTAAACCGCAACTTAGATCCAGATAATAAATTTCCCCATTATATATATAGTTATATTTAAAAATATAGTCACTAATTTAAAAAAAAATTTAAATCTATATCAACATTCTATTTTGCGCTATTACTTATTATGGATGACACATTTTCGGTTTTATTTAGCCAAATAAAAAAATTTACAGGTTCCAACATGGTACAAAAAACCTGTGATATAATACAGGTTCCAGGTAACTTCCGGTTCCATGACTCAACATGGTATTGTTCAGTTCCAAAATCTTGGAATATGTTCCTTATAGTATAGGGTTCGAATATCGTGAACAAAACTGGGTATCCAGACCCGCACACCTCTAATTAGGTGTAAATATGGAGGAAATGTTTCCTTATTTGTTATGCAACCAGTTTAGTATAGGGTACTCCTCCAATACGCGGTGCCAAACTTAGGCTCTTGGATTCTCATGCAGCTATGTTTCAAATTAAATATTTCGCTACAAGATTCGAGCCCATATAATTAAGCCCTATGGGTTGCTACGCTAACAGACTCTTATTCCTTTTACTTATTAAAAAAAGGAAAAATTACAAAAATTCCCTTGTGATTTGAGCTTGAGACAAATTGGATCATGTGATTTTTTTAGCTCGCGCATAAGCGCGAGTTTTACATCTAATAATATGTAAAATGATAGATAAATATCGGAAAATAAAGCGAAGAAAGATTATGAATTTGAAAATATTTAAAATGAAAAAGAAAAGTTGAAAACAAATAGTAAATGTCAAAAGCCAATTTCCCCGACATATTTCTATCGAGAAAAAAGCATATGTACATATAAAAATGGGAAAATGACACTGTATATCACAGTTTGAAAACTCATTTTCACGATGCATCATATTTTGAAAAATTAACATGATGCATCACGAAAATTTTGAAAATTTTCACTGTGCATCATTTCCGTCAACTGATGGACGGAAAAATGACGTGGCACGTGAATTGGACGAACGGTGCCAATGTGGTCGTGCCAATGTGGTCGTGCCAACTCAGTTTGTGGGTCCTACTTCCTTATTTTACCCAGCCTTAATTTTTTCTTTCCCGCCCTTCTCTGGAACAGAGTGTCTTTTCATCTCCTCTTACAAATTAAGAGCAGAGTTTATCAAAACCCTAAATGTTTAAGGATCGGAGGAAGGATCGACGGAATTCCGAGAGAGAAAGCAGTCGATCGTTGGCTGACGTGGACTACTTGCGAGAAGAGGAGCAACGACTGGTAATGTAGGAGCAGATACAAGGATCAATAACATGTACTGTCTTATTCCATTTGCATCTGGACGATCTGAGTTGGTGTTGATGATGGCATTATAGTTCATGATGGTACATAAAATCATTTCTTTAGTTGCAAGAGGGGCAAAACTTGGATAAAGTTGGTGACTGGGAGTAGTTGGGGGCCTATCAGTGAATCGTGTCTTTCTTATCCCAACAGAGGAAGATAATGTAAGTTCAAAATCATAACTTGATCAACTAGTTTGGCATGATTTATTTGTCTGATGCTAGAATAAATGGTGTTTGTTGTTGAGTCTATACTGTCAGTGAACTTTCTGTTTTGTTATTATCGGGTGGGAACTAAATTTGGTATGCAACTATACTACGAAGGCCACATGAAACTAACTCCACCAGTTGAGTACATAGGGGGTACATGTTGTATATTAACCGTGGATGTTGATACAATGTTGTAGCATGAGATGAAGTGACATCTAAATGACTTTGGCTACAAAGAACCAAACAAAATGTGGTATTTACTTCCTAAAAGTAGTTTAGATGCTGGTTTGGTTCATATGAACACTGATCCTGAGGTGATGCCTATGGCTGAGGTTGGATTGAAATATGGAATAGTTACTATGTGTACTGAAGCAAATAGGATGGAAGATGGTGGTGATGATGGTATGGAAGCAGGGGTAGCAGGGGATGGTGATGAGGATGACACTGATGATGATGTTTGGGAAGTAGAGGATGGTGAAAAGGATGAGACTGAGATTGATGACTCTGAGTTAGGTGGGTATGAAGGTGTTAGTGATGGAGAAAATAAAGAGCTTACAGATGTTAGGGAGAACAGGCAAGCATTTAAAATGCAAACTAAGCAAGGGATGAAGAGATAGAGAATAAGGTCGACTAAGGAACAAACAGATCACAGTGCAGCAGAAAGTAGTATAGGAAAGGGGAGGAAAAAGTACAGACCATTCAATCCAAATTTTGATATTTTCAATATCACACTAAGTGAAAATGTAATATTTTCCAACGATGATTAGTTCAAGAAAGCTGTGAAGAGTTATGCCATTGTAAATGGCTTTGAGTTAATGTGGAAGAGGAGCTGTAAGATGCATATTGAGGTTCTCTGCAAAGAAAAACACTGTCCATGGAGAATTTATGGTAGTCGGACTCGTAAAAGAGAATGATATACCAATGAGCACACATGTTCTAGAGTTGCAAGGAATAAGGAGGCAATATATGAATGGTTGTGAATACATTTCATAGACAAGGTTATGCAAAATATGAACTAAAGGGTTTTAGACATAATGCGAGAGGTTATTGTCCAATTTGGAATCCAAGTGTCCAAAGTTACTTGCTACAGAGCAAGAGCACATGCAAGAAATCTTATGAGAGAGCACTATAATCTGCTGCCTACATATCTTGCTAAGTTGAAGAAAATTTATAGGGGAAGTACATTTGAATTAGTACTTGATAAGGATGGGCCTGACTGTGCAGCTAGGTTTAAGAGGTTATATGTATGCTTTGAGAGTTTAAGAAAGGGGTTTGTTGATGGTTACAGAGCTGTCATTAGTGTGGATGGATGTTTTTTAAAAACTCAACTTAAGGGGCAGTTATTAAGTGTTGTCGGGAGGGATGGAAATAATCAAATGTTCCTTGGGCTGTGGTAGAGGGTGAGAATGAACATTCGTGGAAGTGATTTTTTTGAACTCTTGATGAATGACTTGGGAATTAGAGATGGATTCGGGTGGACATTGATTGGTGATCAGTAAAATATACTTTTTTTGTTCAGTCATTCACTTGCTTTATACTCTTCCTTATCATTTTGTTTAATGATTGTGACCACTTTGATTTGTAGGGATTAGAAAAAGCTGTGAAGACACTTCTTCCACATGTTGAACATCGAGTTTGTGCGCGGCATGTGTATGCAAATTGGAAGAAGAAGCATAATGGAGTTGCTTTGAAACATCTTTTCTGGAGGTCAGTAATGAGTACAACTGAGGCAACTTATCTTAGGTTAATGAGACAGATGGAAGTTATTTAAAAAAAAAATAGCTGATGCATTTAGACATATTGATGTTATGAAGTTTTGTAGGGCTTATATAAATGACTGGAATGCATGTGAGGTTATTGATAACAACATGAGCGAATGTTTTAATGATTGGCTACTAGAAGCTAGGACTCTTTCCCTTATAGATATGTTGGAGTCTATTCAAACATCAATCATGCAGAGGCTGGTTGAAAAAAAAAAAGAATTGTTTACTAGTTGTAATGAAGATATTTGTCCTAGACCTTTAAAAAAACTTGAAGAGGCTAAGTTACAGAATAGGGTTTGTGTGACACAATATGGGGGTAACAGTAAGTACCAGATTGTTGAATATGGGGATAGATATGTTGTAAACTTAGATAGATGGACATGCTCATACAGAAGGCGGAATCTCACAAGAATTCCTTGTAAACATGCGGTTAGTGCTATCTACCATCGACGTGAACAACTAGAACACTATGTCAATGGGTTTTTGAAAAAACAAATGTACTTAAAGGCATACTAGCATCTTATTGAACCATTGAATGGCCAAAATGAATGGATAATGGTTCAATTTGATACTGTATTTCCTCCTACTGTTAAAAACCTTCCCGGTAGAGCAAAGAAGTCCAAGAATAAGGACCCACATGACAAAGAAGACAGGGAAAAGCAAATAGCTTCATCATCAAGTGGCCAAGTAAATATTGATTTTATTAATTCATGTGTATTTAATGGTACAGATTTTGTCATGCTTACTACGATGTTGAACAAGCTAGGAAAATAATGAAAAAGGGCATGGATGAGCATGTTGTGCAAGAGGCCATGAATGAGCATGTGGATATACCATCAACTGGAGAGCAAGCATCGCCATCTGAACTTGAGGTGATGACAGTGGCGTCCATGCATACTCTTTTCCAATATGTGCAAGAGGACCTGATGATAATAATCTGTGCAAGATGACCTGATGATGGACCCTGCTGTGCAACCACCAACTAGGCAGCCATTATCATCATCCCAGCCCTCATCAGGATCGAAGCCCACAAATTATATCAGACATGGTTCTGTTGAAGGTTGGAGACCACCAAAGATACAGGCAATGGCAACACATCTTAGCTCATACTCCTTTCTATTTTAAGTTTACTGGTTTTATAAGTTATTTTACATGTTCAAAAGGCAAAACAACCTACTATTGAGCAACAGATATTCAAAGAACTTAACGTAGCTCAGAAAGGGGTTGGAGTACTGTATGGAGATAGTGGATGTAAGCATTGTTTAATTGAGATATCATCATTGATTGTCTTTTACCTATAATGATGATGTGCATAAATGTGAATCAAGTGCTTGGGCAGCCATTCAGGACCAGTTATGTTAGCAAGTATAGTGGGCAAATCTCCACAGGAAGAGACGAACAAGTCCATCAACCTAGAAGACCATTGACCATAGCACAAAGAAAGCCATTGGAGTCAGCCTCTACTAAGGATGACCTGTGCAAAGAAAAACATGATTAGCTTCAGTTTGTGTGAGATCATTTTGTGTAACTTATTGTTGTTGTTTATAGGACAAGTGGATGTTTTGATTTAGGCTAATTTGTGTAAGTTTTTTGTGTGGTTTCTGGAACAAGTGGATGGCTTGGTTCTAGCTATTTTGTGTAACTTTTGTTGTACAGTTTATGGGAGTCGTTGATGGATTGGTTTCACCATCTTTTCATGACTGTCTTTGTTGGTATATGAATACTTAATAGATTAATAAAGTCTTTGTTGTGTCCCTTTTCATAACTGTTTGTCTCTCTTAATATGCCAATATTAATACAGTTTTTATCAGTAGTATTGTTTGAGGAATGGATGAAACTTCACAAGTACCTATTGGGCGGACCAATGGTACAAAAAGAGGCATTTTATCCATTACAAATCAATACACAAAGTCATGAACAATAGTACAGAAAATACCAATTTATACATTTTTCCAACAGTACACAAAGTTGTCTTGCCAATATTGGCAGCACATACACCCAAACCAAACCAGTACAATCAAATCAATACAATCTTCACTACATTAGAACAGTACTTTTGTCACGGCAAATATAAGGATTTTTCACTTTTCATGCCTCCATAGACCTAAACCAATACAATCATACACATAAGCATGATCAAAAGTGCAACTTTCATCAATCAAATCTTGTTCCAATTTGACTTTGCATCTTCTAGTTGCAACCTCATTCCCATGATCTCTTTCTCCATGTTGTTATTTCTCCATTTCAATGCTTCCACCTTATCATCAACTGTCGATAACTTAACAAGTAAAATCTCATTCTTTTCTTTTATTAACTTTAGCTTTGTTGCAAGGCCTTCATTCTCTTTAATCAAACACCTACTAACATCATTTGTGTGCTTTGTGTCCTCATGATCATACCATTCGAAATATTTGCAATCATCATGCCAAAACAACCAAACTAGCAAACTCATCATCATATCATGATGCATTAAACCAAACTCACAAACTCACTATCATATCATGATACATTATACATAACCTTCCAGCATAATCGAGCTCGGGAGAAATCGAATCGAGCTAAGGAGAAATTGATAAATCGACAATGCTTACAAACCTTCCAAAATTTGCACTGCAAGAATCTTCTCCCCGGGTTCTTCTCACTCCATGAAGTCAGCATTATAGCTTTAACTCCATGACGACATTCTTTATCACCTCGAGACACACTGGACGATATTGGAGAAGACTCCCTCATCTCAATCGATCCACTTGAGACCATTTCTTTGACAGCAATTATGCTCTGTACTATGCAACAACTAGCAACAGATGAAGCAAAATTAATATTAGAAAACGCAAAGGATCAGTCATCACCACTTCTTTTTCCCAATACCAGATGAGAAAGACAAATGGAGCATCGACCTCAGGATTACCCATCACCACTTCTCTTTACCGATTGCACGTGAAATCAGGGGAAATGGAGATGCAAACAAAGCACTGAAAATGAAATGAACCATATCAGCTGGGGAAGACAAACGAAGCATCGATCTCTTTGTCGCCGATTACCTCTTCCCTGAAATTGGGGGGAATGGGCGATTTGAACTGAAATTTGAGAAAATTGAACCATAATTGGGGGAAATGAACCCTAATTGAAGGAATTGAACCTAATAAGCATTGAAATGAAAATGCACTATACCAACTGAGGAAGACAAACGAAGCATCCATGGATTTGCCGCCGATTATCTCTTCTCTGAAATTGGGGAAAATGGGGGAATTGAAGTTCAATTTGGGGGAATTGAACCCTAAACGAATCGAACCTAAGACCGTTTAATTAGGGCGGGAGAAAGAAGGGATTGGGACCGAGATGCTGAGTTGGTACGACCACATTGATACCGTTTGTCCAATCAACGTGCCACGTCAGCTTTTCGTCCATTAGTCGACGGAAATTATGCATAGTAAAAATTTTCAAATTTTTCGTGATGCATTGTATTAATTTTTGAAAATATTATGCACAGTAATAGTTGTTTTCAAACTTTGATATGTTGTGAAATTTTCCCTATAAAAATTCACATCATCTTTTCCGTCGCGCCCTTCTTCTTTGTTTTTTTTTCCTCCTCCAAATTTCAAAAGCAAAAAAAGGAAAGAAAAAGAAAGGAAACCCTAGCTCGTTCCTCCTCCTCCTCCTCCCTTACACCCCGAAATTCCATCTCCTCGCGTGTTTGATTCTTGTGAATTGTTGCCATTCGTCGATTCTCGCGTTTCTGTGATCCGATGCTTCGAATTGCGTATCCCTCTCAATCCACGTAAAGAATATTATCTTCAATTGAGCCCCGTTCAGCTCGGATTTTTCGCTCCTTTTTTGATCAGCTTCGAATGACGATTCTGCTGGGACCTTGATTGATTCAAGCAATTGGCGAGGTTTTAGAGAGCGGAATTGAGAGAGGGAGATGGGTTCGAAGCTCGAAGGGCCATCCGCTCCGGCGATCCGGCGAGACCCCTACGAGGTGCTGAGTGTGTCGAGGGATTCGACTGACCAAGAGATTAAAACTGCTTATCGGAAGCTCGCTCTCAAGTAAGTGCCTTCCTTTCTTTCATTATTACATGTTCAAATTATTCCTAGTAATTTGTGTCTTTTGATTCAATTGATCGGTCGGAAGTGGGATTCTGAATCTGAATTAGGAGCTTAATCTTTTCAATGTGCGTGTCGGCATTGATTTCGAAATTCAGGGTCCAACTGTTTAGTCTTTAATAGTGTAGTTTACGATAGCAAGCAGTGGCCTTTGTGGTCAATTAGTTGCATTTGGTGTATGAAGCTTTCTGGTGTATATAGTCGATGGGCGGGCACTGCTGATAGAGCAGCAGACTCTTTTCAGCATTATGCTGTCGTTTTGAACTTTCTCATGACAAAATGAGCTTGCATTGCGGGAGGTTCAATCATAGATGCATAGTTAATTGATCCCAAATTTCACAGAATGGTCCCTATAGCTCCACCGCCTTCAGTGAGATTTGGGGATTGTTCTACCACTGCTGTTGCTGCAAAGGCCTTATCTTGTTGGGAGAGATATTTTATCGTCAGGATATTGTTGTAAAGTGAAATAATACAAAATGACATACCACATATTTGCAAATATGAGGAAACGGCTTTCCTTTATTGTCCTTATTGTTTTTTAGGATCTCTAGTTTTTTCATTGATACCCTCTCCAAGAACATTACTTTTTGATACTTAAGCACCAGGTTTTGCTTTTCCTTTTTCCTATCTGGAATTTTTTTCTGTGTGAATTTATTTTTCACAAATATGCTCTTAGCAGGAGATGAACAAGCATTTCTTTACATTTGAAAAACTATAGCAGTTGCATCTAGTGATCTAGTGGTGATTGAGTTTCCGTCGTTGTATACTTTTTATTTTTTTGAAATTCCAATTCAGTACGCAAATGATTGTGACTATTGCGTTGGCACTGTGATATACTTAATAAAGCATGAATAAAATCATAATTTTTCTTTTGGAGAAATGAAGCACGCAATATGTCGTATTATCTGTACGTGTGGTTGTTTTCCATCGCTTGTGAATATGGCGGTTCATAGCACATAAACAAAAGCACAGAAAGTTATGCAGAATCAATATGACTGAATGTTATTTCTTTTCACTAATTTAATGTCATTCCTGAGTTTTGTCCTTTTTACCGCATTAGTCTTACTTATCCGCACTTAGGTTTCCTCAATTTTTGTCCAGTGGAATCTTAAAAAGATTTGATGCAGTTTTTATATATTTTTTGTGGATAGGTATCACCCAGATAAGAATGCCAACAATCCCGAGGCTTCGGAGCATTTTAAGGAGGTTGCGTATTCATATAGTATCTTGTCTGACCCTGAGAAGAGAAGGCAATATGACAGTGCAGGGTTTGAGGTATTCTTTATTTCTGCCCTTCTCTCTTGATAATATATCAGAGTTTGGCACTAGGAGATAGAGCTTTGTAAATGGTTTCTGCTTTTAATGAAAAAATGTCCGGACATTCATATCGATATGTTTGGCTATTGGAGCTTCATATGCATATGGTGTTATATATCCGTTTCCTAATGAAGTATCATAAGACTTCCCTAGGTTTATATGGTGGGGTCTCTATGTAGCTTTCTAGATTTTGCACTTTTTATTAGGGAGAAAAAGGTTGACAGTAAATGTGTTTCAAGTTGCCATGTCTTTCACTTTCTTCAGACCATGTTCTAGTGGGATAAGAAGCATAGAAATTGGGATTAAGGTTTGAGAATCATTCCACAAGCAACTTGTTATCCCAGGACTGATAAGTTGGTAGGATTGCATCTTAAGGGGCTGATAGTTCTCCGACGATGGTTTTATTATCATGACCAATGTGGTCTGTATCTGTATCATTTCCTTAAAGAATGGGATACTTTTTTGTAGTTTACCTAATTAGTATAAGATATTTGATTTGAATGTCATCTTTCTTTTGATAGGGAAAATGTAAATATCTTGCTATGACATGTGTAGTTTTCTTTGCTTAAGAAACCCATCTATTGAATTATGCATGTCTAGTTGCCTAGGAAAATAGCATAATGCTCATTTAGGTTGTTCTTCCTGAACTTGTTATATGAATGACGATTACTAGCATAGTCAACTCCATTGAATGGATGCTAATGGTATGCCATGAATGGAGGGATCCATATTTCAAGCATGTAGTTTCCCACTTGAGCTGTCTAGAGGATGATCTTGGTCTCTGATAAAGTTTAGGAAATTTGCCTCTATTTTGGACATCAACCTCCATTACTTGGAAAGTTAACTCTCTTCTTGCTTAAGGATATCAGCTTTTCTCAATCTTATCAATATTGATGAACTTGATCAGGCTCTTGATGCTGAAGGCATGGATATGGAGATTGACCTATCTAACCTGGGGACTGTCAATACAATGTTTGCGGCATTATTCAGGTAAATTATCTTATGGTATAATTTTGTAGTCTTGTATTTGGTAAAATTGTAAGTTGCACTCCCTTTGATTTGCAGCAAGCTTGGTGTGCCCATCAAAACAACTATATCTGCTAATGTTCTTGAAGAAGCTATGAATGGAACTGTAACCATTCGGCCCCTTCCAATTGGGACATCTGTTAGTGGAAAGGTGCTTGTCCTGTCCTTTGCTGTGTCTGTGAAACGTTTTCTGATGGGTATATAATCTGATTTACCCCTGATTTCTTTTTATTTAGGTTGAGAAACAATGTGCACACTTTTTTGGTGTAACAATCAATGAACAGCAAGCTGAGGCTGGAATAGTGATAAGAGTCGTATCCACAGCTCAGAGCAAATTCAAGGTTGTGCAAATTCGTTCCTTCTCTGCATGTTAAAGCGAAGAAATTTATCAATATTTTTCTCTGAATCTAATGTGGAGTTATCATTTCTTGTATTTTGGCCATTCAGTTGCTCTATTTTGAACAAGATGCCCATGGTGGTTATGGCTTAGCCTTACAGGTACAAAACTTTCAGAAAATTCTCTCTCTCTCTCTCTCTCTCTCTCCCTCCCCTTTTATATGAACTTGCTGGGACATCCATGTACTGCTCTGACTGTTCGAATTGTCTAGTTTGTTGATCGGTAACTTAGAACTCACCTTTATTTTCCCTCAATATATTAACAAACCATATTTGGAACTTTTTGCATCAACTGGAAGTGGGTGTTCCTTGTGGATTTATTATGCAGTTTTCACAGAAACGGTCATTAATTATATGTTGAATTATTTAAAACTGATTGCGTCGCTTATCTATTTAATATCAATGGTGATGCATCTTTCTGTTCTGTAATTCTCTCAACTTTATGCTCCAATTTTTTCGATTGGCATTTGTTGGAATTTATTGTTTCAGTTGGAGTAATATTATCCATGGTGTATATAGGAAGACAGTGAGAAGGCAGGCAAGGTCACATCAGCTGGGATGTATTTCTTGCATTTTCAAGTGTACCGACTCGATTCAACTCTGAATGCAGTGCGTTTCTTCTATTGCCTCTTACTTGTTAAAGTTCCTCAAAAGGAAAGCTGTCTCTTTTGTTTGCTGAAGAAACTCTCTATCATCATTTGGCTCTGCAGTTGGCGATGGCCAAAGACCCTGAAGCTGCCTTCTTTAAAAGGTTGGAAGGTCTTCAACCTTGCGAGATTTCAGAACTGAAAGCTGGAACCCATATTTTTGCTGTTTATGGTCAGTTAAAAAATATATTCATCCGTCCAGAGTTCTAAGTACAGTCATCCAAAATTCTGTCTTTATACTGTCTCTTTTATTGACCTTCAGTGGAAATTTTCAGGAGACAACTTTTTCAAGACCGCCTCCTACACAATCGAGGCTCTTTGTGCAAAATCCTATGAAGATACAAGTCAGAAGCTTAAAGACATTGAAGCTCAGATCTTAAGGAAGAGAACTGAGCTGCGCCAATTTGAAACAGAATATAGAAAGGTTTCTCTTCCTTCCTTCCTTCCTACCTATTCTCGATTTTAGAATAAATTTTGCGCTTATAGTTTGGCGGTACTTATGTTTAGGCGTTGGCACGCTTCCAAGAAGTAACGAATAGATACAGCCAAGAAAAGCAGTCTGTAAGTTTCCTTGCTTCACATATTATTCAGACATCTGATTAGATTGCTTTGCTTCTTGTTCGATGTCTTTTCCTTTGGATAGATATATATTGTTGCGTTTGATTCGCTATCTAGAGTGTTAGACTAAGATTTTGAGCTTCAGAGTATTTTATTCTCTCTTCAATCCAGGACGCCACTTTTTCCCCTTTATACAATGCATGATTTGCATGTGTCACGAACTCGGGGGCTTGGTTTTTATGTTAAGCCGCGTTTTGTTTTTCCTGAAACAAGTTAACAGCTGACCTTGTTAATTATATTTACATTTCATAGTTAAAGGATACAATGTTTCTGGATGGCAATTCCATGCTTAATTCAACCAAAGTTATATCTTTGGTTTAGTAGGTGCTTTGTGCTTCCATTTTTATTGTATTCATTCGAACAAAATGAATATAGGTGGATGAGCTGCTGAAAGAGCGAGACAGTATCCACTCTTCATTCACCGTGGCCAAAATACCCAGCAATAGTGGTCCTGCCAGCCATCTAAGTAATGGAAGTAGTGGTAGTAGCAGCAGTAGTAGGATTCCAGGCGAAGAAAGTCCTGGTGAAGACGGAACTGCTGATGGGAAGGATAAATCAGGCAAGAAGAAATGGTTCAACCTTAATCTCAAGGGATCTGACAAAAAGCTCGGGTGAAGCTTCTTCAAGACATTCTTATAGCATGAGAGCTCCTTATATTACAGCATTCAAAAGGTTGTCGGCCCTCTCTGTCTCTCCAGCTGTTTTGCTGTTTTGAAGCCATGCCTTGTATTTCTGATGCAGTTCCTCTCTCTCGTGCATGCTTTCTTGGTTTGTATTTCCTTTGCCGGTTCTCCATTCTTTGTTCATATATCTCATTGTATCTCGAGCTACCGCTAAAGGTGCTATTCAGTGCTTTGGTTTAGCATGTGCATGAGAAGATAAGGGAATGGTTAGTTTTGTGCCATGAGCATACCGGCTTCAGCATGTAATGTTGCTCACCTTCAAAGTCATTGTAGCATATCCTCAATATGTGGTAATTATTAGACATGTTGCATATTTATTTATTCTAATGCAGATTTTGGTCTAGTGTTTTGCCTTCGTGATGAAAGGATGCAAATATTGCAAACTAAATTTGGTGCAAAGAAAGATAGCGATGTTGAGGATCTGAACTCTGTAGCATTTGCATTTTCTTTGGTGAATGATGTTTCAGGTCGGACTCGGCAGCAGCTTCCGACCATCATTTGGGTTTTGAGTTTTTGAACTTCAATTTCCTGACCTGTACTATTCTAAGAAAACATGATTCGGTTCATTTGGCCTCGGAGATGAAAGTTTACTCCACTTCATTCTAACCTAATAGGGGCAAAAGTATATATTATATAATATATGGGAAAATTTATTATTAAAAGATAATGTAATAATAGTTAGGAAGAAGTAGATAGAAGAAATTATTATTAAATAAGAAAAAAGATAAAATTATATATGTATATATATATATGGATGTAAAAATATATGGAAAGTTTATTATTATAAAATTGATTGTAATAATAATTAGTAAAAAGTATGAGCCTGAATTTTTTTTAGTGGGTTGACTCGACTCGGTTGGATTAGTGGAGATCCAATTGAGTTTCTGGATATTAGGGTTTATATAATAAAAGTACAAGTACAAGTGAGAATTTATTATTAAATGAGAAAAAAGATAAAATGGTAATGATTATATTGTTAAATTGTAGTAATGATAAAATAGAGTAGAATATTGATTGTGAACGCCAACGTCACCTTACATGCTTTCTGTTATATTATAATGTGTACTGGTTATAGACCTATGCTTTGTGCAGAATTTGTGCATATTATTGAAAAATTTAAAATTTATGGGGGAAAAAAATTATATTTAAGACCAATATATTATTTACCCTTCTCATTGAAAAAATGTATCATCATAGAGCCTCTTAAAGCGCATCATCATCATAGAAAATTGAGCATATTTGAGACCCCGTTTGGAGAAAAGGGAAAAATCGGGCTTTGGCCACAATGTTTACCGGAACAAAATGAAGATAAAAGGGCGGGAATTCCCTTGAAGAAATCCAACTATGAGAGAGACGGAGGCATGCAGATGCCTAATGATCAATAACCTCATGATCAATCAATCCGCATACTAATGAGAATATTAATTATTCAAATGAAAATTGAAAGTTGATTATTTTGGTTCTTATAGTGTATAAGGAAGTTAATATCAGCATAATGATAACTTTTTTTCGGGTGATGAAGAATTTGTACATGCCATTAAGGTCAAATTTCTTTACATTTAATCATTTTTTGTATTTTTACCGAAAAATTGTATTCGTATTTTAAAAGGATATTTCATCTCCTTTGTCAAAGATATAAAGTACGACTTTACATCATGGTGATTATTGTTCTTCATATCCTCTTTTGCATTCCACGCTTTCGATTATTTTTTTCCTTCTATTTTTCCACTTTTTCTTCAAAATCCAAGTTCCTTTTTCTTATCCACTTAGAAAAATTACTTTTTCAAAAGTAACTATTCCTCTCCCAAGTACTAAAAATTAGTTCATCTGATTTCTTCTCTAGATTGGCTACCTCAATGCCGGTCCCTTGGGAGACAAAATGGCATTTCTTCTCTAGAGAGCTACCTCATGTCGTTCCTTAAGGGGAAAACGGCAACAAAAAGTTTTTTTTTTAATGTAACAATAATTTCTTAGTTCTAGATTTGAAATTTCAACTTTTACTCACTCTTTTGAAATTTCTTCTCTCAATTTTTGGTTGAAAATCCAAATATTTCTCAGTATGTCGTTCTGTTTTGGATAATGTTTCTCACTAATATATGCAGGTAGCTGAGCATATTCTAATAAATGGCATATATAGTTATGGATATGTAGTACGCCACTAAAATTGATTATTCTCCAAGAGTAAATCAAAAATAAGAATAAGAAGTAATTTGTTTTATTCTCTCAGGATTCAAGAAAAAATAATTTTTTTTAATATGCAATACAACATTAAAAGATGATTCTTTGTGGGTAAAAATTAAAAAACCACTTTAGTCCTAGGTTAGAATTCCTTAGCCAAAATATATATTTGTAAGTTCAATATTCATGCAACGGGTGGGTTACATAATAAATAATTCAATCTTAATTGTTTGGATAAATTACACTGGTAATTCAAAAAGTTTTAATAATGTATCAGGTTAATTCAAAAAGTTTTTTTTGTTACATGATGGTACAAAACGTTTTAAAGTTGTAACATGATAGTACAAATTGTCATCTTGCCATTGACGCCGTCAAGCCAACACTGATGGTGCAAAACCGATTTTTGTGGGATGTTACATGATAATGCAAAATGTTTTGAAGTTATAACTTAATAGTACAAAATGTTTTACGTAAGTTACATGATGATGTAAAATTTACAGTCTTGTAAATGATGACTTGATGGCGTCAATAGCGAGATGACGGTTTGTACAATCATGTTATAACTTTGAAACATTTTGTACCATCATGTAGCAAAAAAAACTTTTTAGACCAACCTGATACATTATTAAAACTTTTTGGACCACCAATGTAATTAACCCTAATTGTTTTAGTTATATTTCAAAAATTTCATGAAAAGATATTCCTTTCTTCTATAGTATACTAATTATATCCAAATATCTTCAAGAATTTTGATCAATTCATATATTACAATAATGTTGGAGAAGCAGAAGAAAAATAGTGTTGTAACGTTTTAAAATTATCATTTTTCAAACTCGATAAAAAAAATAATAACTATAACTTTTTTTCATTTCACTTACTTTCCTGTTATCTTTTATTGTTGTGTGTAATCTCTTCAGAACTCGATCTCTTTGTCGTACTCTATAATATTCTCTTAATTTAGCTTTCTAATGAGTTATCAAAAAACAAAGTATTGAGGATAATTTTTATTTCTTAAAAAAAATCAAAAGTTACCATATGTTGTATTATTCATAGTCAAATCTCATATATTAAATTTCGTAAATTTGAATAATTTTAGCTAAAATGAATCATTATTTCCATTAGAGATTTACTTAATTGAAATTTTATAAGATTTAAAATAGTTTTAAAACATTATGCAATAAAATTTAAATTCTTATAATTATAATTTTTATTTATTTTTGTAATATTATGAATATTTATTTACTATTGAAATAATAATAATGATTTGAATTAATGTATTCTTCATTTTCATATGTGCTACCGTTATTTATAATAATATGTCTTATTAATGAATTTTTATTTAACATATTAATCTATGAATTACAATATATTTACATTTTACCCCATTTATTATTCAACATTGGCGCGACAAAATTTACAATGAATTGGCATTGATATTGATAGTAAAAATACTATTATGAGATCATTTAATGCAAACAATTTGTAGATTTTATCTTTTATAACCGATTTATTAGAGTTGAGAGGTGGGAAAATGACAGTTTAATAAAGAAACTTTTAAATTGAGATTATCAAAATTGAGATTCTTTCTGTTTTTAATAAAGAAGTTCCTTCATTTTTTTAAAACATATGCCTTATTTATATTTTTTTAATTGTAAAATAAAATATCTGTGTTTTTCTTTCAATTTTCGAACTTTTAATTTAAGGAACTTTTAAATTTTCTAATTGAAATGCATATACTAGACTCCTACCTATTAATTGCATTGGGATGACTCAAATTATTATTATTATTATTATTCTCTCTTTTTTAATATATACTAAACTTGTACTCACGTTATGAAAGCATTTTTTATTTTTAATTTTGAACATTGGCTTATTTTGTGATATCTTCTATTACAAATACAATAAACTTTTATAATATTTAAAAATGAAGATCTTTTATAGAAAAAAGTTTCAAAGTGTTTTAATTACAACTAAATTAATTGGTAAATTGAATAAGAAAGAAGAAAAGAGAAATGCGCGAGCGAACTGAGAGAGATGAGATGGGGGGGGGGGGGGGGGGGGGGGGGGGGGACAAGGGGGTGGGTTGTGGGGATGCTGGCTTGCTTGGGAATATGATTTAACTTAATTTAATTTTAATTTACTTTTCTAACAATTCAATAATATGATTATTACTTTTTAAATTTTTTCTTCAATTTAATAATAAAGGCGCCACAGACTTTTCTTAGCGAGGATTATAATTAATTTTAAATACAAAATTGGAACTATTCATTACTTTTCACTCAATTCAACAACACAATTATTACTTTTTTAATATTTTCTTTAATTTAATAATAAATTCTCGGACATTTTTTTCATATATATTATTACAATTAATTTTTTAATACTAAAATTTTCCAACTATTCATTAATTTTCACTCAATTCAACAACACAATCATTACTTTTTTATTTTCTTTTTCAATTTTAATAATAAATTTTCTCAATTGCTTTTATCTTCATCCAGTGAAATTAAATTAAATCAAATTAAATCAAATTCTATTCTATTACCAAACGCAACATTAAATGAAATTACAAATTTATCCTAAATCTAATGGTTATAATTAATTGGACATTACATGTTCTGCGCAATTCGAGAAAACGGAAGTTAGATCAAAGGAATTCTTCCCCTTTTATAATGTGATTAATTAAATGTTGTGTAACTAACAATATCTCATCACAAAATTAGAAAAGAAAATTTTTTTTTATTCGAATCTTATCATAATTTTTTTTAAAAAAATCTTTTTATTAAAATTATATAAAAATTTAAAAATTTAAAAAATCGAGAAAATCTCATTTAACTATCCAGCATTGGCCGAGCTCACCATGTTTCTGCTTTCATATATATATATATATATATATATTCAGCATCTAGCTCACAACAGTGTATTAATCAAAATTATATAGGATATATGCTTAAGAAGTTACGATATTTATTCAAAATTGAGGCTACTACTAAAGCCTTCGGCGAAGGCTGTTCCTCCCTTTCAGCTTCAGGGGAGTTGCCTTTAATTTCTACGATAGGATTTTTTTGGTCCGCCTATGAAGAACCCGACCCGATTCGGTCCGAGTTCGGAACCCGACTCTCTCTTGTGGATTGAATATGTCGACCGGAATTATTCTCCCATTTGATGTGTGAGAATAATGGCATTCAATTGCCCGTTACAAATCACTTGTAACTCCCGGAATAATTTCACACCATTAATCTCGATTAATGGTAACTATTGGCAGCACAAAAAATATTTAGTCATAAATGCTACTATACTATGCGGGTGCATATATGAAGGTGTGCGGCAGTGTGTGGCAGTGCATGCATGCGTGCGTGCATGTGGCAGAGCACCGTTGAGAGAGAATCGTGCGGGTGTGTGTGCTCTTATTAGAGAGTTCGTGTAAGTCTGTACTTGTGCTGTGGAATATGATTAGTTCCCTATGGATTTCGTAGCCCGGATCCATCGCCCGTGCCATTTGTATTCGTTCTTATAAGTTATTCGGTACTTGATCAAGTCCATGAGACATATTCCTGGAAATCCGATAAAAACACATAGAGATAATTCGAATTTTATCTCGGTTAATTATTTCGAGTAATTAACATTTGGATCATGTTTTCCAACAACTACTGTTTTAATCCTTTTTCTTCCCCTTTTTTGGCCAAAACAGGGGGAAAAAAAAAGAAACAGAGAGAGAGAAAAAACTAAAGCTTTTCTTATTTCCGCTATTGCGGGGTCGAGGGGCTCTTCGACTTCCGAAGGAGCTAGGCGATTATCCTTGAACTTCATACTAGTCCGATCATGTCATTAACAACAGCCACATATATATATATATATATATATATATATATATTCATTAAGATCAATTTAACGAACTTTTAAGATTATCCATTCAAACTCAAAATCACAAGCTCATATTTCAACTGTTAAAATCACAGGAGAAGAAAATTAATATCATACTCATGTAATATTTTGTTATGAATTATCGTCTGAAAACATATACGTATACACATGTTTGTATATACGTTTTAGACCCATTTAATTAATATTCATGTGAATTTGTTTTATTAAACAATTAGTATATTATATTCTTTTGTTCATGTGCTCCTATCTATAGGGACAATATGATCAGCAGTCAGCACATTAATTATCTTATATATATTATTATCTAAAAGCCATTATGGAGAATAAATTTCAAAAATAAAAAGACACAAACATCGTGTGTGTGTGTGTGTGTGTGTGTGTAGACAAGATTCCTCTCTGTTGCAAATTAATAAACTAAACCCGGCAAGGACACGAAATAAATGATTTCTTTCCGTTGAAATCACGGATGGGGCCACCCCCCTTATACATTAACTGAGGCTATTTATCATTACGGTGTCAATTGATTCTAGTCACGACATGGTTTGAATGAATCTGAATCTCTGCATTGCCATGAAATCAGTCCTTTAGAATCTCAGTTTACCAATGAACTGAACCAATATCTTGCAGTTAAAATATTTGTTCTATGTACCCGGATATCTGAAAGCGTATCGGTCTTCGACTACTTTAGTTTGAATCGGATTGGTCTCTGTTAAAGGGTAAAAATCTCATAATATAAATTTTATACAATCACAAAACTCAAATCCGATCTAGACCTTATTTAAAAAAAAATAAGTGGTCGACTATTTGAATGAATGGACATTAATTTGGGCTTAAAATATTTGTCATGCCCGTCTATACCTCTGATCGAGATGGTTAATTTGCTTCGCGCACATCCCAACACCAAGGAAGAAATACTTGCATTTGAGGGAGGGAACATGTCTCAAGAAGCACACCGTCAGTCTAAAAACCTTAATCTGATCCAACATGGGAGACCACACCAAAATAAAGGTCTCATTAGCATGATATTTCAATTAATATTGTTGCCTTATCCGTACTTGGCTAGCTAATTATCAATTCTTCCTGATTATCTAGTTCACTACTTTGAGAACATGGAAAAGCTAATGCTTCTCATGTAAACCCAAAAGCCCAAGCTGATCTCACCCAAATCGCCCAAATTATTCGCGTTCGGGTATGGCCTCGAGTTTCAAACTAGGAACTGATCATTTGACCAGACCCAATACAAGGATTTTTTTCCCTGTGACGAAGGAGGTTCAAGGCCTAGCTAATACGATGAAAGAACAATTCTAAATAACAAATAAAGAAACATTGATAGTCCCATGAGATATCGAACCTGCGATCTCCAGGTGAACAGACGAAGATATGCGCCACTACATTATACTAGATTTCTCTTTGATACAATATGTATATATATTGATATAACTATCATGCAATAAAATAAAAACTCTTGTTTTAAATTAGATTGTGGGGCGAGTAGAGTGCGTTTTCTTATCCTCAGCCACCCTCCTTTTTTTAATATATTCTTTGAATTTGTATTAATTTTAATTATTTTTTTCGTACTTAATATTCGGAAGTTCACTAGATCCGATTAATTTATAAATATGTGGTGGCAAGTGGGATGGATTTTCCCACCCTTAGTCACACACCCTCTTTTTCTTTTTGTATTTTATATATATATATATATATATATATTAATTTTTATTATTTTAAGTATATAATTTTCTTTGAGTGTACATACTTTATATTCGGAAGTTCACTAGATCCGATTAGTTTAGGTTCGAGCGACATTGACCTACTAAAGGATAAATGCATGGATTGGCTGGCGAATTTTGCTCTCTCATTGCCTCTAGAGGTTCATAGATATGACAACTGTCCTGCTAGACTTGACCTTGTCATATTTGGAGACCTTGTTGGGACTACCATGCCTTGTCTTTGTATTTCTTAACTACGTTTAATTTTAAATGTAATTGGGCTTCGACCCCTAAATTCATCCAAAAAAGGATAAGCCTCTCTTGATCGTTAAATCTAATATTTTAACATAGAAGTATTGTTTATTGCACAAAATATTATGATAAACTAAACAAATGATGAAAAAATTTTCGACTTCCAGCAACGCGCGACATTGCACCCTAACATTCTTTCATGTTAGTTTCAGTTGTTTTGTTTCTTTCTCGCCTTCTATATCATCTTCATTCTCATTTATATGACTCTTTGTGAATATTTTTTCAGCTATGAGCATATGTTTGTATTATGATTTGAATTCGGGCTAATGGAAAATCGACCCAAAATAACTCGATCAACCAAGGGTTGGTTTTCTCCTTCAATTCGGTAAGGTTCTCAAGGATGGATTTTGAGATCGTTGACTCAAACAAATCGGTCCTCGGAATTTTTTTCTCCAAACCTGCTCATACTCAACCAGCAATGAACCTCTTTTTTTTTTTTTTTCCCGAGTTACAACGCGGCCTGTGATTCGTCTGGAAGGAATAAATGGGAGAGCAATATAAAGAAGCGGAGAATTTCACTGATAAAAATCAAACCCATGAAAATTTCAAGTCGAGGGTGATGCTGACGATCAATGCCACTTTAATAAGTGATTGTATGACTGGAAATTTTGAAGGGAGCGTTTGGTTTCAGAGTTAAAGTAACTTTGATTTTGATTTTGATTTTAATCGTGGAAAAAGACAAATGAGATAGTATTATAAATTTGATTTGGGAAACGTGTGTTTTTGTTGTGTAGTGGGTAGAGTTAAAATCAAAATCATAATTTTAAAATCTGATCATGAAACCAAACATGCCCTGATCAGTCACCAAATTTTGCAGACAAGTGAAAAATAATCTCACTAATAGATTTTGTATGTAACAGATATACCACGTGATATTATGTCACAAGGCACATAAAAATTTTTATTTTTATCAACAATATAATTTTTTTATATTTTTGTGATAATACTAAAAACCAAAATGATAAATCTTAATTGACTTGTAATATTGACACCTGATATAGTAGTTACATATAATATTTCTCAAAACAACTGATTTACAACTGACTTATTATTATTATTATTATTATTATTGGTGATAACTAAAACAACTGATTTACAAGTTTGTCCCTTTTCATCCTTTTTATAAATACCCCCCGACATGCAACGCTCGCTTTGCATAAACCTCTGTGTCTTCTCTTAATTAATTCCTTGATTAAAATGGCAGACTTCGAGTTTCACTTCCAGTCCAAACCCAAAGGAAGAACAACCTCCCCGAGCCTGAAGCTCTTCGGCTTCGACGTCTCCCGTGACGAAGACGATGAGTCTTCTGCACCTCTTCTAGACCGTAACGACTCTGCCAGATCAGCAACAGTCGCCTCCGCGTCCTCTGAGTCTGGGCGTGCCATCCCTCCCTCCACTGACCGGCAATTCGAATGCCAGTACTGCTACCGAAAGTTTGCCAACTCCCAAGCCCTAGGGGGCCACCAGAACGCCCACAAGAAGGAGCGCCAGCACCACAAGCGTGTGGTTGCCGCTGCCTCGTATCTGAGGTCGACCAACCCTATGGCCTCAGCCTTTGCACCCCCGCACCACCTACTGGCGGCTGCAGGATCCACATCCCCGCGGTGGCTCAGCTACCAAATCCCACGACAAGCGATGGCACCGCCTGTCTGTGTGTTGTCACATGGCTGTTGCTTTGCCGACCCAGTTGGCGGGGGAGGGCCAGGTGTTGGTGCAGCGGTGAAGTCGCTACATGCCCACAGCCGGCCCCAAGTTTGGGCCTTTGACAGACAACCTTTGGGGCGATTTGGTGGAGAATCCAGACTCGGTTTTGACGATGCCGCTGGTGTTGACCTGCATCTGAGCCTCGCACCAGCCGCACCTTAATATATATGCAGCTAGCTCGAGTGGCTTTGGATGCACGGTTAGATTGACCAGGCTCAGCTCAATATGGCCACGGGCTAGCTCCATGGCTTAGCTCAGAGAGGGTTTCTTGACTGTTTTCTGTTTTTCATAGTCTTAGTCGCTTTAATCATTGGACTCGTACATTTTCTGTGCAAAAATGAACTGATCATTTGATTGTTCTTACTCAGGCCAAATTAGTTGAAAGAGGAACTGTGTCAACTTCTCTTAATTCGAGCGCGTCGGCGAAAATGAACACTGCTTTCATATTGTTAACACCTTTTTTTTTTTCCCTATAGTAAAACTATGGCCAAAGCAATAATTCGCAATTCCCATATACCACCTTACTGCAGGTCGTAGGTGATTTATAAGTTGGGCTACTTTAAAAATCATAAGCTATAGCAGGCGCGCAAAGCATGTATTTGTTGATATCCGTGGAGTCCAAATTAATTTAAAAAAATTAGTTTAGCATGAAGATGATAAATTATATATATATATATTACATATATATATATATATGTTTTTATATGTATGCCTTCATGGGTCAAAAATGGAGTGGCTCGCAAAAGCGTTGCGGCTACTTTAAATCGTTGGTTGCATTAGCGTGATATTTTTTTAGTCAAATTACGAGCATTCCAAATCTATTGATTGAAACTAATCCTGCTAAAATCTCAGTTTAGTTTTGGCCATAAGGCACTTCAAGTGAATTTCGAACATCTGCATTGCAGTGAAAGTCAGCCGCATTGTTATTATTATCTCTGTTTTCATAAAAAAGAAGAAGAAAGGATCACAAAAAATGATGAAAATGACCTCTATTTTGATGTGTGGCGTTCTGAGCATCCTAAGAGCCATACTGTTAATATTTAAATAGATAATAAACTACATATCAGATAAGCTTGGGCTCTATTGTGATAATTGAAAATTTTCACGTGATATTGAAAGCCTGTTCTATCAGTAGATATACCTTTTATTATAGTAATTCCGGATGGATTTTAAAAACTGTTCCAACCGAAATGAGATTGATCATCTATATAAGTAGATTAATTCTTTAAGTAAACCGTCACGACAATGTCAAAATTTTACAAGATGGGGAATAAAAAGAAGATCTCATTCGAATGGAAAAAAAAAAGGGGTAAGCAGAGAAACTGAGAAATAAACCGATTTTCCATTTCTCTCTCTCGACTTGCTTCACTAATGGGTGTCACACTCCCTGTTTGTATAAAGTGACAGGGGTTTATCTCTTCGCTTCATTCCTAGTCACCTTTCCCTATTAATTAATTATAATAATTATTCCACTTTAAAAATAAAATTACTAAGATTGGCAGATTTATGGAGAGTTACGGGCAGTAGCTAGGTCAGTAGCTTAGCTTAGCTAGGGAATCAATTTCATTGTACTGATCATAATTAAGAACTGATTTATGGATTTGTTTTTCCTTTCTTTGGTGGAAAGCACGTGACGAATATGTATGTTTTGTCAGGAGCATGTATGTGGATAGACATAAAGATTGACACGAAGGCTCTCTTAACTGAGAAAAATTTCCAGGTTATAAGAAACAACAAACCAAATTACATTTAGTAATACTAATAAACTGATTACGTACTTTCCCATGAAAATAATATAATTTGATAAATTATTTTGCATCGTTTTCAACAAATAGATATTAGACATTATGTAAGTACAAGAATCATTTAATTTTTACTTTTTAAATAAAAGTTCCTATTTGTTGATGCACTTACGCATTTACAAATAAACAAATTAAGGCAGCTCATTTACAGGGAACAGACCGTCGGGTTCAGACCTTGGTGTTGTGTAGTGGTATAAGTCAAACATTTGGCCGCTTTTCGAATCATAACGATGATCATATATTTGCTTTATAACTGATCAATCCCTTGAACTACAACTCTCTCTGGCAGGGCATAGGTTTCTAAATGCGCAAAATCTCCACAGTCGCCTCTTCCGGTTTCCCCATTCCACAGAAATTCATCCGGGGTCTCGTTACATACTGAGAGGATAACGGAGTAGAATTGGTGGGACCAAAGACGAACTGAATACGTAATCAAGGCATAAAACTATAGCTAGCTGGCAGTTCAAACGGGGGATTTTCTACTCTTAATCGTGAAGATATCCGCTTTTCCTCTATCCAAAACTTTCAAGATCTTAGACATCTTAGTTACTATTACTGAGGCTTTAATGTTCTCCATTAATCTAATTTCTCATGTGTATATAATTCCGCAGGTCACAGTGAGATTAGCAATTTTGCTGATTAAAGGTTGCTTTAATCCATGGGAAGTGGACCGGGAAGAAAAGCAACATTAACTTATTCGGCTTGTGAATCGGTGCATCGCCTTTGACACTGAATTAAAAACTTGTGTGCATGAGTAGAGCTGAAAGGTATTCTAGATCATAAGAACGCATTGCTCTATTAGTATCCTAACATTTCTCTTTCATATCTCAATCACAAACCTACCATGTACCGATATTTTCTTTTCAAAGATTATTGGTAAACTGTTAATTCTAGCATGTGCGATGAGCTATATGCTATATGCTATCTGCTACTTATTGGTAAATTAATCCAAATTAAACTTGTTTTGGGTTTATGATAACCTTTTTTTTCTAAAAACCTTTCTTTTAAAATACATGGGCACTTGATTTTTTTTTGCTAGGTAACATGGGCACTTGATTAACTATATACTACATCACATATATATATATATATATATATATATAAATATTTATTCTATTGTAAATTACTGCGACTCTTGATAGAATTACTGAAATGGACAACAAGTCCACATCTAGTATGCAGAAGCAAAAGGTACATCTTTGTTTGGTTTTACAATCAATTTTTAATTCTACTCCACATAACTTCACTTACATTCAATTCAACAATACAATTATTATTTTTTCCTTTTCTTTCAATTTTTTTAACCATTCAATTCAATTTTTAATACTAAATTCTTTCAACTATCAATTACTTTTTTCACAATTCAACAGCACAATCATTACTTTCTCTCAATTATTCATTACATTTTCACACTTTTTCTCATAATTCAACAATACAATCATTACAAACCAATTAAAATCAAAACTCAACTCAGTTTAACTCTAAACCAAACACAACATTAGAATCTTATTTTCCTAACTCCTGAGGCAAAGCATATTATTAGAACACTTCTATTTCACCACTTCAAATACCTCCAAATATCTAGTAAGTAGTAGCTGTAACCCACAGTTATTGCAAAATCATAGACATTTCTCCATGAGAAAAATTCGGAGGACAAAATCATCATTCGAATATGAGTTGATATGATTTTTCAACTTTATTATTCTCATGATGATGCTGCACAATCCGAATTTGGCAAGGCCGAATGTCTCACAAATGACATTTTTGCAGTCAATGAAAAAAGCAGCGGCAATTTGTACTTGAGTGGCATTTGGAGTAACATCCTCCAAACATTTTCGGAGGAAGCTTTGTTTGGTTTATGAATAATAATTCAACTTTACTCAACTCAATTCTATTCTTCCCCAAATTTAATAATGTAATATTACTATTTTGTCATTTTCTTCATTTGAATAATACATTCTCACTCATACTTTTTCCTAATCATTTTTAAATTTTTATTTAATAATACTTTCTCACTTATCCTTTTTTTTTCTAATCATCATTAAAATTAATATTTTAATAATAAATTCTTTATCTACTTTCATATCTATATATACATACGTATAAATATTATCAGACAACAATATATTTGTTAACAATTGCAATTGTTATACAAAATCAAGTTGAGTTAGATAATTTATCCAACTCGAAAACCAAACAATAAGTTTGTATGCTTGTTGCTAGCTTGTTAACAATGCTTAACTCAGAACTTTCATTCACTATATGGGTACTACAAGCTTGTTGCTAGCTTGCTGATAGAGATCAATTGATCATTATTTAACTCCTTCCTCACTACTGTCAGCTTGTTGGCAAGTTGATTAAAAAATTTAGTCATCGTGCAACATCAACCATATCCAACTTCAATAACCAAATCCAACAACAAATAAGTAGTCATTATATTTAGTAATCGATATCAAAGTACCAAATCCAATATCAAAGTCATTATATCCGATAAAGTTGCAAATATTTCAAAACACATCACACTTATAAGTGTGATTGACTGTAAATGAAACTTAGAAATCCCTAAGTCCAATCATTACATCCAAAGTCAGATATCTTTACGTCTGCACTCTTAGTCATGTCGGGTGGGGATGTTCACTTGAAAGGAGGCACGAATGATACAATCAAAACTCTATATTGTCATTGAACAAACGATACTCATCTATAAAGCAAAAGGATATATACCTCCCTAACGTCCAACCGATCACCAATTTGCCTCAGACTTCCCATAATTTCCTCCTTCATCACGACCATTTCATTGGACATTTGATTCATTCCACTATGCAGTACTTGATTGGACGATCTACCTCCATTTCCACCTTTCTTATCTAGCAATACGTGGGCATACATATTTGGGACAAGTTTATCTTATAAATAACAGCTGTCACCTTTCAATCTGTTCCCCCATCATGTACAATGTACGCAAACAATTGGCCTACCAGCTCATCCCCAAAATCTACATTAAAATGCATCATAATCTTCGTAATGTTGTCCATGTAAGATACATGACAACTCATCCTATAAAGAGGCCTCTTCATATGTCGAATAATGAGTTGCGGATGGTTAATGTGAATTCTATTTTGAATGTGCCACAATAATTTGGCATCTTCAATCGATATTAATGTGCGACGTGAACCTCTCAGGAACAGACAATCAACTATAATCCGATGAATGAAACAAACATGATCATCTTCATCTTCTTCTTCCATATTGCTATAAAACACTAGGACTAAATTCTCATAGTCCGCACATTCTATTCTAGCAAGGACATCCACCTATTCTTGTTTTCACTGAAAGTTCGAGTCAACTTAATGTCAATACCATCAAAATCACTAAACTTGATAGTCTCGTTCAACATCACTCTTCTTGTCGCATAGTGTGCAACATAGTTATGAAGCATTGCATCATTTAGGAAGTACGAATAGTCAACACGGTTGTCCTCGTCTCCCACATTAAAACCACCATTCTCCTCATCTTCCATTTCTTCCTGTTGAGGAAGTTCACGATCTCGAACTCTACGTCAAGGAGGCATTCTGATGAGATTTTGTATTTTGGGAGATGCTAATGAGAAGGGCTGATTTGATGAGATTATGTAGCTAAAGAAATCTTTGAATTGTTGATTTTAGGTAAGAAGTTTGGGAGGCTCTTAGAAGCCGATAAGATTAGGTTGTCATCTGAATTTATATGCACGAGGTTGCTAATGAGAAAAATTATATAGTTTTTGAGCTCACTATAATCTGAAAAATTAAGTTGCTATCTGAATTATTATTTTCGCAAATTTAGTCAAACAACTCAATTAATAAATTCAATTGATGGAAGTTGAATTATGATAGAGCTCAATTATGGTCTCTACTTTTATTGATTTCTTTTCCAAATTTGGTTGGTAATGTTTGTGGCCTTGAGTGAAGTCCCGCTAATTTCATTGATGATTGATTTCTTTATTATTTTATAGTTGTAATAGTAGCCCTTCATTGCTTTTCCTTCTATTGTTTACTTAATTTTACATATAAAAGATAAAAGAAAGGTTGGACTGGAAATTGCTGGGTAAAAAGAGTTTGAACTTTTATGTGTTTATGCATATTTAACTCAGAATGCCTTCTCGACGTAGAGCTCGAGATCGTGAACTTCCTCAACACGAAGAAATAGAAGACGAGGAGAATGGTGGTTTAAATATAGGAGACGGTGACAACCGTGTTAACCATTCGCACTTCCTAAATGATGCAATGCTTCATAATTATGCTGCACACTATGCGACAAGAAGAGTGATGTTGCACAAGACTATCAAGTTTAGAGATTTTGATGGTATTGACATTAAGTTAACTTGAAGTTTCGGTGGAAACAAGAATAGGTGGCTAACATTGCTGGAACATAATGTGCAGGCTTAAGAATTTAGTCCGAGTATTCTAAAATAATATGGAAAAAGGAGATCGATATCATCATGTAGCCACATACATTAGACGTAGGGGTCTATCATTTCGACTGCAACTTCTCGGTCGAATCTTGGAAATCCTAGAGGGTAGACACGATGAGTATAAGATCTCCGAAGAGGAAGCGTTTAAGTTGTTTCCTGTCGAACCAAGAGAAGCCAACCAAACCACTTGCTAGGCGCGTTTCAGAAGGTAATTCATTGGATCATTGTTGATTTTTTGCTCCCAAGGAGTTCAAGTCACACATTGATATCGATTGAAGACGCCAAATTTATTGGGGCACATTCAAAACAGAGTCCACATTAACTTTCCGCGAATCATTATTCGACATATGAAGAGGCCTCTTAATAGGTTGAGTTGTCATCTATCTTACGAGGACAACATCATGAAAATTATGATGCATTTTAATGTAGATTTTGGGGATGAGGTGGCAGTTGATATCCATAATAGGTTGCCAATTGTTTGCATACATTCTACATGATGGGGTACATATTGAACGGTGACAGCTAGTACTTATATGATAAACTTGTCCCCGATATGCATGCCCGCATATTCCTAGATGAGAAAGGTAGAAATAGAGGTAGATCATCCAATCAAGTACTGCTTAATGGAATGAATCAGATGTCCAATGAAATGATCGTTATGAAGGAGGAAATTATGGGAAGTCTAAGGTAAATTGCTGATCGGTTGGACATTAGGGAAGTATATATCATTTTGCTTTATAGATGAGTATTGTTTGTTCACGACAATATATAGTTTTGATTGTATCATTTGTGCCTCCTTTGTATAAATGTGATGTGTTTTGGAATATTTACAATTTTTTCGGATGTAATGACTTTGATATCGTATTTGGTACTTTGATATCGACTTCTAGATGTAATGACTACTTATTGTGGTAATTGTTGTTGGATTTGGTCATTGTAGTTGGATATGGTTATTGTTGCACAATAACTAAATTTTGTCATCAACTTGCCAACAAGCTAACATTAGTGAGGAATGAGTTAAATAATGATCAGTTGATCTCTGTCGGCAAGCTAGCAACAAGCTTGCAGTACCAATATAGTAAATGAAAGTTTTGAGTTGAGCATTGTTAATAAGCTAGCAACAAGCATACATACTTAATGTTTTGTTATTATTGTACGTTTCTCTTCTGCCTAACAGATGTGGACTTATTGTCCATTTCGGCAATTCTATCGAGAGTGAGAGTAATTTACATTTGAAATAGAATAAATAAACATATGTATATATGTTATGTAGCATATAGTTAAGCAAGTGCCCATATATTTTAAAAGAAAGGTTTTTAAAAGAAAGGTTATCATAAACCCAAAACATATTTAATTTGGCGACACGGAGGATTTTCAGCCCATATCTGTATCAACAAGCCCTATCCCAAAGAAGCATATGTTGGATATATCAAGGAAATATTCTTGTGATGTGGAAGGGGAAGATGAGATGTTTTGATCCATAGATTGTGAATATTATTATTTTAATTAGGTAGTATATTTAATTTAGATAGAAATATATTTAGAATTATATACTACTTGCAATTTTAGTTCGAGTAAAAAGTCTAAAGTTTTCAATTTTGGAATAATTACTTGTTTTGTTTTAGGAAATTACATAGTAAGGGCCTATATTCTAATTTCCTATTTTAGTTTCTTAGTTTTCTTAGGCCTATATATAGTCCATCTAAATGTACCAGAAGGGAGAACTAGATATCTCATAAACACCTATTGATGAATGATACTTTGAGTTTGCCATAACTCTTTGTTTTCAGCATATCGTTAGGGTTTAGCCATGCGCTATTCACTTCGAGTCTAAATTCGGATTTAACTCGAACTAAAATTGCAAGTAGTATATAATTCTAAATATATTTCTATTTAAATTAAATATACTACCTAATTAAGATAATAATATTCACAATCTATGGATCAAGACATCTCATCTTCCCCTTTCACATCACGAGAATATTTTCTTGATATATCCAAGATATGCTTCTTTGGGTTTGGGCTTGTTGATACAGATATGGGCTGAAAATCCTCCGCGTCATTCTCCCCCACTTGTGAAAAGCTCGTCCTCGAGCTTTCGACGTGCTTCGAGTATTGTAGTCACTGTGAAGTTGAATCGCTCGTATGGATGGATCTTCATTCACTAAAGCTTCAAATTCCATATGTGGAAATGTTAATACCGATGACACCTTTGGGATCTTCTCTTTATAATATAAATTCTTCATAATCAACATAGGCAACTCATGTGATTCTAGAGTTAACTCGTTCTTCACCTCGATATCATCTTCCTTTTTAGGACTCTCAAAAATCTTGGAAACTTCCTTAATTTTCTCCTCATCGCAGTCGATTAGCATTGGTCTCTCGTATTCCTTTTTGTTTCCATGGTTACTGTTCGGAATTTTCTCTTCCATTGCTGGATGAATATTCGCCTTATCACTAAGATTTACCTTAGCCCTTTCATGATGATGTTTGGCAAAATTAGCAAAATTTTCTCGAGTTTTTGTTCTAATTTGTTCCTTGAATTGCAATTCGGCCTTAAAAGCTAAGCTGCAAGTTTCAGATAAAGTCAAAATCACCTTGTTCCCAGTTCTTTCCTGTATGTCAGGATTTAGGCCTTTTAGATAACACTTGATTTTGATATATTCACTTTCCACTAGTAGAACGCATTTAGCCAAGTGAAGGAATTCCATGGTATATCAAAGATATGTTTCTTTGAACTTGGGCTTGTTGATACAGATATGGACTGAAAATCCTCTGCGTCATTTGGATTAACTATTTCCCAATAATTAGCATACAATATATAGTTCATCATTCTCGTCTTCTAAGATTGCTTCTAATATAGTGTTATACAAATCCCTTGGACTTGTCTCTATAACATGATACCATATCTTATTCTTACTATCTTCCACATAGAAAATATGTTTTGCTTTGTCAGTGCTTCGTTTTGGTCCACCGGCTTTTGGGGACCGTCAGTAGGGCTCTCGACTTCGACTCCCCGAAACTCTATTAGAAGATGGCCTAGCAGACTCTGGGTTACTATTCATAACTGGGTCAATAGGGTTAACCAGATGACTCCAAAGCGCAACCATGCAGAGAATCTCAAGAGTTCCCCACATATCCTAGAGAGCAACCGAAGAGTTCGAACGACATGTGATCTCTGGCTAGCAGACAGCTTCCAACAACACTATTACTGTCGGTTCGCCGAGCTATCAGAAGGTATTCAATATGGAACTCTAAAAATCCCTCATTGTGCCAAACTGAAGCAGAGCACCTCCTAGCACATTCCGCAAATCATCTACTTGAGTTAGAGCACTCCCGAGTAGTCGCAGACGATTTCCAACAAGGCTTTCGAGTCACTGATCGTGTGAGCCCAAGGTCAGGCCCATCCAGTCCTAAGGGTTCTCAAGACCATGGAGCACTCTTCAGACTATTCTCCGAAAATCATCTTCACCTCACGAGTGACTCCTGAGCAGAATAAAAGGGGCCCTTACAGTGAGGTTTCCGAGCCACCGGCTCATCAAGTGCAACGTTAACAACCGAGGTCAACCGGCTGGTCCTAGTGACCCCAAGTACCGGGGGGACATTTCAGATCGGATTACATAAATCATTTAGGCTTTCTGAGTAGCTCTAGAAGGGTCCCAAATGTCGTCCGACAAACCTTCGGAGTCTGATTTCGAAAAACGAAGAACACAGTGAATTTCAGACCTTATGAGACACTCAAGAAATAGTTAGAGAAGTTCAACTGCAACTTCGTTAGTTGTCCCCTAATTGTCATTTCTACCTGGGGCCATGGAGTCAACGGTTTCGCCCCGATAGCAAAGCATATCAAAACGACCGGCATAGAATGCTGACATGCGGGGAGTTGATAGAAACGGTTAACTTCGCTTGGATCACCTGAATCGATTAAAAGCGACTCCAGAACCTCCGGACCCTGAAGTTATCAAGATAAGCAAAGCACACCAATGTTGGGCTCAAGAATCTTCTCCTTGCCGACATCGACAATGTGTCGTCCATTCAAGTCATAAAAATCGAACACGAAATCAACCGAAACCTAAACTTCCCCGACTCCCCATGGACCCATGTGTGGACCCCACGGCTCAAGGCTTGGTTGGCCAATCCTCTCATTCCGCTTCCTTCCTTTGCTTTTTCCTCATTTTAAAGGAGCTTGTTCCATATCTTAGACACCTAGGGACCATATCACATCCATCCCTTCTCCCTTCTCCATGAAAAATGGATCTCGTTGCCCTGTACTTCCCATTGGTTTCAACAAGCCATCCTTGTGAGAATCCATTCATTTGATTTTCCTTGGCTTCTTGAAAGGAATATATAAGGGGAAAACAAGAAGGAGATGACCACTCTCTAGAACACACACTCTCTCTAAACTTTCACTTTCTCTGAACTCTCTTAAGCTTCAAGCCCTCTCTAAACCCTCTCGTTTTCGGTGGAGCTGCAGTAGCCCTCATCCCATCGGAATCCATCTCTATTTACCGGGAAACCATCCCGATTTTCCGACGATCGCTCCCTGACCCAACCCGAACTCAAAACAAACTTCATATCCCACACGTACTCGACATCTCAAGTCCATTGGCGATGTTCAATTTTCCATTTGATGCCTTCTTTAGCCCGTTCTAGCTCTGGACAGTCACGATTTTTCCAGGATTTTCCCATTTCTCGACGAATCTTCTTCCTTCACAACTAAGGCGAGTCATGCCTACATCCTTTAACAGGTTACCTACGGCCCTCTCTCTTCCCCGTGACAAGAAGGTCAGTTCGAGAGCCTCTCCACCGTGCACAGCCCCGCCCGTGCTCCTTCTCCTCTCGGGTCTTTCTTTATCTCCCAGGTCTTTCTTTCTTTTCAGGTTAGCTCGAGAACCAGCGGCTTGAGCACCACCTCTCGACATCAGGATTTCATTAATTAATTATTAATGAAATATAGAAATATGAAATAAAAATATGATTTTAGAAAAAGGTCATTTCATAATTATATGAAAATAATAGTTGATTTTACTATAGGAAATGTCAAACAAGTATATAACAATATAAAAATTTTCATGATTTTTTTTCTTTATATTACAATCCTAATGTCAACATCAAATACACTTTATGTGTGATATAAGTACATAATCCCCTTTTTCTTCTGAATCAACCACTAGATATTCATAATATGTTTTTGGATATTCAACTACGTTATAATTAACTTGCAAGAAGTTTCACTAATATTGAATTATCCATTGGTAAAAGTTCACATATAATACAAGTTTTTATTTTATTTTATTTTACTATTAATAAGTAATAGTAAAGAAAATAACATGCTTAACGTATTGAATTGGTAATGAATATTAAGAGATAATATATAAATATATAACTGTAAATTAGAAAATTTTCATTTGTACTTTATAATATATAATCTATAAGTATTTTTTCCTATTTATTTTATGTGATTAAGAAAAATTAGTTATCGTTGCTTCCCCCAATTATTTCAAAATTATTCAAACAAAGTTTCTCTTAAGGTGGCATTGAATCATATCACCAGTAATCCACATTACTAGCGGATAGATTCTTCCTTTTAAATTACTGGTAATCTACATTACCATATTTGATGTGTGCTATTAGCTAAACCGATAATCTTATGTTTTTAATATTTGACTTTACAATGAATAATAAAAAAATCACATAAAATTTCTAAAATGCTCATCCCACATCATTCCTTTACTCCTCTTCTCCTCCCTCTAGTACAGTAAACCTGTTGTCCTTTTTTTCTTCCAAAAGAATAGCTTGTCGCCATAGTAAAAAGGCCTCATTGATTGGAACTTGCAATACAAAAGATAGTGTTTTGTCCCAAATTAATCAATTTTTCTTGGGGTTGAGATGAATGGAGTGGTGACAGCGTGATGGTGGCTGGGTCTTACAGGTTTCAACCTCTAGGCTTCCAATTGAAGCAAGAGAGCTTCGATCTGATGCCTCTGTGCCTCGAAATCGAAGCTAAGGTTGGGATTTTTGTGAAGGTGAGAAGGAAGAAAAAGAAGAAGATGAGAGAGTCGCGATGGTGTCTGAGACTACATTGGTTGTGGTTGGGAAGGTGGCGGTCACATGGCAGCTATGATGGTAGTGGCTGAACATGTGTGCAAGTGGAAGGGCAATATCGAAATTCGCAAAATTTAAGATTACCACTTGATTCCCACCCCTTTGGTGGGAATCTTCATCCCCAAGTGTGGGAATGTAGATTGCCATTGCCTGAACAAAGTGGTTTAACCAAACGTGGGAATCTAGTGGGCTATGGGAAAATAAATCTATATTCCCAGGAATATGATTAGATTCTCACGTACTAAACACACTCTAAAAGTCAAGAGACAACTAATTCTACTAAAAATTGTAAAAGAAACTAATTGTTATGATCTTGTTTTTCTTCAACCTTTAGTTCAACTAGGTCTTTCCTTTTTTCTTAATTATTAGGGCAAATTATAAAAAAAAACCCAAATTTTGTAAAAAGTCTCAGTTTTGTCTTAAATTTTGTTTTGTAACAAAAAAAAACCATAAGTTTTCTAAAATATCTCAAAAATGACATCCGTTATTACTTCCGTCAATTTTTGCTGCTGATGGTGGGTCCCTTTAACAGTCCACATAGATTACACGTAGGCAAAAATTAACGAAAGTTATAATGGAGGTCATTTTTGAGACATTTTAGAAAACTTATGGTTTTTTCTGTTACAAAACAAAATTTAGGACAAAACTGAGACATTTTACAAAACTTGGGTTTTTTTTGTAATTTACCCTAATTATTATTATTATTATTATTTCATAATTAGAGGAATTCACTAGAATTAATTTAAATTATTGGTTTTCATTTATTTGTGGGTTAATTGTATCGGTGGTTCAAAAAGTTTCATGAATGTTTCAGGTTGGCCCAAAATATTTTTTTGGTAACTTATTGGTACAAAAAGTTTCAAAACCGTTTCAATGTAGTGCATTCCATCAATTGCCCGTGACGCCGTTAACATTTTACTGACGTGACGTGTCTTATGTGTCACTTTTGTTAACATGAAACCAATCATAGTGCGCCACGTCATTTAAGAGGACATAATATTTGAAAAAAGTCCAATAAATATACAAAAAATAAAAATAAAAATAGTAAAAATTTAGAAAATTAATAAAAATTATTTTAAAAAGGTTAAAAACTTTTAAAAATAATTTTAAACTTTTAATTTTAATTTTAGTTTTACTTTTAAAATAATTTTAAAATTTAAAATTTAAATTATTTTTAAAAACTTTTAAAAATAATAATTTATTTTAAATTTTAAAAACTTTAAAAATTTTAAAACTTTTAAAAATTTTAAAATTATAATTTTTTTATTTTTTTCTATATTTTTAGTATTTTTATGTATTTTTTAGTATTTTTTTTATTTTTATTGGACTTTTTCAGATTTTATGTCATTTTAAATGACGTGGCGTACTATGATTGGTTGCACGTAACAAAAGTGACACATAAGACGCGTCACGTCAGTAAAATGTTAACGGCGTCATGGGCAATTGACGGAATGCACTACATTGAAACGGTTTTGAAATTTTTTGTACCGACAAGTTACCAAAAAAACATTTTGGACCAACCCGAAACAGTCATGAAACTTTTTGGACCACTGATGCAATTAACCCTTTATTTATATATAATCTGTCTTTATTCGTGAAAAAGCACATTTATTTAATTTAAATTACAGCTATATAGATATAATAAGATTTTTAAATAAAAAATTAATTTTTTATCAATAGCATAACTTTAATGTAAATGAATAATGGATGATAAGATTCTATAATGAGAAATTTCTTAAACAAAATTGAAAAAACAAATCTCACGTAACGTGCAGGTTTATAGGCAAGTTATATCTGCTCACTAAGTGAGAATAAATTATTTTACTTTCTTTTTCGGTTATAAGGGAGATCGAAATCCTAGTACAATGAAAGATAAATTCTACATAACTAATAAAGAGGTACGAGTAATCTTACTAAATGTCGCTGTTTATATTGGACTATTGAAAATATCGCTGTTTTATCCAAAAGAAACCATAGGTCAAGAATATATTTTTATAAAATGATAGAAAAATACTGCAAAAATGATGTCTCGCTTCATCTTATCCTTGTTATTATTATACTATTACTTAAGGATAAATTTGATTTTGGAAACTTACACTCGAGTCAAATTGCTTTGATGTTGCACTTTATTATAAGCTCATTAACCAATTTATTCTACTGCTTTTAAGGAGCTAAAAGAAAAATTTCCCTATAATCCGGCACATGAACAAGAAACCATCACCCCACTCTTTATTGTTTATAACCGCTTGTTTTTGCTCTCAAGTTAATCTGCACAAAATAAAAATTAAGATAATCATTCCCGATATTCGAATTTTTTTTTTCGGTAAGTTAACGGGGCTAAGCCCTATAATGAGTTAAGAAGATGTACAAAAACGAGGAGTAGTTACTCCCAGAACATCGCCTAATGTCAAAATGCCTAAGCCATTAGGTACAGACAGAGGATAAAACATGAATACCAAATGTGAGTGACGTGACTTGACAAATTAGCCAATCCGCACCGTAGTTCCCTTCGCGCAATACATGATGACCCGAAACTTTCCATTCGCGAGCAATAAGGGACCAGATATCATCCAACATCCACTTGAACAGAGGAGAACAACGCATCCTACCAAGGATAAGATCACGAACCACCAACGACCAATATTCAAATTTGCTTGAAGGAAAAAATTTGTGGTGGTGGGGGCTAATGTCGGCCACCACTACCCATCCCTGCAATCTCTCTTCGCACCTCTAGTTTTTTATTACTAATTTGGTCAAAACTTTTATTGCCAAATTAATTTCAAAATTTATTTTTATGTAAATAAATACATTTATTTTAGCGACATCTTGGTCGTTTCTTGTTCATATGCATTCTAAGACTTAACATATATCAAGCACCTAATTAGGATATGAATATTCACGAGATTTTGATTCTGTCCCCTTTAAAATTAACTGTCTCTTTTAATAAAAGTTAAATTATTCGAAACATGTTCTAAACATGATGAGAGTAGCTAATGGCGTGTTATCCTGGTCTATTAACTTATATAACCCATAAAAAGGGTTCTCTTTGCATTGGGGCCCAATCAAAGGTATCGACTGAAATCAGCGCTACTGTAGGCATTGCTTGAATCCCACGGCGACCAATAAGTCAACCTCTTGACCCTATTCCCTCCCAATAAAAATCTATTGGCCTCATAATATATTGACATATATCTTTTAATATAATACGATGATATATTATACTTCCGCGAATTATAAGCATTTAGAGAGGCATAAATGTCAAATCAAAAGTAATCAAGCCACGGAGAATCTCAGAAGAATCTCTGAATTCCCCAAATACCCCCAGATTCCTTTAATTTGACTGTTATTCGGTAGCGGGGGTCCCACATTGCTTTTCTGGTTCTGATATTCTTTATTATTATAAATGGACCCTCAAACTATCTTTGTTTTGAAAATTTCTTCAGCTCGTATGAACTGCTCCCCTATCTCCTCCAATGGCGAATGTTGGATTGCCAGGACGACACTGGTGATGTTTACACACCCTATAAGTGCACAAGCCGTACAAGTAGTAGAGTGATGTGTATAGATCATTTCCACATAGACTCGTACTAAAAACTTCACTAGCGTTAGACGTGAGCGCCCTAATTAAGGTCAAACCAATCGAAAATTTGACTTTTAAGAAATAAAATTAAAAAATAAAAAATAACTCAACATATGTTCAATCAGTGGAGAAGACTTAGAATTACGACATTTCCCGATACTTTGCTAAACTATCCAACACTCTCTGTCAATGCCGCGGCAACCTCTAGAGTGCTACAACATCGTCTAATATGCATCCCATCTTTCATCCTTATCTTTGCGATAGCATTCTTGACCTATGCACAGCATCATCTGGGATCAATCCAAGCCTTATAGTGACCTAAAAATTACTATAAAAAAGAATAAATAAGTACTAAATCTATTGAAACTAATATAAATTGATTCTAAAACCTAAAAAAGGGTGTAAAGTAACCTAAAAATTACTAAAACCTCGAAAAACTCGACAACTAAACACAACTCAAGGCTAAAAGACATGCTAAATAACTGTATATGCTAGAGTTAACATGCACCTTCAGTCGTGATTGCAAAAGAGATAATTGACTTCTTTTTTTTTTTCCTGGGAAAGATATAATTGACTAATTGAAGGGAGAATGCCACTTCAACGAATAATTTTACAACCACAGTGACTGCAAAAGAGCTTCTCCGTTGCTTCTCTTGCTCCATCAAACTGGCTAAGCCAATGCTGCTCGCCGACCGCTGGCGCTGCTGCTTCCTAGACAGCCGCTCCGATTTGTAAATTTTCGGG
Organism: Punica granatum; assembly: GCF_007655135.1. Lineage (NCBI taxonomy): Eukaryota > Viridiplantae > Streptophyta > Magnoliopsida > Myrtales > Lythraceae > Punica > Punica granatum. The sequence continues at coordinate 29,213,553 of NC_045129.1, forward strand.
TTTCATCTGCAATTTCCGATTTCTTCTTTGAGTTTTTGTGTAATTATAAATGGACCCTTATACTTGTTTTATTTTCGAATTGGCCTCAGTCCTAATAAACCCTAAAAATGCTCTTTTTTCTGCGCAGTTCCCTTTCTTCCTTGAGACTGAGAGAAAGAAAGTACTGAGTCTGAGCTTCCCCTTCGCCACGCTTCCTCTGTAGGCCCGCCCTCCCCTTCGGCTTAAGCCTCATTGTCCTCCATCTCCCGCCTTCACCGCCCGTCCGCTCTCCTACCGGCCTCTCCTCTTCCTGGTTCAGATATGCCGAGGGAGGAGACCTCCGGCGCCGACCCGCTGGAGCTGTTCCTGAAGATAGGCTTGGATGAGCGCACTGCCAAGAACACCATCGCCAACAACAAGGTCACCGCCAACCTCACCGCCGTCATCCACGAGGTATCTCACTGGTCGGTTTGAAGTAAAGTCAGCAGCTTTTCGCAATAGCTTGAGGTTTCAATTGCTCATAGATTGATTGATTGATTGATTGAGCTCTCCTCGATTGCCGTGCAGGCTGCTGTTGCCGATGGATGCAGCAAGACCGTGGGGAATCTCCTGTACACGGTAAGGCATCCTAATTCTTTCTCCCTTTCCATCAAATTTGCTGTCTGAATCATCAATTATGCGAATCTGATGGATTGCTTCATCTTGCATGTGTTGCAGGTTGCGACTAAGTTCCCTGCCAATGCGCTGGTGCACCGTCCCACCCTGCTGCAGTACATTGTCTCATCGAAGGTCTGCCCTGCAACATTTTTTCCTCCATAACGCATTCTATTTGTTCGTTCTCTCTATAACATTCTGCAAGCATGCTTTATTATTTAGCTCTTAACCGATGTGGAGAGACTGTGCATTCGGTCAATTGTCCCAGCACTTTCTGTGTTGAAAAAGGACTTTGCTTTGCATGTTCTTACTTGTGGTTGTTGTTATGTTCTGGTTTCCCAAATGCCTGTAGCTTATCATATCTGTTTCTTTTAATGCTCTTGTAGATTAAAACTCCGGCTCAGTTAGATGCGGCATTTGCGTTCTTTTCAAACACAGCGTCTGAGAAATTCAAGCTGAATGAATTTGAAGAAGCATGTGGTGTAGGTATGTTTTTCAATGTCTGATTCATGATAGAGAGTGAATTATAAAATTTATGATATTTGATTTAGGTTTCTGGTAGGAGCATTATTATGCACGCATAATTGTCTCTCTTGATAAGCTGCAGAGTTCTTTCTTTTTGAAGGAATAACAATGAATAAATAAATGAATTGCAGAATGTAATATTTGGTCTGGATGGTAGCTTGGTTGTTATATATTTTTGAAGTAGGTTGTGGTTATGAATGTTTCATCTTCTTTAAGATGTAAATTGACTTGTACGTGCAAACAGGTGTTGAAGTATCCGTGCAAGAAATTGAGGGAACTGTTAATGATATTTTTGAAGAGAAGAAGAGTTCCATTTTGGAACAGCGCTATCGGACAAATGGTAAGTGTTTATGTATTGCAATTTCTTTCTCTAAGCATGCTTTGCCTAGGTGTTCTTTTTCCTGCAACATTTAGCAGCTACATTTTATATGCGTACTTTTTGAAGAATGAAATCAAATGTGAGCTCTGAATTCTTAATCTGATGAGTTAACCTGGTTTTGGGTTATCTCACTTTCGATTGGGAATTGGGTCTTTGAAAACTGGGCCTTAAAAATGCTACTGAGCAACACTGTTCTGTGAAATTCTTTCCTAATGTTGAAATCCCTCCTTTCTCCAGTGGGTGAGCTGTTTGGGCATGTCAGGAAAAAACTCCCCTGGGCTGATCCAAAGATTGTAAAGGTGGTGGTTGTTTTCCTTATATACATGTATATATTATATATGTTTTATATTCTATATACATTAATTATTGACATGTTATTGATCATTACAAGTTTGTTTTTATTTTTTGACGTGCATCTCTTTTCTTGTTACAGCAAATTATAGATACAAAACTATATCAGTTGTTGGGTGAACGGACTGCTGCAGATGATGAAAAGCCTTCAAAAAAGAAGGAAAAGCCTGTTAAAGTTGTGGTGAGTGCTTGCGTGAATCTGAGCTTTTGCGTGTTCCCTTCATTAGAAAGGTCTCATACTGATCATCAATCCATTCCGATGTGTGTAGGATAAAAAGACTGTTGCAGATGCTCCAGCACCACCATCTGAAGAGGATCTCAATCCCTTTTTGATCTTTCCTCAGCCAGAAGATAATTTCAAGGTACAAATAATATTAATCGATAACCATTGCATAATGAGATCTGCATGTGCCAGTCTATGGAAGCTTTAAATAATTAGTAGCACATTAAATTTACAAGTTGGAGATAATATTTTAAAAGCTGGCTAGTTTCTGTAACTGAATAGTGTCACATGCTACTATACCTATATGCCTTTGAGCAGGGCTAGCCATTGCCCTAATGGTTTTAATATGGTTCAAAATTATAAAATGGGCTTCAGTACTGATCTTGTTTCTGTTAAAAATGCTGTACTCATTTGGATACTGCTATATACATCATTGTATCTTCAATTACTTTCAACTGATTCCCAAATGTGTGGATAACAAGCATTCATTCAAGACCTCAATAACCTCTGAACCAGGTGCACACAGAGATATTTTTCAGTAATGGATCTGTATTGAGGTGCGGCAATACAAAGGAAATGCTTGAAAAACACTTGAAATTGACGGGAGGCAAAGTTTTCACCCGATTTCCTCCAGAACCAAATGGATACCTGCATATCGGCCATGCTAAGGTAAACTAGAAACAGATCAAGAGGCTGTAATTTACTTGATATCTTTTCTTCTTTTTTTTTTTTTCCCTTCTTTCTTTTGGGGCTATTATTCTTAAGTTTTTCTGAGTTTCATTGTGGAGCAGGCCATGTTTGTCAGCTTTGGGCTAGCAAAGGAGAGGGGTGGAAACTGTTATTTGAGGTCAGAGTCACTTTTTTATTTGTGTGCAAGCCCTTTATGTATTAGAGGTGTGCTTTTTCTGTGCGTCTACTAGATCGTGCTTAGGTAGAAACTCAAAGAGTTTTGTGCCATTAGCATCAAGTTAGGCATGAAGGGTGTTTTGGTTCCTTTGAGTCAGTTACTCCTTCCTTAGAGTGTGTGTCATTGGATAGAAGCTTGGATGTTAAGATATATCCTGACTGTCATGCTAGGCATGTTGATGTGGGTTGGCGAAATGGTCCTCTTCTACTCGATTTGCAGATTTAGCAATCTATAATACTAAAATTTTTTTACTTATATGCCGAGGAAGTAATAATGAGTTTCCAGGAAATTTATATTGGTTTAGGATTAGGGGGTTTTGGATCATGACATTTTACCATGTCATGTCTTTTATCATGGATGATCAAGCTAGGTGAACAGCCCCAGCTTAGAACAATTCTTCAAATAGTTATCTACTAGAATTCTGAACAGCTTTTAACTATTTGAAATATGTTAAGAAATGTTCTGATTACTCCTTGGATCCCCAAAAAGAGCAAATAACCTGCTCGATTTTACCTTAGGGACTGAACATCTTACTCGCAATCAATTTTCGATGTTCTTGTCTACTGTTTATATGCTAATATACTGAAAGATGCTGGTTGGCTCATCTTTTCCACTGGGTTGGTGCTCAACTGGTATTGTATAAATATGTTTTAAACACTCAAAAGAGAATCTGAAACTGATAGATCATAATATGTTCCAGTTAGCGTTTTGATTTTTTGATTTGGTCGACTTTTCAGAATTCATTTACTATTTTGATTTTTTGATTTAATGTGTTCCAATATATATGTATTTAAAAGATGCTCTTTACTAATTAATGTTATAAATTTGACATCCTCTAATATGCTACAATTTCTACGAATAACATCTCTGCATTCTGCATTGAGATTTCATTTCTAAGATGTACATGAACAATGATATTTCAACATACACTCCTAGGTGAAGCCACTTATCAAAAAGGGGACAACAATGATACTTGAAAATCGCTTGCTAAAGTCAAATTGTCGTGAGGGTTATATCTCTAGAGATATAGTTAGAATTTTCTTGGGATATTTATTTGTTATAGTGAACTTCCTTCAGCGCTGATTACATTATTATTCGTATTGTTTTCCCAGATTTGATGATACAAATCCTGAAGCTGAAAAGAAGGAATACATTGACCATATCAAAGAAATAGTTGATTGGATGGGTTGGAAACCTTTCAAGGTAGGGTCACTTTGAGGGATTAATTGATTTCTGTCTTGAGGTCTTTTTTTAAAATACTATCTATTGGATTTTGTAGATCACTTATGCCAGTGATTACTTCCAAGAGTTGTATGATCTAGCGGTAGAGCTCATACGTCGGGGTCATGCTTATGTTGATCACCAGGTTTGTCATATCATGAACCTCAAGAGATCGACACATCTCAATGTGTAGTTCCCCTGCACTTTTATAGTTGATTTTTGTCAAATTGTGAATTCTTGTTTACTAGGAAGCTCAGAATGTACTGGCAAAATGTGTATTTATTTATTTAATGAAGGGTAAATTTTGTAAAGAAGATTGTAGTTTCAAGGTGTTCCCAAGTTTATTCCGGATTTTACGGTGTCATCTCAAAAAGTCACAAGGTTTCGTTTCGATTTGAAATCTGTCCCGCCATAAATTTCCTGTTAATTTTCCATCTGATGTGGCACAGTTAAATAATTGTTTAATGTCAGAAAATAAAAGGTGCTAAAAGGCTGAACTTAAAAGTGCTAAAAGTGTCAGATGTCATTGCTGCACTGAATTTTTTTTTTGTCAAATGTATTTTTAAATTTTTTGGTTTTTTCTTTTGTTGGGGGTTGATCAACTGTACTGATTTTATCTATAAATGCATCCCTTCGTTTGTGAAAACCAGTTTCCCAATTTGGCAAATTGGATATTCAAATAACCTAGTCAAGCTTTTATTTCTCATGGTCATAAGAGTCGTTAAGCATGTTTTACGTTTTTATTGTATCACGTTAATTGCTTCGGTTTCAGCAGTTTGCAGATGTCACCTTGGTAATTCTAATTGACTGTATGAACTGAATCGTTATCTTTTTATTGTTTCTTTTTCCTTTATCTAGACACCTGATGAAATAAAGGAGTACAGAGAAAAGAAGATGAACAGTCCTTGGAGAGACCGGCCTATTGAAGAATCATTGAAACTGTTTGATGACATGAGAAGGGGATTGATTGAGGAAGGAAAAGCAACACTTAGAATGAAGCAGGATATGCAGAGTGATAATTTTAATATGTATGACCTTATTGCATACCGTATTAAGGCAAGTATTGATGTTACTTTTGGAACTCTGTCCATGTGCTTATTCGTAAGCTAATGCTTGGCTTTCCTTCCTGTAGTTTACACCCCATCCTCATGCTGGAGATAAATGGTGTATCTATCCAAGCTATGATTATGCTCACTGCATTGTTGATTCCCTTGAGAATATCACGCATTCGGTATGTTTTACTTTTTTGATTGATTTCTTCTAATATTGTATTCTTGGTAGATTTTTCTTTTAGTTTTCCCTCTTTGTTGATTAGAATAGCATTCATAGATAGAGTAAGACGAGGGGAGCAACCTCATGAAAAACTGTCACAAGCAAGTGATGAGATTAGATGATGCATCCTCTTGTCGTTGTAAGAAACAGTCAAGTGTAGAAAGGGAAAATGAGGCATGTTTCGGGATCAAAAAGTTGATAGGCGTGTTCCAGGCTAAAATTGTTTTCCGTGACAGTCCATCCTGTGAAAGTGATTTCTTTGTAATCTGGGTAGAAGTAACTGCATGTTTATATTCAAGAGTTGGCTTGGCTTAGTACCGGCAGAATGATAACAATTCAGCAACTGGTTTTGGTTAATTAGCATAGGCTGACTTCATTAATTTCCCATTTGGTCAAACTTCCTTTTAATTTCCTTCAATGTTGAGGGAACGAGATTTTTGGATGTAGAGGTTCAGAACGTTAATACAGAGATCTAAGTAAAGCAGTTGATGCAAATCACATTAATAAAGTAATATTGCAACGTACCAAATTCAGATAAAATAAATGTGATCCTCAAAAGAAGAATAGATGGAACTGCTTAGCAAGAGCACTGGTGTAGTCTTGAGACTGGAGAATGATTACTGAATGATTTGGTCCAAAACCGGAATATCTAGGGGTGAAGTTACAGTTCTTCCAAAATACCCTCAGTAATAGGAGGAAGATAATTGGAAGAGCAGAATAGGAGTGTAAAAGATTGTTTTGCTAGTTCTTTTAGCTCCTTAGTATTTAAGTTGAAAAAAGAAGTGAGATAATCAGTTTGAACATGTCCACTGCAAAATCGGGAATGGAGTGTGTTTTGCTTGAAATTGGGAGACCTTATATCTCTGCATGCTTATTTCTCGGAAAAGTCCATATATAGTTACAATTTTCTCCCTGGAAAAGAGTTATGAAACGCGTGGCACTTGGTTTTTCACTTGCTTATATTAGTGCTAATTTAGATCTAGGAAGTAAGACTTGGAGCTTAAACCTTGTGCCAACATTGCACTGACCGGAAAACATCCAACTCTAAATGACATTTCTTCTGTCAGCTAATGTTTCTGCATTGTGCAATCCTATGTTGCTGTACTTGCCTGTTTGGAGTATCCTTCGTGTATCAAATATCCTGTTGCCGTTTCCTGTTTCTATACTTATTCATCTGCCTGTACTTCTCCAGCTATGCACGCTTGAATTTGAGACCCGCCGTGCTTCCTATTATTGGTTATTGCATGCTTTGGATCTATATCAGCCCTATGTATGGGAATATTCTCGACTGAATGTCACAAATACAGTAATGTCAAAGCGAAAGGTGAGATTGCACATCCAATACTTTCTGCATGTCAAATAATTTCTGCACATCTTTTTCTAATCTTGAAAAATGGCCTCAACATCGTGTTCTTGCAGTTAAATCGACTTGTGACTGACAAGTGGGTTGATGGTTGGGATGATCCTCGTCTTATGACTCTTGCTGGTTTGCGGCGTCGAGGCGTGACTTCAACTTCTATTAATGCATTCGTTCGAGGAATAGGAATCACTAGGAGGTTGAGTTCGTAAAAGACATCTAAAATATATTGAATGAGTGTTATTAGGCAACTTTTGCTCAATTGTTTTCCCTTTTATCATGCAGTGATAGTAGCACAATAAGGTTGGATCGCCTCGAATATCACATACGAGAAGAACTGAACAAAACAGCCCCTCGAACAATGGTTGTCCTTAATCCACTTAAGGTGTGTCCTGATTTGTCTTTAAACTTAACTATTTCTCATCTTCATCATTAAGCTTCACTGTTGTTGTTTCTTGATTTTAAGGTTGTGATAACCAATTTAGAAGCGGGTTCCGTATTGGACCTTGATGCAAAGAAATGGCCGGATGCTCAAACAGACGATGCTGTTTATAAGGTAAATCTAGGAACTACAAGCTGAATGCGCCTTTGGATATAGCATGACGTGTAAATAAGTGAAACTTGTATGTTTTTGTATTAGGGTATGTTATTAGTTGCGATACAAAGATCCATAGACGTGGACTTCATAAAGTTTTTGAGCACCCAGATTATTTCTTTTCTTCGTCAGTTTGTATTGTTTTCCTTTTTGGATCTGTCATTAATAGTGCTTACATGACACTTGAAGGTTCCATTCTCCAATACAGTATACATAGAACGATCTGATTTCCGCTTGAAAGACTCAAAAGATTACTATGGCCTTGCTCCTGGGAAATCCGTGTTACTAAGGTATGTAGAAGCGGGAAATTTTTCCCTGCTAATCTGGCTTAGTAAAATGTGGCTTCGATGTTGAACCTTATATCATGTTGTAGATATGCATTCCCGATAAATTGCATGGATGTTATTCTAGCTGATGACAAGGAGACGGTCCTTGAGATTCGGGCAGAGTATGACCCCTCAAAGAAGACAAAACCAAAGGTTCCATTTTCTTATTGCCATTGACTGCTGTCAATATGAAGTCGTATTTATGGCTCCGTGCAGTTCTTATTTTATTTTCTCACATCTATATTTTATGTGTCTGGTAATATTCAGGGGGTGCTTCACTGGGTTGCTGAACCTTCTGCTGGTGTCGATCCACTTCAGGTGGAAGTGAGATTGTTTGACAAGCTATTTAAATCCGAGGTTTGGAACTTTTCTTGGGGAGGATTCTCAATGATTTCTACCCTTTGCTGCTACTTTTTGTGTAAAAGAAGATGGATACTAAGTTTGTTATTTGATTCAAACAGACTCCTGCTGAACTGGCTGACTGGCTCGGTGATCTGAACCCGCAGTCGAAGGTCGTCATCCCCAGTGCCTATGCCGTTACTTCTCTTCGAGAAGCTGCTGTCGGCGACAGTTTCCAGTTTGAAAGGCTTGGTAAGTACCCATATCCTTTTCTTCGTCATGACAGTTCAGGTACTGCTGTCTTCCACCCAAAAAAAAATAAATAAAAGAAAAAAATGGTTAATTTCACCATGCTTCACGATATTTTGAAAATTTTCACAACATAACACATATCATCATAATTTCACCAAATCGTATGATATTTTGAAATTTTTTCATGGCTAGCACGAAACGCAATAATTTCACCATATGGCACAAAATTTCTAAAAATTTTCATGGCATAGCATGATGTTAGTTTTCCGTCAATGACCTAACGGAGATCTGACTTGACCGTGTAACATTGTGCTATGCCATGAAATTTTTTTGAAATTTTGTGTCATGCGATGAAATTATTCCGTTTTGTGCTATGTCATGAAAAAATTTCAAAATATTGTGTGATTTGGTGAAATTATGACGATATGTGCTATGTGGTGAAAAGTTTCAAAATATGGTGCTGTATGGTGAAATTAACCCAAAAAAAAAAAAAGATACTGCTGTCTTTATAATGTCAGTAAGTAAAAGCGGACTTCTGTTTTGGATTATTGCAAGGTGACTTCGTGACAATGTTCTGAAACCAATTTCTTCTTTAGTGTGTGATGTCAAAAAATATCGGAAAGAGGATTGATACCCAAATTTTCAGACACTTCTAAAGACTAAATTAATTGCTACTTCATAGGACGTAGTTTCCCTGATTACACACGCACGAATTCCTTGCCAACCTTGTTGGAGATGTTTCTGCTACTGGTTATATTTCTCCTTCTGTCCTATTCTGGTGCTTACGATTTGAATTGCAGGGTATTTCATGGTTGACAAGGACTCGACAACTGAGAAGCTTGTCTTTAACCGGACAGTGACATTGCGGGATAGCTATGGCAAGGGCGGGAAATAGATTATTGTGTCCAAATGCTATAGTCAAAAACTATGGCCAGCAGAGAATCTGAATGTGTTATTATAAGTTTATACGAAATATTCAGTCATGACAACCACGAGCTACATTTTTCATTTAACCAATGTTAAATATGTAGTAGCTACTGTAATCCCGCTGTACATCATCATATAAGATACAGTTTGCACCTTTTTCGTCACAGTTGAAGATACTAATGTTTAGCCTGGAACTACATATTCGACATCAGTTGTTTTCTGAACATATATTGTCGCGATGGTGTGTTTCAGTGGAAATGTTGCTGTAGAAGAAATATTAACTTGCCTGTTTTTGCCTTGAGGTGCAGAGTATTCTCAATGGGGGCGAAATATTTTACAAATCCCTCCCCTTGTTATGACAGACGGTAAATAATACTTGTAATGTTGCTATCATCGATTCAAATGTTATCTGCGGGCGGCAAAAGTGGCAAAAATGCTATCTGATACAATCAAAGGGGCCGCCCTCATAGTGCTTCAACCTTTGACCTTCACTATGAATTTTCATTCGGAGGTCATGTCTCCTACCCCAGTTGCTCCAAAAGGAACAACTTCAGCTCGACTTCAGTTTTCCGGGGAGCGATTTAAGTATCCTAACAATTGTCGACCTGATTTGAAGTTTCATTTTGAGATCTTATCGGGCCAGTGCCGTCTTCTCTTTGAAAATCTTGGTGTTCTCATATGCCTCAAGATGAAACCACTCCAACTCGTGAAGTTTTCTCCTCTAACTCAAACTCTTGAGCAAATATTGGATGCGTATTCTTCGTCCTTTTTGGATGAGTAACACTTAATCAGAATTCTTGGAAAATTGACATCACAGCAGTTCCATAGATTCACTTGCAGCTGTTGTGATTAGTTGTTAATCATATAATGGATGAGTTACACTCGCTGAATAATTTTTATACTGTTTCTTCTCGTAAATCATCAGGACAAGTTTTTAGTTGTGTATTTTAGGATGATAGAAGTTTATCTCCAGGTATTTGACCAAATAGGATCGTCAAGTTCTTATAGAATCCATCACCGAAATACCCGTAGAAGGGCATGGGGCTAAGCGAAGCGCAAAATGATTTTTCATGAGATGTGAGATAAAAATAGTGATATTTGCTAGCAACAACATTTAGGAGACAGTCAATCAACATGGATGGATCCGGTTCAATTTAGCAGCTTTTTGCTCAATTTCTTGCGAGGTATTTCTAATTTGCATGGTCCAACCATTGAACCTGAAGATTTTTACATTTAACATTTGGTAGGTCGTTTGTATAGTTCCCATCCATAATTCTACTGTTCACCAAAAAAAAAAACACTTTATCCACTGGGCTTGAAAGAAAGGTCTTTATTTAATGCCGAACTCATTAGAAAATACCTATAAAGAGCGGCCCCTATGCGGACCTGGGCCGAAATCAGGAGTCTACAGCCCAAATCTAGTTGCTGGTCGAGGCAAACATGCAGGACATTGTAAGGATATATATTATTTTTGGAATAGACGTCATTATGCTGAGGTTTATCGCATGGTATTGATGCAATGGTTTCGATCTCAAGTCATATAACCTTTTGTTATGTCGGCTGCCAAATGTAGCCCAAAGCTAGAATAATTCCAGTACTCTGTAGTCCACTTGCCAAACGATCCAAATGTGCCTAAAGCTCGAGAATTTGCCAAAATCACGAGCCCGATTGAAAGCCTACATTAGCTCTATTACTCCTATAGTGTCCACTTGACAAACGATTTTTTTTAGTGGGTGACGAGGTGGTGGGGACATGTCTTTCCACAGGTATACATACATCGCACCGATTGGAATTGATGGTTCGTTCATCAAAAGGATCTTAGGAAATGATCCCCTTCTGGCACACTTCATTAACCTGAAACCAAGAGATCCTTAGTTCAATTATAATAAGTTCATAGTCCCTTATAACCTTTAAAAGAAATAAGAATAGAGAACATCTCTTCTGTCAAAAGGGATAAATTCATGAGGAAGAGTTCAGTCTCATTACGCTAACATTATGATTTTTTTTTCCTGGACAAGTATATATATGATATGACAGTTAATGAATGATCTCTTTGTTTGTGAAAAGCTGAAAAGTAAAAGGGGGAATGCAATAAGCAAGCATAATATATATGTGTGTATATATATATATATATATATATATATGATATGACAGTTAATGAATGATCTCTTTGTTTGTGAAAAGCTGAAAAGTAAAAGGGGGAATGCAATAAGCAAGCATAATATATATGTGTGTATATATATATATATATTCTGTATATGTTTTGGTCGCTTTTGAAGTTTCCCAATCGCCATATGACATGAAGTGGAATGGAATTTCGGCCATCAATTTCATCACATGCATTGCTTCGATGCTTTCTTTCTTTTCGCCGAGGATCAGTTCACTTAAAAAGATGTATGTAGGCAGGTAGCTATGGTTGGTCATAGCTGACTTTTGGATGGGACCCTCTCCAACTATTATCAACTAAGTTGAAGATATGTCGATTAGACTGTGTGTTTGATGCATCTAAATTCATGGCGTGCCATTGAATTTATGGGGGCGTGCGGGGTAGCGATGGCGACCCAACTCTTCATCAACGTCATTCCATTTACTCCTCACATGCCGTCTTTTCCTCGGGGAGTCAGTTGGAAATATAATTGTTCCCAAAAGAATCACAGCATAACGTATTGTAGCAAGGAATCCTGATGCTGAACTGATGGGGGTTTATGGTAGAAAATTAAGAGGGGTTTCTATTGATTTACTTTAAGGAATTGATGTATCTGGAGGAGTTTATTCGGCAAGAAGGAACAGATGGAAGCATATTGTGCTAGAAATGGATTCTGAACTGCTCTTTAGTTAGAAGTCTGAAAGCACAGGTGGAACCGTCATAGTTATGTTTTTTTTTTTTTTTTCTTTTTGTTTTAACCAAGTAAAGCTGATGAGTTTGGTTAGGAGAAATGCAAATGCGACTGCAGCTTGGGTTGCTACCCATTACAAGAAGGGAATGTGCTTTGATGATTGGGTTGACAGACTCCCATTCCATTCTCTTTGTACTTGTTGCTTTGTAAAGATGGTGATGTATCCGTTTGTAATGATCTTCCTGTAAATGACTTTGGCTGATTTGTGCAATAAAGAGGTGTTTGGGATGGGAGGAAGAAGGTAATTAAAAACAAGACTTTAAAAGAAGGCTGAACATCATCTATCATCTATCTATACGTCTAGTCTAGCAAGACAGTTCTGCTATGTTTGCTAGGCCGGATGAGATTTTTAAAATTCTAATCTTACGTTTGGTGTTGAATGGATTAGGATTGGAATTAGAATATACCTGGATAAAAGAATTAAGAAGTTAATCCCAACGTGGGGTGGATTGGGATATAATTGTTTATGAAAAGACGAAAGTGCCCCTAACTTTCTATCAAACTTTCGAATTATGCCATTGAACAATTTTTTTTTGGTTCCACTGTTGAAGAACAAGAGGGCTACTGTGGCCTGACTTAGGCCTCCACCGAGAGGGACAATTTGCTGCGGTGGTGACCCGACGTCGGCGACCTTGAAAGGCAGTGGCCGCGAGCGTCGGGCAACCACCGCCCTTCCTCCATCTCCGATTGCATGATCTTTTTTTTAAAATTTTTAATTTTCTATTAAAATCTTGTTTTCAAAATATATTTTTATTCTTAAAAATCAAAATATTTATTTTAGGGGATAAGTTGGTCATTTCACTTTAATATCCTAATCCTAAACCAAAACATACTCCAAGCACTTGATTAGGACATTGTAGATCCAAGGGATTTAAAAATCTCATCCCATCGCAACCTTATCCTAATCCTTAACTCGGAGATCAAGCATAGCCTTAAAGCATTGTAGCGTGTACGCCATGTTTTCTGATGTTTCTTTATTTTTTTTGGTTTTTTTCTATTTTTATTAGATGATTCGGTTTTTCTAGTATGGCATAGGAAAAAAACCAATAAATAAAGTAAAGTTTCTAAAATTATAACTTTCTTCGGTAGATTTTTACCAATGAAATACAAGCATTTATGTCATTCTCAAATTGATAGACACATTTATGGTAAGTATGAGTTCTTATTCTATGCCCTAAGGGCATAAATTAGAAAAATCCTTATTATATTTATATAGGAAAGGTCTAAGGTGTAATCACTTTAAAAGTGGTTGTACCATGTATACAAGCAAAATAGTCAAGATTAGCTTAATTTTAAGTAAATTGCAAGTCCTTCGTGAAAATTATACGTATTTTGATGAATTAGCTAGGATAAATTACTTAATTTCTTAGTAAATCGCTTACAGTTGAAATAATTACATTGATTTTAAAGGACATTTGTTTTAGTAGAATACTTGAGGGTACCGTGCCACCAAAATCGGTGATTGCACTTTAGAATTTCCCATTTATATAAAAGAAGAGATATATTAACATAAAGCCATTTTTTGGCTTGGTGTAAACCCTTCCTTTTGTGATGACTGAAGCAGTTCGAGTCTCCGCTTTTTTTTTTTTTTTTTTTTTTTTTTTTTTTTTTTTTAAATTTTCCTTACTAAAAAAAGATTACTTTTGATATTTAATCCCTTTTATGTTGGTTGTCTTTTTCACATTATGTGAAATGTCTCCACTTCTATTCCCTCTAATTATTTCTACCCTCACTAAATAATACCTATTAAATATACAAATCCTTCGTTTTTGTTGACAGTGAGAGAAGAGGAAACAAAAAAAAAAGAAAAAAAAAACGAAAGATATAGAGGTAAGAGTCATATAAAACCGAAAGATATAGAGGTAAGAGTCATATAAAGCCGATGGTTGTATCTTACTGAACTTACGATTTTGGCCTTCCCCACAAAATATTTACTGAGCATAATGATTTTTTTCCCCAAAATGTGGGAGACGTGACTTTGGTAATTTCGCGATATCAAATATTAGAGGTTATTTCTCCTCCCAGTAAATACATTTTTCAAGACTCAAATTTGGATTCTTCTCTTTGCAAAGGTAAGAGCTATTTATCCCTGAACCGATACTTCTTTATTGCTAAGCACAATGATTTTGATGTAGCACAAACAACATTTGAATTTTATCTTTATATACACGAGAATTCTCGAACTTTGTATATCTTTCTAAATGGTTATTTTGCCTCGCTATCTTGGAATTGCTTATAATTAACATTAGTACTACGAAAAACAACACATAATATAGTTGCAGTAATATCTACGTGTTATAGTCTTTTTTTTAATAATTTCTCCACAATGTGCTCTAGTTGATTAATTTGAAAACATGAAACTTACAATTGGCTCGAAAAGATAATACTTAACTAAAGTCAGAGTATAAATACAAGTAATAAACTTAGTATCCTGTCGCAAAGCGCACTTATTTTTCTAGTTTCTTTTAAGAAGTAAATGTTTGAGTATCGTTTTCAGCTATTCATCCAGTAACACTTATTTTTTAGTTCATCAAATAAAAAAAAATCATCATATCATCATATATTTTTCTGATGATAAAATTCCTCATTAATTTTAATTAATATTCAATATTATATCAGGCGAGCGAATGTAAAATCTATCTATATCTATATGTTAATTAAAGGTGATGCTTCTATATGACGTTTCTTTATTTTTGGAGGATTAGATTATAACACCTTTTTTTTTGTGAATAGATTATAACATTATTGTTGTATACTAACATTGCGACAGTTTTCCGTAGTATATATACATACAAGATTTGATATATATATATATATATGGACTCAATGATATACCTTATATACATATCTCTTTTGAGGTGAAAACGTGTGCTTCAGAGAATTTCGTTTCATATGATAGAAAATCAAAACAAAAAATACATACACTATAAGCATCTCTTTTTCTTTATTGATGTCGAGGGGTGTTAGGGTTTTACATGCCTAATCTTAACGGTCCACATGAACATTCTGCAAACTTATGCAACATGTCAACGGTTATAAACTGTATAAGTGACTAATAGAAAATATTCTCCTGTATGATTTTTAGGGCGAGTTGAATTTGGAACTTAGCTAAGAAAGTCATTCTTTATTAACTAGACGAACCCTATTGGTTTATATACAATAAGAATTTCGCTTTATATATATCTATATATGTATATATTATAAGAATGTCGTTTCGTATATTCGAATAATAGAATAAAACATTCGAACAGTCGGGTAAAACATTAAGCTTGCTTTTGGTTTTTGTTACGAACCTGAAAAATCTGTCTTCTCCATGTGCAATCCACGTGCAATCCGGTTGTCGTTGAATTCCACGAACATGCCTCGAATTACCTGCAAAAGGGGAGATGGGAGTGGTGTTCTAATTTCCCTCTGCAACGCTCAAGTCAGTATTAGCCGTACATGAGAGTTATTAGGGCGTAAACCGTAAATTGGTGCCATACCTTAGTATTTATATAAAGCTGGAAGATATATTTGTTACCTAATTCGGGGAGATCTTCAATATACTCCAGATAGTCGAGGATAAATTAAATAGGAAAGTATATCTTTTATATACTTAGCCCTCAAGTAAACACAGCTATTGCTCAACATACATGAGTTGCGTCGCTCATGGACCGTAACTTGCCTTTGTGGCCTATTGGACCACAGATCCGAAAATCCGGTCACTAACAGTTTTCAAGTTGGATAATGATCAAACTCAACTTGATTTTGTGCAATAATTGTAAGTGTTGACAAATATATAGATTATGTATATATATATAGATGTGAAAGTAGATGGAGAATTTATTATTAAAAAATTTATTATAAAAATAGTTAGAAAAAAGTATGTGAGATAATTTATTATTAAATTAAAGAAAAAAATAAAAAAGTAATGATCATATTGTCGAATTGATAAAAAAATAAAGTTGAGTTGAGTTCAGTAAAATTATGATTTGGAAAATAAACGAAGCCATATTTTCTTTGCTTTTCCTAGTTCCCATCATATTAATATTCTCATTACTCTTCAGATTCCGAAAACTGGAAAATACATCAAAGCTCGGGAGCCGCACAAAGGCTAGCTAAAACATAATTTAAATCAATTAAACCGCAAGGATGTGAATGGGAGGACGGTAAGAAGTAAGATTAGATTTTAATTCCTGACCAAGGAAGTTTCATCGAATTGATCCTTTACCTTGGGCAAGTTTAAGAGTCTATATCAATATATATCTATATAAATATTAAAAGTTGCAGCAATGCCTTAGACTGCGCCACGTAGGACGAAGCATGCCTTTGATCGTAAGACTTTTCAAGTCACCACCAATAGAGATGTAACCCTTGGTGCAATGTCGCATCGTCAGTTTAATGCTAGAGTCAAAAAGCCTTGAAGTCATTTAGCAAAAAAAAAAAAGCCTTGAAGTCATGAAAAGTTTTGTTAATCAAACAAAAAAGTTTTAAATAATATATTTATAATTACATTTAGGCTAGGATTATTTCCACCCCTTTTTGACTAATCCAACGCATTTATTGTTCTTACCAAAACGCCCTACTAGCATATTAATCACTTTAATTCATATAGCTAAAACTCTTCAGTTACTCACGAAATTCTCATTTCTTTCTCTCTTAATCAATGCAGACAATTTCTTTTTATTTAAAATTTTATCTCTCTTTATTCAAACTTTCACTTAAAATTGTTTTTAGAAAATATATATACATATTTTTGTTCACCGAAAAAGTATTTTTAACTTTATGCAATAAATGAGAGTAAACATAAGCTTACTCTAGAAATCTAAATCCCATTTGCTTCGCATTCTATTACTCTTTTAGAGATTTTATACTCGAATTAAAGAACCAAATCTTCATACCAAAACAAAATGATTTTCATTTTCATTGTCGACTATTTGTTTCTAGAAATGTTTGCATGTTTTGAAATAATAAATTAACATAGTAGAATTCATATAGTAATGTTATTTAAATAATTAAATAATTAATTTTTTCATTTAGTGAGATGATTGTCGAAGTTGTGAAAATATCATCAATTAAATCCATGAATTCTGAATTTTAATAATACATACGTATTATATTAGCTATAGTACATGAAAAATTGATTTGATATATCACGCCCCTTAAGAAAACAAAAAATTAAATGATAAAAAGAAAGTAATTGTCTTCTCCTAATAAACATTTGAACAGTTATCTCCCTTGAAATCATTGGCCAAAGAGCAACCACATCATTTCATAAGAGTTAAATATTTTCTAAACTATTTATTTTTATTTTTTGAGTAAAAAATTACTGTTGTAAATATAAATATTTGCTAGTATTTTTTTTATATCAAGATTTTTAACCATGTAATAGAATACCATGCTAGAAAAATTAATATTTGGGACTTCAGGGATAAAATCATTTTCTTATCACTTGTTATATAGAAATGTGAGATTTGTTTTAAGTAATATTATGGGTAAGTGGATATGTAAAGTAATGTGAGAAAAAAAATTAAATGGGAAATCAAAGAGTGATTTAAAGTTCTATCTATATTTAATTAGAGTAAATTAATGTGATATGGAGCACATTTTGGTATCATTGACAACTGTCAGCACCTCATTTTGGCCTACCGGCTCCTACAGAGAGCACCACCGGCAACATTGATCACAACTCAACAAGCATGATAGAAGAACGCCAAGCAGAAGCTTGGGCCACTATTCACAGTCAAGTCAGTAGGGGCAAGCATGCAATCACGGGGCATGGATCACAAAAGAGAAGCAAGGGCCACCAGAAAGGTCACGACAAGAAACCAGAGAAGTTAAGCAAACAACAGACATTGGGGCAACGGAAGCCGGCACTGTGGCATTATTCACCCCCGGATCATAAGAGCGTCAGAAGGTATTCAATATGAGACTCTAAAATTCCCTCTTTTTGCCAAAATGACCAATGGCACATCCGAGCGCATTTCAGAAACTTTCTGCTTAAGCTGGGGCACTCCCGAATGTTCGTAGACGTCTTCCTAACAGGGCTCTTGGGACGCCCGCTCCACAGACAAATAAACGGCACTCGAAAATAAGCCTGCACACACCCAAGGGTCACAAGGACCATGGAACAAGTTTCAGACTGTGTTTCGGGACTCATCATGATCTCCCGAGTGGGTCCCGACCGAAAAAAAGGGTCCTTTTTGCACAAAAACATAGTCGGAGACCCTTTTAAAGAATCGTCAACGCACGAAATCTGTGCCAATCAATCCCAAGGACCTCAAGGGCTTGAGAGATAAACTCTGATCGCATTGTACAATCCATTTAGGTTTCCCGAGTACCATTCCGGCAGCAAAAAGGCCCATTTCACACAGAATCTTGCGCTCAGAGCTCATTCGGGAAAATGTTAACGTCCGAGCTCTACACCACCCACTCCCAACAACCCCTAGGGCTTGGGAAATCATTTTGGCTCGAACCAAGCAAACCATACCGGTTTCCCGAGTGACGTTTCAATGGTCACGAACGACTCCCGGAAACCTTCGGGACTCGTTTTTGACAAACGGAGATTACAGTGGTCTCCGAACACATCTAAACACTTGGAAAGCACTGAGAGAGTCTCGTTTGCGGATTCCTAGGACGTCTCCGGTTATCAATTTTTAACCGAGGTTGGCAAGTCAACCGTTCCGTTCAAAGCACGGAGCACGCCGACACGAGTAATACAGCACGCAGAAGCGCGAACAGGCAACAAAAACGAACCGCTCCGATAATCCAAACGGAACAAAATCGGCTTTTGAGTCCTCGGGCCACCCGAGCGTCTGCTTACAAGGAGCATGTCAATATTAAGCTCATTAAAATTGTATTCGCGCATACATTGATAATTCGTCGTTCAAATGAGCCACGAAAATTAAACGTGCGACCAATCGAGTCTCGAGCTTTTTCCGGCTTTCTTCCCCACCAAGTGGGACCTCCAAGCTAGCCAAGCCAAGCCGAGCCAAGCCAAGCCACGAGCCATGGCTCTTCTCTAAGGGCAAGCCAAATGAGCCTCCTCTATTCAATTCAAAATATCTTCTTACACACTTCACATCCATCAAGTCCATTTGCCTTCTCTTCATTTCCCCACACTCAACAAGACAATTTCCACACCCTAATCCATTTAAAAAATTCGGGTCCCTCTTAAGCACCCCTATAATTGCACTTAATTTCACTAATTTTGCATCATTAACCTTCCTATATAAGCCTCTTGGGTCATTAACTTAAGGAAACCCTTCTTGCAACCTCTCTCTAGCTTTCTCACTCAAGAACACTCTCCAAACTCCCCTTATTTCTCAGATTTCGTTCAGCCCTCAGCAGCCCCGAAATCAAGGCCAAAATTGCCGAAAAACCAACAGTTTTCCGGCGACCGCCACCCAACCCGAACCAAACTTAACCAAACTTCATATCTCACATATTTTCGACCTCCTAAGTCCATTTCCGAGCTTAGTTTCCGCATTTGAGGCCTTCAGCCCCACGGTTCAGATCAGTACAGAGACAGTCTCCTCGGAGCTTCTCGGGTCCTAGCCGGGTTTTCTTGGACTCTTCTTGCTTTCACGACTATAGCGAGTCGTGCCATCACTTCCTAGGGATCCTTCATGACCCTCACTCTCCCCCGTGACGATGTGGTTGCGTACCAAGAGCCGTTCAACCGTGCACCACCGCCATTTCCCTCTTTTCTCCCTTCACAAATTTTTCCAGTTCTTACCGGTTTTCTTTGCATCTTCCAGGAAAATCTAGGCATGTAATCCCCACGAAACCACCGCCAGCATGATCCTCAGTTAGTTAGGAGTCCAATGCCACTGACCTTGCAGCAAAATACCACCGGGAGCCTCCGGGAGAGCCGTTTCTTTCCGACCTGCCCAGTCGGGTTAATTCCGCCCAGTCGAGTCTGTTCATTTTTTACATTTATTCACTTTTCTTGCAGATCGTGTCGACCCGAGTCACTTCTCGCAAAACAACCACCACAGCCACCTCCAAGGGCTTCTTAGGAGTTGGGAGCCACCGACCTTGCATCAAAAGATCACTGGGAGCCTCCTGTAGATCCTTTTTTTATCGGGTGCCAGTCGAGTCTGTTTTGCCCCTACTGGGTCTGTCATTTTTTACTGATCCGACTTTTCTTTTGATTTCCAAAAAATCTACGCGTGCAATCTTTACGAAACCAGCACAAGCGTGATCCTTAGTCTCTTGGGAATCCAATGCAACCGACCTCGGGCGAAAAAGCCACCCCGATCAACCGGTACAGCCCCGACAAGCCGGACTGCCAGCCGACCCGACTTCACCAATTCGGGTCTGTTCGTTCCAAGAGGCAGAACTGACTTCCCGAACCCGTTTTTTCGACTATTCTCGACTTTTCTCGCATCCTGGGGCTAGATATAACCATTCCCGATTTAGAAAAGTTATGTCTTTTACGTTTTCTTTGCATTTGTGGGGCGATAAGACGGTCCATGACCGATTTGCATACAAGTTTGCATTTTTTTATGTCATATTATGCACGTCTTTGTCGTGTAACATGCTAGCATGTCGAGAAAAGGTTTGAATCGGAGTCGAGGAAACCTCATTGGCTTGGGTAAACCAAGGGAGCCTCTCGACTTCATCTCAAGAGAGGTGGCTGAGAGCTCCTCTTGACTCTCTCGGGCCATATGCGGTTTCCTTGCCCCGATTTAAGTCGTTTCCCGAGTTTTTTTTTTACGTTTTCCTACTTTCATGAGTTGGTGCTGTTTTATCAATTCCTTTAAATATCATGTTTGTGCATGTTTATGTGTTTGCATGTGTTTTCCAAGAGCATGGCGGCATCGACTTAGTAAAATATGTACTGTTATCGTGTTTGATATCTTATGCGTGTGAAAAACGATTGAAATCGGGTGAAGAGACCATTCAAGATCCGAGCCGAGTCAAGGTCGCTCACGGCCTCTCTCTTGACTCTAATCGGGTCAAGGGCGGCCTCTTCCTTCGATTCCAAGTCGATGTTCGGGTTGTGTGTAATCGCATTTTTCATTTAGTCGTTAATTACGCGTTAGTTTGTATGTTAAGCGCGTTAATTTTGAACAATCATTCCATTAACCCATAACATTTGAGGTTTGAGGCAACAATCCTTAATAATTCCACGAACGGGGAAATGGGACGCATAATTCGGTTAAGCAAATCATCTGGCTTAAACTAAATTACATGAACCAGCTATCAATTTGTAAACGCGTAGACGAATCATAAACCGACGGAAATGCCCTTTTAAAATTCACAATTTCAAAATACCAAGACACGTAACACGAATAGAGTCAATGTCTGGGGTGGACTTGTGCACCTTGACTCAAGTCCGGGCCCGATTTGAGGCGGTTCAAGTCAAAGCACGCAAGTCTCCTTTAGACCTCTTTGTGTCACGCGATCTCAATTTTTCACTAACTCTTTACACATTTCGTAAACCAAGGGCACAACCGTTATTTCATGATACGCCGACATTCTAGGCGTTAAGGAGATCGAAACACCTTGATTTATGGTTGGAAAAGGACAGCCCGTTCGAGTGCGAGTCTTACCGTAGATTCGGTAATTCGTGCTGTTACCTCCGTCACAAAATATATAAAACCGGACTAAATATTCTTTCGGCTTATATAAACATTAGATAATGGATAGGCGGAACTCAAGGTTCCAAATCTAGAGTCAAAACACGAGTTTGACATATTCAGTGAAACCACATTGTCATATATAGAACAAAGCCTTAAAATAAACCCACTCGCATGGTCGACTTAGAACTGCATTCTAGCACACGCCTCTGTTTGCCTAGGCTAGATAAATTGTTTGCCAAGTAACCCCGGTTAATAACTAATTAAGTCACGTAAATTCGGTCTAATACACAACTTGTCTGCACTTGTCTGTTTATCAGTTATTTGTCTGTTTTTATCTATTTTTATCAGTTTTTATCGGTTTTCTTCTGTTTTCCTTTTATTTGTTGATTTGTTGCGGCTCGGGTCCGAACCCATGGGTTACGTATTGCATGGGGCCCAACGGCTCAAATCATCAATCACGGGGTCCAACGTCCCCCATGTACACCGAGCATGTGCAACCCGAGTGCGGAATGAGGTCTAGCCTCGAGTCACCGCTTTACCCGAGTAGTGTCTAAGCGGAAGACAACTCGAATTGGGTACGTGAATCGTAGCTTGACAATCGCCCGGGAGCTCGAGCGTTCTCACGGCCATCTTAATAGTCAATCGACTCTTTTACTGTCCATCGGTCCGGTCAGACCCGACTCCCGGCTTCTTGAGCCCGCGTTGCCTCAATTTACTTATCGGTCATTCAAAATCTCGTGGTGAGTCGGAGCGGAATATTGGCCTAATGCAAACCGATCGGGATCCATTTACTTTATTCAGTTGTATTTTTGTAATTATTCGAGAGCACATTACGAGGATGTCATTTGTACACTTATTTACTAATTTGTAAGGATCCTTAATCGGCAAACAAGAGGTCTGAGTGTCGAACTGGTCGAGTCGGTCTATTGCTACCTAGAGATGAGTAAGCCTGAACACTCGCGGTCTCGGTTCGCATAGGGAATCGACCACCACGGTTCGACGAACTGTAACGCGAAGATAGTGAACCGATTCCTTGAGATGCAAGCCTACTCTTCTTTCGGGGCCTTGGCCTGAAGCGATCATTTCATCGAATTTACGATGTCAAAACGGGTGAGTCAATTACAACTCTAAATCATGCGGTAAATAAATAAAATGGCAAGCCTAACATGCTAGAGTACCGAAAGTGCGTGCGGAATATATGCCCGCACATAATAGAACCCCCGAATTCGGATTTTTCGGTTTCGTATAGACCATTGCCTTAGCATACTAGGTGTATCCCATACCTCTAGATCCGGGCAACTTACCGGCCCTCGACTTCCAGATCGTAAAAATAGTAGGTGGCGACTCCTTCTCATGCGCATCCGTCACGCGTCTCCGGGAATGTGGACACTCCTAAGCCGTGTTGTGTAGGCGCACGCAATGCGTGCCCCGACGAGATGAAATTCAGGTACGCACAACTTGGCGACTCCATTAGGGATCACTTAGAGTGTTTGGGCTTGATTCCGTTTGCTTGCTTGTTTGTTTATTTATTTACCGCTTTTCGCTATTTACCGCTTATCTACTTACGCACATTTACTTTATGCATGCATTGCACATCATTCTAGCTCTAACTACCAATGGGTCGCGTCTCACGACCGATGATAGCAGCATAGGCTAGATAGGGGTTCCGAGTAAGGGTACGTTGCACGGTTGGACCGTCGATTAGGTCCCCAAAGAGCCCCGTTCGATTTCAAAGAATTCGCACCCTTGAATTGGGAGCCCCCATCCTTAGGTAGCACGGTCCCTATAGCACGAAACCATGCATTGTGCTAAGCCTTTATGCAAGCTTCAACCCGGCTTTAACAACAGTCCATCGAGTCGGCCTGCGAGCTACTTGAGTCTTTTCCATTTCAAGAGCGATGTACATGTAATTTCTATTAAGCCGTGGGCATTTATTTTCTTTGCACACATGCATCATGTAGTTTTCAAAATTTGAATGTCATTCATGTTGACGAGTCCTAAGTGGATTTTCCTGTCGTCTTGGTAGGGGACGCCTTGCTCAGCCTCCTGCCCGCGCCTCGACAGAGTCCGTCAGCTCACCAGGACCTCATCGACCCGCTATAGAATGAGGAACTCGCCGATCAACCACAACCTCAGAGGGAGCTCGCCTAGGCTCGCGCCAAGCTGCAAAGACATAATCAGGAGCTTGCTTGAGCGATGCCGCCTTAGAGAGGTCTAGGAAGAGGGCTCGAGGAGGCCCACGCATGCATTCTATGATAGATATCTCCGCAGGGCCCTCGCCTAGAATCGGTGCTTTCCGAGGCTGCGCTCGCTCAAACTCCGAATGTGGTGGAAGATCAGCTTAGGGCTTTATTTTACAAAATTTACATTGTACTTTGAACCTTTTGAGTCAATGTAAATGACAACATTAGCTTTTGAAAATACACGCATCGCACGCATCCTACTCATTTACTGTTTTGCATAACAGCTAACATGTCCGCACGACAAGCAAGTTGTGCCCACTTTCGCAGGTAAACCACCCGCGATCTTCACCTCTTTGCGGCAAGGTGCGCCGTGACTAGGGACCAAGTTCTTCTTGGCCACCCACACGCACTACAGGGGAGTCATACCTCTTTCACGGGTAGACCACCTGCGGTCTTCACCCTCCCCCCATGGCAAGGGGAGCCGTGGCCCGAGGGCCAACCCACCTTCTCTGGCAATGCTCACTCCCCATTAACCTCGCGCAACCGAACTCGTCATCGTATGATCGAGCACATGTCTCTCCATGCAACCGAGCCCGCCCTTCCGCGTTGTGCGAGTACGCATCCACCTTGCCCGTGCACACACCCTCGGCGCACTCTATGCAAGTTCCTCAGCGCACTCGCACGACGCCTACCAAGCTAGTTCGATCCCCTACGCCCTTGCATTGAAATTGCGAACAGAGTTTGCTCCTTCATTGTTCCCATTTTCCCATTGCAGGAAATAACTGACAAAAAGGCAATCGAGACAGGAAACACTTCTCCGCCACCTCCTTGAACTTCAAACACTGAGGCCCAACCCTTCCTCCACAAAAGATCACAGGCAATAGCTCTAACGAACAGAGCATGTCCCAGCCCACCCCCCACGGGACTGCCAACATGATCACACCGCCGACCAAAGAATGGGCCCAACCCACCCTCCGCTACGGCCACCAAGCTGCCACCGGGGCAACACACATACTCTTCCTTAAACTCTCTTTTAATTTCATTCAAATGCATTTCCAAAAAGCTCCCGGCATGAACGAACCATTCAAGGGGCACTAGGACAGTCTCGAAGACGCCCTATTTGTTCTGCCGGACTTGTTCGACTCGCCTATTCTCATGGGACTTGGCTCCTCGATTCTTCCCTAGGATGGCTGCGCATGCCTACCAACAACCATGGAAAGTACACCTATGCGGCCCCCAGTCACGGTCTAACCACTCCGGCATGGCAATGATCGGACTCCTGGAATTGAGTGTCCCCCACGTGCAACACCCTATGGGTCGCTCACTGGATGAAAAGGATTTTCTTAGTCCACTCTACATTACTTATGGCACAATCCACCACGACAATCGTCTAATGCAACATTTTCTTCGTTGTCCTTCACAGGGTCACGCTGGTCACAGGCGAAGAATGATGCACGGGTTCACATCTCCCCGAGATCTCTGTCGGAGCCTTCACCTTTTACTTCGATAGGGAAAGGGTCCAATCAAGAGGTACCCCCATTCGAAGCCAAAAACAGAGACGATCGAGCAAACCATTCAATATCAACGCGAGCGTCTCCATTGAGATCGAGCGACGCCCCGAGACAAATTAGTCCTCCACCACTACAAAGGCCCTCCAACAGTCAAGCGACAATGAGCCTCGGGACCAAATGCATCCATCGGCTTCAAAAGCATACCTTTCCCGAAGACACTTGTTATTGGAGCCACAAAACACGGTCAGGGACGAAGATCGTGCTGGGGCGTCTCTGTTCAACACCCACGCCGGGATGACCTCGGTCACCAACAGAAGGGGTGGATTAGACAAAGTGCGAGTGGAAATAGCCCCAGTCTTACATTTATATTATATTGAATTTTATTATTTAGGTAATATAGAATCGTGCAATAGTATACAAAATTTGGTATATTATTTATTGTTACTATTTTGTTGTATGAATAAAATAAAATATATTCATTGAGAGATTTTATGAATAAGAAAGAAATGATATATTTTGATAGTGAGTTTACTTAGATCGCACAACGTAGTAAGATAACAAATTGCATGCATAAAATACTGTACAATAATAAAGAAAACTCATTTTTATAGAGGTTCTAAAGAAAGAATTTATAATAATAATGTTGTAAGTTATTGAACAATTTTGGAGCCCACTTGTGCGGGGCTGTTCGACTAGTTTATACTAAATTATGTGCAGGCGCAATCTAGCGCAATGCACAAATGTGTAAAAATTAATAAAATTTTGGTTATTCGACTTTTTTTTAAAATGTTTTATTTTAGAGGAAAAATTGCTTTGCTCCCAGACCTTTACCCTTAGGAAAGGTTTGCCCTCCAACCTTAAAAAAGTTGCACAGTGCCCCCAAGCTTATGAAAAATAAGCATCTTACCCCCTCCGGTCATTTTTTCGGCAAAAACGAGTCATGTGCCTGACACATGATTCGTTAAGGGGCAAATAAGACGTTTTACATTTAAAATAAAAAGATTAAAAATTTAAAAAATAAATCAAAGGCGGGGGTGCCTGAACCCTTCTCCGACACCCCCAAATCATGGGATTGGGGCGCCGCTGCCGACCTCCACCCCCTGATTTGGGGGTGTCGGAGAAGGGGGTGCCCCACCCCTTTCATTATTTTAAAAAAAATTATTATTTTTTATGATTTTAATATGTGAAATGTTGCCCCTTAAAGAGGTGACGTGTCAGTAAGATGACTCATTTTTGCCAGAAAAATGACCCAAGGGGGCAAAGCGCTTATATTTTCATAAGCTTGGGAGCACTGTGCAACTTATTAAACGTTGGGGTAAACATTTCTTAAGGCTAAAGGTCGGTGGACAAAGTGTTTTTCCTCTTTAATTTATTTAAAAAATGCTTTTAATATTTTATTCATAATGGATAATTTCTTTAAAACTTTTCAAGAAAATATTAGTATTTTCTTGATGTACTATATACATATAGAAAATATCTTCTCAATATCGTGCATACATAAAATATAGAAAAATGTGAAAAGACAGTTATAGAAACTAACAAATACACTCGATCAACAATTAAATTGTCCATACAATTGAAAAGACGTTTAATGTACGACGAGCTGATGATTTCAAAAAAATAAAATAAAAAAGAATTGTGTCTCGTGCCTCAGCTTTTATATATTATTTGATGAGAAAAGTTTCCTAAAGGTTGCCCGGGATTTTCCCGAAGTTAAAAGAGGGTGACTGCCACGAAGTTGCGCTGAAGAACCAGAATCTGATGCATATGTACAATAAAATGATGTCATTCTTTTCTTTTTAATTGCACGTGATGTATTGATAAGAGAATTTCGCATCACTATGCACCCAAAATATAAAAAATAAAAATGAGAGGATACCGAAAGATAAAAGCAGGTACCAATACCAAAGTTGGATTTTTCTATATCAAATTACAAAAACAAAATATGCTCTTCAGTTCTATTTTTGATCACTGGTCACTTGCGAGCTCCTATCGAATCGGGAAGACAATGACATCTTTACAATAATTTAGTGGGTTCACTTCCGTCACATGCCTTAATGGTCGAATATGCGGATGGGATGATACTGTATACCTACACGAGCAAACTAACTTGATGGATCCATCACAGCCTAATCTGTGATGATACTGTTTGGAGAATTGATACTGTTTGGAGATAACATATTATCAAAATAGAAAGTTAGAATATTGGGAATGAGGACTTATCAATCAATAAGGTTATATTTTTTTCGGATTTTATAATATCTGATTGAATGGGACTATTTCCACTCTACTGGCTTTGTTTTGTTTCAAAATTAAAATCTTACAAGAGTTCGAGTTATATTAATAGAGAAAATCAACGCTGAAAAAGATTTATCCTTTAGTAAGTCGACCCGGCTCAACTGAATTAATCGAAACCCCAATTGGATTTTGGATATCATGGTTCACACTGAAAAAAATTAAAATTTTACTCCGCTCCACTCCACTCCACTCTATTTTCCATCAATTCAACAACATAATCATTACATTTTTTTATTTTTTTCTTTAATTTAATAATAAATTCTCCCGTATTTTTTCTTAACCATTATTACAACTAATTTTTTAATATTAAATTCTCCCAACTATTAATTATTTTTTTGCCTCAACTTTTATAATAAATTCTCTTATATACTTTTTGATTAACCATTTTTTACAAAGAATTTTTTAATAATAATTTCTTCTAACTATTTTGTCTCCATTTAATGGAGTGGAGTAAAGTTATCACTCTACTGCAAAACCAAACACCCACTAATTCACTCCATTTATTATTCATGGTACCCAAATACCCTTAATAGCACATTAATGTTCCAATTGAATATGAATAAATTCCTTAAATTACTATCCAATTTAAAGATATCATATATATATATATATATGGGTAAATTACACTGTTGGTCCAAAAAGTTTTACAAATATTTCGATATGATACAAAAAGTTTTTTTTTGCTACTTGATGGTACAAAATGTTTCAAAGTTATTTCAGTATAGTACAAACTGTCATCTCGCCATTGACGCCGTCAAGCCGACTCTGATGGTGCAAAACTGGTTTTTGTGGGACGTTACATGATGGTGTAAAATGTTTTGAAGTTGTAACTTAATAGTACAAAATGTTTTACGTAAGTTACATGATGATGCAAAATTTACAATCTTGTAAAGGACGGCTTGATGGTGTCAATGACGAGATGACGGTTTGTACTATACTGAAATAATTTTGAAACATTTTGTATCATCAAGTAGCAAAAAAAACCTTTTGTAGCATATTGAAACATTTGTAAAACTTTTTGAACCACCAGTGCAATTTACCATATATATATATACATATACATATTTAGTATAATGAATGACAAGATAATTTTAATTCTTCAGGGGCTAAATACTTTTTTGCTAGTATCATATTATTAGGTTAACTTGATGCACAAAAAATGAAAATACAACTAGCCAAATGAGGTCGCCGATGAGGACGACCCTACCCTTGGTTTGGGAGATCTCACTCGATTGAAATCTCACAAATTAGGGGATGGAGGTGTCCCCGCCTAGCCAACCACCACCCGACTAAGGTCGCTGATAAGGTATAAGCCTGCTAGCAACCTTGGTTAAGGGTATTGGCTAGCGGGGATGCCCCACCCTTTTCTCCAAGTAAAACCTCTTTCCGCCCCCTTTATTTTCTTTCTTAATTATTTTGTTTTTTTATACTATTATTTAAGTGAGAGTTCAATTTGTAACTACTTTCTAATTTATAAGGCAATTAAAAATAAAAAATTATTTATTCTTAATTTAAATTATATACAATTTAAAATATAAAAAGTAAGTGTAAGGATAATATGGTCCAGATCGTGGGCCCCCCTCCAAACCAGGGATGTGGGCGAGAGGGGGGTACGATCTGCCCCCTGTTAACAAAGAACAAAGTTGTTGGCCGCTTTAAAAATTAAAGACCAAATTGTTAGTTTACTATATATTCGAAAACACCTTGCAATTCAAGTTTAATTGGAAAAATGACACCGTTCATCACAGTTTGAAAACAATTTTCACAGTGTATCATATTTTGAAAAATTAACATAGTGTATCAAAAAAATTTTGAAAATTTTCACTGTACATCTTATCGTTACCATTCCGTCCAAAATTGGATTGAATGGCGATGTTACTACATTTTCAAGAACATGATTGCACAAAAAAAACTTGAGGGATTTAAA
This sequence comes from Punica granatum, assembly GCF_007655135.1. Taxonomy (NCBI): domain Eukaryota; kingdom Viridiplantae; phylum Streptophyta; class Magnoliopsida; order Myrtales; family Lythraceae; genus Punica; species Punica granatum. Next base: position 29,243,245 of record NC_045129.1, read on the forward strand.
TGAAATAAAATGAAAATGTAAAAAAAGAAAGGGAAAACGAGGGGCTAATTGGGGAGCCCCGCCGGCCACCTGTCGGGTGGCCGATGGGGCTCCCCAATCAAGCCCTCGTTTTCCCTTTTTTTTTAAAAAAAATCATTTTATTTTGTTTAAATCCCTCAAGTTTTCTTTTGTGCAATCATGTCCCTAAAAATGTAGTAACGTCACCATTCAATCCAATTTTGGACGGAAGAATAACGATATGATGCATGGTGAAAAATTTTAAAATTTTCTTAATGCACCATGTTAATTTTTCGAAATATGATGCATTGTAAAAATTGTTTTCAAGCTATGATATGTGTTGGCATTTTTTCAATTTAATTTATGTAACAATTACTTTTGAAAAGTTAGAGAAATATTTCACTATTTTTTGGGAAAAGTACAGAAACCCCATTATGGTTTGAGTTTAAGACAAATTGAACCATATGATTTTTCTAGGGACAAATAACACCATGCGGTTCACTTCATGAGACATAATGGACCTCACCGTTAATTTTTTCATCACTTTTGGTCCTCAAACTTTTCTTTATGTCATTATTACACTCAAACTTTAAACATTTTTGCAATTTGATCCTAAAATTTGGAAAAAACAAAAAGAAGGGGAAGGGGCTTGGACAGCCGATTGGCGGCCCTGATGCTACCACTAATGTTTCCAACACCCACAGAGGATGCCGAAAACCTAGAGGGTGGGGTCGGGGTCTTCGATTGGTGGCCCTATCCCCTATATCGAGCTAGATCTCAAGTTTGAGATCCTAATCTATTCGGGGGCAGGGACGCCAATCTGTGGCCCTGACCCCACCTCCATGGTTACCAGCATCTTCTGTGGGTGCATGCGACCTTGGTGGTGGGGTCGGGGTTGCCGATTGACAACCCCGGCCCTCTTCCCTCCTTTTTTTTTCTTTTTAAATTTTAGAACCAAATTGAAAAAAAGTTGAAAGTTTGAGGGTAATAATGGCAAAAAGAAAAGTTTGAGGACCAAAAGTGACGAAAAAATTAACGGTGATGTCCATTATGGTCACGAAGTGAACTATAGGATGTTATTTGTCCCTCGAAAAACCAAATGGTCCAATTTGTCTCTAACTCAAACCACAATCGGGGGTTTTTGTACTTTTCCCTTTTTTTTTTTTAATTTAAGAACTCATTACATTACTATTTCAAGAATATAATCAAGCTCTTGCAAAATTATAAGCTGGAAAAAAGAAAATAAATTAATAGATTAGATTCAGAGATATATAGTTATCTTCAATTGCACTTCTTAAATCAATTTACTTGTGTTATTTTCTACTTATAAGTTATAAAAGTTTTTACTTAAATCAATTCTTCATATTGATATAGAAACTGTAAAATGTTTTTAGTTATTTTAAGCACCGCTTTGCAATCTAGATTGTAAATAATTAATTCTAAGATTAGAAATTCAAAAGGATGATTATTTGTGATGATTATTTATAAGTGTATTTAGTATATTGACGTAATAACTGTATTTGACCACCATTTTACATTTTAATTAATTACGTATTAAAAAAAATAGAATAATTAATTACTTATTTATAAGTGTATTTATTAATTATCCTCACACTACGTCTTGCCATTATATATTATATATTATGTGTATATATAGTGTATAAATTCTTTTGTTTATGATGGTTAAGAAGTCTTGCATTTTTTGGTTATCAGTCTGAAATTTTCGTTCTGTGATTATTAAGCAACAGAAGAAACTCCTTAATATTAATCAAAGGATTTGACTGCAACGCATATATATCGAGCACTTGTCCAGTCCAAATTGCAGTACGTATTTAATTAATACTCAAAATGTTCATAGTAATTGCTTTATTATCTATTACATATTATTTAGTACTTTATAAATTATGTAGCTGACAAAGTGTTTTTCAATTTTTCATAATTCTACTTTTATTCTTTCAATCGATTTAGACACATATTTTAATCTTATACCTTACCCTTTGGATAGATCTTGCCATTTTTATAATTTTAATATAGGTTTTTCTATCCTTTGCCCTTAGGGCATAGGTTAACCAATAATTACTTACCGTATTTAATCATATGGATCATTTAATAAACATTTCTAAATCTTTCAATGCCTAAAGTAACCCTTATTATAATTTTACCAATAATCCCAGTTAATTCTCTCTTCTAATTAATTTTCCTTTCCACCAAGAAAATAATTCAGTTTTAGTTACTAAATTTAATAGATATAATTTTGGAGATAAACAAACTATAAATCCAATCTAAAATTCGAAAATTTTAATCCTGAAACAATAATTCTAAAATCTTAAACCTGAAAAGAAAAACCCTAAAATCTTAAACCCCAAATTACTGAAATCTAAAATCCTAATCCTAAAAACTAAATCCTTTAACCCTAAAATCTCTCTCTCTCTCTCTCTCTCTCTATATATATATATATATATATGTAAGTATATGTATTTGTGAAGGCGATGGCGGGATGGCCCGAGGTGAGGACCTCATTATGCCTAGCTTAATGGAATTTTCTCAAAATTTTTTGTTTTGTAATAAATAAATTTTATTTTTTAAATTTGAATTTTTATACTAGTATTAATTTTTAATTATCAAGTATTTTTTTATTTTAATAAATAGTTTATGTTAAAATTTGACTTTCCACAAAATGTTGTTGAATTGTTCTGAAATATTTTTAGGATATATTTGCTAATTACTACAGGACTTAGAACACTTTTCTGAAAGTCCAATATTCAAACTTTTAATTTTAAATGTGTATTGATGACTACATAGGAACTAGCACTATGTACTATGACTAATATCTATCGTACAACATGTAAAGTTCTTCACCTATACATACTTATACATACATACATATATATATATATATATATCTACTCACGCTACACGTAGGACAACACAAAGAATTTTTATTTTAATCATCATTTAAACATTGATTAATGCAATATTTGATACTTTTAAAAAAATAAACCTACTTTTTAATATTTGAAAATGTGAGTAAATTCTTTATAAAAAATTGAAATGTATTTTTGTATTATAAACAAATTAATTAATGTAATTAAAGAAGGAAAAAAAGAAAGAGAAATGAGGAGAATGAGAGAAATGAAACAGAAAGAGATGGGAAGAGAGAGAGTTTAAGAGCAGTGTAGAGCGGTGATAAATTAATAGGTGGTTGAAAATATTTTTTTTTGCTATTATAAGAGAAGTCCGTGACCTAATAAAATGAAATAAAAAGTCTAATACAACGTGCGCCACTACGCTATCAAGTGAGGACGTGCGCCACTACGCTATACCCTTTTGGTGATGGTTGAAAATATTTAATTACTAATTTGGGCTTTTAATTTCTAGCACTCTAAGTATATTTTAATTTTTATAAATTTTTTCCTTATAATGGACATTATATCAACTATTTTCCTTCTCTTATATTGCTTTTATAAACAAATAATAGTATCAATTTACTTATATATTAATTTTAATTATTTATTTATTTATTTTATCTCTTCTAATACATTGAAAAAAAATATGTCGATTATAATATTAGGGTGGTCAAATTATAGGATGCATAAACATGAAAAATAGCGATCTGATCATCCTGATGTGATTTTTCATGGTGAAGGGATAAGAATTCTCATTACTAATTTATTAATAATATATGAAAAAAATAATATTATGTTACTGCCTTAAATATAGTTTTTTTTAGATTTTATGAACTGAAAATAATATAATATTGTGACTGTTCGATTTTTTTAAATTTCTTCGCAATATTAATTAGTAAGTTTTGAATTCTTAAATACTATAATTATAAATAAATATTTCTAATAAAATATGGTTATTGACGGGATACTCTTTTGAAGTTTTCAACTTTTTCATTGTGATATATAATATATTCTGAATTTTAATTTTTCTAATAATATATATTTTGAGTTTTACAAAATTTTAATAAATGTATTTCATATCATTCTTCGTAATGTGGCAGCTCCATGCCTAGTACTGCACACACGCACACACACGCACATATATATATATATATATAGTTGTATCCCACTCTATTAATTAAATGAGGCTGTAATAGTTAATGCATCTATTAGATAATGGTAGAATAGCACATCTCTTAATAAAATAGGATGTTATATAGAAGTTGAATAATATTTCTTATTATTATAATTAAAAAAATGTATCCAAAAGAAACATTAAAAAAGAATTTCCGATCGCTTCTTGTTATTCTATAAGGAATCACTATTTTATTATTGAATAAATATGTACAATCTTAAATAAATTAAGAATTATTAGACTTTACTTTATAAATTTTAATAATCATTTTTAGCCTTATGAAAGTTAAATTAAAGTATCTCACTGATGTGATTAGGTATTTTATGAATTCAAATTTACAAAACTTAATATATAAAATATGAGTGAGGAAAACAAAATAGCAAATATTTAATGTTAAAATGTTATATCCTCTCTAACTATTAATATTTCTTTCAATAACTAAAGTTAGAAATTTCGTATTTTTGGATTTTATAATTACTTTCTTATAAATTGAATTGATAATTGAGATCATATTTATGAAATATTTTACATGGATATGAAATTTCTTGTATTAAAATTTATATTGTATAAAAACATATAAATCAATATTGATAATTGTCTCAATATCTACATTTCGTTATAAAATTTCATAATAAATTTTCTTGACAAAATCCGCAACGCAGGAGTTCAATAGCCTAGTGTGTATATATATATATATATGTATGTGTGTATGTATGTATATGTTTATGATAACTTATTTAATATTCCTCAATAATTATCGTATATGAATTTGTATTTTATTTATATATCTATATCTATATAAATTATAAAAGTGGAAAGAATGCCTCGGACGTTAACACATAGGACAAAGGTAGTCCATCGTTGAGAAATGGGGTGTAGTGCAGTGGCTAACACCCTCGCTTGGTAACCTAGAGGTTCTAGGTTTGATTCTCATCAATGGGACTACCCGTGCCCCTTTATTTAGATTTTCTTTCAATTTTTTTATACTAGGTCATGAGCTTCCTATTGTAACCGGAAAAAAAAGAGGTAGTCCATCGTTAAGTGACTTTTGGACTTCTCATGATTCACAAAGCAACAAATGGCAACTATTTATCATGGCACACCATTCATGGAACTCTAATAATCTTTCAGTTATGAAAATAAAAAAGACTATATATACTATATAGTCTAAAAATATCTCAATATTCGTGCATTACATGCCCTCATCATCTTCACAAGATCAAGACAAAAGCAACGATCCTACAAGTTGTAGGAACTTCAATTTTCGTTGAAAATGCAAAAATTCAACTCGTAAGCAAATAGGTTTTAACAAAATAAAAAATTTAACCCACCAATATTTTTAAGTGACAAAACTCTACTAAGATGGTTACAAGCAAAGTTTTTAAGTGGTCACAGACGAACATTTGCTAAGGTGGCAACTGTCATTTATGCTATACAAAATCGGTCACATTCTCTTGGATATGTCTAATGATTCTAGTCCCCGCATATGCGTGGGACTTTCTTGCATTATGAAACGCCACCAAGGACGGAGGAGGGCTTGCGTTTCGTGACTTTTCGTGTCATAACTAATAAGAACATAACAAATGTTGCAATATCATGACGCCACCTCACATTGAAAAACCAAAAGGATGGAAAACCATGGGTCACATATTTACACCTTGCATTTGTATTGAATTAAATGTGAGTATTATTATTTATCCTGAAGAGATACATAGTTAGTACTTTACCAATTCATTAAGGAAAAACTCTTTTATCTTTCTTGGGGTGCTCTGCTTCAAGCATTCTATTTGGTTGGCTTTGATGAAAACAAGACTGTTGAGAAGTGGTTTGACTGTCCACACATACAACGAAACTGCTTTAGAACTCTATCTCGAGAGTAAGAGACATGGAAGAAACTACAAACTTTATACGTCAGCTCATGTGAGTATCTTCCATTAGGTAATAGGTAGTTACTAAAAATATTTATTGAAATTGTAAACACATCTTTCGTTGAAAATGAAGTTATTATTGACGTGTCCTTTTTAGTCACCACCAATAGGATATGAAAAGTGACAATTTCGTGCCACCACCGAGAGATTAGTTGGGGTAGTTCTAGACTAGAAATCTAAGCAATAGTGTCAAATTAGAGAGGAACTCAATAATCACGTGATAAATATGCGTATTGATACAACAACTTAATATTTTAACATATATTTCAATTGCTCTTGGAAGGTAGACCTAAAACGAATAATACAAAAGGTTGGAGTAAAAATTTTCCATATGGAAGTCCATATTTTAGATAAATCGTATGATTCATTTGCAGTAAATATTTGAGATTGCAAAAACTCAGACATGATTTCAACAATTATTATTTTACTTCTTTTTCGTTTCTCCTTGAACAATATTATTTTACTTCTTGACTGTATGGGATGGACAATACTTTATTGGGGAGTAAAAATTCTTGAGATTAGTCTTTTTGTTACTTTTTTTAACCTTTTTACTTCTTTAAATCAGGAGAATATATTCTTTGTTTACTCTTAGTTTTTCAGTTTATTGTTTATATAATTTTTTTATCGTCCTAATACTGTTGAACAATTAGTTCCTTAATATAAGCAGCTAGCCCGCGCATATGCATGGGCCTTTCATCTATTATATATATATATATATTGGATCAAAGATAGACTTTGAGGGTGATTGTGCACGTGCCACAAGGCTTTTACAATTGTACTTATCTCATATTGAATAAAATTGTACAGTTTGAATAATTTCAGAATTTACAGTTTTACTAATCGCATATCATGGTTTGAATAATTTAAGAATTTAACTAGTTGTTAATGGATTTTTTGACTGATTAATCTATAATTAGGAGGAAGTTGTTGGAAATGTACATTGCAAATTGATTGGGCAGTGGATTACTTACTGTAACTCATACACATTTGGACAAAATCAAAGTTTCAGTGTAAAAGTGATTTCGCATTGCATTTGAGGGAATTGTTCCAACAATAACTGTGAATTGTTAGAACAAATGAATTCCATATCACAATTTGAGAGTGAGAGTGGCGGTTATGCCTTCAATAATGTCCATAAACGTTCAAACACCGAAAATGCTCCTTTGTGGGATTGATTTTAACGGAAAAGACACGTCCTAAACAAAAAGAAACAACGAGTAGACAATTTTCCGGTGCCCATTGATCATTATAAATTGAAGGCTTTTGTGCCAAAAGTCATAATTTGAATCATTCAAAACAATTCCAGAATGTTGAGAGAGAGAATTAGGGTGTTTTAGGAGTTTGCTAATTCTAAAATACAAGAAAGGTTTCGTTGTATCTTCGAAAAAACTTGCCGAACCCTTCTAGCAACATTGTGTGGAGGCGAATAATTCTTTTCAGAAAGCGTTATCCGTGCCTCGAAGCAATTGTCCATCGTCACTAATTGTGATTGTCACGCTCTTCAAGTCTGAGTTCGGGACAGCTATCGTCTTCATCGACTATCTCCGAAGTTTCGTCTTCTCTGATTCTGAATTCGGCTCTGTGTTCGTCTCCGAACCATCCACTCTAAGGTTCAAATCCCCAACAAAAGTTAGTTAGAACATAAGACAGTTTAATGGCAAAACCTAATCATCACAATAAACTGTAGAACATGTTTATTGGTACCTTCTATTAGAAAACGGAGCATGTGCGCAATGGAAACTTTAAAATTGGTAAAAGTCAAAATTTTATCGCATGCTCAAATTTAATCAAAACTTGAGATCATATCACATGAATATCACCTTCTAACGAATAGACAACGATATATAATGAATCCAAACATAAAGTTACTACCTTTGTACTTACTCTTGTCGGATTTGGTTTATTTCAATCAATTAATGGAACAGTCCAATTGTCTAGTCTCTAGCTTGCCCACACGAACGTGTCACCACCAAGGAAAGCTTCCTCTCGATCCGTCCACTCCGATCATGGTCACCAAACTCGAACGGAATCGCCATGGAAAGAGAAGACCACGTCAAGGTAGTCTCGGATAGCACCGTTTCACCAAGCCAATGCCGGGATGGCCTCCAATCGGTGAAGCAAGGGGTGTGACTGAGCTAGAGGGACTTGGCCGAACCTCCTTTCTTCTCTCTCTCACTTTTTCGGGTCCTGGGAATAAAGGACACATTTAAGGTTAATCGTAAGACACTACATCCATATATATTTTTTATCCTAAGATCTAATTGCAATTTTTAATTAATCTATATTAATTAATTAATCACAAATTAGTCCTTGCACTTGAAGTCATCTAATGACTTGCCCTCCAAATAAGAAAGAAAGATCACTTTTGTCTTTAACACAAGTTTCCACTTATAGACTATTTATCCATAGAAACTTTCCAAATAAAGAATCTTTCGTATTTTCGTAATTAGTTTTACCTTGATATTGGATTCGGCTTCAGAATGTGCTAGCACCCCTGCAACCACATTGCAAGCTTCATCTGATAATTAATTCCTAATTAACTTCCTTAATTAGAATTAACTCTTTTCTCAGCTTAAACACACTCAATGTGTGTGACTAACTAGGTTCATCACCAAGTGGCAATGAGATTATAATATCAACTTGTTTGACATTATCGGAAACTCTTTCCGTAACCAAAAGCACAATTCCCAAAATGCTCTTGGCTCCAAAGTTCATGATTGACACCTAACAGCATATCATGACAATCCAAATAGTAACAAATATATAATTAAAACACTCTAATGAACGTGTGACTGTATAAGCCATGCACTGAATCCCTTCACAACAAGATCTCGATCTAGTCGAGGTCACCGTAAATGTCAAGACCTATAGCCAACCATATGAATTCTCTCCTTTCATTATTGGATCTGTAGCACTTAAACAAAGACTCTTTTCTATTCAAGTCTATCTACCTCGGGCGAGGATTTCTTGATCCAACATTAAACTCATATCCAAAAGACATTTTCCCTGTTTACTCAGGTTAGTGAATCTCATCTTGATCGGACACTTGCCTCCAAATATAACTAACTAGGATCACCATCTGTCGAATACTCATACTAGGCACAAATACATTAGTAATAGCAAATCCTAATTACCCATACATGAGATAGCATTCCCTCTCAAGTCTAAGGACTATATGCACTAATACAGTCTGGACAAAAATCATTGACATTAGTAAATTACTATGTGAATATTATCTAAATGTCACGTTTGACCACTTATCATATAAGCATCCACATATCTATCCTGACAACGGTTGTTAGATAGCATGAGACTCACTACTCCATTTTCATTAGTATCTATATGCTAATCATGGATACAGATAGAGGTCACCATCTATCAGGAGAAATAATGTTCAGTTAAATCTCCTGTGATCGTGAACAGTTTAAAATTATTCTTACCGAATTACTCCGTCACTCATATTCTTATCTCTTTAAGAATAAAGCATTTATAAAATATTTTAAGGACTTTATTCTAATAAACACAAATAATATATGAATAATAAAATAAACTTCATTGCTATAAAATTATATATAAATTGGCTTTATGGCATATCACTAACACCTTCATGTACAAACAAGTAAATGATCGATCATAAATTAGTCATTCAATAATATTATCCCACAGTCATGTTTTAAGTAATTTTTATTTTTATAGACCATAAAAAGTAACTCTCACTGCAAGAAAACTGGCTTATAGGTTCGGGAAATTTGAGACTGAAAAAATTCCATCTCGGCACATATAAATGGATTATTGAGATGGAAGTTTCCGTATCTATGCTTTGAGACGGAGTATGCCAAGATGGAGTATAAAGACGGAAAATTCCGTATTAATTCCGTTCAAAATATTAAAATAAAAGCAAACATACATGCCCGACGACGCTCTCTCGCTCTCTCTGCTCTCAGTTCCTTCTGCTATTTGGTGTAATTTTTAGTTTCCCAAAACATCCTTAATGAAACATTTATAATCAATTACAATCATAAAATTAGTGCTATAATAGTAAATGAGCATGAAAAATTACCACAATTTTCTCTATGCCACTCCTACTCTTCCGGGGACAGACCCAAGATTTGAAGTAAATGAAAGGAACTCCTTGTGGGGACAAATAGGCTGGGATTTCTTTATGGTTAGATTTTATACTTTGTTATATAGTTTATTTTATTTTAATTACATTGTAAAATTTTCGTTATGTAGCATGGACATCTCTCTAGTAACTTATTAATAATCCATTACTTTCTTCAAAATATGAAGGATTCTAAGATTACTCAAAGTTTATCCAACTTCATTGTCAAAAATTGAAATAATTTTTCCGCTGACATGAAAATTGTCTTGATTTTAGTTAAATAATGAAATTATCAAAAGTTTCTCATGACTACAACAATTAGGGAAAATAATACATTTGATCTGTAGGTTTAATTGTTCTTATGTTTCAATCCTTCTTTTAATTTTATACTGTTTACATTATATAACTTTGAATACTATTCTATTTCAATCATTTTCCTTTTTCTTGATTCGTATTCATCCAATATCCTTGATTACTATTATGTTTTATCCTTTTATCAAAATTTTTATTAGAGAAAATCTAAACTTTGGTCCTCAACATTTTGTAGTTACTTTTTTCATTCTAATTCTTTTTTTGTTCAATTTTTCCTTAATATTAAATATTTTGTTTCTCATAATTCTACCATTCAATTTTCTATAAAAATGCCGACACAGTATTTTTGAAATAAAAATTATTTTCAATTTAAAAATAAAATAAATTAAAATAATAAAAGGAAAATTGTTAATATATTCATGAGAATAAATGGATGCGAGCATTTAGGACATAAGCAATCTTGGCGGAAGCAGTGGCGGCCTGCCTTGGGAGTATCAATATTTGAATTTGTGAGCAAAGAAATGAAAAAGTATAGAAAAAATAGAGACAATTGAGGCTTGATAGCTACCAACCACGCTTGTGAGGTTGGCCATAGCACATAAACGAGGACATGATGACCCTTGATGCAAGAAATGTTGTCTCAAAGTGCAATGGTGGCTATGATTGTGAAGAGAGATGCTGACAAATATATAATTTAGGCTAAGGTGATCTCTCCTAGGGTGGTGGTGGTGCCCTACCGCCGCCTCTCTTCCAATCAAGTTACCATCCTCCTTTTAATAATTAGCACCGCCCTAGTTGGATTTATCTATGCCTTAAGTTTCAAGTAGGTTCACGTGTTGCAACTTATAATTTTCATTGTACTTTTTAAAAATAATTTTTATTCCAAAATATGTTAGGTCAGTATTCTGTACAAAAATCGAGTGATGGAACTATGAGGAATAAGAAATTCAAAGTTGAGGCAAAATTAAATAAAAAAAGAATTAGGACAAAAGAAATAGCAACAAAAGATTGAGGATCAAAATTAATTTTTCCTAATGATTATTTTGATAAAAAGGATCTAAAGATAAAAGTAGTCAAAGTATTGGACGAAATTGAACCAAGAAAATAAATGTATATAGCTTTTCCTAAGAATAAAAAAATTTCAGAAAATTATAAAATAAAATAAAGTATATACTAATCTGTTATTAATGATACTAAAACTAGACTAGATGTGTCTAGCACATCTAGAAATATCATGAAGGACAACTACCAGCATTAACTAGTCGACATTTCTTATATAGATTTTAAAAAAAATTTAAATGTTTATTCTACCATGATTGAAGCTAAAGAATCGTGTAGTTAAAGAGGAGCGTACGTTGTTATCACCTTACAGGGAACTTCCCTGTGGGTTGTCGAAGACCTATATCTAGTCTTGGTCATCCAATATCTTTAATTTGTTTAAACTATCAATTAATTGACTCAAATTAAATCATGATTTGTCAAAATTACTTCTCAAAATGTAGAGAAGAGTCCTTGTGCTTTAATTGAAAATCTCAGTGGAAAACTTTTTCTTTATGGTCCGTAGGATCGGGGAGTAGAAGTAATTTTATGCGGGTGCTGAAAGACAGAAATCGGCCTATCGAAGGAAGAGTTCGTGTCATACTTCTGTTTTCCTATGGATAAAAGATACGCATACTTGACAACTTGAGGGAACCCAAACTCTCTATGATTTAGCGGCAAACCAAACCCACAGTGGTGAAATTTTATTAGGAGGGCAAGAGTTTAAAAGTTACTAAAAGACTTTAACGGTCAAGGCCAAATTAATGCCTATGTGAGAATTAATAGCTGAGGATATATCATTACTCGACCTAAGAATAAAACGAACTTCACAATAAAAAAGAGGAGTCTTGTTTTCCTGTTGTGGATTTTTTTTTCCCCTTAAATAACTCTGAGAATCAAAGTTATATTTTGGAAGTTAGGCCTTGTTTGATTTGTGAGTATAATTTTAAAATCACAATTTTAACTTAATTCTATCCACAACAAAACAAAATAATTCATATAAAGTCAAAGAGTGGACCCCATTTATATCATTTTTTTCCACGACAAAATAATATAATTTATACAAAGTTAAAGAGTGGGCCTAATTTATACCACTCTTTTTTAAAATTAAAATCTAATTTTAAAATTCTACTATGAAACCAAACGCAACATAGAATTGACAAGCTAGTTGATTTTTCTCAGTTGGAAAATATTTTTTTTTAAATTGATTCCTTGAAACATATAAATCTTTTTGAACCGAATATATCATATTCGTAAACTGCTGGATGTGCTGGCGATATAAAGTGACGCATTGCCATATTCTACTTGTCCATTGTTCGAGTAACGTCATCATACGAAGAATGAAAAAGACAAAAAATTGTCAAAAGTTATTTGCTGGGTAATACAGATTCAAATTTCTAAATTAGCTTAATATACATTTCACTCCAAAAACGAAAAAAAAAAGAAATAGAAAAAAAAGCTACAACATATATATATATATATATATATGGAGGAAATATTAGCTCAATATTCTATATTGGGGAAATTCTTGCCTCTCCACTTTCTCAAATTGGAATTTTTTTCAGTTATTTCCCAAGTAGGACTTTAATAAAGAACTTGCAAAAATCATTTTTTGTAACAAATATTATACTAGTAAGGTTGTTCCTGCATTGCATAGAGAAACTAATAAATAAAATCATGTGCGGTATATATATGATAGAAAACATATATTACTTGTTTCATAGTTAAATTCTACTTCAATTTAATACAGTTATTATAAAAATATTTGAAAATTTTAACAATTCAATATTCTTATTAAAAATACATGACGTATTCTTCGACTGACTCTTATTATGCCATTATATTGATGCATCTTATCCATAATATTGTTGAGTTATTCAAGTTCCATAAGTAACAATTCCCATTTGAATACTTTATAAATTGGCCTCTAAGATTGAATTAAGAACAATTATATTATTTTATTTTATGATATTATTTTATTATTATTATCATTATTACTTCATGGTTAAGTAATGTCTATATTTACATAAATTTATTCTCATTTTTTAAAATAAAAGAGAAACTCTATAGTATGAAAAACGAACGTACTCTCTGCGAGAGCTTCCGAAATACTTTCGATATATATATATATATATATATATAGATTGATACGATGATGCAGAAATGAACATTCCAATGGGAAATGCGTAATATGTATGATAGTTTTTCGGTGAATTTATATATGTATATGTAATTTTATTATAATGAAGGTGATCGGATTTTGCCCAACTAATCTCACAGTTCACGTGAACATTTTATAAGCCTACGGGTGTATGCCATCATGGCGTAATTTGAACTTGGGACTTCCTAGGTAGTCACACCCTAATTTACACACACACACACACATATATATATATATAAATTAGTCTTGTGAATGGAGAAAACCCTTGATTGGAAGAGGTTTTTCCCTTAGTGGACTGACCTGACTAAACTGGATTAGTCGGGGTAGTTGGCCTTTCGAATATCAAGATTCATGCTGAAAAAAAATATGTATATTAAGTATACATAAATATATATATATATATATATAACTGTATTAGAACGTGAGCATTTTTAGTCCATGAGCTATGCAAAGAATAATGAAAAAGGAGATTGAGAAAGGAGATATAGTACAGTTGCATATATTTTTATTGAATAATTAAGTGATTTTAGATTTGATTTTTATCAGTGAGACTATCTGTGTCATAATTTTTTAGCTCTCCATTTCTTTGTACTAATATGCCCATAAACCTCATTTGTAATCGAAAAAAAATAAAAGAATATGAAGATTCCCAGTAATAATAGAGATCAGATGCAACAACTTTAGGTTTATGGATTGAGGATAATTAAGTGCCATTACACTAAATACTCTGTCAATTTTATTAATTTGTTCAATAGGTAAAATTTATCTAATATGTACTGGTGGACGACAAGTTTCTGAAAGAATAATAGACAATACACTTTATCATTTCAAAGCATGTCAACAAACATCAAACGAAGGAGGAGGAAGTGTCATACTTCAAAACGATGATTACAGTTTAGACGGATGAACTGATGCTTTATGACTTAGTCTATTCAGCAAAATAAGACTTGGTCTAATTGATGCAATAATTTCTCCTTAACATCAGCTTATCCTCATATATTTTAATATTTATTCCTCTAAATCTCCAAATCCGTGCACGGATTAGTCATGAGGCTCATGACATTAATATATATATATATATATATATATATATATCTTTTGAATTAAAGAATGCACCACTAAGGTCTTTCTAACATGATATCGAGTCACCGTAACACATTTAGTACTTTCAATTCAAGCGTTTAGCATTTTAATTCAATTCTTTAGTACTTTTAGTAATCGTGATTATTACAAATATATTTAGTGTTACGGTTGAATTATTTAGTATTTTGTATAATCCATTACAAATAGTAAAAGTATTAAACACTTGAACTAAAATACTAAATTTTTGAATTAAAGTGCAAAACGTGTCACCGTAACTGAATGTTATGGTAGAATTTTCCTACACTAGTAATAATTGATGTGACACCACAAATCATATCATCTTAGTTGTAAGTCCTATCCATCATTTTTTTGAGAGGACTTCACCTTTGATCTCTTTTGGGGAAGTCTTCATTCATTTTATTGGTCAATTACGTATTGATTTCACTTTGAAGAAACTACTTGGTAACTTGCATCATCCAATATGGCCCATCAAACACTTCATCAAACAAAAAGAATCCCATCAAAAAAAAAAAAAGGCCCCGTCAAACATGGCTTTGTGATATATGTTGGTTGCACATACTTACACGTGTTGTTATTAGTTAGCGAGCGAATAAGCAATCATAATTTATATATTCGTCTGCTGTAACTGTACTTATGCATAAAAATATAACAAAAAACTTAATTATTTAGATTTGATTTCTTACATAACGAACGTTATAATTTATGATTCTAGTAATTACATAAATCATCTATCGATCATTATGATTAGTTGGATTCTCTCTTAGCTTAACTACATATATGAAGCCCAATCGAAAAAAGATTAGCATAATGTCTAATTTTGATCTACATTTTGGGCAAATCGTACCTCTAATAACAAGATCCACCCTCACGCATGCCCATCTCTTTTTCATTATTTCCCATTGCATATATATAATCTACCATAAGCCACCTGTGGTCCAAAAGCTGTCTTCCACGACATGACCCACGATGTCATTTTCATCGACATGGCAAAGAAAAGATGGTGTACAATCATGAACGCCCAAGGCTGGCATGGCATCCATGCCATCGATGTTGTAGCTGGGGCTTCCCATGTTATTGAAGTAATTGCCATCAAAACTTTGGTCGTAGGAACTGATCAGGCCTTCAACATTATCATCCGCTCGAATTGGGGCTTCAGCAATTTCTCTCTGCTCAGATGGTTTCCCTAAGTCAGGGGAAAGAATTAGTTGGCTTTGCGAAGAACTTGAAATTTCATAGGAATTGTAGCCGTTCGGAAGCTGTTCTTGATTTATTAGATCTTGACTTGGAGGAGAGATCGATGAAGTTGACGGAGAAGTGATTGAAGACGGTATTGATGACGTTGTTGAGTCATGGGAGTTCGTCTTCTGGAGTAATGCTGGCATCCAAAAAAGTCGGACCACGTCCAGAAAGCGCTTGCTACTGGACTCGACGTTGAGCTGGCGCGCCTGTTTCTGTACCCTTGTTCTCCAATAGTTCTTAATCTCATTGTCTGTCCTCCCGGGAAGGTGCTGCGCGATTTTCGACCACCTGGAAGAACTCATTCTCTGTTAGTCAATTCAGGAATCGAGTGCTATAAACTAACTTGAAATTCCGAATTACAAGTGATTCAGTTGATTCATTTGAAGATTATTACGAGGATAACGGGAAAATAACTGCCTCAATGAATTTCCATGCAAAATGGTGAATCGGTGATCATATATATCTCACCTGTTACCCCACTTGTAGTGAAGTTCAAGGATCAAAAGCTGTTCCTGGGGACTCAAATTCCCGCGCTTCACGTCGGGTTTCAGGTAATTAAGCCATCTCAGTCTGCAGCTCTTTCCGGTCCGCTTCAACCCTTGGAATAAAAAACCGAAAGACGCGATGATAGTTCACAATCTGTTTATTTTTCTTTCCACACGCATTAACAGTTAAAATGACTTTAACTGGATGTATATTGTATATAGCTTTACCGGCACATTTGGCTAATAGATTCCACCGGCCCTCACCATGGCGAGCAATGTAATGGAGGAGCAGGTTATCCTCCTCACGAGTCCATGGCCCCCTTCTCAGGTCACTTTCTTCTTCACGGTTAGGCGGAGAAACAGATCCTCTCATCGTTGGGATCAGGAAAGAGAGACGAGAAACAAGAGGGATCAATTGGATGGACCGGAACTGAAACAGAGGAGGTTCAAAGTAGTAGAAGAGGAAGTAGAGCAAGAAGAAGAGAAGACTAGAATAGTGAACCCAGCACAAGTGGAGTTGAGTTTCTCCACATGTTGTTGGCCTTATATACACACAAAATGGCAGTCTGTTTGGAATTTTCTATGATTATGAGCTCAGCTTACTAGGAAAGGTGCCAATCAACTGAAGTAGGCACTTAAAGCCTAGCGGGCTAACGACTGTGATTGGCAACGGTACACGATTCTAAAAAAATGTCAAGAATTCTTCGCGACGTGCCTTGTCAGAAGGAATTGGAATTAGTCTAATAATGCGTAGGAGGTTCCAGTGTAATGACACAAGACAACGATTTAGGACCAAGATGTCTTAAATTCAATACTAAACAGTGAGCTTCACCCTTTATTTCGCTTTATTTCCTAGTACTAGATCATTAGCCTCCTTTACTGTGGAAGAAGAATTAGCCTAATAATAAGGACATGCGTGCAATGAAGCAGAGATCGAATGGTCCGTTTCCTACATAGTTAACGTGTTTTATAATTAAGTTTATGCACACTTCCTCTAACAAAATTAAGGATTTTCTTCATTATGGCATAATGAAAATTCCATATAATATTAACTCATCATTTTTAGTAACATTAACTTATACAATCATATCTCATACATCTATGAGTAAGTTTGTCAATTTTAGTGAAACCTTATCAGTACTGGAAAAAATTCCAAGGTGCAATTACCAAAATTAGTGGCATGGTACACTCAAGTATTTTACTAAAAGTTTAAGTAAATCTTCTTTAAAATCCATGTAATTTACTAATAAAGTAAGTAAAGACTATTTAAAATCCTTATGGTCTACTTCAAACGTAAGTAATTTATTGAGGGACTAAGTAATTTATCCCAATTAATTTATTAAAATACGTATAATTTACTCGAAAAACATGTAATTTACTTAAAACTAAACTGTTTTATTATAATTTTAAATAATTTACTTGCATGCATAGTATAACACTTTTAAAATGATTGCACTTTAGACCTTCCACTACATGAAGCATTGCTCTCTTTGTATAAAGTGAGTAGCACCTGTTATATAATTATCAACATTCCCACGAGGAACGATAGGCTAGTAATTAAGTAGCCTATTAATATTATTCATAGGACGCACGGACTTATATGTGATATTTTCACAGTGCAATTAGATACTTTAACATGATTGATTACAGCTTAATTAGTATACAGAGACACATGATCACAACCAGCACAGTCTTCCAGAAACTAATGATAGATTCTCTGATTTGTATAGGGACCTTAATGAATCAATTAATTTAAAAATTAAAGACAGAGAATAAAATCAATTAATTATAATTAAACCAACTTATAGTTAAGGTTAGCCCCCAAAGAGGCGGCAGAGATTTTGGAGCAAACTTAAGGGTGGGGCCCACTAATCTATGTTGTGGTCATGCGGTGAATTGAATGAAGAGGACTTTTAAGTTGGTCTTCGTTCAAAGCATCATTCGTTTTCAGCCCCACCCAAATAGACCGATCATATATTATATATGTTGTCTATTTTCCCTCTTATTTTAAATAACGACACTTTGATGTGGAGCATGTTTCTCTTACGCGGTTTCTTTCTTTGTTTTTTTATTCTTTTTAATTTTATTATTATTGATTAGCTCATATAATATCATGGTTTTACGAGAAATTTTTTAATAATCATATCTTATGATCAGGTCATTAAAAAAAGATCAGATTACAATAAATGGCTATATAAACAGATTCATTGTAAATCAAAATCATTCATGATTTTGTTTACCTAAAGAAGAAATCATTCATGATTTTCTCCTTTTGCGCAATGTGGCCGGACTTATTTGTCTATAGGATTGTATCGTAGGCACGAGAGAGTCATGAGTAGTCAGACGAAACAACCCTCATCATTTAAAAAAACATGTATATCACAAGCTAAAATTAAAGAAAAAATAGATACAAGCAGATGAATCCATGCTCTTGTGAGTATTAAAAAACCCACTTACTCGCCCTTCCATGCTTACCGACGAGTTTTATATGTTTAAGATCATTCATGATTTCTCCTTTTGTGCAATGTGATTCACAAGAAAGCGTGTGTGAAGACTCACATCATCACCTCATTATCAATTTCGTTATGATATGCATCTAGTAGGGCCAAGTTTCATTTTCATCTTTACATACATATATATAATTAACTGTATACGTAACTGATTATTAGATTTATATATGTATGTTATAATTAATTACTAGGCACTTTCAGTCGAATTCAAAGAGTAACTGGTGGAATTTGGACATTTAGGAGCATAGATCCTTTGAAAATGATACAAATACTCAATTTCATATACATTACCCTGTAGAAAATGAGCTTTTAGTTTTCCTTAGATTCATGGATTTGATCATGTACAAACATCGAAAGCCTAAATATCTCAATGCGGGATAGAGGCATGATTGCTCAACTCCAATTTTTCCATGTGCTTCTAGAGAGAAATTCTATTTATTGGTGAGAAACGTGCTTGACTGAACAAAATTCCCCATTAGAATTAGAATCTGCAAGATAATAATAAATTATTTGGAAACGTTGAATCATGGGGTATTCTCTAAGGGCGGCATATATTCTAGTAGGAAATTTGAGAGCAATACAGGTGATAACTCAACTTCAGGGGGGGAAAAGAAAAAAAATCTTAATACAGTGGTACAATGTGTCGATTCAGAATGGGTAAATTACGCCACATATCTCATGATTTCACCTTTTCTTCAAATCTATCCTATATTTTTAAAATTATCAAAAATATCTCATGGTTTACTTTTTTTTCAAATCTATATCGTCGTTATATCTTTCGTCAACATTTAACGGTCTTGTCACTGTGGAACCTTTACTCGGGATAGATTTGAGAAAAAAAATTAAAATCATGTGATAGATTTGAGAAAAAAAATTAAAATCATAGGATAGATTTGAGCAAAAAATTAAAACCATTAGATAGATTTTGAGCTTACTTACGTTTCATTAACAGAAAATATAATGCCGGGATAGATTTGGAAAAAATGTAAATCATGGTATATTTTTGATAATTTTAAAAGTATATGATAGATTTAAAGAAAATGTAAAATCATGGAATATAGGTACAAATCTCATTCAGAATTAAGAGATCCTAAATTCGATTGTTACCGTTGGCATGTGATCTTTATTTCCTATCCTTATAACTAGTCAATAGGGCTGCCAATATTTCACACAACACGATAACACGACAAGGAGTTAAACGAGTTTGGGTTGGACATTTTTGATAATCAATCTAAAACGGTCCAACCCCTTTAAACACGGTTAATAAGTGTGTCTTACAAGGTTGAACCCGTGTAACCCGATTATACACGATTAAACCTGTTTATTTAGACATGTTTAATCGTGTTACTATAATCATGTAACTCGTTAACCCGTTTATGTATTTGGATTTACCAAAATATCATTATGTAATCCTAACTTCCTAAGTCCCTAACTTAATTTTCTTTCCTTTCTTCCACCCAATCCAACACAGCACAACCGCACTTCTACTTCCACTTCTACTTCTACTTCTCTAATACCATCCCTCAGATCTCATCTACGATTTGATTTCCTTATTCTCATCCATCAATGGCGAAGTTCTGCTTCTTCGCTCTCATTGCTCTCATCTCCGTGCACCTCGCATTGTCCGTAGATCCGCCTTAGATCTCGCCCTCCCCTGCTCCCAAGCTCGCTGCCGACTCCACTCCCACCATCTCCCCTTCGAAGCCCACCGCTTCGCTAGCTCCCGCTCCAGCCAATGCGCCTCATGGCTCGCTCTCATCCTCGCCGTCACTGCCTCCCTCGGATGCGGCTCACACCTCTTCCCCGTCCACATCCCCCTCCCCTCCATCTCAATCTCCATGTTAACGTGTAAACATGTCGTGTTAACGTGTTCGGGTAAACGAGTTAATCGGATAAATATGTCGTGTTAATGTATCCGGGTAACTGAGTTGATCGGATAAACAAGTTGTGTTAACATGTCCGGATAACGTTTATAATCGTGTCGTGTATACGTGTACCTATTATGACACGTTTCAATAAACGGATTTAAACGTGTCTAAACGGGTTGACACGGATATAAACGTGTCGTGTATGGGTTTCCAAAACCTGACCCATTTAATAATCGTGTCGTGTACGGGTTATGACTTCGATAACATGAATCGGTTTAGACACGACACAAATTGTCACCCCTACTGGTCAATGACAACTCACTTGTGGTCTGGCGAAAAATGAAATCTAAATTAATTGCATCGTTTAAGTACTTACATCATAAAATGAATTCCGGATATTTTCAGTTTTTGGCATCTTTAGACGGAAGATTCGATACAATAAAGAAAAATCTCAATGCATCGAAGAATTTTCCAGGTGAAAGATAATAACCTTCAAGCCCGACAAAGAAAATAAAAAAGTATCGTTCAGTTATAGAGCAGCTTTGAATTTCTGGGGTTGCAGCTAAATTTGACTTGCTATGAGCATCATATATATGTTTGCTCTAGGTACATGAAACATCAAAAATCAATTTGCTTTCCGCAAATGGGCGAGTGTCGTGGAAGATAGATACGGCGTAACAGGCGCGGTGTAATTGTTTAATTTCTCTTTATCGAGAACACTCTATAACATTATGTGCAAACAATCAAATGAAAAGGAATAGTATGATAAACAAATTAGGGTGTATATTTAATTTACAGATAGCATAGCCACATAAATTGAAGTACTGCTAGCCATAGCTTGGTTCCGAGAATACCTTGTAATTTGAAAGTTATGCAAGATGTCAGTGTAGAATTTGCGTTTGAAGTATTTTAGCCGAAAATTCCCAGAACTGACGTGAAGACCAACAAAGAATGCACTTCATTATATAGTAGCTACAATATTACTTAATTTTTCGAAGAATAATGGGCCTAAAGGCCTAAAAGAAATTACACTACGAAAAAGTGAGGTATAAAGATCCCGATGAAATCACAAAAGAGAAGGACATGGTCATGCCTTCCGGCGCAGAGTAAAAAATATGAAGGCTCATGAAAATTCCAGTTGAATTAAGATCGGGCTAGCCCACACACTCGTTATCTTCCCCAAAAGTCATTATAATTTTTTGTACTTTTTTTTAAATCTATTTACAGTTAAACTTCTATAATATACTTCTCATTTATCAATATATATGTATATATATATATATCATTATTATATATGTGAAATATATGTATCAAATTACTTTAACATATAATCGCACTGCACGAAAAGGGCCCTTTGCCAATCCATTTTTGGGCCAATACCAAACCCATTTTGCGGTCAGAAAAATGTTCCCGACCCTTTCAAAAGGGTTGCCATAAGTCCCACCTATGAGTTGACAGTCGCCTAAGGGTGACTTGGGCCGACCCAAATTTGGGTCGCCAAAACCCTGACTTGGATTGAGAATTAACAGGGAACTATATAGGGGGACCAACTAGGGAGAAGGAGGAAAACGAGCTAACTAATAGAAAACAAGGAAGAAAGAAGGAAAAGAGTTCGCGTAGGCTTAAATTTATACAATGCGTGCATAATATCACATAGCTTGCATTTAGTTAAAAAGAGTAGAAAAGAGATATGATAGATATCTTGTTGCGAAGCGCTTCCATTTCTTCAAACCAAAATTACCCTTCTCATTTGAACAGGCATCTAGATCACGAACAGCAAGCAAGCAGAATTTACAAACACAACTAACCCAACAAGAGACGGGCACAAGCCTTCCCAATCGGGAAATTACACTCATGGCAGGTGACAAACACCTCCCCATTCTCGCCGAAACCCACCTGCTCCTCGCGGGTATTACAAATGGGCACCCCAGACTGCATCATCATTCCCAATCTCTGGAGACTCTGATTCAAAGTTTTGTCCTTTTCCACTCACCCTGACACTTTGGACCCAACAGTGAGGTGGGGTATATGAAACGGGCAGTTAGCGAGCCACTCAAGGGGAGGGAGCCTTTGTAATGGCGGAAACTGATAAAAGGGTGGGGGTGGAAGGGGACGCTGGTGGTTGGGCGGTTCCGGGGGGGTGGGACGTTAGTGTCACCGTTAAGCTCAGAGATGCTGGTCAAGGAGAGCAAGAGAAGCAATGTCTGTAAGGGGGAGGGGGGGGGGGGGGGGGGGGGGGGGGGGATTTTTGCAGGAAAACGAAGGAAAAGAGTTCGGGTAGGCCCAAGTCCCGATTGCTCTGCGGCGAATCCCTCGCCAAGTTGTCGTTGAAGCTCTTGGGCTTATCGTAGTAGTTGTGCTGGTGGTCGATCTTCCACTGGGCAAGCCTCGATATTGTCTCCATCTTGGTGTTTGCCATTGAAGGGGGAAAGTGAAGAAGGAGGAGACGCAATAGAGCTGAGAGGCAACAGAGAAGGAAGAGGAAGGTGGAGACATGGCATTTGTGAAGAAAAAAAGGAGATGGCATGGGCACGAAGAAGAAGAATAGGGGGAAGCAGTGCGTTTGTTTTTTGAAAATTTTTTAACTCAATTCAACTCAACTTTACTTATCTTCAATAACATCACAATCATTACTTTTTTTCATTTTTAAAATTTTTAACTATTCAATTCAATTTTTAATATTAAATTTTCTCAACTATTCATTACTTTTTCACAATTCAACAGCACAATCATTACTTTTTCTCAATTATTTATTATTTTTTCACACTTTTTCTCATAATTCAACAATACAATCATTACAAACCAATTAAAATCAAAACTCAACTCAACTCAACTCTAAATCCAAACGCACTCTGAAAATTTGAAATTGAAGTAGCAAATTTAAAAATGAGTGAATGGATGGACCTTGCCGACCTTTTCATAAGGGTCAGCAAAGGGGTACCTTGGGCGACTCTTAGAAGGGTCGCCCAAGGTACTCCTTCGCCGACTCTAAAACATAGACCGCCCAAGTTCTTTTTTTATTTTTCTTTTTTAACTAGACTGACAACTAGTTAACAACTAGTTGTTAATGCGAAATCTTGCATATATGCAATAACGAAGTTTTATGTGAACCTTCTGTCAGTACCTAATTTCGGTCCATCGGCTCCAGGGGGGTAAAATTGTCATTTTCTCAATTCATTACTTTTTACACAAAAAGAAAAAAAAATTAATTAATTAATTAATTAATAATAATAATAATAAATAAATAAATAAGAAAGAGGAAAGAAAAAAAAAAAGAAGGAAAGAAAAGAAAAAATCTCGGGCAGGGCCGGGCAAGGCCGGGCAGCGTTGACCGGCTGCCCGTGACCCGCCGGCCCTAATTTAAAAAAAAAAAATCTACTGTTCCGGGCAGTCCGGGCAGGCCAGGCAGCGGCAACCGGCTGCCCGCGATCTGGCCGGCCACCCAGAATAGGAAATCCCGGATTTCCGCGATTTCCTCCCCAAATCGGCTGAAATCTCGACCAAAAATTGCAATTAAAGGGGGGGAAACCTAATTCGGTAAGGGGAGAACGGAACCCAGTGAAAGAAATCGCGAAATTCCTCTCGGATTGGGAGAATTTTGCAAATCGGAGCCCGATTGGAACCGCGCCGGAAAACCGTGAAATCTCCGCAATCCCGACCGTTCCGACCACCGGTGAAGCCCAGATCGGAACCGGCGTCCCCAGGGCGGCGCTCAGAACACTCACCCGCTCCTCTTCGCGCCGTCGTTGCGGCGCCCAACGGCCAGAACCGCCGCTTTCAGCCGCTCGGCGCCGCCCGCGTTACCGTCCGACGAATCCGTCACTAACGGGCTTCGGCCCATTGCGTTTCCATTGCAGGTCCAGCCCAGCCAGCCCAGCCCGTCAGCCGCGGCCCAACGCCTTTCGCGGCCCAAGTCCCAGTCCGGCCCAAAATCCAGTCCAGCCCAACGCCCCTCCGGGCGGTTCCCTCCTTCGGATAGGCTGACCGATCCGATCCGACCCGACCCGTCCGTCCGGCAGTTTTCTTATATTACAGAAACGTCCCCAAACTTTCGGACTAGGTAAAATCTCAACTTAGCTGCATGTTTAGGGCTTCATATTAAATATCGTGATTGCTTCCTGGGAATGAATATGATGTGAAATGAGCGTTATTGGGTTCTGTGGGTGATCGGATTCGTCGCGAACTCGATTTTACGAACTTTTCATTTTGTCTCATTTCAGTCCAGAGGACGAATTTTTATTTTTTTCAGATCTGCCCCAAATTTTAAAATTATTTTCAGTCAAGTCCCGGCCATTTTAATATTCCCAGATCAGTCCTTGAAATCTCCAGAATTTTTCAAGCATCCCAAGGAACTTTTCAAGTTGTTTCAGTTTAGTCCCAGGGTCACATTTCGCCTTTTTCAGATCCGCCCCGAATTTTAAAATTATTTTCGTTCAAGTACCCCATCATTTTGATACTTCCAGATCAGTCCCCAATTTTCCAGAATTTCCAGATCAATCCCCGAAACTTTATCCGAATTTTCAAATCAGTCCCTGCTCTTTTAAAGTCATTCAAATCAGTCCTTGGGCATTTTCTAAAATATCCAACCCCTACCTACTTGGATCCCCGATCGACAACGTGTGTGCCCCATTTAAATATTTTGTTCATGTAATTATTTGTATACAACGTGACGATGCGTGTTCTTTGCATTGATTTTTTTGCTCCCATGAGTCGGTGCCGTTTTATCAAGTTCGTTAATATTATGTTTGTGTGTGCTTGTATGTGTTTATCATGATCATGGCGACACCGATTGTGAAAGTTTGCATGTTTGTCGTGCTTGACGTGATGATGTGCTCTTGATCCGTGTTTAAATGCTTTATTTTTACTTTTTAAATGAAACCTCACATGAATCGGCTTAATCATACAAACTTGACCTAAAATTAACTTTTAAATCTCAAGGTGGTCGGGAATTAGGATTCGCATCGGACGGTCTATCAATGATCGGCTTGACGGTCTGAAACCCGAATATTTAGAGTATTTGGCAAAACATTAATTAATTTAATCAACAATTCCACTAACGGGGTAATTGGGACGTTCACGCGATTAATTAACTCACTTGGTTCAAATAATTTTGTACGAATTGGTAATAAATCGGTAACACGCGTCGATATGTTGCAAACATGCGTTGGTGCCCTTTTCAAAACTTGCAAATTTTATAAAACTCGAGACACGTGGTTCGATGTGATATGGATGTCTAGGAAAGACTTGCGCATCTCGACTCGAGGCCTCACCTGATTTTAGGAAACTCAGGTCGGGACGTAGAAGTTTTTCTTAGATCACTTCCGGATAGATTAACCGATCTTTTGGCTCTTTTAGGGTTCTTGACAACCCTGGAAGGTCTAGGGGATCGGTTAGCGCCGGTCACAGGCCGAGGTGGCCCGTTCCGCGTATTTCTCTTTTCCGAAAATAATTTTCACCTCAAGGGCAAAATCGTCTATTTGCAACTTAGCGACACCCTTAGGGTTAGAATAACAGAAACACTACGGTGTCAGGGTAGGGATGGGCTACCTGTCTAGGCGCAGCTTCATCTGCATAGCCCGCTCTATCCGACCGATGAGTTTTTCGTTATTCTAGCATAGTCTCGGGTAGTTAGTTCGGTGGATGGGCTCAAAATACAAATACCGGACTAATTGTGTACTTGGTTAAGACGAAAGCGGGCAATAGCGGGATAGACACTAGGTTCTAGGATTTACGGGTGGAATCAATGTTCAGTAATAACTTGTAATAGCCGTAGTGTCACAACATAGAACAATTCTAAAAGCAACCCACCAACACAAGACTTGATAACAGACGTCACGTACGTCAGGTTCTCGAAAAATAATGCCAAATGCGAAATATCTTCCCGAGGCGATCCTTGATCGATTCGCACCTTGTACTCACTTTGTTTGCTTTAGGGTAGGATTTGTATGCTAAGATACCCCGGTTAATAATTGATCAATTCACCTAAATTCGGCAATAACAAAACCCCATTGTTTGTTTATTTATGTTCACTTGTTAATATTCTTGCACTTGTTTGTTATGCGGATCGAGCCCGATCCTTTAGGGCACGATTCATAGGGGGTCCAACGCCCCAATCGTAGATCACGGGGTCCAATTCCCCTAACACTGAGCGCGCATCTTAATTTCAATTTCGGTCTTTTCAAACCACACGGTGAGCACGAGTGGAATAATAACAGAACGCGATTCGACCGGGATTCAGTTGTCGTAATTTGTATTTTACTTATTTGAGAGGACAATGTAAGGATTTATATTGTACATTTATTCATGTAAGAATCCCGGTCGGAGAGTGGACGGTCGGAGTGTTCCTTCGAATTTACGGTGTCAAAACGCGTAAGATGAGCGGAACTTAATTAAGCGGTAATTAAATTAAAATGGCAAGCCTAGACAAGCTAGAGTACCGATAGGGCGTGCGAGATATAGGCTCGCATGTAACAGAACCCCCGAATTCGGAACCTCGGGTTTCGTAGACCATATGCCTTAGCAATTAGGTGTACCCCGTACCCCTAGACCCAGGTAACTTGCCGGCCCTCGACCTTCGGGTCGTAAAATGGCAAGTGGCGACTCCTTCTCACGTGCGTCCGTCGCGCGTCCCCGGGAAGGTGGACACTCCCAAGCCGCGTTGCATAGGCGCGCGCACGCGTGCCCCGACGAGATGAAATTCGGGTGCGCACAGCTTGGCGAAACTTTCGGACTAGGTAAAATCTCAACTTAGCGGCATGTTTAGGGCTTCATATTAAATATCGTGATTGCTTGGATGATGATGACATGAAATAATTGCTTGTTGCTTGCATAGATTATCGAAATTATGTCTAATTCGATTATTTTATCTTTTTGATTTGTTTCATTTTAGTCCTGCCGCAACTCTTCTTATTTTTCAAATTATCACAAATTCCGAAATCCATTTTAAATCAGTCCCAGGACATTTTTAACATTGTTATCACGTCCCTAATTTTTTCTAGAATTTTATACTGCTCCAGTAAACTTTTTTTTAATTATTTCAATTTAGTCCCTGGAGAATTTATTAATTTTTAAAATCAGCCCTAAATTTCAAAATTCATTTCAAACATACCCTGGGCTATTTCATTATTTCTAGCACATCCTCCAAATTTTCTCAGGATTTTAAACCACCTCAGAAAAACTTTTCCATTTGTTTCAATTCAGTCCCTGTGACATATATCCCTTTTAAAAATCAGTCCAGAGTTTCAAAATTCTTTTCAAAAGCGTCCCGGGCTATTTCATTCTTTCCAGAACGTTCCCTGATTTTTTTAGAATTTAAAATCGCTCCAGTAAACGTTTCAATTTGTTTCAATTTAGTCCCTGCAACATTTATTCATTTTAAAACCAGCCCTGAATTTCAAAAATTAATTTCAAATAAACCCTAGCCCATTTTATACTTTCCCGGACATTCTCCAAATTTTTTGATTTGTTTCAGTTTAGTCCTTGAAACCTTTTTCCGTTACTTTATTAGTCCTTATTATTCTACATTATGTTGTTCAATCTTTATGCAATTTTTTCGAGATGACTGGAAATTAGAGTTCATCGGGCGATCTATTATTGATCGTTTCAACGGCTCGAACATCTCTCTCAAAAACAGAAAAGGACTCAAATGGCGCGCATGCCGACTCGATGGACTGTTACTGAAGTCGGGTTGGAATATGGCGTGGAGCTCCTGCAGTATGCATGGTTTTGGCACTACAAGGACCGTGCTACCTAGGGATGGGGGCCCCCGACTCAAGGGTGTCAATTCCTTGAAATCGAGCGGGATTCTTTTCAAGGCCTAAGCGACAATCGAACTGCGCGCCGTACCCCTACTTCGAACCCCTATCTAACCTATGCTCCTATTACCGGTCGTGGGACGCGACCCATAGGTACCTAGAAGCTAGTATGTTATGCAATGCGTGTGCGGGAAATAAAAATGCATAAAGTAGATAAGCGAAAAATTGCGGAAAGCGATAAATAAACAAGCAAACAAAGCAAGCGGAAACGAGCCCGAACCCTCTAAGTATCCCCAGTGGAGTCGCCAAGCTGTGCGCACCCGAATTTCGTCTCGTCGGGGCCCGCATGCGCGTGCCTAAATGCAACGCGGCTTGGGAGTATCCACCTTCCCGGGGACGCGCGACGGACGCACGTGAGAAGGAGTCGCCACTTGCCATTTTATGACCCGAGGGTCGAGGGCCGACAAGTTACCCAGGTATAGGGGTACGGAGTACACCTAATTGCTAAGGCATATGGTCTGCGAAACCCAAGGTTCCGAATTAGGGGGTTCTGTTACATGCGAGCCTATATCTCGCATGCCCTATCGGTACTCTAACTTGTCTAGGCTTGCCATTTTATTTAATTACCGCTTAATTAAGTTCCGCTCATCTTACGCGTTTTGACACCGTAAATTCGAAGAAACACTCCGACCGTCTGCTCTCCGACCGGGATTCTTACATGAATAAACATACAACATAAATCCTCACATTGTTCTCTCAAATAAATAAAATACAAATTATAACAATTGGATCCCGGTCGGTTCGCATTCGGTTATTATTCCACTCGTGCTCACCGTGTAGTTTGAAAAGACTGAAATTGAAATTAAAGTGCGCACTCGGTGTATAAGGGCATTGGACCCCGTGATCGACGGTTATGGGCGTTGGACCCAGTGTGAATCGAGTCCTAAAGGATCGGGCTCGATCCGCATAACAATCAAGTGCAAAAGATGTAACAAGCAAGCTCAAATAAACAATCAATGGGGTTTTGTTATCACCAAATTTACGTGGATTAATTGATTATTAACCGAGGAATCTTGGCATACAAATCCTACCCTAAAACAAGCAAAAGGCAAGAGGGGAATGGCATGTAGCATTCAGCATCATTTACCGGACCTGACAGACTGTATGTGTCCGTGATCAAATCTCGAATGTGTGGGTTGATTTTAAATTGTTATGTATCGTGACATTTTGATTATGATAGGTTATTATAGAATGTGGATTTTGACACGAGAATCCTACAACCTAGTGCTTAGCCCGCTATTCCCATTATGTTTTCTATTAGGCCGAGTATGCGATCAAGTCGAATGTTGGTATCTTAAACTGTTGTTCCCGATCTAACTACCCAAGATCATGCAGAGATAACAATAAATTGTAAATACGCCTTTTTTGCCTTTGTATAGAAAATTTATTTTTGAAAAGAGAGAGATTACGCAATGCGGGCCACCTCAGCCTGTGACCGGCGTTGACTGATTCCCTGATTCTTCTAGGGTTATACGAGAACCCCAAAAAAGTCAAAGAAACGGTCAATCTATCCGGAAGTGATCTAAAAAGAAATTCCACACCCCGACTTGAGTTACCTAAAATTAGGAGGCCTCGAGTCAAAACATGCAAGTTCTTCCCAGACGTCCATGCCACATCGGATCACGAATCTCAGATTTTAGTATGAAATTTGCGAATTTTGAAAAGAAGGCGTCAACACGTATTTGCAATTTATCGACGCGTATTTCCGATTAATTACCAATTCGTGCAAAATTATTAAGGTCGAGTGAATTAATTAGTCAAATAAACGTCCCGTTTACCCGATTGGTGAAATCATTAAGTTTAATTAAAATCTGCTGAATGCTTTATTTTATTTTTTGGGTTTCGAGCCGTCGAAACGATCAATAATAGATCGCCCGATGAACTCTAATTTCCAGTCATCTCGAAAAATTTGCATAAAGATTGAACAACATAATGTAGAATAATAAGGACTAATAAAGTAACGGAAAAAGGTTTCAAGGACTAAACTGAAACAAATCAAAAAATTTGGAGAATGTCCGGGAAAGTATAAAATGGGCTAGGGTTTATTTGAAATTAATTTTTGAAATTCAGGGCTGGTTTTAAAATGAATAAATGTTGTAGGGACTAAATTGAAACAAATTGAAAAGTTTACTGGAGCGATTTTAAATTCTAAAAAAATCAGGGAACGTTATGGAAAGAATGAAATAGCCCGGGACGCGTTTGAAAAGAATTTTGAAACTCTGGACTGATTTTTAAAAGGGATATATGTCACAGGGACTGAATTGAAACAAATGGAAAAGTTTTCCTGAGGTGGTTTAAAATCCTGAGAAAATTTGGAGGATGTGCTAGAAATAATGAAATAGCCCAGGGTATGTTTGAAATGAATTTTGAAATTTAGGGCTGATTTTAAAAATTAATAAATTCTCCAGGGACTAAATTGAAATAATTAAAAAAAAGTTTACTGGGGCAGTATAAAATTCTAGAAAAAATTAGGGACGTGATAACAATGTTAAAAATGTCCTGGGACTGATTTAAAATGGATTTCGGAATTTGTGATAATTTGAAAAATAGGAAGAGTTGCGGCAAGACTAAAATGAAACAAATCAAAAAGATAAAATAATCGAATTAGACATAATTTCGATAATCTATGCAAGCAACAAGCAATTATTTCATGTCATCATCATCCAAGCAATCACGATATTTAATATGAAGCCCTAAACATGCCGCTAAGTTGAGATTTTACCTAGTCCGAAAGTTTGGGGACGTTTCTGTAATATAAGAAAACTGCCGGACGGACGGGTCGGGTCGGATCGGATCGGTCAGCCTATCCGAAGGAGGGAACCGCACGGAGGGGCGTTGGGCTGGACTGGATTTTGGGCCGGACTGGGAGGCGTCCCCCCGAGCGGGCGTATGTCTGTCTCGTTCGACAGGTCGCAGTCCCTATTCGGGTTAAGGACCCAAAAAGGAGCACACGTCAACTCCGCCAGACAAACCCAAGGGCGCACGACCAGCGACAGGGCGCAATTATCACTGCATTATTTCAGCACAATACCGGCTTAACACCGAACGGATAGCCCCACGCTACCTCATAACAGTGATTCTTACTCTCGTATTCACCGTTCTTTGGACTTCGTGTCCTTATTTACTGTTTTCCGGATTTCGTGTCCGCATCTACTGCATTCTGGACTTCGTGTCCATCTTTACTACTTTTCGGACTTCGCGTCTAGGACTTCGTGTCCATCTTTACCGCTTTTCGGATTTCGCGTCCAGGACTTCGTGTCCATCTTTACCGCTTTTCGGACTTCGCGTCCAGGACTTCGTGTCCACATTTACCGCCTTTCGGACTTCGCGTCCAGGACTTCGTGTCCACATTTACCGCTTTTCGGACTTCGCGCCCAGGACTTCGTGTCCACATTTACTGTTTTTCGGACTTCGCGCTCAGGACTTCGTGTCCACATTTACTGCTTTTCGGACTTCGCGCCCAGGACTTCGTGTCCACATTTACTGCTTTTCGGACTTCGCGTCCAGGACTTCGTGTCCATCTTTATCGTTTTTCGGACTTCGCGTCCAGGACTTCGTGTCCACATTTACTGCTTTTCGGACTTCGCGTCCTGGACTTCGTGTCCATCTTTACTGCTTTTCGGACTTCGCGTCCAAGACTTCGTGTCCATCTTTATCGCTTTTCGGACTTCGCGTCCAGGACTTCGTGTCCACATTTACTGCTTTTCGGACTTCGCGTCCTGGACTTCGTGTCCATCTTTACTGCTTTTCGGACTTCGCGTCCAGGACTTCGTGTCCACATTTACCGCTTTTCGGACTTCGCGTCCAGGACTTCGTGTCCACATTTACCGCTTTTCGGACTTCGCGTCCAGGACTTCGTGTCCACATTTACTGCTTTTCGGACTTCGCGTCCAGGACTTTGTGTCCATCTTTACTGCTTTTCGGACTTTACGTCCAGGACTTCGTGTCCACATTTACCGCTTTTCGGACTTCGCGTCCAGGACTTCGTGTCCATCTTTATCGCTTTTCGGACTTCGCGTCCAGGACTTCGTGTCCACATTTACCGCTTTTCGGACTTCGCGTGCAGGACTTCGTGTCCATCTTTACCGCTTTTCGGACTTCGCGTGCAGGACTTCGTGTCCATCTTTACCGCTTTTCGGACTTCGCGTCCAGGACTTCGTGTCCATCTTTACCGCTTTTCGGACTTCGCGTCCAGGACTTCGTGTCCATCTTTACCGTTTTTCGGACTTCGCGTCCGCATCTTTATTGCATTTTGGACTTCGTGTCCGAGTCTACTGCATTCCGGACTTCGTGCCCGCATTCACAGCATTTTGGACTTCGCGTCCGCATCAATTGCATTTTGGACTTCGTGTCCACATTCATTGCATTCCGGACTTCGTGTCCGCGTTTACTACTTTTTGGACTTCGTGTCTCACTTAATGTCTCTCAAGTATGCGTCCACAGTTACTAATTTATGGTTTTTACTATTTTTGCAACAGGCCCACATATTAGCGAAAACGAGGAGAATTGCCAAACGGTTGCCAGGACCAAACGAGGTGCTTCTTATAGTCTTTGGCTGCATCCTCTATCCGAGCACGCAACCAAAGAGGGGCAAGCTGTCAGCACCTAATTTCGGTCCATCGGCTCCAGGGGGGTAAAATTGTCATTTTCTCAATTCATTACTTTTTACACAAAAAGAAAAAAAAATTAATTAATTAATTAATTAATTAATAATAATAATAAATAAATAAATAAATAAGAAAGAGGAAAGAAAAAAAAAGGAAAGAAAAGAAAAAATCTCGGGCAGGCCCGGACAGAATTGACCGGCTGCCCGTGACCCGCCGTCCCTAATTTAAAAAAAAAAATCTACTGTTCCGGGCAGTCCGGGCAGGCCGGGCAGCGGCAACCGGCTGCCCGCGATCTGGCCGGCCACCCAGAATGGGAAATCGCGGATTTTCGCGATTTCCCCCCCAAATCGGCTGAAATCTCGACCAAAAATTGCAATTAAAGGGGGGAAAACCTAATTCGGCAAGGGGAGAACGGAACCCAGTGAAAGAAATCGCGAAATTCCTATCGGATTGGGAGAATTTTGCAAATCGGAGCCCGATTGGAACCGCCCCGAAAAACCGTGAAATCTCCGCAATCCCGACCGTTCCAGCCACCGGTGAAGCCCAGATCGGAACCGGCGTCCCCAGGGCGGCGCTCAGAACACTCACCCGCTCCTCTTCGCGCCGTCGTTGCGGCGCCCAACGGCCAGAACCGCCGCTCTCAGCCGCTCGGCGCCGCCCGCGTTACCGTCCGACGAATCCGTCACTAACGGGCTTCGGCCCATTGCGTTTCCATTGCAGGTCCAGCCCAGCCCGTCAGCCGCGGCCCAACGCCTTTCGCGGCCCAAGTCCCAGTCCGGCCCAAAATCCAGTCCAGCCCAACGCCCCTCCGGGCGGTTCCCTCCTTCGGAAAGGCTGACCGATCCGATCCGACCCGACCCGTCCGTCCGGCAGTTTTCTTATATTACAGAAACGTCCCCAAACTTTCGGACTAGGTAAAATCTCAACTTAGCGGCATGTTTAGGGCTTCATATTAAATATCGTGATTGCTTGGGTGATGATGACATGAAATAATTGCTTGTTGCTTGCATAGATTATCGAAATTATGTCTAATTCGATTATTTTATCTTTTTGATTTGTTTCATTTTAGTCCTGCCGCAACTCTTCTTATTTTTCAATGTATCACAAATTCCGAAATCCATTTTAAATCAGTCCCAGGACATTTTTAACATTGTTATCACGTCCCTAATTTTTTCTAGAATTTTATACTGCTCCAGTAAACTTTTTTTTAATTATTTCAATTTAGTCCCTGGAGTATTTATTAATTTTTAAAATCAGCCCTAAATTTCAAAATTCATTTCAAACATACCCTGGGCTATTTCATTATTTCTAGCACATCCTCCAAATTTTCTCAGGATTTTAAACCACCTCAGAAAAACTTTTCCATTTGTTTCAATTCAGTCCCTGTGACTTATATCCCTTTTAAAAATCAGTCCAGAGTTTCAAAATTCTTTTCAAACGCGTCCCGGGCTATTTCATTCTTTCCAGAACGTTCCCTGATTTTTTTAGAATTTAAAATCGCTCCAGTAAACTTTTCAATTTGTTTCAATTTAGTCCCTGCAACATTTATTCATTTTAAAACCAGCCCTGAATTTCAAAAATTAATTTCAAATAAACCCTAGCCCATTTTATACTTTCCCGGACATTCTCCAAATTTTTGATTTGTTTCAGTTTAGTCCTTGAAACCTTTTTCCGTTACTTTATTAGTCCTTATTATTCTACATTATGTTGTTCAATCTTTATGCAAATTTTTCGAGATAACTGGAAATTAGAGTTCATCGGGCGATCTATTATTGATCGTTTCGACGGCTCGAAACCCAAAAAATAAAATAAAGCATTCAGCAGATTTTAATTAAACTTAATGATTTCACCAATCGGGTAAACGGGACGTTTATTTGACTAATTAATTCACTCGACCTTAATAATTTTGCACGAATTGTTAATTAATCGGAAATACGCGTCGATAAATTGCAAATACGTGTTGACGCCTTCTTTTCAAAATTCGCAAATTTCATACTAAAATCTGAGATTCGTGATCCGATGTGGCATGGACGTCTGGGAAGAACTTGCATGTTTTGACTCGAGGCCTCCTAATTTTAGGTAACTCAAGTCGGGGTGTGGAAGTTCTTTTTAGATCACTTCCGGATAGATTGACCGTTTCTTTGACTTTTTTGGGGTTCTCGTATAACCCTAGAAGAATCAGGGAATCAGTCAACGTCGGTCACAGGCCGAGGTGGCCCGCATTGCGTAATCTCTCTCTTTTCAAAAATAAATTTTCTATACAAAGGCAAAAAAGGCGTATTTACAATTTATTGTTATCTCTGCATGATCTTGGGTAGTTAGATCGGGAACAACAGTTTAAGATACCAACATTCGACTTGATCGCATACTCGGCCTAATAGAAAACATAATGGGAATAGCGGGCTAAGCACTAGGTTGTAGGATTCTCGTGTCAAAATCCACATTCTATAATAACCTATCATAATCAAAGTGTCACGATACATAACAATTTAAAATCAACCCACACATTCGAGATTTGATCACGGACACATACAGTCTGTCAGGTCCGGTAAATGATGCTGAATGCTACATGCCATTCCCCTCTTGCCTTTTGCTTGTTTTAGGGTAGGATTTGTATGCCAAGATTCCTCGGTTAATAATCAATTAATCCACGTAAATTTGGTGATAACAAAACCCCATTGATTGTTTATTTGAGCTTGCTTGTTACATCTTTTGCACTTGATTGTTATGCGGATCGAGCCCGATCCTTTAGGACTCGATTCACACTGGGTCCAACGCCCACAACCGTCGATCACGGGGTCCAATGCCCTTGTACACCGAGTGCGCACATTAATTTCAATTTCAGTCTTTTCAAACTACACGGTGAGCACGAGTGGAATAATAACCGAATGCGAACCAACCGGGATCCAATTGTTATAATTTGTATTTTATTTATTTGAGAGAACAATTTGAGGATTTATGTTGTATGTTTATTCATGTAAGAATCCCGGTCGGAGAGCAAACGGTCGGAGTGTTTCTTCGAATTTACGGTGTCAAAATGCGTAAGATGAGCGGAACTTAATTAAGCGGTAATTAAATAAAACGGCAAGCCTAGACAAGCTAGAGTACCGATAGGGCATGCGAGATATAGGCTCGCATGTAACAGAACCCCCGAATTCGGAACTTTGGGTTTCGCAGACCATATGCCTTAGCAATTAGGTGTACTCCGTACCCCTAGACTTGGGTAACTTGTCGGCCCTCGACCCTCGGGTCATAAAATGGCAAGTGGCGACTCCTTCTCACGTGCGTCCGTCGCGCATCCCCGGGAAGGTGGATACTCCCAAGCCGCGTTGCATTTAGGCACGCACATGCGGGCCCCGACAAGACGAAATTCGGGTGCGCACAGCTTGGCGACTCCACTGGGGATACTTAGAGGGTTCGGGCTCGTTTCCACTTGCTTTGTTTGCTTGTTTATTTATCGCTTTCCGCAATTTTTCGCTTATCTACTTTATGCATTTTTATTTCCCGC
Organism: Punica granatum; assembly: GCF_007655135.1. NCBI lineage: Eukaryota > Viridiplantae > Streptophyta > Magnoliopsida > Myrtales > Lythraceae > Punica > Punica granatum. The sequence continues at coordinate 29,279,998 of NC_045129.1, forward strand.
ACACGCATTGCATAACATACTAGCTTCTAGGTACCTATGGGTCGCGTCCCACGACCAGTAATAGGAGCATAGGTTAGATAGGGGTTCGAAGTAGGGGTACGGCGCGCAGTTCGACTGTCGCTTAGGCCTTGAAAAGAATCCCGCTCGATTTCAAGGAATTGACACCCTTGAGTCGGGGGCCCCCATCCCTAGGTAGCACGATCCTTGTAGTGCCAAAACCATGCATACTGCAGGAGCTCCACGCCATATTCCAACCCGACTTCAGTAACAGTCCATCGAGTCGGCCTGCGCGCCATTTGAGTCCTTTTCTGTTTTTGAGAGAGATGTACGTTGTATACATTAAGCCGTGGGCATTTATTTTCTGTACCCATTCATCATCTAATTTCAAAATTAGGCGTCATTTATATTAACTAGTCCTAAATCGGTTTTCCTTTCATCTTGGTAAGAGATGGCGCGCTCGGTCTCCTTTCCACACCTCGACAGGGTCACGCCACCACTTGAGGAAATCAATCACATCTGGGCTCATCTACATCAGGTCAACCGCGACTACATCAGTACCTTTGTTGGGGTTATACCAATGCTAGCTATGTGCCGAGTGGATTGGAACTTCTTGGGAGCAGTGGTGACATTTTGGGACCCAGTCCACGCCGTTTTCAACATCCAAGGTATCGAGCTCACACCTACCATCGAGGAATATCGCACTCTCGTTGGAAGAGTTGCAGCCACCCGCGGCATTGTGGAACCTAACTTCCACACCACCCGACTTGTTTTGGTATCGCGTCTACTCGGTGTGCATAGGTCTCAGCTACAAGCCGAACTTGCATATTCCGGTGGCACAGAGATAGTCACCGCGAAACTACTCCGTTTTATTGAAATACGAACGCGCGAGGTTCAAGGGGATCTTTTACAAAAGAATTTTTGTCATGCAATCTTATTTTTAATTTTCGGGACTCTATTATTCCCTCGCTCGGCCGGTCACATTGACGCAGCCTTAGCTAGCGTTGTCCTCCAAGTGGTGGGAGGCCGCGAATATGAGGTGGCCTTGTTGGCCGAGACCATACAGTCCCTTGATCGCATTACAAGAAAGACCGATCGAAGGTTGAGAGGGTCCCCAATCCTTTTGCAAATTTGGCTCCAAAGCCATGCAAACCCCTTTGGCCTTGTTCGTCCGGTTATGTTTTTCACACGTCCGGAGTCTATCATTTCGCGGTTACTACCTCTATTGCGTGTGGAAGAACGCAAGGTCTCCGAGTGGATCAAAATTTTTCGCGAAATAGCACCAAAGGGCTTTAAATGGCGCGCCGCGTGGATGCCACCCGGACCCATGACCATTAAATGTCCTGATTTTAACGGAGTACCACTCGTGAGCCATGCGGGATCCACCACCTATTTTTCGGCGCGAGTAGTGAGGCAGTTAGGTGGCTTACAGACAGTTCCCAAAGGTACGGCGCGAACCGAGTTCGAACATACTTGGCGGGAGGACCAGGCGTCCATAGATCGCCTAAGTGAAATCGAACGGGTTATGACCGCGTGGCGGACTGCGGTCATCGAACATCTTTACTTCCCCGAGCACCCGACCCAAGATGAACGGGACTTTCAAGCCACGGAGGAATATATCCTCCGCTTTTATCGATGGGGTCCATCAGAGAATGATGATTTCACAGATTCCCCTCCAGTAGAAAGTAGCGCATCATCCGGGGCACCGGTACCGGACATGACCATCCAAGCCGAGCTCGCCAATCTCAGGGCTGAAAGGGATCGCCTCCGCCGAGAGATCGCCGAGAAGAATGAGCAGCTGAGCAATCGGCACCAACTACAGAAGGAACTTGCACAGACCCGCGCCCAACTCCAGAAGCGTGACCAGGAGTTGGCGCAAGCGAATGCTGCCTTGGAAAGGGTCAGGAAGAGGGCCCGTGTAGGTCCATGCACATCCTAGGATAGACACCTCAACCAGGCCCTCACCGGTGCTTTCCATGGTGACGGTCGCTTGCACCTCGGGCACGTTGGAAGACCGACTTAGGACTATCTTTTCAAAATCTGTATTGCACTTTGAACCATTCAGAATTAATATGAATGACAGCATTAGTTTTTGAAAATTCATGCATCTCATGCATTTATGCTTTTATTCACTGCTTTGCATGTTATTTTAGAGATAATTTCTTACATTAAACTCACACACTTATGGAATCCAGGTGTTAACAACTGGCGGCACCTCATCGATATCCTACTCGTTTCCAGCAAAGAATGGCAGAAGAAAATCAATTAGCTATCTTTGAGGAAGATACGCCTATCACCCCAATTCATTCTCAGGCGCCGACTATGCATGCGCCACCACCACAATTGTCTCCTATAGGCGTGCCACCAGCACATCGGGGAGCTTCCCCGACTCATCTTCCGCCACCTGTATTTTCGGGATCACACCCGGCATATTCAAGAGGACAGCCATCTTCCGCAGCTGATGATCGTGCAAGTATTGTAGTACTTGAGAGCACGGTCAATCAACTGGCTGCCACCATGGCCACCAATATGGCCGAGCTCATGGCCCTACTCAAAGGCCCAAATCGTGCTTCTTTGAGCTTCACCCCACCTCCTGGGTACGGGCCAGCGGTCGATCCAAGCCCATGGGCCCAGCCGACCTTGATCCCCGATAATGGAGATACGTCTGCCCCAACGATAGTGAATGTGCCAGCAGCCCATCCGGTTAACAATCTTCCAGCACCACCGGCTTCAGCGACAATGTTGGAACCACCTACGCTCGTACCTCCACCGATCTCCACATCAGTCCCGGTTTCGGTCCCTGCGTCGGTCCCAGCTCCGACTTCCGCTGTCCCACCGCCGATCATATTCCTGCCTACAACTGCCCAGGCTCCTGCTCACACTGCTGAACCTCCCCCGTACCAAGCTCCACAACCCCATATCGGCCTTTCTTACCAAGCTCCACCTCCCATAAATATAGCCTACTCTGAACCGGGCACGCCGAACCACGCGGCCCCTAGAGCTCCACCCACAAATTTTCTCCCGGAAACGGGGATTGAGCAGGAACAAAGATTGAAGAAGTTGGAAGAGAATATCCGAGCCCTACAATCAGGCGGCTCCCGCCTCGATGCCGGCGATGGCGATTGGAGTCTTTTCCCAAGCATGCAGCTACCCCCAAAGATTAAGGTGCCTGAATTGCAGAGGTACTACGGCACGACCGACCCTCGTCACCATCTCCATCACTACAGGGGAAAAATGTTGCAGTACTGGGACTACGAAGAGTTTGTCATCCATACGTTCCAGGATAGTTTGGCAGGAGCGGCTCTGGATTGGTACATGTCACTGAAAGCTGCAGATATCCCCACGTGGGCAGACCTCTCAAACAAATTCATCGACTAGTACAGGTACTGTGCGGAGACGCCCCCGACTCTGCTGGAGCTCAGCACGATGGAGATGACCAATGACCAGGGCTTTGAGGCCTATGCAGTGAAGTGGCGGGCTAGAGCGGCGAAGCATATCCCTCCGATCAGTGAGGCACAGCAGATCCAATTATTCCACTCCACTCTTAAAGGTGCCTACTACTTGCACTTGTTGGCCCATACGTCGTCATTCTCCAACCTTATCGATGCCGAAAAGAAGCTCGACATCGGCATTAAGCTCGGCAAGATAGAAGGTCCGGCCGAGAAAAAGGAAGGAGAGTCCTCGAAGAGGGCCGTCACTGGGACAGCGGGAAGCAGGAGAGGGAAAGACACGTCCGTCAATGCTGTCAACTCAGGGCGCCAGGCCCCCCAGCAATATTCCATAAGCTACACGCCCGCACCACCAGCCACTCAAGCATATGCTCCACCTTCGATACATTATCAACAACAACCCCCAACGCAGCAAGCTTACTATTCCGCCCCACCGGCTTCCTTTCCATTGCCGGCCCCGCAGCAATACGCCCATAATTATGCTTCTGCTCCTCCTCAGACCCCGCAATACAGGCCTCCGGCTTCGAGAACTCCTCAGCCGACACAACAGGCCTCAGCCCCACAAGGTCAGCAAGGTGGCGCAACGCAAAATCGGCAGCGTAAACAGTTCACACCTCTGCCGGCTCCGCTCTCCTACATTTACCGGCAACTCCTCGCGGGTAACAAGATCCGATCGATAGAACCTAACCCTGATTTCGACCCAACCATCCAAGATCAGAGTCGGCGCTGCGAGTATCATCAGGGCGCACCCGGTCACACTACTGACAATTGTTGGAAACTACGGGAGAGGATCCAACAGTTGATTGATGACAAGCAACTCACGTTCAACGCCGTCAAACCCCCGAACGTGCAATCAAATCCTCTTCCCGATCACGGGTCGAGCTCGGGACCCAGCATTAACATGATTGGTGTTTGCGCTATAGGGGAGTACGAGACCGGACAGGAGGCACCAGCCCCGTTTGTGATCGAATATGTTCCTGCAGAAGCTGGTGTAGGGTACGCAGGGTTTGATGCCACGCCCGCTCCATTCGTGATAGAAGTCCCCGCACGTGAGCCATATCAAGACAGCAAGGTCCCGTGGACCTACGAAGGAAGTGTTGGGAACCTCGAGAGTCAATTTAGCGTCATGGGCGTGACGCGCTCGGGTCGAGTCTATGAAAATCCGAAGGTCGCAAACAAAGGGAAAGCCCTGGCAATGCCCGAAATCGCCCTGGAAGCCTCGTCCATTCCCCAAAAGAAGGTGACTGAAGAAGAAGCTGAGGCCTTCATGAAGATAATTAAGGCGAGCGAGTATAAGGTGGTAGAGCAAATGGTCAAGTCTCCGGCCCATATTTCACTACTCGCCCTCCTCTTGGGTTTAGAGCCACATCGTGAAGCGCTTCTGAAGGTCCTGACAGCAACGCAGATCCCCAGAGAGACGGCTCCGGAGCGGATTGAGGAGACTATCAGTTCGATCTTCTCTAACAACATTTCATTCTCAGATGATGAACTTCCCTCAGAAGGGTGGGCACACTCGCGGGCACTACACATTGTCTGCAAGTGCAATAACTTTATTATCGGTCGGGTCATGATCGACAATGGCTCGGCACTCAATGTTTGCCCGGTTTCCACGCTGAAGTAGATGAACATGGACTTTAACCGCATCAGTCCGAGCAAGACTGCGGTTCGAGCCTTCGACGGCTCGCGGAGGGAAGTAAATGGAGAGATCGACCTGGTGATCGAGGTGGGTCCCTGCTCATACGCTGTTACGTTCCAAGTCCTAGACATTCCGAATGCTTTCAGCTTGGTGCTCGGGAGACCGTGGATCCATGCAACTGGCGCCGTTCCTTCGTCCCTACACCAAAGGATCAAATTCATCGCAGAAGATCGACTTATCACGGTCAAGGGTGAGGAGGACTACGCCATTTACAAGGAGACAGCTGTCCCCTACATCTGTATCGGGGACGATCAAAACCTCCCCTTCCATTCATTTGAAACAATCTCCGTCATTCGAGACTACGGAGAGATCGGTCCAACCCGCGCTGACCGCATGGTGGGGACGGTTTTGCTGCGCCACAATTACATTCTCGGCACCGGACTCGGAGCACATGGGCAGGGGATCAACCGCCCCATCGAGGTCGAAGAGTACAAGAACAGGAGGGGACTCGGTTTTCACCCTTCCTGTCACGAGATTATTGAGGCCCGCAGGGGCAAGCACCTTCACCGTCTCGCTGCACGCTATGGGAAGATCAACAGGGGCATCCCGGTTCAGCCGCTCTCCTACTTCTTTCCAGGGCCTCCACACATCGTCGGGGGTACTCTTGACGGTCCCTCCTCGGATTCAGACAGCGAGCCTGTTGACCTGCCAAACATATGCGCCGTCACCGAGGAGACAACTCCAGGGGCTTACATTCGCCTCGCGCAGGAAAATGAGGAACTCAACAACTGGACCTCAGTCCCGCGTTACTCGGCTGTAATCGCCAATGTGTAAGGCCATCTATGTTTTGATATTCCCCGCGTGTCGGCATAGCCATAAGCCACACGACGGAAAAGGGATTCTTGTTATGGCATTGCGCCCTCATCATTAATAAAATCCCTACATGCATTTTTCAAAATTCTCGTGTCTACTTTCTCTTTCTCTCTCACTTATTCGCAGCACTTTAAAATTTCTAAGACAATTTATTTAAATCGCCAGGCTCCACTCGAATCTGAATCTTCGACGCGTCGATTCGAACCCATCCGAGGAACTCCTTGAAGAGTCCCGACCCATATACTTCGGGGAAGGACTCGACGAGGATGGTCAAGTGCCCGAGATAGAATAGAGTTTGCGCCGCCTTGAGAACCGTCAACTCACTTCCGTGGAGCCGACGGAGGAGATCAATGTGGGTACCGAAGAAGAACCTCGCATCCTAAAGATCGGGACAGGTCTCGACCCTATACAACGAGCCAGGATGATCGAATTTCTAAAAGACTACCAAGAGGTCTTCGCTTGGTCCTACGCTGACATGCCGGGCATAGATCCATCGATTGTCAAGCACTTCCTGCCGCTTGATACAGAGAGGTTTCCACCCAAGAGACAACACTTACGGCGGCAACGTGCCGGCCTTCTCCTCCGCATCAAAGAGGAGATTATTAAACAGATCAACGCAGGGTTCCTGGAGGTTTGCAATTATTCTGAATGGGTAGCGAATATCGTGCCCGTAGAGAAGAAGGACGGAAGAGTTAGAGTCTGCGTCGACTACAGAGACCTCAACAAAGCCAGTCCAAAGATAACTTCCCCCTACCTCACATTGACGTCTTAGTCGACAACACAGCACGCCACACGTTGTTCTCCTTCATGGATGGCTTCTCCGGATATAACCAGATTCGGATGGCCGAAGAGGACAAGATCAAGACAACGTTCATCACAATGTGGGGCACTTTCTGTTACCGAGTCATGCCCTTCGGCCTCAAAAATGCTGGGGCAACATATCAGAGGGCGATGGTCACGCTATTCCACGACATGATGCACAAAGAGATCGAGGTCTACGTTGACGACATGATTGCCAAATCCAAAGAAGGAGAGGACCACCTGGTTAATTTAAAACGCCTTTTTGACCTCCTCAAGAGGTACAAACTCAGACTCAACCCGATGAAGTGCACATTCGGCGCTAAGTCAGGGAAACTGTTAGGATTTGTGGTCAGTGAGCGAGGCATTGAGGTTGACCCGGACAAGGTGAAGGCAATCAGGGAGCTACGTCCGTCATCGACGGCCCGCGAAGTACGAGGTCTCTTGGGACGGCTGAATTACATTGCAAGATTTATCGCAAACCTGACAGACAAATGTCAACCACTCTTTCGTCTGCTTCGTAAAAATGCAGCAATTGAGTGGAACGAGGAATGTCAGAAGGCCTTCGATACTATCAAGGCATATTTGGCTCAGCCACCAGTGCTAATTCCGCCGACACCAGATCGTCCGCTGATCCTTTACTTGACAGCGCGTCGGCAATCCCTAGGATGCATGTTAGGGCAGGAAGACGAGTCCACGCGTACAGAACACGCCATTTATTATTTGAGCAAGAAGTTTACCGAAGGGGAGTCTAACTACCCGGAGATTGAGAAGATATGTTGCGCGCTAGTGTGGGTTATGCAGAGACTTCGACAATACACACTCTACCACACTATCCGCTTATTGTCAAAGGCGGATCCCCTGAAATACTTGCTCGATAGTCCATCTTCCATGAAGAACATTTCAAAGTGACGATGTCAGCTGACAGAATACGACATTGAATATGTGCCCCGTACATCGGTTAAGGGGCAGGCAATTGCAGATCACTTAGCGGAGTTCCCAATCGAAGACGATACGCCAATCAACTCTAATTTTCCGGACGAAGGGATTCTCCAAGTGGATAGTGAGGAGAACAAATTCGTATGGAAGATGTATTTCGACGGCGCAGTGAATTCCACCGGTTCTGGTATAGGCGCAGTGCTGATATCCCCCGACGGACGTTATTATCCGATTGCAGCAAAAGTCGATTTTCCTTGCACCAACAACGTGGCCGAATACGAGGCATGCATCCTTGGCCTGCAGGCGGCGATCGACTTCAAGGTGAAGGAATTGGAAGTGTTCGGAGATTCTATGCTTACAATCTTCCAAACTCTGGGGCAATGGAAGACGAAGGACGAAAAGCTAGTGCCATATCACGAGTATCTTGAGGAGTTAGCGGAGAACTTCGAGAAAATCTCATTCACATACACACCTCGCATCAAGAACCAATTTGCAGATGCACTCGCGACGCTCGCATCCATGGTGAGCATCACGAAAGAAAACCTCATTGAACCACTCGAGATCGAGATCGCCAAAGGCCCTGCTCACTGCGACGCAATCGAAGCGACCGATGAGCAACCTTGGTACGAAGACATTAAGCATTTCTTGCAAACCGGTCGATACCCTACATTCGCTAATCGTCGTGATCGAAAAACGCTTCGGCGACTCGCAGCACATTATTTCCTGAGTGGAGAAACTCTCTATCGCCGTTCTTTCGACGCCACACTACTCCGGTGTGTCGACGAAATCGAGGCACAACGTCTCATGGGAGAGATACACGAAGGGAGCTGTGGACCCCACATGAGCGGGCTTATGCTTGCCAAGAAACTCATGCGTTTGGGTTACTTTTGGTCCACCATGGAAGCCGATTGCGTCAAACACGTCAAGCACTGCCACTTGTGCCAGGTATACGCCGACCAGATCAAAGCACCGCCTAACGAGTTGCGCCCGATAGTAGCCCCATGGCCCTTTTCAATGTGGGGTATCGACGTGATCGGTCCTATCAACCCCAAAGCATCCAACGGACACCAATTCATTTTGGTGGCGATAGACTATTTTACCAAGTGGATCGAGGCCGTAACGCTTGCTTCAGTCACAACAAATGCCGTGGCACGTTTTCTCAAGCGTGACATCATTGCCCGATACGGAGTTCCCGAGACGATCATCACCGACAATGCCAAGAACCTTAACAACAGGGTCATTGACGAGCTTTGTGAGCGATTCAAAGTGCATCACCGCAACTCCACTTCATACCGTCCCCAAATGAACGGTGCAGTGGAGGCTGCAAACAAAAATATCAAGAAGATCATCGAGAAAATGACGGTGACTTACAAAGATTGGCACGAGATGCTTCCTTTCGCGCTCTTGGCGTACCGAACATCTATCCGCCCTTCAACCGGGGCAACCCCGTATTCTTTGGTCTACGGCATGGAGGCCATCCTCCCGATCGAAGTGGAGATTCCTTCCATGAGGGTCCTCGCCGAAACCGAACTTGAAGAAGCAGAATGGGCGAAGTAACGTTGTGAACAGCTCAATCTCATTGATGAGAGGCGGCTAACAGCACTCTGTCACGGCCAATGCTACCAACAGAGAATGGCCCGAGCGTTCAATGCGAGAGTCCGCCACCGCGACTTCAAACCCGGTGACCTCGTCCTGCGGAAAGTCTTACATATTACATCTGATTCTCGGGGCAAGTTCGCATACAAGTACGACGGGCCTTTTGTCGTCAAGGAAGTCTTCTCCGGAGGGGCAATCATTTTAAGCGACATGGACGGGATCGAAAATGCGCTCCCAGTCAACGCCGATGCCCTCAAGAAGTACTATCCCTAATTGGGTGCTTTGTCGTTCCACAGCCATTGCATGTCCCCGCAGCTACAACTCACACTTCCAACACTTGCCTTTTTCCGTATTCTTCAGGCTTCGCGCCCGTTTTACTTCAGCGCATCTTCTGTTATCAGCATTTATGCCATCTCCTTCCAATCCTTCCATATAAGAACATCTCTGAGAGAAAAAGAATAATTTTCCCGCTAGGTTGAAAACCTCCCCGAGGCGACCTAGGCAAAAATTATGGAATGAGGGGCACGACTTAAAATCCCGCAAAGGGGAGCCGTGGCAAAAGGAGAGCATGAATTATATCCTTGCTAGGCTGAAAACCCACAAAGGGCGGTTTAGGCAAAAGTTAAAGGAACCGAGAGGTGCGATCAGACCATATCTTGGGCAGTCGTAGCAAAAGGAGAGCATTCATGAGAGAAAAATCAAAATAAAATACCCCGTCAGGTCGTCGCACGTTTTGCGGCCTGGGCAAAAATTAAGGGAAATTGTCGGTTCAACCACGAAAGAGCTGCGATACCTCGTGTGGAGCTATGACAAGTAGTGGTTTAACGGTTTTCAACGCAAGCAAACTCTCTTCGCCTCTACGGGTTCAAGACATGCCTCGAAATGAGTTCGAATCGTCGTATCCTTGATTTAGAGAATTCCTAAAGATCCTTCCTTTTACCTTCATGCAAAAACTCTGCGGGCCATGCCCGTCTTGCAAAGGCCATTCCTTCAAGTCAAATACATGTCATACTCGGGGACGCGGTCACCCCTCAAACGGCCACTGAATCTAAATTCCCGGAATATCATTACATAGATTTCTTTACATATCGCAATTTCAGCAAGTTCTGCCCGACTGAAAACGATCGTTGGTTATCGTTTTTCTGCATACAGGTCTGAGTGTACAGATCCCGAGAGGCGTCCCCCCGAGCGGGCGTATGTCTGTTTCGTTCGACAGGTCGCAGTCCCTATTCGGGTGAAGGACCCAAAAAGGAGCACACGTCAACTCCCCCAGACAAACCCATGGGCGCACGACCAGCGACAGGGCGCAGTTATCACTGCATTATTTCAGCACAATACCGGGTTAACACCGAACAGATAGCCCTACGCTACCTCATAACAGTGATTCTTACTCTCGAATTCACCGTTCTTTGGACTTCGTGTCCTTATTTACTGTTTTCCGGACTTCGTGTCCGCATCTACTGCATTCTGGACTTCGTGTCCATCTTTGCCGCTTTTCGGACTTCGCGTCCAGGACTTCGTGTCCATCTTTGCCGCTTTTCGGACTTCGCGTCCAGGACTTCGTGTCCATCTTTGCCGCTTTTCGGACTTCGCGTCCAGGACTTCGTGTCCATCTTTATCGCTTTTCGGACTTCGCGTCCAGGACTTCGTGTCCATCTTTACCGCTTTTCGGACTTCGCGTCCAGGACTTCGTGTCCATCTTTACCGCTTTTCGGACTTCGTGTCCAGGACTTCGTGTTCATCTTTACCGCTTTTCGGACTTCGCGTCCAGGACTTCGTGTCCATCTTTACTCCTTTTCGGACTTCGCGTCCAGGACTTCGTGTCCATCTTTACTGCTTTTCGGACTTCGCGTCCAGGACTTCGTGTCCATCTTTACTGCTTTTCGGACTTCGCGTCCAGGACTTCGTGTCCACATTTACCGCTTTTCCGACTTCGCGTCCAGGACTTCGTGTACATCTTTACTGCTTTTCGGACTTCGCGTCCAGGACTTCGTGTCCATCTTTATCGCTTTTCGGACTTCGCGTCCAGGACTTCGTGTCCATCTTTACTGCTTTTCGGACTTCGCGTCCAGGACTTCGTGTCCACAGTTACTGCTTTTCGGACTTCGCGTCCAGGACTTCGTGTCCACAGTTACTGCTTTTCGGACTTCGCGTCCAGGACTTCGTGTCCACCTTTACCGCTTTTCGAACTTCGCGTCCAGGATTTCGTGTCCATCTTTACCGCTTTTCGGACTTCCCGTCCAGGACTTCGTGTCCATCTTTACCGCTTTTCGGACTTCGCGTCCAGGACTTCGTGTCCATCTTTACCGTTTTTCGGACTTCGCGTCCGCATCTTTATTGCATTTTGGACTTCGTGTCCGAGTCTACTGCATTCCGGACTTCGTGCCCGCATTCACAGCATTTTGGACTTCGCGTCCGCATCAATTGCATTTTGGACTTCGTGTCCACATTCATTGCATTCCGGACTTCGTGTCCGCGTTTACTACTTTTTGGACTTCGTGTCTCACTTAATGTCTCTCAAGTATGCGTCCACAGTTACTAATTTATGGTTTTTACTATTTTTGCAACAGGCCCACATATTAGCGAAAACGAGGAGAATTGCCAAACAGTCGCCAGGACCAAACGAGGTGCTTCTTATAGTCTTTGGCTGCATCCTCTATCCGAGCACGCAACCAAAGAGGGGCAAGCTGTCAGCACTAATTTCGGTCCATCGGCTCCAGGGGGGTAAAATTGTCATTTTCTCAATTCATTACTTTTTACACAAAAAGAAAAAAAATTAATTAATTAATTAATAATAATAATAAATAAATAAATAAATAAATAAGAAAGAGGAAAGAAAAAAAAAGAAGGAAAGAAAAGAAAAAATCTCGGGCAGGGCCGGGCAGCGTTGACCGGCTGCCCGTGACCCGCCGGCCCTAATTTAAAAAAAAAAAATCTACTGTTCCGGGCAGTCCGGGCAGGCCGGGCAGCGGCAACCGGCTGCCCGCGATCTGGCCGGCCACCCAGAATAGGAAATCGCGGATTTTCGCGATTTCCTCCCCAAATCGGCTGAAATCTCGACCAAAAATTGCAATTAAAGGGGGGAAAACCTAATTCGGCAAGGGGAGAACGGAACCCAGTGAAAGAAATCGCGAAATTCCTCTCGGATTGGGAGAATTTTGCAAATCGGAGCCCGATTGGAACCGCGCCGGAAAACCGTGAAATCTCCGCAATCCCGACCGTTCCGGCCACCGGTGAAGCCCAGATCGGAACCGGCGTCCCCAGGGCGGCGCTCAGAACACTCACCCGCTCCTCTTCGCGCCGTCGTTGCGGCGTCCAACGGCCAGAACCGCCGCTCTCAGCCGCTCGGCGCCGCCCGCGTTACCGTCCGACGAATCCGTCACTAACGGGCTTCGACCCATTGCGTTTCCATTGCAGGTCCAGCCCAGCCAGCCCAACGCCTTTCGCGGCCCAAGTCCCAGTCCGGCCCAAAATCCAGTCCAGCCCAACGCCCCTCCGGGCGGTTCCCTCCTTCGGATAGGCTGAACGATCCGATCCGACCTGACCCGTCCGTCCGGCAGTTTTCTTATATTACAGAAACGTCCCCAAACTTTCGGACTAGGTAAAATCTCAACTTAGCGGCATGTTTAGGGCTTCATATTATATATTGTGATTGCTTGGATGATGATGACATGAAATAATTGCTTGTTGCTTGCATAGATTATCGAAATTATGTCTAATTCGATTATTTTATCTTTTTGATTTGTTTCATTTTAGTCCTGCCGCAACTCTTCTTATTTTTCAAATTATCACAAATTCTGAAATCCATTTTAAATCAGTCCCAGGACATTTTTTACATTTTTATCACGTCCCTAATTTTTTCTAGAATTTTATACTGCTCCAGTAAACTTTTTTTTAATTATTTCAATTTAGTCCCTGGAGAATTTATTAATTTTTAAAATCAGCCCTAAATTTCAAAATTCATTTCAAACATACCCTGGGCTATTTCATTATTACTAGCACATCCTCCAAATTTTCTCAGGATTTTAAACCACCTCAGAAAAACTTTTCCATTTGTTTCAATTCAGTCCCTGTGACATATATCCCTTTTAAAAATCAGTCCAGAGTTTCAAAATTCTTTTCAAACGCGTCCCGGGCTATTTCATTCTTTCCAGAACGTTCCCTGATTTTTTTAGAATTTAAAATCGCTCCAGTAAACTTTTCAATTTGTTTCAATTTAGTCCCTGCAACATTTATTCATTTTAAAACCAGCCCTGAATTTCAAAAATTAATTTCAAATAAACCCTAGCCCATTTTATACTTTCCCGGACATTCTCCAAATTTTTTGATTTGTTTCAGTTTAGTCCTTGAAACCTTTTTCCGTTACTTTATTAGTCCTTATTATTCTACATTATGTTGTTCAATCTTTATGCAAATTTTTCGAGATGACTGGAAATTAGAGTTCATCGGGCGATCTATTATTGATCGTTTCGACGGCTCGAAACCCAAAAAATAAAATAAAGCATTCAGCAGATTTTAATTAAACTTAATGATTTCACCAATCGGGTAAACGGGACATTTATTTGACTAATTAATTCACTCGACCTTAATAATTTTGCACGAATTGGTAATTAATCGGAAATACGCGTCGATAAATTGCAAATACGTGTTGACGCCTTCTTTTCAAAATTCGTAAATTTCATACTAAAATCTGAGATTCGTGATCCGATGTGGCATGGACGTCTGGGAAGAACTTGCATGTTTTGACTCGAGACCTCCTAATTTTAGGTAACTCAAGTCGGGGTGTGGAAGTTCTTTTTAGATCACTTCCGGATAGATTGACTATTTCTTTGATTTTTTTGGGGTTCTCGTATAACCCTAGAAGAATCAGGGAATCAGTCAACGCCGGTCACAGGCCGAGGTGGCCCGCATTGCGTAATCTCTCTCTTTTCAAAAATAAATTTTCTATACAAAGGCAAAAAAGGCGTATTTACAATTTATTGTTATCTCTGCATGATCTTGGGTAGTTAGATCGGGAACAACAGTTTAAGATACCAACATTCGACTTGATCGCATACTCGGCCTAATAGAAAACATAATGGGAATAGCGGGCTAAGCACTAGGTTGTAGGATTCTCGTGTCAAAATCCACATTCTATAATAACCTATCATAATCAAAGTGTCACGATACATAACAATTTAAAATCAACCCACACATTCGAGATTTGATCACGGACACATACAGTCTGTCAGGTCCGGTAAATGATGCTGAATGCTACATGCCATTCCCCTCTTGCCTTTTGCTTGTTTTAGGGTAGGATTTGTATGCCAAGATTCCTCGGTTAATAATCAATTAATCTACGTAAATTTGGTGATAACAAAACCCCATTGATTGTTTATTTGAGCTTGCTTGTTACATCTTTTGCACTTGATTGTTATGCGGATCGAGCCCGATCCTTTATGACTCGATTCACACTGGGTCCAACGCCCATAACCGTCGATCACGGGGTCCAATGCCCTTATACACCGAGTGCGCACTTTAATTTCAATTTCAGTCTTTTCAAACTACACGGTGAGCACGAGTGGAATAATAACCGAATGCGAACCGACCGGGATCCAATTGTTATAATTTGTATTTTATTTATTTGAGAGAACAATGTGAGGATTTATGTTGTATGTTTATTCATGTAAGAATCCCGGTCGGAGAGCAGACGGTCGGAGTGTTTCTTCGAATTTACGGTGTCAAAATGCGTAAGATGAGCGGAACTTAATTAAGCGGTAATTAAATAAAATGGCAAGCCTAGACAAGCTAGAGTACCGATAGGGCATGCGAGATATAGGCTCGCATGTAACAGAACCCCCGAATTCGGAACCTTGGGTTTCGCAGACCATATGCCTTACCAATTAGGTGTACTCCGTACCCCTAGATCTGGGTAACTTGTCGGCCCTCGACCCTCGGGTCATAAAATGGCAAGTGGCGACTCTTTCTCACGTGCGTCCGTCGCGCGTCCCCGGGAAGGTGGATACTCCCAAGCCGCGTTGCATTTAGGCACGCGCATGCGGGCCCCGACAAGACGAAATTCGGGTGCGCACACCTTCCAAAACAGATCGCCAAATGTATACCTAAGTCGACCCATTATAAATGGCCGGCAAAGTGGTGCTTTTGGCGACCGTTTTGGAAGTTCGGCTTAGTTATACATTTTTCGACCTTCAAAACGGCCGCTAAATGTATATCTGAATATTTGGATCGCAAAAAAACTAGACTTAGGACGACCCTTTTCTATAGGATAGGTATAGGCTGCCCTATGACAACATTTTGGTCAACGTTTCACAAAGGGTCGGCCAAAACCCTACCTTTAACGGCCCCCTTATTTTGGGTCAGCCCAAATCCATTTCGGTATACTTTTGGCAACCCTTTTTGATGGCTCGGCAAAAAAAGGTCGTCAAAAGTCCCTTTTCTTGTAGTGTGTTGAGTTAATAAAATAAAAATTCATATTAGATAGTATTTAAAAAGAGCATTATCAAAGAAATATAAGCTAGATTGGAAGAGGGTAAAATTATGTGACTGTGGCTATCATATATACAAAATTATAATAAATTACCGAGAAAATATTACATTGAGCTCTTCGACAAGTCAATTTTTAAAATAAGTTGAAATTTTTATATTAAAATTTTATCAATAATTAAGAATTTTCCTTTCAAGAATATCCCTTGTATTTATTAATTTGGGAGATGTGCAATATCAAAAATAGATTTAGGAATGAAAATTAGAATTAAATTTAAATAAAATTAATGTTTAAGCTTGTGTATATATATATATATATGGGTGCGTATTAGTTCTCATGCAGAGCTACGCGTCTGCGTGATGTTTTTCGCATTTTTATCTAGCATGGATTTTGATTTTCATGGAAAATTTGTTAGGTTTATAGAAATTATGGTTTACTTTGATAGATTTTTTTTTGTTGTAAGCTAATTAAGTAATTAGAAAGGCCAATTTTTTTTAAGTAATGATAGAGGCTAAATTTTAGGAACATTTTTCTTTTTCTTTTTTTTCCGTGGAAATAGAAAAATAAGTAGGAGTGGGTTTTACAATGAGATCAAACTATAGAAAAATTAAAACAATTACAATATGAGGTCTCCGCCTAAATATATGATGGTAAAAGATGAGATGAGATAAGATATGTGATCTTTTTTATTTTAATTTGGGGTAGACATATATCAATTTTTTTAATCACATGGCTGCGATAGTCGTACTGGTAATGCACTAAAAGTCTTTTAAGGTCATCCAGAAGCTGCGTATTACCCCTTACCAATCTCACAAAAATAAGTTTGAGTGAATTTTGATGCCTCTCTGCTGATAGAAAGGGTGTATGAGGTAAGGGTGGCAATTCGTATCGTGTTGTGTTTATACGTGTCGTGTCTAAACGGATTCGTATCATCGAAGTCATAACCCGTACACGACACGATTATTAAACGGGTCAGGTTTTGAAAACCCATACACAACACGTTTATATCCGTGTCAATCCGTTTAGACACATTTAAATCCGTTTATCGAAACGTGTCATAATAGGTACACATATACACGACACGATTATAAACGCTATCTGGGCATGTTAACACAACTTGTTTATCCGATCAACTCAGTTACCCGGATACATTAACACGGCATGTTTATCTGATTAACTCGTTTTCCCAAACACGTTAACACGATATGTTTATACGTTAACACGACATGTGTTGGATTTGGTGAAAGAAAGAAAAGGAAATTAGGTTAGGGACTTAGAAAATTATGATTATATAAGGATATTTTGATAAATTTAAATACATAAACGGGTTAACGGTTTACATGATTATAGTAACATGATTAAACAAATAAACATATTTAATCGTATATAATCGGGTTACACGGATTCAATCCGATAAGACACGCTTATTAACTGTGTTTAAACGGGTTGGATCCATTTAGACCGATTATCAAAAATGTGCAATCCAAATCCATTTAATTCCGTGTCGTATTCATATCGTGTAAAATATTATCAGCGCTAGTATGAGATAATGCTTTGCCAAATAAATCATTAAAATCGCTCATTTATAATTGCAGGACACTCTCTGGCAGTTTAGTGGAGATCAGACTCTGCCATACCTACCAAGAAGCAAACGCGTGTGCAGACGCCTTGGCCAAGAAGGGAGCCGACCAGACCCAGTCTCTAGTCTTTTATCAGGATGCTCCTGCGTTTCTTAATTTACTTTTCCTTAAGGATGTTATGGGGGTTACTGAACCTCGTTATGTATCAAACTCTATTGCTGGTTAATGTGCGAATGAAGGTGACTGCTTTTGCTAAAAAAAATTACCTAAAACGAATTATGTATGAATTACTGCTTGTTAATCGCTAGAGTTAGTGCAAGTGGATAGGATATGTAGGTTTCATGACAAAGCTATACCTAGCTCGTGGTTTCCAGTCCCTCTTGGAGATGTTCATGATTTCGAGAAAAATAAACCCTTCATTGCCAAAAGAAAGAAAAATAAAGAAAGAAAAGGAGGTATCTGACCTACATACGTAAAAGAGAACGCGATACAGCTTGTAGCCTATTTGAAAATCTAATGGTACGTTTGAATTCAGAGTTAAAGTAAGTTTGATTTTAATTGTGAAAAAGAATAAATCAGTTGGAATTATAAATTTGACTTAGAAAACGTGTATTTTTGTTGATTAGTATGAGTTAAAGCTAAAATTTTTTGACTTGAAAAATATGTATTTTTATTGTGTAGTGTGTTAAGTTAAAGTTAAATTTAAAATTAAAATGATTTTAACTGCCAAAGTCCATCATTCCCATCTGAATCGGACCAAAAAAACAAATTTCTCAATCGATCTATATACATGCATCTTAATTATACCAGCTATGTAGATTGACTGGCAAAGATCGTTTGAACGAAAAGAACGCGTTAAAAGAGTGGACTGTGTTGTTAGACAAGACTTCATCTATATCCTATCTAAAAGTAATGGGTGTGACTGTTTGAGTGATCTCAAAGGTTATTGATTGATTTAGGCAAGAGAGGGATGGGATTTTTGTCCTTTAACCATTTTTGAACATGAAGAAGGTGATACGTGTTTTTCACTCATATGACAGCACAAATGAAGCAAAAGCAGCCATTCGTACAGGATGAATGGATTTCATCGTCCATGCCTCGTCAATTATTGGCAAGAGAGATGTTTGTTACTCAAAGGGACAAATAATGTGAACAAGAACAAGAACTTTGAGCACGCGAAGGTATTTCTGGTAGGGATAAAGTAGGTAACAATTTGAGTTCATTTCATGAAGATAAGGTCAACGCCGGGACAAAGAAATGGATTGACACTGATGGATTATTTTGTGACAAGAAACAATAATGCCCGGCCATTGGACGATATATATTATTGATTAGAAGGGTAGTCATCAATTATTGGCCTATTAAAAAGCATTTACATTGAAAAAGGGGGTAAAATTCGAACCATTTCATCCTCACAGTGAGAAGGAATCGATCTTGTGAATTGATCTTATGAATCCTTTCTCATGTTCTAGCTAATACAAAGTACAGCTAAAATAAATCGATTAGTGCATGGAAACATATTAGGATTGATAGGCAAGAGGTGATTAGAAGGAAAATCAATTGGGGCGAAGCTTTCGGGATCAATCGAAGAGTTGGTGGAGGAAGGGGATGATGGAAGATTCTTGCAATGGGAAGGGAATGATTCCTTGGAGCTGATGGAGTCAGCAGCCCGTGAGTTGTGTGGGAGTTGAGGAGAGAGAAGATGAACAGTAGAGGAAAAGGAAAGGGAAAGGGATTGGGGCATACGTCTAAAAATGAAACAATTGTGGGGCTATTATTCAATTTTAAAAAATTGTAAATGAAGTGAAGTATCACTTCACCACCAAACAGAGTAATTATGGGACCTTTTCAATATGTGCATACATTAAAAGGGGCTAAAAATTAGTAATTCTTTCACCGGAAAAATATTTAAACGATCCAAAATTTTTAATGCAAGAAGTCTATCCTCTGTTTGGATTGATATAAAAAAAAAAAGAACAAAGGGAGGAGAAAAGGAGGGAAAATTGTATGGAAATTTTTGAATTTTTTTTCTTTTCCATTTATTTTTCCTCTATTTTCCTTCATCATAACTAGGCTTGCAAAACCAATATAAATTGGTTCAGATAGTTCGATACTTGTTCCCTTTAAAAGTGGAGAAAATTCACACTAAAAGAGTTTTACCCTTTTGTGGCGAACCCGATTCAACTAAATTAATCGGAATCTATTGACTTTCGATACCAGGGTGCACACCCAAAACAAAGGCATGCAACCATGAGCTAAAAAGTCTATATAAAAGACTCTAGCCGACTGAGTGTATGGCTCTTATCACAAACGCTACTTTAATAATCCATACTGTAGGTAGACGTAGATGTAGACTATGTAGTCCCGTGGTTTTCCTCTATGGTCATCGGTCAATTGCCGTTTTCTCGGTTGCAGCAGTGGTGGAGGCAAGGCTGCAAGGGTTTTGGGAGGTGAAGAGGAAGAAGACGAGAGTATTTTAGGTATTTTGTTTTGTAGAGATGGTCATGTTAGTGGCCAATCTATGTAGACACCCCTCCCTTAGGCAATGTCGATTGCCACTTCAGTGATAATGTGCATTACTCATGCAAGATAGATTGCCACTTAGAATTAGGGCCGGCAATATTTGACACAACACGATTACACGACACGGATACGACACGGAGTTAAACGGGTATGGGTTGGGGTTTTTTGATAATCGGTCTAAACGGGTTGACACGTTTAATAATCGTATCTAAACGGGTTGAACCCGTATAACTCGATTATACACGATTAAACCTGTTTATTTAGACGTGTTCAATTGTGTTATTTAATCGTGTAACCTATTAATCCGTTTATCTAACTGAATTTACCAAAATATCCTTATAGTAACCTAAACCTAATTTCGAAATTTCCTCTTTCGGTCTCTCTCTTCCAAACTTCCAGTTACAGACTTGCAGTCACTGCTTCAGCTAGCCGCAGCGTTCAGAACTAGGAGTCTTCAATTCGGTCTTCCTAATCCTGCTTCAGAAGATCAGATTCATCTTCAGTCTTCATCATCACCGGATTCAAAATTTCCAGATTCATCTTCAGTCTTCAGTCTTCATCTTTCGGCTTCCTGCTTCCAGCTTCCACTCGATCCAGATCCAGCATCCACTTGAGTCGAAGACGACCTCAACCGTTCGCTCAGAACAAGCCTCCACCTAAATCCTTCCGCCGTTCCGGTTGACAGTACCCAAACGAAACCTCGACCGCACGACCTCGACCTCGACTCGACCCCGCGACCTCGGCCCCGCGACCACAACTCTGCGACTGCAACTGCCATCCCACGACCCTTGAGCCCTCTACCGTTGAGCCCTCGACCTCGAGCCCTCTCTCCTACGAGTCCGACCTCAGACGAAGACGACGTTAGGTCGACCTCCACCCTGACCCGTGCGACCTCGGCATTGGGTATCCCCTGCTCTGCAGACCGCAAAGCGCTCCCCTTCCCCCGACTTTGATGCTTGTTCAGTTGTTATGTCTATCTCTGTATGCTTAGGCACCTATTATGCTTTCTGTTGAAGACTGAAGATGAATATTGTGTTGGAATTTCTGCTGGCACCACTAATATTGTGTTTCCTATATTTGTTGGTTTCCTGATTGTTGTTGGAGGCTATAAACATTACGTTGTTCTTAACTACTAACTCCAGTTTACTTATTTTGGTAGTGTAAACGTGTACGGGTAAACGTGTCCGGATAAACGGATCGTGTAAACGTGTCCGAATAAACGGGTTGATTGGATAAACATGTCGTGTTAACGTGTCCAGGTACCGATTATAATCGTGTCGTGTATACGTGTACCTATTATGACACGTTTCAATAAACGGGTTTAAACGTGTCGTGTACGGGTTCATACGGATATAACCGTGTCGTGTACATACCTGACCAATTTATTAATCGTGTCATGTACGGATTATGACTTCAATTACACGAATTCGTTTAGACACGACACGTATAAAATATGACACGATACGAATTGTCTCCCCTACTTAGAATAAACGACCAAACGCAACATTGCCGATAATCTGGAAAGATTACCTTGAACCAAACGCCATCTATGGTCATTGGTCAGTTGCCGCAAGCCTACTTTCTCTATGGTGGGTTGGGTCGTGGCTTGCTTCACTGCTTGTGCAATGGATGGGCCAAGAAGGGCCTGGTCTAATAACTCTTAAATTTTGGTTTCATTATAATGGTTTGCACCGAAATCAAACTGAATTTATAGGAGAGCTTCACAAGCCAAATCGGACCGAATATATGGGAGAGCCTTACAAACCAAACTGTATCGAATTGAATGTTGTAATCAGTTTAGTTGGGTTTCAACAAGGTTTTAGGTATTAAGTTTATTTTTTTAGTATATATTTGTCCGTATAGTAAAATTCACTTGATTGCAATAAATGTAATTAGTATATGCAAAAAGTACTCTAAATATAATTAGCATATAATAATTATTAATCTAAGATATAAAAGAGAAATTTAATGGATGTCATTTTATTAATCTATAAAAAAATTATCACTCTATAATACTACTTAGAGGGCCCCGACCCTCGCTACCACCACCCTTGATGAGGTTATCGGGGACAATGGTGATAGGGTGGACATCATTGGCGACCTTCTACGGCCATGCAAGCTTGTGTAGGTGGTGGTGGCACTAATCCCTTCAATTTCTATGAAATTAAAAAAGAAAAATAAAAGGTTAACGGAATGAAAAATAAAAAATTAATGAAAATTACAAAGTACTCATCAATAAAATGATAAAAATTATGTGTTAATTTTCATTTTTAATCATAAACAAAATAATGAAAAGAATATGCGCCTTGATTTCCAATTACTTTTTGGGCCAAAATAATTTCCATTTACTTTGGTTTTTTACTCTAGAATTAAATTTTGTATGAGATGGCTAATACCGCAAAGAATTTCTTTTTTTCTTTTTTAATTTGTGATAAATTTTTTAATCAACATGCAAAATGAAAGTGGAGTTTTATGGATTTTTTTTTGGTGTGAACTATGATATCCGAAAGTTTAATTGAGTCTTGACTAATCTAATCGAGTCGGATAGGCTCCCTTAGCGTAGATTTTCTAGGAATTCGAAACCTTATTAAGTGGAACAAGCGTCGAACCGGTTAAAACAATATCAGTGGGTGGAGTTTCATGGATTGTAACGCCAAAAGAGGAGGAAGGAGAAAACCATAATCCTCCCCTGGCTCTCCCAAGCACAAGAACACATAAATTGATGTTGCAGACACTATTTTCTCCGGCGCCCGCGTGGGCTGTCCCCGCCGGCAGTGCTAACACGGCCGGGGTCCGTCTCCGCTGCCCGCCACCGGCACTCCGCCTGCCCAGGTCGCCGCGCACCCGGCGGCTCCCCTGCGTCTCGAGCGGTCCGTCGGCGTTCTTCGATCTCAAAGGTGGCCAAGGGTACTCAACTTTTACATTTCAGCTGATCACTAACAGCATCATTCTTGTCTGCATTTCCTCAGAATTTAATTGTTTGAGCTTCTCGGAATTCCATCATTGAACTGCAGTCTTGCTAGCAAATGTGAAATGCCCAAATTATGGGGTTGTGCATTGGGGAATTCTTGTCCGCCAATTCTGGGTGGCAATCTAAGAATCTCACTTCCTCGTTACGTTGATACTGAATGGGGTGAAAATTCTGCAAATTGTCTCTTCTCTGAAGTGATTATCTGATAATTATGTCATGAAGATGAGAACGGCTACGGTGTTTCTGTGAAATGACAGTCTTGTATCGCCATTAGCCGGAAATTTGTTACCTTGCATAGGCTTCACTTGAATTTGTTTGGAAACTGAATTTCTGGTTTCTGAAGTTCTTCTGCTGGAGATGGTTTGTCCGGGCATTTTTATAAGTTCGGTTGTAATTCAAATGCTAAGTTTAGTGTAAGCAGAGCTGCAGTATGATTCTGTTGACTTATTCTCCCTTTTGCAGAATGGATGGATTTTTCGATGTGGAGCTGAAAGTACGTGATTACGAACTCGATCAGTACGGTGTCGTGAACAATGCCGTCTACGCAAGTTATTGTCAACACGGTGATATCATCTTTCCCTGAACCATGTTTACCTCATATAGGCATTGATTGGAAGTTCTGCACAGCCGTCTGTCGCTTAGAGCCACCCACTATTTTCTCGATTAAGAGATTTGACATAACACCCCAATGCTCCTTCGGTTTTGTTTAATAGGTGTAATGCTTATTTGATTAGAGAGCAAAGCCTGTAGATGAAATCTATTATTAGACTTCTCATTCACAGTTTTATGATTTTGGGAGCCCTCCAGTTACGGACTTTCTTGAGGGTTGAGCGAATTATAATTATGGATAACAAGAAACATAACTATTTGTCATTCTGGTTTGAAATATTTAATCAGGTCGACACGAATTGCTTGAAAAGATGGGGATAAATGCTGATGCAATAGCACGAACTGGTGATGCGCTTGCATTATCAGAACTGTCTCTGAAGTTCCTAGCTCCTCTCAGAGTACTCTTCTTGCCGCATCCTTATGGAACTCCGTATCAATTTTACATCGGCGTCCAGAATTGTTTACTAAACTAGATAATGTTGTTTACCTTTTTGTTTGGATGGTTTTTGTTCCTCACTTAGAGTGGAGACAAGTTTGTTGTGAAGGTCCGGATCTCTGACTCTTCTGCTGCTCGCATTTACATCAACCATTTCATCTATAAGCTGCCAAACCTCGAGGTTTTTTCATTTTAATTCCTTGTGATCCTGCTATATATCTCATACTGAGAGCAATTCATCTTTGGTAAGAAGGTTTATTCTGCAATTTTGACAGCCTATTTTGGAAGCCAAGGCAACAGCTGTTTGGCTCGACAAGAACTACCGCCCAGTTCGGATTCCCCCGGAGGTGCGGTCCAAATTAGTTCAGTTCTTACGCGATGAACGAACTCATTGAGTGTTTAGCTGAAATGGAAAAGAAATGAACAATAATCAAGATCAACACGTCGTTTCCCCGTATGTAATTGGACAGGAAAGCAAAGGCAAAGCGGCATTCAGCCACGTTTAGATTCCGTTGCTAATGGAGACTTTCATCCCTCTTTTATGCCGATGCTCACTTAATCACCTGCTCATATTATTCTCTAACGTGAGATTGTATACGTAGTCGGCCGTACCTAGTATCGAGACGGGCCAACATTCTTTTATTGGATAAGGAACTGACCAACCAACGCATTCATTCCCATCTAAACCTTTCATCCGAAGGAGCAATTTCTTGTAGATGCTTCATGCAGTTATTATTGTTAGCTTGGCAATTATGTTGAAATTGATTTAGCAATATGACGATGTCTCAAAGGGTTTAAGAGCTTAATTAGCTAGACTATCGTTTCTTGTCTGACGGATGGCATCAGCAGTTAGTTTTGTGTCCATTCTGGGTGCGGTCGGTTTAAATTGTTGTTTGAGACCAGTTGAATTCAGCTATGGATGAACCCGGTTTTTTTCTTTTTTGGATAAGTGTCGGTACGAGGCATACTACACATGATCCGGTAGCTGGAGAAGTTCGAATGAAGTATGAGAAGATGGTGGAAACAAAACAGTGGGAGAGTAGATGTTTGTCATTAGCAGGCAAGATCACTCTTGCTCGAACAGTAATCCAAACCATCCCTTATTATTCAACGCAGATTCTAAAATTCCCAGCATCAATCTGTGATGAATTAGAACGTATCTGCAGGAACTTTATATGGGGTCACTTGGCCGACCAGAGGAAGCTACACTTGGTAGGCTAGGAGACCCTTACACGGGCTGTGGTCGAGGGTGGCTTGGGGCTATGAAGACTTAGGCAGGCTAACGACGCGTTTCTGGCTAAATTGGGTTGGGGTCTATTGACTGAAAATGAGGCTTTATGGGTACGGGTACTTACACAGAAGTATGTGGGGTGTGTAGATGAGGGTTTGAAGTTAAATATTTCGCCCCTGGATTCATGGCTATGGAAAGCAATTGCGCGGGCTTGGAATCAGGTTTTGGAAGGAGCTACATAGGCCGTTAGTCGTGGCTAGGTTCTGGGAGGACCGTTGGATTCCTAATTGTCGACCGTTATTAGACTTGTCGCGAAGGGAGGTGCTCGCAGATTTGCGAGGCCGACCAGTGGCGGATTTTGTAGATGTCAATGGTAGCTGGAATTGGAACGTATTCTTGGATTGGTTGGATCACTCTTCAATGTTGAAGGTAGCAGCGGTGGTGCCCCCGAAGGCTAGCATGGAGATTGACCTCTTGTTTTGGTCGAAGGATGCTTCAGGCTCGTTTTCGGTCTCATCTGCATATTTGTTGATATGATATGCCCGAGATCTAATCCACACCCAGAACCTTTGTGGAAAATTATATGGCAGTGGGATGGACCACAAAGGATCCGTTCGTTCCTCTGGCTCGCCGATCATGATCGATTGCTTACAAACGAGCATCGGGTAAAAAGAAATTTAGCTTCATCATTGCTGTGTGCTAATTGTAATATTGCTTTGGAAAATACTCTCCATGTCCTCCGGGATTGTTCTTTGTCTTGTGCGGTCTGGAAGCAGCTAATACTGCGCTCCATGTGGCAATCCTTCTTCTCTGTTCCTTTGAATGGTTGGCTGCTGCAAAATTTGAGCATTAAGGTTAAAAATCAGAATGGTATCTCATGGGCATTGGTGTTTGGAGTGGGCTACTGGCTTATGTGGTCATGGAGAAATAAGTCAATTTTTGACCAAATCTTTTCTAGGCCACAAGATGCGCATGTGTCCATTCTTCGGGCGGCCGAGTCCTTCTCTGTAGGATGGCAGGATCAGGTTGTAGTTCACATAACTGTTAGGGAATGGCAACTAGTGGGTTGGAATCGACTTTCACGCGGGTGGATCAAGTTGAACATGGATGGAGCCTCGAAGGGGAATCCGGGTCCAGCAGGAGCGGGAGGAGTCCTTCGGAAGGAGGATGGTGTATGGATAGCGGGTTTTGCGAGAAATGTTGGGATTGCCACGGCAGTAGTGGCGGAGTTATGAGGAGTGCTTTCAGGATTGGAGCTAGCATGGGAGCTTGGCTATCGGCTTGTATTAATGGAAGTTGACTCTTTATTAGTCATTCTCCTCATCGCTGCTAGTGGGCCAGGAGCACCACAGTTGAGAACCATAGTTCGAGAGATTCGTCTGTGGCTCGAGCGTGACTGGTAGGTCGAAGTCAGTCATCAATACTGGGAAGGGAATTCTGTAGCGGATTGGATGGCACGATGGTCACTTAGCCTACCATTGGGGTTACACATTCGACACATTCCACTGCCGGAAGTTAGAGCTATACTTGCTGGAGATATTATTGGGGCTGCCTTACCCTGTCTTTGCTCGAATTAGTTATTTTGAATATTTGCTTTCTGTTTTGTTCTCGGGCTTCGCCCCCTATCAACCCAAAAAAAAAAAAACAGTGGGAGAGTCGTGCAAGAAATGGATGACAGGACAGGATTGGGGACTCGGGCTCCGATTGTCCGACTCAATTTACACTTATCCCAACTAACACATCTAACAAATATCCATAATAAGTCATACGAGCTATAATCTAGTACTTCAGAGCCCACGGTGGACCGACGATAATGGAACTATTCACCTTCGCATCGACGGCCATCGGCGTCAGCCTGCCAGCATAAGTCCTCGGCATGGCATCTCCTGACAGTGAAACAAGCCCCTGATGATCTCGAAGAGCTACTCGGGTTGATTAGCAATGCCCCGCTGCATCTCTTCTGTGCTCTGCACACCACCTGATGCTAATCACTTACCATGCGCTAAGAGCATTCCTTGGACCGGTAGGTAGCAATAGGAAGGCAGATATGGAAGGCTTATTATTGAAAACAGAGCACCAAAGAAGGCCATTTTTATTTCATGAGCTATCCTCTGTTAATACCCACTTTGATCGTATCAGCAAGCTGAGTTTTTCTATCTGTTGGAAGCAAAAGATTGTGGAAAGATGAAGGTAATGGTGGCAATAGACGAGAGCGAGTGCAGCTACTACGCTCTCGAGTGGGCACTACAGAACTTGAAGGAGACGATCGCCTCCTCCGAACTTGTCGTCTTCTGTGTTCAGAATCTCGCTAACTTGGGCTATGTTTATGCTTCTTCCTTCGGCGCTGCGCGTAAGCTAGTCTCTGGCTCTTGTCTCGAGTAATTTTGATCTTATGCTTATAGCTTTTGTTCTTATGCGTGCAATGACTGCTATCGTAGCTGCCGAGTTGATACAGAATCTCGAACAAAATCAGAAGAAGTTCGTGTTGTCTCTCCTGGAGAAGGCTAAAGAAATCTGCTCCAAGCATGGGGTAACTAATTCCTCTGCTCTCTCTGCATTGAACTCAATCGGTGCTCGCTCTTCTCTTGCACGTAATGGCTTGGGAGAAAGGCCACTGACATTTTTTCATGATTTGGTCTTTAATATAGTTGAACTTGATATGGCATTTATCTGTTGAACCACAGCTGGTTAGGCACGGAATTCTGCTAACATGTGTTTCCGGGATAATGAACAGATCGAAGCGGAGACGCTAACAGAAGTTGGGGATCCTAAGGAGGCCATCTGTGAGGCTGTTGAGAAGCTAAATGTCCAGTTGCTTGTATTGGGCAGCCGCAGTCGTGGAGCGATCCAGAGGTTATTCATCTTGCCCTTCAGCTTTCTATCAGCACTTTCATGCTTCTTGTGATCGCATCGTTGTTTGCTTGGGAAAGGGAACTTGCCCAGCTCATATAAAAAGATTTAGTCCTTCCTGGAAGTGAAAATAATTAAGCCAACCCGTAAATGACGTGTGATCTTGTTGTGCAATTGCTTCTAAGGAAATGGAAATTCAACCCAAATTTGTACTTGTAAGCATGTCTGAAGGAAGTGCACAAACATTGACAACAGTGCTGCATTGCTAGATTCCGACTTTGAGTTTTTGGCTGTTGATTTGGTCTGTCTTTATACTGATGCTTTGATCAGATAATGATCTTGATTACCTGATAACAACAAAGATAACTGCTAGGTTGACCTTAATACATATCTATTCGGAGCCAGAAACAATGACTTTGATGTCCCATGCATCTACCTGTTTCTCTGCATGTTTGGATTCGGCTTCCCGTGTTTCGATCCAATGAAATTGGATACGATTCAAAGACATGGTATTTTGTACTGAGTCGTGTTTTTATGTTTTGTGCAGGGCGTTTCTAGGAAGTGTAAGCAACTATTGCGTTCACAATGCAAAGTGCCCTGTCCTTGTCGTCAGAAAACCGGCCTGAGCAGAAGCATCTCTTCCCTGCATATAGAAAGACAAAAATGGAGAATAATTCTGAGGAGGGCAGCCCGTAACCTAAGTTGAATCGGTATAATTTTCATGTCAATTAATATGGTGCAAATGTCTCATTTCCTTTTCCTTATTTTGCTGTTCTATGAATGATGTTGCTGCTCTCAAGACCCATGTATTTCCTTATGATTGTTAGTCGTATTCCCGGGTTTTTCTTTCTTAATATCAGCAATCTCATAGTTTCAGTCCCTTTTCTGCTAGCCGTGTTTAATACAATTGGTAGCAGTCGAAGCATTGGTGCACATAGGATTGAACTTATGTAAATACAGATACGACCTTAAATTTGAGTATCAAAATGGAACGTTTTTATATTCAATTGAGTTTCGTGGCCCGTAATCTTCACATGTTTCTTCCTGAGCCCTAAAAATACATAACCTTGTCATGGCTATGGAATTGTCGCATCACTACAAGGGGGTATAGCAAGAGTTAGTCCTCGGGTTCCAGATTGCAGGAAGCAAATACTTCCTTCCTCTAGGGCCGTGCGCATTGAATGCCCCACCAGTCGCCGGGTCAATGCGCACCTTACCGGTGTACCCTGGCAGTGCACCACTCCCAAACATGTTGGGGCAGGCGTCCGAAATCTCAGTGGGCTGAGTCGGGATGCCGCTGTAAAACCCATTGTTGAAAGGATTGGTCACAGTTTCTGCCAGCCCAGATGCAAGGGCGATCACCATAGCGTCAGCAGCGACGTTCTTGTTCGGAGGCTGCAGGATGACGCCCTTAGGCCCGTAGTCAGATGGGAAGAAGGGCCACGCGCACGATCCAGGGCACTCGATCTCGGGGTTTCCGACCACAAGGTATGGCTGTGGACCTGCTCCATCGTAGCCATGGAAAGACGGGAATTTGTTAACGACACTAATGTCTTATTTCCCCTCAAAGGAAAAAAGAAAACTGACGCCGGTTGGACTTATACTTACCGTTAAGACCATGTATGGAGCACTTGCCCATGCACAGTCCCTGCACGGTTACGCCACTGCCGGCGAATATAACAGCAAGTGACCCCGCGGGGGTGCCTGCTGCCGCTTTCTGGGCTAGGATATTGAGGAAATCCACCGTCAAGACCTTCCCGACCGAGAAGTTAATGTCCACCTCCTGTTTGACCACTTTGACATTGATCGGCGGAGCCGGCCCCGGGGGACCAGGCCTGGCAAACGATTGGTAGCTCTCGACGACCCGCCACCAGGATGACACCTGGGGCTCGAGGTTGGCTCCGCCATTGTAGTTGAGGGAACTGATGAAGGTCCTGATGACTCGCTTCTGGACACGACCAAAGGGACCGTACCAAATGAGGGAGAGGTTGATGCTCCTGGTGAGGAGGGGGCCACCGTGGGGGACGGGGGGACCCGAAGGACCGTGTCCGGCCAACGCCAGAGGGGCAAATAGGAGAAGTGAAAGGAAAAGTAAGGGAGAAGACGCCATTGCTGCTCTCCTCGTGTTTTTTTAAATTGGGCTGATCTTCCCCTCCTCTTTTCTTTTCTAACTTGTTATTGCCTGATGAACAATGGGAGGCCGTCCCCCTTTTATGTGTTTGGTAGAGAGAGGAATGAATCCAATTTGACACCACACACACAGCTACGGAATTGCATGCAATGGCCCTCAAAAATAGTTAACTCTGAATTTGGATCTTACGTTCTGGTAAGATTTACAATATCCCTTTTTTTTTTCTTTTTTTCTTTTTTTTGGGGGGGGGTTGGAGATTTTAAAGGATATTGCTGAGGAGAATATGACTTGGAGCCAGCAAAAGAATTACTCTGTCGAGGTGCCAGGACACACAGTTCCTATCAATCTATATACAGCAGAGGTACAGTCGCACTACGTATGGAATCATTAAAGTATAAACTTTACATGGAAAACAATAAATTTTTTTATTAATTTATATTTAGATATATAATATGCAAAATCGATTTTTAACTATCAATTAAGAAACAGAACAGTCGTCTTCGTTAGTTCTAACTGATTGATAACTTTTATCAGATCAATATAATCACAATAGTTGAATGATCACTTAATGGGAGACAACATCGTGCACCCACTCCATTAGACGACATAGACTCATTCTTGCACGTACGCGAGGTGTAACTCATTTCATCATCATGTATTTAAAGTCTTCACCAGCTCATATGCATGCGGGGCCGGATGTACATGGAGGAGAGTGGAGTCAAGGGATGCGGGAGCATGTGCCACAATGCGTAGGATCAGCTTAAGCCTGACGAAGATCTAGAATATTTGGCAGAGATATTATTATTGTAATAGATTAAACGGGAGAGTCCGACCCAAAAAACTAGCCTATTAGGTGAGAGAGCCAATTTAGTCTATGAACCCCGCATCAATTGTCCATACAATCAATGTGGGATAAGTCTCATACTTTCAATTGGTTCAGTCCATAACAATCGCCCCCATAAGGACCAACGTTCTCATTAGTCACGGCCACATTGGTCACAATTACATTGGTCACGGCCGGCACTCCCAGGCCTGCTAGTTCCACGGGGCGCAGCGGAAGCGAAAAAGGAACAGAAATTCAAAATTTCCTACCCGTGAAACTAATTCCAAGACCTACTAGAAGAGTAAGAGTAAATAAAAGCGTACCTGGAATATTTAAAGTTGTCGACCGAGCGTCCCACGCGTGACGCCTCTACTGGTATCCACACCGACTTTGTCGACGAGTTTTCGAGATCGGCGGTGCTAGCGACCAACACTCGAAAGAAACACTAATGCGACACCCGAAATTTTCAGACTAATGGACCTAATTTGGATTGAACAATTCAACCCAAATTATTTTTATACATACACATATGCACGCACTATATATATCTGAGCACTTATATGAGTGCGTTTTATATATATATATATATATATATATATAAGCACTTATATGAGTGCGTTTTATATATATCTATATATATACTTATGCATATATATATATCACATATATATGCATACCCTGTTACCCATACTTACTGCCATATATATACACATATATATAGGCTTGAGAATGGGGCAATTTGCTTGTCCCACCGATGTGGGATAAGAGAAATTAAGAATTTCAAGAGCCAAGTGCATGGCTAAGTGTCATTATACAATTGGCCCATGTGTTACCATATAATAGACTCCAAGTGGTTCAATAAAAAATAGCCACTTAGCACACCATTAAATCAAATAAATCGGGTCTAATTAATCGGTAAATTTAATCTCATTAAATATCCGATTAATTGGTCGCACCTAAATCATCTAATCTCTATTAGACGATTTTATTTGTTTCAAAATATCTCGTCAATTTAGTCGTAGTGTGTGACCCTGTAGGTTCCCAATTACGTTGATAGTAATATCGAAATCTCTATTTTTAATATTACAAACAGCGAGCGGCATCTAGCAATGCATCACTATTACTCAAGTAATCGGAAAGTTAATTTCTCAACGAACCTTGTGACCTATATTACCGTGTAATATAATCCATTTGTCCTCTATATCTCTATTGAGCCCAAGGCATGGTCGATGACATCCTTGTATGGCTCAATATCTCTTTTTCTTAGTTTACCGGGTAAGTCTATCAGAACAAATGAGCTCGATATCGTTATATCGACTCATTTGGGTATGCATACACTTTTAGACTTAACCACCAAGTGGCCGTGAGATATCGCTCCCGTTTCGTAGGAGGGACAAATCCTATCTTGGTTACTCACATTCCTCTCCATGCTCTGTGATATACCCAATAACTGTCTTTATAACCAGCCTGTTACGGTAGCGTTTGACAGTATCAAAGTATATGACATTACATGTAGGAATCCATGGTGACCTCAAGTCAAAGGACCATTACACTATAGTCACTTTGAGATATGCTAATGACAATCACGTAACAAACCATGTAGCAATCTCATGGCGGGTCAGTCCAATACACATTACTCTTAATGTATACATGTGGTGTGATTTGATATCTCCATATCCATG
The DNA here is from genome assembly GCF_007655135.1 of Punica granatum. NCBI lineage: Eukaryota > Viridiplantae > Streptophyta > Magnoliopsida > Myrtales > Lythraceae > Punica > Punica granatum. The sequence goes on from NC_045129.1 coordinate 29,312,606, forward strand.
ACCTATGAGATTTGGTCATCAATCAACACTCACACTAGTCTAACCGTATTACCGTTGTCCTAATTAACGATAATACTTTGACTATGGACATTTAGGAATAATGTTCAGTAATTATAGGATCTCACAATCAAGTCACACTTGATGCCTATTGAACCTACTATTCCAAGGACATTATTGTGTAAAATCATATTTAGCGCAATCTACACAATAACAGATATGCCTCGTTTTATAATGAAATAGATATCATATTACAAAACTGATTATAGATTGCCTCTAGGGCATACACCAATTCCCAACAATCTCCCACTTGCACTAGAGCCAATCTGGCACATGTCTTATGCCAATAGATCTAGTGTGAGCCTCGTGCTTGCGCTGCACAAGAGGCTTCGTAAGTGGATCTGCGAGATTCTCATCTGTTGGTATTCTGCATATCTTCACATCTCCTCTGTCGATGATCTCGCGAATGAGATGGAAGCGCCTGAGTATATGTTTGGATCGCTGGTGAGACCTGGGTTCCTTAGCTTGCGCAATGGCTCCATTGTTGTCACAATAGAGATCCACTGGGTCTGCGATGCTAGGAACCACAACAAGTTCTGTCACGAACTTCTTGATCCAAACGGCCTCTTTTGCAGCGTTAGAGGCAGCAATATACTCGGCCTCTGTGGTAGAATCGGCTACTGTCTCCTGTTTGGAACTCTTCCAACTCACAGCACCTCCATTCAGGCAGAACACATACCCTGACTGCGATCTACTGTCGTCCTTATCGGTCTGGAAGCTAGCATCGGTGTAACCTCTTACAACGAGCTCTTCTTCGCCTCCATATACCAAAAACATCTCCTTAGTCCTTCGTAAGTACTTAAGGATGTTCTTTACTGCAATCCAGTGTCTTTCACCTGGATCTGATTGGTATCGACTCGTCATACTCAAAGCATACGAGACATCTGATCGAGTGCATAACATAGCATACATGATGGATCCAATAGCTGACGCATATGGAATCCTATTCATGCGGTCCCTCTCCTCTCGAGTAGAAGGACTCTGAGCCTTCGAAAGGCTTATGCCATGTAACATAGGCAGCGACCCTTTCTTAGAATCCTGCATGCTAAAGCGCCGAAGCACTTTATCTATGTATGCACTCTGACTTAGGCCAAGCAGTCTCTTGGATCTATCTCTATAGATCCTAATACCTAGCACGTAGGTAGCTTCGCCTAAGTCCTTCATAGAGAAACACCTTCCCAACCAAGTCTTCACAGACTGTAGGGAAGGAATGTCATTCCCAATCAGAAGTATGTCGTCTACATACAACACCAGGAAGATTACTACTACGCTCCCACTAACCTTCTTGTAAACACAGGGTTCATCTTCATTCTTGATGAAACCAAACTCTTTGATTGCATCATCAAAACGAAGATTCCAGCTCCTAGAAGCTTGCTTCAGTCCATAAATAGACCGTTGTAGCTTACAAACCTTTCCGGCACAATGTGGATCGACAAAACCCTCAGGTTGTGTCATAAACACATCTTCGAGGAGCTTCCCGTTCAGGAAAGCAGTTTTGACATCCATTTGCCAGATCTCATAATCATAATAAGCTGCAATTGCAAGCAAGATCCTGATGGATTTAAGCATAGCTACTGGGGAAAAGGTTTCGTCATAGTCAACACCATGAACTTGTCTGAAACCTTTTGCCACAAGTCGGCCCTTAAAGGTAATCACATTACCGTCCATGTCAGTCTTCTTCTTGAAGACCCACTTACACCCAATGGGTTTTGCCCATTCAGGTGGATCAACCAAAGTCCATACTTGGTTAGTGTACATGGACTCCATCTCAGATCTCATGGCCTCCAGCCATTTCTCAGAGTCTGGGCCTATTACGGCTTCCGCATAGGTTGTAGGCTCATCATTATCTATGAGCAATACGTCATTGTCTTGAGTCACGAGAAATCCATATCTCTCGGGCTCATGACGTATCCTACTAGACCTACGAGGCTCCTGTGTCACCTGTGTAGAAGATTGTGCCACAACAACTTGTGGTACTTGTTCTGAAACATCGCCCGTCGATTGGTCAATGTCATTTTGTGGTAGAACTTCCCCAAGTTCTAATTTCCTCCCACTAGTTCCTTTGGAGAGAAACTCTTTCTCAAGAAATACCGCAGTTCGAGCGACAAACACTTTGCCCTCGATGGGATTATAGAAATAGTATCCTCGAGTTTCCTTAGGATACCCCACGAAGTAACATTTGTCCGATTTAGGGCCAAGCTTATCCGAAGACAATCTCTTCACATAAGCTTCGCAACCCCATATCTTTAGAAAAGACATCTTGGGACGTTTCCCATACCACATCTCATATGGTGTCCTTTCAACTGATTTCGACGGAGCATTGTTTAATATGAGAGCAGCTGTCTGTAGAGCATATCCCCAAAAGGAGTCAGGTAAGTTTGCATGACTCATCAAAGATCGAACCATATCTAATAAAGTTCGATTCCTCCTCTCAGCTACACCATTCCATTGTGGTGTTCCAGGTGGAGTCAGTTGAGATAAAATCCCACACTGTTTAAGATAGTCAGCGAACTCATAGCTCAAATATTCACCTCCTCGATCTGATCGAAGAACTTTAATGCTCTTACCCAACTGATTCTCCACTTCATTCTTAAATTCTTTGAACTTTTCAAAGGATTCAGATTTGTGTTTCATCAAAAACACATATCCAAATCTACTGAAATCATCAGTAAATGTAATGAAGTAGAGATACCCACCTCTAGCAAGCTTGTTCACTGGTCCACATACATCGGTATGTATGAGAGCCAAAAGATCACTAGCTCGCTCACCTTTTCCGGTAAAAGGGGCCTTAGTCATTTTCCCCATTAAGCAAGGTTCGCATGTCTCGATCGATTCTAAATCAAACGAGTCCAGTAATCCATCCTTATGGAGTCTAGAGACGCGATTCTCGCTAATATGGCCTAAACGACAATGCCAGAGGTAAGTCGGGTTCGAATCATTAGATTTGAGCCGTTTGGTTTCCACATTATAAATAGGCGTATCTAGATCAAGAACATACAGACCATTACTTAAATGTGCACTGCCATAATATACATCATTCATGTACATAGAACAACACTTGTTCTTTATAGTGAAACAAAATCCCTTCTTGTCCAAACAAGAAACAGATATTATGTTTCTACTAATAGCAGGTACATAATAACAGTCGTTAAGATCTAATACAAGCCCAGTAGGTAAAACTAGGTGATAAGTTCCTACAGTTAATGTAGCAACTCTTGCTCCATTTCCAACTCGTAGGTCCACCTCGCCCTTTGTCAACGATCTACTGTCCTTTAGGTCCTGCATATTTCCACAAATATGAGCACCACATCCGGTATCTAATACCCAAGATGTAGAAGTAGTAGATACATTAATCTCTATAACATGGATACCTGAAGTGGAAGTCTCACTTCCCTTCTTCTTCTTCAACTCTTCCAGGTATATCTTACAATTCCGCTTCCAATGTCCAGTGTTGCCACAATGGAAGCAGTAATCATTCTTCGCCACCTTGGCTTTAGGCTTCAACGCACCCAAGTCAAAATTGGATGCACCTTTAGCCTTCTTGCCTTTACTCTTGCTTTTGCCCTTTCTTTTGGTCCCTTGGACCATTAGAACGGATGTCCCCTTGCTGATATCATGCTCAGCTGTTCTCAACATGCTAAGCAGTTCAGGCAATGGTTTATTGTAGTCATTCATATTATAGCTCATAATGAACTGACTATAACTGCTGGGCAGCGACTGTAGGACTAAATCTGTGACCAACTCTTGACCAAGAGGAAATCCCAGTCTTCCCAGAGTCTCAACGTACCCAATCATCTTGAGTACATGAAGACCCACCGGGCTACCCTCAGTCAACCTTGCCTGAAAAAGTGCTTTAGAGATCTCGAATCTCTCATGTCGGGCCTGCTCTTGATAGAGCTGCCTGAGATGCACGATCATATCGTACGCCTTCATGTTCTCGTGTTGCTTCTGAAGCTCCGAGTCCATGGTGACTAACATGAGACATCCGACGTTTACGGCATCATCATGATGCTTACTATAAGCATCTTTCTCAGCTTGGGGGGCATCGTCAGGCGGTGGCGCAAGAAGAGGTTGCTCTAAGACATATAGCTTCTTTTCTTGGGTGAGAACAATTCTCAAGTTTCGATACCAACCAAGGAAATTATTCCCTGACAGTTTGTCCTTATCAAGGACGGATCGCAAACAGAAAGTACTAGAAGTGCTCCCTGCCATGGTAACTACCATAGAAATATACAAAATAAGTATTATGACACAACAATATTTAATGAGGACTTTATAAATATTGCTCCCACTATTTATATCAAATCAATGACCCTCAACATTGATTCAGAGAATATCATTCTCATAGTAGCTCAAGATCCATATCTCACCAAGCTCTGAGTCAGCGAGGGCTGATTCACCAAGAACTGGCTATTTAGGTAGGGAACTCACTTTCCCAATTGCATCACACGCAACTCTTGATTAGTTGAGTGAATAACTCCTTATTCAAATCTATCTTATAGATCGATGCCCAACTACATGCCTCTGAACTCCTAATCCTATTAGGCTTGCTCAGTTAAGTCCGACCCACTGGTAAACACAACGTCTTACTAGGATAGATAAGGGCATCCTGCGAAGGCAAGGTCTACACACTCATCGATCTTGGTCTTGACGAGCGTTACACGGTGGAAGGATATGGACTTAATATTTTGAGGGATTTGATTAACATTTAATCGATCTCACTATACACTATTATGTAACTATTACATAATAGTCCACACGTATAACTATTATACTAACACAACTAGGACATAGTCCATGTCTAACAGTCATGCACCGCAAATATCAAACATAATCATACCAGTACCAAGCATAAAATCATATTTATGCTATTATCTACTCAGATTCTAACTAGCTAGGCTCTGATACCAATTGCTAGTTTCACGGGGCGCAACGGAAGCGAAAAAGGAACAGAAATTCAAAATTTCCTACCCGTGAAACTAATTCCAAGACCTACTAGAAGAGTAAGAGTAAATAAAAGCGTACCTGGAATATTTAAAGTTGTCGACCGAGCGTCCCACGCGTGACGCCTCTACTGGTATCCACACCGACTTTGTCGACGAGTTTTCGAGATCGGCGGTGCTAGCGACCAACACTCGAAAGAAACACTAATGCGACACCCGAAATTTTCAGACTAATGGACCTAATTTGGATTGAACAATTCAACCCAAATTATTTTTATACATACACATATGCACGCACTATATATATCTGAGCACTTATATGAGTGCGTTTTATATATATATATATATATATATATAAGCACTTATATGAGTGCGTTTTATATATATCTATATATATACTTATGCATACATATATATCACATATATATGCATACCCTGTTACCCATACTTACTGCCATATATATACACATATATATAGGCTTGAGAATGGGGCAATTTGCTTGTCCCACCGATGTGGGATAAGAGAAATTAAGAATTTCAAGAGCCAAGTGCATGGCTAAGTGTCATTATACAATTGGCCCATGTGTTACCATATAATAGACTCCAAGTGGTTCAATAAAAAATAGCCACTTAGCACACCATTAAATCAAATAAATCGGGTCTAATTAATCGGTAAATTTAATCTCATTAAATATCCGATTAATTGGTCGCACCTAAATCATCTAATCTCTATTAGACGATTTTATTTGTTTCAAAATATCTCGTCAATTTAGTCGTAGTGTGTGACCCTGTAGGTTCCCAATTACGTTGATAGTAATATCGAAATCTCTATTTTAATATTACAAACAGCGAGCGGCATCTAGCAATGCATCACTATTACTCAAGTAATCGGAAAGTTAATTTCTCAACGAACCTTGTGACCTATATTACCGTGTAATATAATCCATTTGTCCTCTATATCTCTATTGAGCCCAAGGCATGGTCGATGACATCCTTGTATGGCTCAATATCTCTTTTTCTTAGTTTACCGGGTAAGTCTATCAGAACAAATGAGCTCGATATCGTTATATCGACTCATTTGGGTATGCATACACTTTTAGACTTAACCACCAAGTGGCCGTGAGATATCGCTCCCGTTTCGTAGGAGGGACAAATCCTATCTTGGTTACTCACATTCCTCTCCATGCTCTGTGATATACCCAATAACTGTCTTTATAACCAGCCTGTTACGGTAGCGTTTGACAGTATCAAAGTATATGACATTACATGTAGGAATCCATGGTGACCTCAAGTCAAAGGACCATTACACTATAGTCACTTTGAGATATGCTAATGACAATCACGTAACAAACCATGTAGCAATCTCATGGCGGGTCAGTCCAATACACATTACTCTTAATGTATACATGTGGTGTGATTTGATATCTCCATATCCATGACCTATGAGATTTGGTCATCAATCAACACTCACACTAGTCTAACCGTATTACCGTTGTCCTAATTAACGATAATACTTTGACTATGGACATTTAGGAATAATGTTCAGTAATTATAGGATCTCACAATCAAGTCACACTTGATGCCTATTGAACCTACTATTCCAAGGACATTATTGTGTAAAATCATATTTAGCGCAATCTACACAATAACAGATATGCCTCGTTTTATAATGAAATAGATATCATATTACAAAACTGATTATAGATTGCCTCTAGGGCATACACCAATTCCCAACAAGGCCACCATTCCGTAAGCCGCCACTCCGTGGGACACCATTCTGTAAGCCACCACTCTGAGATTTGGCTCTGATACCAACTGAAGGTATGAAGCTTGTCCCACATTGATTGTATGGGCAATTGATATCGAGTTTATAGACTAAATGGGCTCTCCCACCTAAAAGACTAGTCTTTTAGGTCAAGCTCTCTCGTTTAGCTCTATGACAATTGATACCAGCACGGGTTACGCTTTTGCGAGTATGTGTGGGTTCACACCATGCCAAATTTATTTTCGAGCAGTTAATAATGTGCCTCATTTTAGTCAAGCCCAAGAGTGGCCCCATCTAGTTTCGAGATAGTTAAAGGTGCACCTCTAGTTAGGCCCAAGGGTAGAGCTCGAGGCTAGTTTGGTATTTGTCCCCCCTCAACAGAGCACGAAAGATGATGCAAGACTCGTGGTAGAGCTCGAGGCTAGTTTGGTATTTGTCCCCCCTCAACAGAGCACGAAAGATGATGCAAGACTCGTGGTCAGTTATTGAAAGCGAGTGTTTAAGGGTACGTGACAAATGCTAGATCACACGCTACCACGTGGGGTAAGTGCTGAGGTATGTGTTCCTCCACAGAAAAATTGAGAAAGAAACCACAAGTTTATATGAGGCGTGGATCCAGCAGCCTATCAATTTAACCTTTTGGATTGTAGATGAGCTCAAGTTCATGTAAGCTCAAGTGAGAATTTTACATGGTATCAGAGCTATGGCTGCAAGGAATCCTATTCGTGGGCGCATTGTGGAGAATCAACTAGAAGATGATGCTCGTGATTTGGAGATAGCAGAGTTACGTTGTCAAATTGAGGGGCTGCAACAATGTCTTGAGCGTTACGAAGCTCGTGGTGCGGATAAGCACGAAGAGGATGGCAATTATTTTCATTAAGACCGTGTTTCGGACTCGAGCGACGATTCATCTATGTGTCAAATCAATCCTCGGAATCAAGATCAAGATTTTAGCATCAAGATTGAGATTCTAACATTCGAAGGCAGACCTCAACTTGATGAGTTTATTGATTTACTTTACACCGTGGAGCGGATCTTTGATTATAAGAATCTCCAAGAGGAGCGTAAGGTGAAGTTAGTTGCTCTTAAACTTAAGAGTTATGCTTCCTTGTGGTGGGAGAATCTTATGCTGAGTTTGTATTCAGGATCTGATTTTAAGATTTTAACTCTAACTTTAACTCTACTCACTACACAACAAAAGTCAACTCTTCAAAGTAAAAAAGGTGGTCCCTATACATAAATTCACATACAACTCCATTATACTCAATTCAATTTTTAATATTAAATTCTCCTAACTATTCATTACTTTTTCACACTTTTTCTCATAATTTAACACCACAATCATTATAACCCAATTAAAATCAAAATCAACCAATTAAAATCAAAATCCAACTCCCAAACCAAACGTAGCCTTAAGAAACAAAGGGCTAGGGAATGGAGAAGCAACATTATGACATGGGAAAAAGACGAAGAAACAGCTTAAAGGCATTTCCTTCCCGAGAACTATCGGCAAGATGTCTTCTTAAAATTGCACAATCTGAGGCAAGGTGATCAATCAGTTGAAGATTACACGATGGAATTCAAAAACTTGATTACTAGTACAAATAAGAATTCTCTCTATCATTAAGTGAGAAAGATTAATTATTTATCATTTCTCTCTACAATCCGTCACAGTATCACAACCAAAAGAAGCTTGCGCACAAGTTTGAAAGCTTCCGCTATGTGATTTCTGGTCAGCACGTCTGACCTTAATCGGGTATGCCTGGGACACTTCTCAGCATCCATTACTTATTTTTCTTAGTGATTTTTTCATACAATTGTCTTATAACTAAAAAATATGCATCTCTTTCTAATATAGTCTTAGATGATATTGCCTCAGTCTCCCAAGACTAACTACTCCCTATTATTAAAATTTTTTTGGCCCCCCTATTATTAATGCGTTGCACGGAGAATTTTGTTTAAACATAAGGTTGAATTGTATTTTAAAAATTTTAGGAACGTTAATGAAATTAACAAAATTATTTATTATTTTACCTTGTAAGTGGAATAATAGATTTAACTTTTAAATAAATATACTTACTTAAAATGTATAGTACTTATATTAATATTATAAATATTAAGATAATAAAATGATTCACGCATAGAAACTAAAAGCAATTTATCAAAAAGAGTGTAGCGCAATGACGCACACTTTTACCTGATAATCAAAAAGCTCAAAATTCGATAGTCAATGGGACTATCTGTACCCCTTTATTAGCTATTAGGATTTATATTTTATTATAGTAGGCTTATGGACATCTCTTGTAATCGAAAAAACTAAAAACAATCTACTAGAAAAGGAAATGATGTAATACAATAGCACATGCCTTTGCATAGCAATCAAAAGGTTTCATAGTGGTACTACATGTATCCCTGTAGAGTTTGAAGGATTTAATGAATTGATTCTCTAGATTTCTTGTGCCGCTTCAAGTGACAAGTCGCAGAACGTGTAGGCTACAAGACTAATTTTAAAATGAGTAAATAGGCAATTTCGTCCCTGACTTTCATATGTTGCATCAATTTCATCCTTGACTTTTTTTTGCATCAATTTCATCCTCGACTTTGCACTTTTGCATCAATTTCGTCCTTGACTTTTCAGTTACATAAAATTGGTCCCCGACTTTGCACGGTTACATCAATTTAGTCCCTAACTTTGCACGATTATATCAATTTAGTCCCTGACTTTTGCAACACAAGTCCCTGAATTTTGGCGTTACATCAGATCGATCCCCGGTTACATTAATCTAGTCCAAGCGGCTACGAGGCAGATGGCGTTAATGTTCCGTTAATTTGTTCAAAGACTGAATTGATGTAACAACTTGACAAATTGATGTAATCCCAAATTATCATCTCCTTCGTCTGTCTTCTCTCTCTCTCTCTTCCTCCTCTTTTCTTTCGTCCCACAGTCCCACTTTAAATGACTTTCCTCTCTTCCGTCTTTGTCTTCGTCTTCGTCTTCCCTTTCCTCTTCCTCATCGAAGCGGCTACGAGGCAAATGGCGTTAATGTTCCGTTAATTTGTTCAAAGACTGAATTGATGTAACAACTTGACAATTTGATGTAATCCCAAATTATCATCTCCTTCGTCTGTCTTCTCTCTCTCTCTCTCTCTTCCTCCTCTTTTCTTTCGTCCCACAGTCCCACTTTAAACGATTTTCCTCTCTTCCGTCTTTGTCTTCGTCTTCGTCTTCCCTTTCCTCTTCCTCATCGAATTCCCTTCAGTGAATCACTCAAATTCTTTAAAAAGCTAGTCTCCTCAGAGTTCCAGAGACAAGATGAAACCTCTGCAGAAATGGCGATTCACGCTTAGATTGGATGTATCAATGATTGGTTCTTATGGTATCGATACGATAATTAAGCATATGAGTTGAACTGCACGCATTGTAGGATCTGAAAAGATTAATGATGGCGATTAGCCTAGTTCAATTCAAATGCAAGGGTTTGCGCGATAAAAGAGAAGGGAATGGAAGAGACGGCGATAGGCCCATTAACGTTACAAAAAGACACCCACTGGGTAATGTTATGGGCGATAAAATTTTTTGCCTGAGGCATATACAAAGCATCCCTCGAATGGAAGAAAGTAAGATCACATAAAATAGAAGAGAAAATAGAATAGGAACCTGCATGGTGGAGGAAGGGGGAGAGTAATCCATGAACTTTGTCCTTGAAGTCTCCAATTAAAAGTATGCTCGTCACGCGGAGGGAATAAGCACAACGAATCGCAAAATGAGCCGCATTTGCCTCAGCATGTGAAAGATTGGTAGTGATGAAGGGACAACCTAAGCATAAAGAAGAGTTCCTTTGTAGTCGCAACAAACAGCACTAAGGTATGATGAGGATTGGCTAACAACAGCATCAAGGAAGAAGTGAACATGTCTAGAGTTGAGCTTCTGTGGCAAGCCTCAGGAGATGGATTTGTGCAGCCAAGCATCTTCATAGGATTTAGAACATTTTCTAAGGACTTTAACTGCAAGGAGAGAGGGTCAGGCTGTGAGGATGATTGTCGAGATTCATTTTGGAGCTGCCAGATATAGTCCAAGCATACCACAGCCTGCAATAGAAATTTGTGTCCCAAATCCCAAGGTAGATGTAAAGTACAGTCAATGCCCGAGATGAGTTTTTTCCATTATTTTATAGAAACCTGTGGGAGATTAGAGATCCAGATGGGTCAATCAAGAAGAGACCAAAGGATATTGGCAAAGGGGCAGTGAAGGAAATATGGTCGACTCCCACGTTGCCCGTTCTACTTCTCATTCCCTTGATCCCAATCTCTCTCGCCGTTTCCAAGCTCTCAAATCTCATCCCTCCGCTCCATCCCTCTCGCGACCAAAACCCTCACCTCCTCCGCCTCAAGTTGACAACAAGCTGAAGGCCGTCCTGGGCAATGATCTCTCTGCTCGATTCGCTGCTCTTAGAGGTTCCCTTCATCCTTCCTCGTCCTCATCATCTTCTCCTTTTGTGGCTTCCGAGAATCTGGTCCCCTTAGGGATATCGCTCGCTTGCGACGGCCGAGATAGAGACCCTAGCTGCTCGAACCCTAACGATGAGGAGGATGAAGTCGAGAAGATCATCTAATGGGCCAAGGACATTGCACGTCTCAATCCCTTTCCTCCGTTTTATGAAATGCCTCATGACGATGACGAGGATGAGGATAACGACCTTGAAATAGCGCAGGGACTAATTTGATGTAACAATTTGCACCATTTAACACCGTTAGGGACCATACTTAACGGCAAAGCCAAATTGATGTGGTAGGGAACCAAATTGATGTCGCATTGGGACCTGATCGATGCAACCACCCCACACAAGAACCAAATTGATGCAACTGTAGTACTAACTGATGTAACTGTGCAAAGTCAAGGATTAAATTGATGTAACCGTGCAAAGTAGATTATCAAATTGATGTAACTGAAAAATTAAGGACGAAATTGATGCAAAAGCGCAAAGTCATGGATGAAATTGATGCAAAGTGCAAAGTCGGGGACGAAATTGATACAACTTGCGAAAGTCGGAGACAAAATTACCTATTTACTCTTTTAAAATAGGGAAAGTACTTCGTGTGGCACAGTCTCTAAAATTTGTACTATATATAGTACAAAATTTGAGGTTTTGTGTCAAATGTGGCACATCGTAACTAAAACCATAAAAAATTTAAAATGATCTCTTGGCATACACGTGGAAGAAATGTGAGACTCGTTCAACTTCTCAATGCCCATCTAAATGTAACAAACCAATGAGCTAATTTTAGACTTTTCCTTCTCTTCACTCATACCTTCATTTCATGAGTTCTTGGTAAGCCTCATTTACCAAGCTATGTTTAGGAAAGAAAAAATCAGGCCAAAAAGTTGATAAAATTGAGTTCGAAAAGATAGTCTTAAACTCAATTTTTTTTCACATAATCCAAAATTTCGAGATAAAATATCTATCAAATGGCTAAACGGAAACAGAGAACATAAAATCCTATAACTTCGTTATGACCTTGAGACACTGAAGATATGAAAATATTAGGCCAAAACTAACCTTATGAAAATTTGCTATTAATTGAGCCTGTTAAGTCCACTAAAAGGTAAAAATCTCCTGCCAATTTGAGGAATTTAGATTGAGAAGAGAAAAAAAATAGTATCGGGATATACGTGGTAAAATTCTTAAAGTGAGGAAAACATCCACGGACAAAGCATGAAGATTCCACTAAATTGATAAAATCGAAGATTATAGACCATCAAGACAACTAACAAGTTTCAAGACAACTATCAAGACTCTTAGGTAGGAAATTGATAAGTAAGGAATTTTTCAAATATAAAATAGAAAACTGACATCTAAGATACATTCTCCTAACACAAAATAGGAAACTGAGAAATTCTCTTCCTAAACTCAATAGTAATGTATATATTCTCTTTTTAGAATGATATTTCCGCCAAAAATTCCAAATCTTTTTCAGGCTTGGGCTAATCCTATGCATTGCAGCACATGCTCCTGCATTATACTCCCCTTGTTGGAAAAGACTCGACCTTGAGGCTTCTTTGATCTTATCTTGATCTTTATTAATAGAGAGATTAATACGTTTTTGCTGCTTTTGCGCGTGCCACTTAAACGCCTTCTTCTATTTGTGAACTCTTTCTCTAAATTCTTCATAAATAAAGTTTTGTAGTTGTCTTCACCAATGAACACTTTCGCTAAACTGTTGCTTGCTAGATTGAGGCATGAATGATTCATCTAAATTTCGCAATTGATGAACTTCGAGAAACATTATTGCAAACTCTGATTCTACATGACTAATGCTGCAATAGTTCCCATAAGAAAGAAATTCAATGTCAATACCACCATCAAGAAGATCATCACCTTTAGTGTCAGTTGATGTCGTACTCTATCCACAAATATTAGTTGTCTTTGATCGTCAAAATTAAGTGGTGCGACATCTTCTTGATCATCTTCTGGATACAAATCAAACTTCAAATCATCTTCAAAAGGAAAAATCTCAGGCGATGTGCTAGGTGATGGAAACAATGTCTTGATAACTTCATCTTTTGAAAACCGTTGTGTCTTTCCACGTTCTCCATGTTTTCCTCGACAGCACACAACCTCCTTTGAGCAAGTAGTGACACTCCTCGATTGGCATAGGTGGTTTCATGTTCAGAATTGCCTAGTGGATCTTCCTCATCTTCTTCGAGATTTTCTTCCTTCAAAGTAACAATTCTGCGATTTGGGTAATTGGAAGAAATATTCCCGAACCCATGGTGCTTGAAACACTGACAAGACTTAGCATTAGATGATTCAGCTTGCTTTACACTACTTGCACCATTACCTTCAAAAGAGGTCCTTCAAATGGAAGCCTTCATTCCAGTACTAAAACTTGAAGAGGATACACTCCCCTTATTGGAATTGTTGTCAGGAACCACGGAATTGAAACCAACCTTGCGACCATCCTTTTGTTGTTTCTTGACTTTAAGTGCAAGCTTCCTGGCATCATTAATACTCCAATAGGGTTACAAAGATACAACTTCAGCAATCTCCCCTTTTAGTCCACCTAAATATCGAGCAATGGTTTGCTCCTCCGACTCTGTGATAATCTATCTCGTGCGTTGCACGAGTTCATTTTCATATATTTCTATATAATTTTTTATAATATTATTTAAATTTTGAAACAAAATTTTTATATAAAAAATATATATATTTTTTAATTATTGATTATAATTTCAAATATTTATCTTAACATTTTTTGTTAAAAATTAGAGTGAGCTAATTTTTTTTTTTTTGCCACGTAGAAAGCTAATTATTATAATAATATTTTAAACTAGTTATTTCAGTTGATATATATCATCATATTTTTGTTAACTATCAATATAAACTGACATATTTGAACTTTAGTTAAAACTTCATTTCGCTCGTTTTTTTAAACAATATTAATGAGATTCTTATTTTTAAAATTTTGCTTATTAATTTTATTTATAAGTTTAAACTAATAGCGCTACATCATAATATTTTTCATTTATAAGACCATAAATATTTTGAAAATTATATTTCTATTTATGAGCTTAAAACACACGCGCGCACGCGTGCGCACACACATATATATAAATATGTAATTTTTTAACAATTATTTTGAAATTTGGAAAACATATGGTCTTCTTAATATAATAATTAATTTCGTGTTTCATGCAATAATTAAATAATAAATTTAGACTAATTTTGTGTGGTTCAATATATATTTTGTAATGAACAGTCTCAATTAGTAAGCGTTATATTACATATTTATTTAATATTCGGTATATTAAAGTGATTTTTTGTAGATGACATCCTTATGATAAGTTTATATATATTTATTTCATTACAAATTTTCTAAATATGTAAATTTTGTGACATCTGTGTTTAATTCTTTATATTATCATAAGTTCATAAAAATAATAACAATTCTATTCTTATAATAGAAATTAGGTTAAATAACCAATTAAATATTTGAGATTCGCATTATTTAAGTAACTCTCACAAACTTTTTAAAATTTTGTTCACTATTGAATAAAGGAGAGATCATTTATCAATATAACAATCAATTTTTTAGTTATATGACCATAAGTTCGTAGAATAGTGATTTGTTATTTTTTTGGGAAATTTTTATTTGAAAAACTAATTATTCTTTTAGTATTCTATCTTTATATTATAAGTGTTTCATCTTTCCATACAATTATTTCATTTACATAACAATCATATATAATTTAAATATAATTTGCTTCTTAAGAATTATAAAAATATCTACACAATAATTATTGAGTAATAACCTTCAATAAAGTTGGACTAATTAACTTATTCATATTCTTTTTTCAAATTTCTCTTACATATTTGACTTATACATTTTTATACTCAATTTCATATATTTCATTTTTTTCACATGCCAATAGTTTATGATTTAGTCCTATATATTATCGATTAATTTCTTTCAATATAAGTTATATAACAATATCTAATCAAATATTTCATTGTTATCTAATTATAAGTTGACTATTTTAATCCTACTAACTATAACCCTATTTGATGTAAAGTGGAGTTAATTTTACTATAGGTTTCAAATTCAACCAAAGATCAGAAAATTTTCTATTATCATAGATCAGATCACATGCAATATCCTGAATATCAGTACGATAGCTGATGATTTGATTACTACATATCTATTAATAACCATGCAATCAAATAATTCGTGCTTTGACACTTTTCAATCTGGCTACAGATGATGATGGAACCATTATCATAAAATGAGTTCTGCTTCCAACACAACGATTAAGAACTAGGTCAAACATCTATCGTTAAGTAGAGTGTAATTCTTCGCTTAGTCTCGCAATTTTATTTTTCCTTTAGGAGTCTAGTCTAGGTTTCCAAGGGTTGGGGTCAACCTAATTCCTCCGTTGATCAATTCAAACAAAGAATTTTCGTTAGACTAAGCACAGATAGAAATTATTTCTCAGGCGGAGAGTATATGGTATTGCATCAGATTTTCCCTTTTTGGTAGATGTTGCATCAGTCTCTATCGGGTTTCTTTTTTTTTTTTTTCTTTTTTCAGTCATAAAGAGGCCCATGACATAGTATAAGAGCATGATTATTTTATAAAAAATCACTGTATTATTCCAATGTCAAGAACTAAGACATGACTCAACAAGTTTTGAGGATACAATTTATAAAAAGAAATGTGAAAAGGGATTTGATGATTATTGATTGACTCAACCTTCTCCTTGTGACGTGCAAATAGAGAGGGAGAATTATTGTAGAAGTTTTTATGAGCCGACCGAAACTATTAGTGCTTTATTATCAATATGAATTTTGAGATTTTACATTCGACTCGCTTTTGATACTCAAGTTTCATATCTTTTCATTTGTTACTAGAATTCATGTGCATGTCCTCTGTCAAAACATATGTTGTGGCCATGGCAAGTCGATGTTTGAGCGGAAATTATCACTTAATAGACTGAAAGTGTCGGCCTCGTTTGGATTCACAGTGTATTGATTTTAACTTTAACTTTAACTTTAACTTTAACTCAACACACTACACAACAAAAATACACATTTCTCAATTCAAAAATTTTAACTTTAACTTTAACTCAACGCACTACAAAACAAAAACACACGTTTTTCAAGTCAAATTTATAATCACATCTTATTTGTCATTTTTCACAATTAAAATCAAAATCACTTTAACTCTGAATCCAAACGGCCTCTTATAATCCAAAAATACAAAATAGGAGCACAAAAGTTTCATATTCTGGTATAAGTCCACAACACCCCACCCCCCCCCCCCCCCCCCCCCCCCCCCCCCCCCCCAAATGTCCAATTTCTGAACAAAAGCATAAAGAATTCGCACCTGTCGTGGCAGTTGGTCGAAAGTCAAGAAAAAGTACAAAAGTGGCCGGCCACAATGAACAGAAATTAAACAGAAAGAACTTACCCAAAGAAAAAGAAATTAAACACAGAAATACATCTTGGACATATACATTATATATATATATATTCTAAATTTCTTACACATAATGCTCTCGTCTATCTCATTATAATTATCGTACACGACAGGTATTAACTACGTCATATATAAAATATAATGTTTTATTTTATATTTGTATATGGTTATTAGACTGTAATTTCATGCGTAATATGCCGTTTGTCTTGCATAATTCATATGCACTTGATGTGCAATCAGATCAGAAAGCAACTCTGAAATTAGGAAGAAAGTCCGTTTCTTATTCTTAATTTCTTGTTCATTTTTTGAATAAAAAATTTTACTATATCCAATTCAACTCTGTTATTCTCCAAATTTAACATTACAATCATTATTATTTTGTCTTTTTCCTCATTAATAACAATTTCTCAATAATATATTTTCCTAATAATTTTTATAATATATTTTTTAATAATAAATTTTTCATCTACTTTTACATATATATATTTTTATTCATCCATATATTAGTCAACATTTACATTATTATACAAAATCAAGTTGAATTGGATCATGATCTAACTCGAAAACCAAACGCAAGCAAATAGACTATTTTCTTATATTTCATAAATCCAAAAGTCAACTTTCAGGATTATATATATAAGATCCGTGGCGCCATCAATCAATTATTGATTATTATTGTAACACCTATTTATATACATATATAAATATATATAAGTTGAAGTTTTAGATTTTTAAATTCTCTTAATTTTTTATTTATTTTTATTTTAAAGAGATTAAAATACTTGATTATTACATTGATAATTGTAATAAAAACACTAAAAATTTCTTGAAATATAAAAATATTTCTCAATATAAATCAAATTATAAGTTACATTTAATTAATATTCTTATACATTCAGATGATGCGCGGGCTTGTACCTAAGCTAACTTAAAAAGAGTCAACTGCGTGCATCGACATCTGTTATTTTCATCACATATCTCAAGCCTCTTCAAGCAAAAGTAATAAAACAGGAAAAAAAAAAAAAAACGTGCACCCTATTACTTTGACTGTATTGCGGGTTCAAAAATTCATGCTGTATAATATATTCGCCGATAAAACGGAACGGCACCAAACTATAGAAAGTAAGCACAGATTGGAACTTTAGGCTTTCATTATTCGAAAAATATGTTTAATTTGATGAGAGATGCTGCCAAGGAAACTCTGTCTAAGAAATTGGACAAATAAAAATGCAAATCTATCTTATTACCCAAAAAAAAATGCAAATCTTTTTCTTTTTCTTCTTGATCTCAATATTTTGGTGCCTTTCAACATCGACAACGAGAAAAGCCAACAACCAATATTGGTGTTGAGAGCGAACAATAACACAGAGATCAAGAAGGACACATGAATTGGCCAAACGCGCTGTCTTTTGCATTGCAATTTCCATCTACGTTAACCCCACATTTCCATCAAACTCAGTTGGAGGTGGAAAGATGAAAACAGAAACGTAACAAAAGGGAAAGGAGTGGAATAGGAAAAAGGGGATGATGAATTCAGAAAAACAAAGAGGTAAATGACCAAATATTGATTTAAGTTAAATAATAATTCTAAGATTGAAGAATTATGGCTGAAACCTCAACTTACAGTTAGAGGTAAATTGTATTGAAATATATAGAGTATGTACATGATGTGTTTCTGGAAAGAAATAAATACAATTAAATACAACATTTATACAGGGGATTCTATGATTTGAAATTATCATTTATTTCCTCTATTACTCCCCCGCAAGCTTAACGGGGGCTCTGCCACGTGAAGCTTGGACCGCAGAATAGAAAAGCGTGCAGAAGATAAACCCTTGGTAAGACCGTCAGCAAGCTGATCATCAGAACCAATAAATTGAATATGAAGTTGGCCTCGCATGAAACGCTCTCGAACAAAATGATAGTCTATCTCTATGTGTTTTGTTCGGGCATGGAAGACAGGGTTCGCCGTCAGATAAATGGCGGATATATTGTCACACCAAAGGGTCGGAGTTTGAAGTTGTGAAAAGCCCAACTCCTGAAGCAACGACTGAAGCCAAATTATCTTTGCAGTGGCATTAGCTAGGCTTTTATATTCAGACTCGGTGCTGGAGTGAGCCACCGTGCGCTGTTTCTTCGAGCTCCAAGAAATCGGATTAGACCCAAGGAAAACAATGAAGCCGCTAACAGATCTCCGATCATCGGGATTCCCAGCCCAGTCGGCATCAGAGTAACCATGAAGTGCCGAAATAGAGCCCGGTCGAAGATGAAGCCCATAAGTGATAGTACCTTTGAGATACCGTAGAATCCTCTTTACTGCAAGCCAATGAGTCACAGAGGGATTATGCATGAACTGGCAGACCTGATTAACAGCATAAGCGATGTCTGGTCTAGTGAGGGACAAATACTGTAGACTGCCAACTACACTGCGATAGAGTGAAGGATCTTCAAATGGATGACCATCGTGAAGAGACAGGCGAGAGCCAGTAGAAACCGGTGAACTGATGGGCTTGCAGGCAAGCATGGATGTCCGGTTAAGAATGTCATGAATATACTTTGACTGAGTAAGGTAGAGTCCTGTAGAGTCTGACCTGGCTTCCATGCCTAAAAAGAAGTGAAGTGAACCAAGATCTTTCATAGCAAATTCTTTGTGTAAATCTGCTAAGACAGACTGAAAAGGAGCTCCCGGAGTCCCGGTTAAGATGATGTCATCAACGTAAACCAGGAGAAATATAACATAAGTAGAATGACGGAGGATGAAAAGAGAAGAATCAGCCTTCGAGTCACAGAATCCGAGCTTAAAAAGGAAGTTGCTCAGACGTTGAAACCATGCACGCGGAGCTTGCTTAAGGCCATAAAGAGAGCGTCGAAGACGACATACATGATGAGGCCGAGATGGATCAATAAACCCCGGAGGTTGCGTCATATAGACTTCTTCAGAGAGGTGTCCATGAAGAAATGCATTCTTCACATCAAGTTGTCGAACGGGCCACTGCAAGGAGACAGCAATGGAAAGGATAGTGCGAATAGTAACAGGTTTAATTACCGGACTGAAAGTCTCCTCGTAATCGACACCTTCTCTTTGATTAAAACCCTTAGCCACCAAGCGTGCTTTGTAGCCGTCGATCGTTCCATCTGCCTTTTGTTTGATCCGATACACCCACTTGCAGCCAACAACATTCTGAGTAGGAGACGGTGGAACTAAATTCCAAGTGTTGTTCTGAAGCAAAGCCTGATACTCCTCTTCCATGGCGGCTCGCCATTGAGAATGCTTACGGGCTTGGGCAAAGGAACGAGGTTCCTGCAGAGCAGTTGAGACAGAAAAGGCTGTAGGATGTCGTGAGATAACAAAGCGTGGAGGAGGCAAAGATCCGTCTTTAGCCCTTGTCACCATTCTGTGAGTGTTCTGAGTTGGAGGAAGAACACGTGGATCCCGTTCAGGCTCATCTGGTTCAGTAGTAGCCAAAGCATCCTCAGTAGAGTCAACAAGACCTGTGGACTGAGTAATGACCTCAGGTGCAGCACCTGTCAGAGGGTTGGATGTGGATGGGAGGCTATTCAAGACATTAGGTGGGATAGGAATATGTGTGGTCTCAGAAGATACAGGAAAAGAATTATTGATGTGGGAGGGGAATGTACCAGTAGCAGTTGCAGAGCCCGAGGATAGCCCGCCAAGTTCCACTGAGATAGGCGCACCAGTTTTGAACGGGAAAGAGTGCTCATCAAAGACAACCTGAGGAGATATGAAGATACGACCAGTGGCAGGATTGAGACACCGATATCCTTGATATTGTGAGGGATAGCCAAGAAAGACGCGGGGTTGAGAGCGAGGTTCCAATTTGTGACAATTGTAAGGACGTAAGTAAGGAAAACAAAGACATTCAAATACCCGTAAATGATCAAAATTAGGTGGGTGACCAAACAGAACTTCATAGGGAGACAGGAACTTTAAGGATTTGGTAGGCAATCGATTTATCAGATAGACAGCTGTTTCAAAGGCATAGTCCCAGTATTTGGAAGGAAGAGAAGAATGAAAGAGAAGAGAAAGGCCCATATCTACTATGTGACGGTGTTGACGTTCAGCTGAGCCATTTTGCTGAGGCATATGAGGACATGAAATGCGATGAAAAATTCCATTGTTTTGCAACTCTGCCTGAAAGGCAGTGGAAAGGAATTCTTTAGCACCATCCGACTAAAAATATTTGATTTTATGTCCATAAAGATTTTCTACTTGAAGACGAAAAGCACGAAAGATTTGGACGACTTCAGATCGAGATTTCATGATATAGAACCAGGAAAATTTACTATAATCATCAAGAAAGTGAATATAGTATATATTCCCAGTATGAGATGGAATTGGTGCTGGTCCCCAGATGTCTGTGTGAATTAGTTCAAACAAGGAATTGCTCTTATGCAAAGTAGGAGGAAAAGAACAATTTATTAACTTTCCTTGTTGACATGCAGAACAAATCAATCCAACATGATCATTATTTAATTTTAAGGAAGAACCTAAAGCTCGACGGACAATTGGAAAAGACGAGTGACCAAGACACTGATGCCATAAATTACTTGAGCTAGAAGCAGAAAGAAGAGCTTGAGGATAACTGGTCGGCCTGTCTCTTGAGTGGAAACAATATAGTCCATCCTTAACTGGGCCTTGCAAAAGCTCCTGGTGCGTTCGTTGATCCTTAACAATGAAAAAGTCATGATGAAATTCAAAAAAGCAGGTATTATCTCGAGCAAACTTAGAAATAGAAATGAGGTTTTTGGAAATATTAGGGGCATATAAAATATGGTTTAAGTGCAGAGGACGAGAGGATTGTTTGATAGTAGAGGAGCCAGAGGCAAGTACGGGAAGAGATTTACCATCGCCAACATAGATGTGATCCGAAGATGGTGTCTCATCATGAATATTTAGGTTGGCAAGGTCAGAGGTGACATGATGTGTAGCACCTGAGTCCATATACCAGTCGAGATCATGAATTCCCTGAGAGGAAACTTCAGCCAGATTAGCCTGAACATCAGAAAAATAACTGAATTGACAAAATGGGGCAATATGGCCGAGTCTGTTGCAGTTCTGACACAGAACTGATGAGGAGGCTGGGCTGTACGGTGAAGTTAAATTGGATTGGACTCGAAATGGGCCGGGCCGAGAGGACCCAAACGGTTGAAAAGCCGCGGGCTGAGAGAAAGGGCCGGACCGAGAGTGTCGCGGATCTCGGATCGGGTGGGTCGAGTGAAATTGCTGACCCGATCCGCCAGGTCTTCCCTGTCTTGTCGCGAAATTAGGGTTTCTAATTCCTTGCAACTGTCTTCCAGAGTTCTGAAAATCAGAACCCCCTCGAGAGTTTGATTGACCACTCCAGTGACCCCCCGAGGAGGATCCGCTGCGGCCGCCGAAGTGTCCGGCGCTGTAGCCGCCGTATCTACTGCCGCCTCCGTTCCCATTTCCTCTGCCGGTGCCTTTACCCCTGTTCTTTCCGCGACTCCGATCGCTGTCTTTCGCTCGACTATCGACATAATTTGCTTCGATGGGCGGTGGTCCAAGGATACCAGAGAGAGGAGCCGAGACTGATTGCTCGTGTATGCCGGCATAGGAGCGGCGTTCGTCGTGGCCCATGAGGAGGGAGGTAAGTTCATCGAGCCTCATAGTTATCATCGAGTCCGATTTTGCTAGGATGAGAGGCTCCCATTCTGGTCCCAGGCCAGTGTAGATACGTCGATTTATGTCTGCTTGAGTCTTGGGTTTTCCGATTTGAGCGAAATTAAGAGCTTTCCTCTTGACTTCATTGATGAATCGCAGCATTGACAGAGGGCCCTTGCGGAGGTCACGCCATTGTTGTTCCAGAAGATCCTCTTGTGCGGCTGTTTGGCTGAGGAAAGCAGTCTCCAAGGAGTGCCAAGCTTCGTGGGACGTCTTGGCAGAAAGGATGGTGACGCCAATATCTTCAGTCACTGCAAGCATAATACAGGTTAGTGCAAATCTATCTCTGGAGATCCACTGCTGGTACTCTGGATTTTGCGAGACACTGCCATCCGGTCCTGTGATAGTTTTGCTAGGCTCTGTTATTTTTCCTTCAGCATAGGAAAGGAGACCATAGGTCTCGAGTAAGGGACTCATAATTCCCTTCCAGAACATATAATTCTGACCATCTAATTTAACATGGACGGTAGGAATAGAGGAAGGAAGGTGGAGAATTGAAGTAGAGTCAGCCATTGAAAAAAAAAAAAAGGAGAAGAAATTCAGAAACAGGAAGAGAAGAGAGATAGGTTGGCCTGATCGATATGAACTGTATGAATTACTCGATCGTTGGCTCTGATACCATCTAAGATTGAAGAATTATGGCTGAAACCTCAACTTACAGTTAGAGGTAAATTGTATTGAAATATATAGAGTATGTACATGATGTGTTTCATGAAAGAAATAAATACAATTAAATACAGCATTTATACAGGGGATTCTACGATTTGAAATTATCATTTATTTTCTCTATTAATAATAAAAGAAACCAATATATCGCTGCCCGTAATTTGCCGAGTACAACACTATTTTTCAGTTTACACGGGGGTTTAATATTCTCTATTTTTCAAATAACTAATTTACTAATGAAGTTTTTCGTTGTAATATACCAGAATTTTTTAAAAAATATTTATCATTTTTTTCAATAGGATATGACAAAAAGAATAAAATATTATGATATAAATATATGGAGAATCATGAACTTTTGCTCATGTCCCATATCTATCACATACGATTATTCATTCTCTTTTTTTTTTCAGTTACGAGGGAGGCATATGATTTAGTACAAGAGTAGAAATAGCAAAGTTAAATAAAGGTGATCGAAGCCCCATTAACGAGGATCGAACTCGGAACCTCATGATTTCGAACGACGAATTATGCCACCGTTCCAAATCAACCTTCCTCATTCACTTTTTATTCTTGATGGGAAGTCAATGAGGGGATTCACAAAAGGAAAATGTAATAAGATCGGTTAATTCGTTTTCTTTTTTTATTTTAATATTAAATCGTCTAATACGTATACGGACGAAATTTCTTTCTTTTTCTTTCCTTGAAAATTAATATAATAAAATAGATTATTAAAGATTCTCTACCAATTGAGTAGACCCTAGGTCTCTAGTTCAGCAGATAATGTCAAATTAAATGTCAAATTAAAAAGACATGCGATAATAAGAAAGACTTTCATATCCTCCCTCACGTTACTCCAAAGAATGCAAGTTTATATGTATTTACAGATCATAGAAATGATGTTAACGAAGAAAAGCGACCTATGACCAAGAGCTTAAGAATCGATTCTCATCTATCCCCTTCTAGGCTGTTAAACATATACATCTTCCTTCCTTTATCAGGTCATCCCGATTTATTTCCAAGTTGGAGCTCTTGCTCTGCTTCTTCTCAGTGAACATGGCAGAACAAACAGAAGCAGAGAAGAAGAAACCGAAGAAGGTGATGGTGGTGATAGACGAGAGCGAGTCGAGTTACAATGCTCTCGTATGGGTTCTCGACAATCTGAAGGAAACCATCTGCTTTTCTTCCACCGAGACATCTCTTATCCTCTTCTCTTCGCAGCCTCTTGTCGTTCCCGGCTTCATCAGCTCTTCTCCATTCGGCCCTGCTCGCTTGTATTTCCATGGCCCTTCAGGTAATTTAAAGAAACTTGTTTTTCTTAAGTTCTCCACAATCGTTTCCTTTCTTTTTCTTTTTTGTCATCTAAATTTAATGGCTTTTATTCTTAATTTTTCTTGTTTCTGTAACAATGATTTCCTGCAAAAATGTGATCGCTCTGGCATGATTTAAAATTTAAATATCTGTATGATTCTAGCAGCAGGCCCGGAAATACATAACCCGGCCCAAGAACTGAACAGAAAGGTCTCACTGGGTCTCTTGAAGAAGGCCAAGGAAATCTGCGCGTGTCAAGGGGTAAACATATTTTATTCTATCTCTACTAAAAAAATTTTATGTTCATTGTGCCGTCGAAGATAAAGTTTCAAATCAAATAACTCAGCTGATCGCAGAACAAAATGTGCATGCATCATACAAGGAGCACAATAAGTCTTTTGCTGGAACACAAATCAGTTAAAGTAGTTAGGATTTTCAGGGCCGTCTGATCAGATTAAGGGAAAACTGTTCTCAGTTTCCGATTTTCTCTATTTTACTCAACTTCGAAAATGAAGAAAGTACATCGCTATCAGTCAAATATCAGTCTGTTATTGATGTCCTCATTTCTGGAAAGAGGAAGCCATAAAACTGGAAAACTTCGATATGTGTTTTCTTCTGTGTTTAGATGGGTACGAATTCAACTGGGGTTAGGTGGTTCATTCTTGCTTCTCTGTGCACTACAAATAGGTAAATGCGGAGACAATGACAGAGACCGGAGATCCAAAAGCAACCATCTGCAGCGCGGTACAGAAATACAAAATAGATCTTCTTATCATAGGATGTGAAGATTATGGACCCCTGAAGAGGTAAAATACATTTCGTTTCTTCTTTGTCCTATTTCTTTCTTCCTCATATTCAAGAGCAATGTTCTGCAGAATAACTTTCTAGTTTCCAGTTGTCACGATAAAAAAAACGATAAAAGGGAAACGGATGTATATGGATCACTGCAAAAGATGTGCGTCGGGTTACAAGAAAACCAGAAAGCTGTTTCCAGTTCTCTTGAAAAATATATTCTCAATTTGATCTGTTTGATGCAGGTTTCTCGTGGGGAGTATGAGTGACTACTGCTTGAAGAATGCAAATTGCTCAGTTCTTGTCGTAAAGAAATCAAAGTAATTGGGCTCCTTATGCTGTCAATTTTCTAAACTCTTTTCTGGTTATAAGGAAGTCTGTTGCCCGATACAAGAATAGAGAGAGTGAAATAGAGAGCATTGAAGTTCCAGTACCTTTTAGTTGCGAACCGGCTACTTTTTGCCACTGTACACGAAGCCCCCTTTGTAAATTTTAACTGTAGGTAGTGGCATCCTCCTTATGTGCAGCTTTAATCATTTTCTAAGAGAATGTAAAGTGTGGACGTTGTCATTTCTACGCGCTATAGATATATAAAAGCGTCAATCGACATACTCATGTGATGCTCATAATTTTACGAGGCTTTTCATACGAACGCAATTTCTCTACACGAACCATGTGCTCGAATATATACCCTTTCTTTGTAGATAAGTAAGCCCGTGCACGTAATTAAGGTGATTATGAACAAATAAAGAGCATATTCACCGCACTATAATTCAATATTAGTCGAGCAACAAGTTGCACAAGAGACAAGGTGTCCCCTAAAACCCGACAAACCCCCATTCAAGAAGCTCTTATCCTAATATACCAGCTAGAAAAACTAAATTCCAATCAAATTAGAAAATCACAGTAGAAATTATATTACGAGAAACACATCTAGCAGTGTTGAATCAACTGTTGTAGCTTAGCAGCACTCATTCTTGATGTGTCCCCACTTTTGATTCCTCCAAGAGAAGGAAAATTTTACACTGTAACTTTTGTATGGTATAATCACTTTCGAGGACTATTAAATTCCTTTTGGTGATAAAGAATAAGTGAATAATAATAATTAGGATGCAACTCTCGAGCGGGACCGCAATAAGAATTATTTTGAAAAAGCTATATATTTAGTCCTCTACATTTATTCACTTTTCTATTTCCGTCCTTTTTCTATTATATTTTCAATTTTCATCCCATTATTTTTCTATTTTCGTCATTCCATTAACTATTCCGTTAAATATGTTGAGTTAGATCCTTGTGGATGCAACATAAATGCAACATCAACATTTTTTTATTTTAATGAAAATAAGAAATGCCAAAAACATTAAAAAATGAAGACAAAAAGTGAAGAGAATTGAATAATGAAGAAGAATGTGAACAACATCTCAATGTTACTTCTTTCTCTTCCTCCCGAAACCAAGCCAAAGTAACGAAGGAAACTTTACTATGCCCGTGTTTCCTCTCCTTCGTTTAGTATTCTAGTTCTCTGAAAGGAAAGCTCCATAACATAGAGTGTTCGAAGGCCTGAATTGATAAAATATTAAGCGAGAAGATAGACTAAACACAGGGTGCAGACTTGAATTTTACAATAGGACAAATCGTCTTGGAACTAATTCAGGATGAATGTGCTTTAAAAGCTAGTAGCAAAGCCTCAAACTTTCTTGGTTTCGTGTAATGCCAATTACTTCACCACCTAATTCTCACTTTTTTTCATTTTTCACGACTTTCTATGTCCCCGATTTTGATTCTTACAAGAGAAGGGAAATTTTACGGTGTACAATCACTTTCAAGGACTGTTAAATTCTTTTTGGTGATAAAGCATAAGTAAATAATAATAAATATGATGCAACTCTCGTGCAGGGCCTCGGATAAGAAAATTTTTGGGAAAACTATATATTTAGTCCTGTACATTTATTCACTTTTCTATTTTCGTCCTTTTTCTATTATATTTTCTATTTTCATCCTATATCTTTAATTGCTTTTTTCTTTCGTCCTTCCATTAACTAATCCTTTAAACTTCCCATTAACTATTCCGTTAAATATGTTGAGTTAGATCCTTGTGGATGCAACATCAACATTTTTTTATTTTAATGAAAATAAGAAATGCCAAAAACATTAAAAAATGAAGACAAAAAGTGAAGAGAATTGAAGAATGAAGAAGAATGTCAACAACATCTCAACGTTACTTCTTTCTCTTCCTCCCGAAACCAAGCCAAAGTAACGAAGGAATCTAACTTTACTATGCCCGCGTTCCCTCTCTTTTGTTTAGTCTTCTAATTCTCTTAAAATAAAACTCCATTGTTTATTGTTTGAGATCTAACATAGAGTGTTCAAAGGCCCGAATTGATAAAATATTAAGGGAGAAGATATGACATAAGAATGAACTAGACGAATATGATGAAGACTGAACACAGGGTGAAGATTTGAATTTTACAATCGAACAAATCGTTTTGGAACTAATTCATCTATGGGATGAATATACTTTAAAAGCGAGTAGCAAAGCTTCAAACTTTCTTAGTTTCATGTAATTGCCAATAACTTCACCACCTAATTCTCACTTTTTTCAACTTTTCATAACTTTTCGTGTCCTCGGTTTTGATTCTTCCAGGAGGTGTCACTTTTGTATGGTACAATCACTTTCGAGGACTGTTCAGTTCCTTTCAGTAATAAAGAATAAGTAAATAATAATATCTATGATGCAACTCTTGCGCGAGGCCACAGATATGAAAAATTTTGGAAAATCTATACATTTAGGTCTGTACATTTATTCACTTTTCTATTTTCATCCTTTTTCTATTGTATTTCCAATTTTCATCCTATATCTTTCATTGCTTTTATGTTTTCGTCATTCCGTTAACTATTTCGTTAAATATGCTGAGTTTGATCCTTGAGGATGCAACATAAATGACACATCAATAATTTTGGGGTTTTTATCTAAAATGGCCCATGGTTTACCCGTTTTGTCAAATCTATCATATACTTTTTTTTTTGTCAAATCTATCACATGGTTTACTTTTTGCATCAAATATATCCCGACGTTATATTTTCCGTCAACATCTAACGGTCGTGCTAACGTAGCACGTGGAGAGATAGTGGGCCACACTTACCAGGTGGGTGCCACGTCAGCACAGCTGTTAGATGTTGACAGAAAAGATAATGTCAGGATAGATTTGATGCAAAAAGTAAACCATGTGATAGATTTGGCAAAAAAAAAAGCATATGATAGATTTGACAAAACAGGTAAATCATGGATCATTTTAGGTAAATTCCCCAACAATTTTTTTTATTTTATTGAAATTAAAAAAATGCCATAAACATTAAAAAAAATGAAGACAAAAATGAAGAGAATTGAAGAACGAAGGAGAACGTGAACATCTCAATATTACTTCTTTCTCCTCCCGAAACCAAGCCAAGGAATCTAACTTTACTATGCCCGCCTTTCCTCTCCTTTGTTTAGTCTTCTAGTTCTTTGAAAGGAAAGCTCCATTGTTTATTGTTTGAGATCTAACATAGAGTGTTCAAAGGCCGGAATTGATAAAATATTAAGGGAGAAGATATGACATAAGAGTGAACGAGATGAATATGACAAAGACTAAACATAGGGTGAAGATTTGAATTTTACGATCGGACAAATCGTCTTGGAACTAATTCATCAATGGAATGAATATACTTGTAAAACGAGTAGCAAAGCTTCAAAGAAATGGTACTAGGCGGTGAAAGCAGAGCATATTCAGTGCGTATAATTCAATATTAGTCGAGCAACAAGTTGCACGAGAGGCAAGATATCCCCTAAACCCCGACAAATCCCTACTCAAGAAGCTCTTACTTATCCTAATATACCTGCTAGGAAGACTAAATCCCAATCAAATTAGAAAATCAAAGTAGAAATTATATCACGAGAAATACATCTAGCAGTGCTGAATCAACTGTTGTAGTGAAGCAGCACTCTTTCTCGATGGGTCTGGCGTAATAGTTCTTTAATCATATACTTGGAAGGAAGACCCTATAGAAAAGATTCCTTAATTTTCCTTGTGGGAAAGTGTGTTTCTCTGCCTTCACCTCCTTCTCACTATTCACATTGTGATGTCTCAATCTAAATTCTAATGCTCCTGATTCTTGAGAATTATTTATACCAAATATTGGCCCACTTGTTGCACAGATGTGAAGAAAACCTAATGAAGTTTAATTGATTAAACATCTATGAAGAAATTATTCAACTCATCTAGAGAACTTATGTAAGATTATTTTTAATATTTATTTGGCATTAGAATAATATTATAATATCAAGAAAGTATTTAATATTTATTATCTAGGAAAATTTGATTATATTTTTCAATATAATAATTAATTATGATAATTATGGTTGAGTTGTCGTAGAGTCACTCAACCACGAGTTGAGGATATCAGAGAAAGATTTGCGTGGCACTGTCTCGTTGTGCTTCCTAATTTTCATTCATTTTTCATTAAATGAGTGTAGTAGGCTAGTAAGGAGCCCGTTCTTGGTTGCATGTAATTGTCAATAACTTCACCACCTAACCTAATCCTCACTTTTTCCATTTTTCATGACTCTCTGTGTCCCCGGATTTGATTCTTCCAAGAAAAGGGAAATTTTACGGTGTAACTTTCGTATAGTAAAATCACTTTTGAGGACCATTAAATTCCCTTCGGTGATAAAAAATAAGTAAATAATATTGGTCATTGAACGTTCCAAATGATGCAATTATTCTCGCTACCTTTTGAGATTTCATGAAATACCCATGTAGTTTTCTTTTTCCTTACTGAAAAGCCCCTTGTGTTTTGGGAAATCGTCTTAATTCACTTTCTTCTGAAGGACGTGAGGAGTAAGGGAAAAGATACATAACTAAATCAAAGATAAATGCACCTTTCTCCTGAGAATTGTGGCAGCAGAATTCTGGACAATGATGTGCAACTAATGGAGGAAATAGTTGCTAAATTCTTCTTCTTGTTATGTTTGCAATAATGTTGTGGTTTTCACGACCAAGTTTCTCGTTTCTTTGCATTTCGATGATTATCATATGGAGAAGTAACGAACCCTGCACTAGTATGATGTCTCTATGAGGGTAAATATGATAAGTAACATTATTGTCTTTGATAATCAAATCAAAAATCTCTTTATTTCAAGTCAAAATGATTGCCCCTACGCAAACCTTCATTTCTCTATCTAGGTGTTTTATCTTTCATTTCCGATGAAATATACACCAAGGCCTTTCCTTAAAAGTCATGATGTGAAATATCAGGTAGAGATCAGCACTAACCATTTCAAGATAGCAAGTTGCAATTGTACTAGTTCTTTTTTATTGTTTCTTCTATTATCCTTTATAGTGTCCCCGCGGATAAACCTTTTGTTTCTGCTCTTGATATTTCTAATCGAGCACCTTGTATCCATTTTACTGTAGATTAATGAAAGGGTCCACTTAACTGCTTAAGGAAAAAAAAAAAAGAGATATGAACGCATGACATATTAAGTCTGTAGTTGATGGGGCGCTAACTTAGAGCATGGATATTTTCTGGGAGTCCTACTTGTGGGTCTCAATTTTGGGCAATATGGTGCCACGTCATTGCCAACTCAATAAAGTTAGGAGCCAAAATATATCTGGACTCCCTCTTCCAATAGAAGGTCCCAAATTTGGACCCGCATGCTTCCCTTTTTTTTTCTCTATTAATTAAAACGAGAAATGTAGTAATATATAATATACATAAAAAAAAATGGAGCTGTTGGAACGGCTCCTTTGTATTTAAAAAAACTGCTCAACGTCACAGCAGCAGGGACCGGTCCCAATTAGCCCGAACTGATCCCAGTTCAAAGCTCCCCTATAGTGGTAGGGGTGACAATATATATCGTGTCGTGTTTAAACAGGTCGTGTCTACATTTACTCATGTCAGAAAGCTCTAAATTTGAACACAACATGTAACATGTCAAGATTTTCAAATACGAATATGACACGTTTAATTACGGATTGACACAGATACGACATGTCTATCCCGTTTAACTAAGCGTATCTAAATGTGTATGTATACTTATCTACACGATATGACATTATTATCTTTAGGTACATATTATACCCACATGATATGACACTATTAACTTTAATTACATATTACTATATGATGGACATGATAAAAATATTATAAACGAGTGATTTATATAAACAAATTTTGATGATTTTGGTGCACTTTCTTCTATAAATTGATAAAATATGTGAAGCAAATTTATTAACACAATAACATGGATCTAACCATATCTAAACGGATTATAAGGGTTGATCGTGTTTAGACGGGTTTGACCATTTAGACATGAAACACATTTAGCCTTAATCCAAATCCGTTTAATTCCGTATTGTATTAATGTCGTGTTATCGTATTGGATCAAATACTGCCTACCCAATGGCAAAAAAAAAAGTGGGACGGTTCTTTTGTGTGGGGCCCATGAAATGGGCTCCCATTTTAAGCCATTGAAGTTGCAGTGCAACAAATGAGGGTCTCTTTTCACTTGGGACCCATGGACGGTCCTATTTCCCAAATGCAGTTGGAACATGCCAAGAAAAATGGTACCGGTCCCAACTTAGAGGGACCGGCTCCATTTTGCTCAGCCGAATCGTTGGCTGCCACTTCGCTGGGAGGGAGCTCACACAGCCAATATATTTACATTTTTAATATATATATATATATATGTAGTATGGGTCCCATATAAAAATCATGTGGGACCAAAAATTGCTCCCATCCGTAGACCTTCTCCGTAAAACGGATCAAACTGACGTTGGAAACTGTCCCATTTCCCCTCCCTATTGGAGCGACATACAAAAGTGGAACCGATCTCTTTTTTTTGGCGAATGGGCTCAAGACATATGTCTGTGTTGGGCCCCACACATGTATTGGAGATGATAGACTTTTTTTCTTTTTGGGGCAAATGGGCTCAAGAAGCGTCTCTTGTGGACCAAAGTTGGGACTAAATTAGTCCCTTCCTTTGGAGTGAAGATTTCAAATTTTTCAGGGTCCCAATTTTAATGACTCGACGCCTGACACATAGTGGAGCCAAAATTAGTACCTTGCTCTTATTAAGTATTTTTCGGTTATAACAAAAGTACATGAGACTAGTGTAATAAAAAAATTAATAACTAATAAAGGGGTATGAATAATATTACTACGATTCTCGAATTTGAAATGTTTAGGTTACCGAGCGAGAGCATGTACCATTATGCTATTCCCCATATAATAGCATTAAATATTAAATATTAATTATTAAGTAAAACATTAAAGCCGATCCATATGAAGGACACGGCGAGTAGGGGTGGGTTTCTCCACCGGCAGGGGCCCACCTTACTCTCTGTTCTTTTAATTTTTAAGTATTTATATTTTCTCATTTAATATCTTCATTTTCTCGACATACACCATTTGATATCTGAAAATCCAAATGGTTGAATTAATTACTCTCTTTTCTTTTAATTTTTAAGTATTTATATTTTCTCATTTAATATCTTCATTTTCTCAACATACACTATTTGATATCTGAAAATCCAAATGGTTGAATTAATTTAATTTGAGTAAGATTGGCTCACTAAGAGAAAAAAAACTCTTATGATCGAGGATTTTCTCCTATCATAAAACTCACACCTAAGACCTTCACAAAGACAACAAACGCCCAATCACCTAAAACCAACCCGTAGGTAAAAAATCGATTTCAACTTATTACCAATTTAGGTTGACTCCTTTTATTTGTGGCATTATAAATTTCTTATTTTTCTATGAAATTCATGGTTATGCCACCTTATTGATTAAGAGTAATTCTCACATGGCTATTGACCTAGTTATCACTACGAGATGCTTTTAATGAAATCGAACTCCTATTGCAAGTAAAGTTGGTCCATTTAAAATTAGTGGGCCACTTAAAGCTTATTGTATTGTAATCATGATTTTTAATTAAAAATATTGAAATTTCAATTTAATATTAAGTAAAACATTAAAATCAATCCATAAGAAGGACACAGCAAGTAGGATGAGTTTCCCTCGTAGGGATCCACGTTACTCTCGATTGTATTTTAATCTTTTAATATTTATATTTCTTAGTTAATCTTATTTTTTTCTCAGTGTACACCATCTGGTATTCAGAAGTTCATTAGGTTGAATTAATCTAATTTCGAGCGAGGCCGACTCTATAAGGGATGAAGCTCATTTGACTGCGGATTTTCTTTGATCACAAGACTTGCACTGGACACTTCCGTTAGAGAACAAGCGTTCAACCACCAGAAAGTACTCCATGCTAATAACAAGCCAATTTCAATGCATTTGTCAATGTAAGTCATCTCTTTTTATTTGTGACATCAGAAATTTCTTAATATTCTGTGGAATTCATGGTTATACGAGCTTATTGGCTGAGAGTAATTCTCGTATGATCATTGACTTGGTTGTCACCATGAGATATTTTTAATGAAATCAAAACTTCTACTCAAAGTAAAGTTCGTCCATTTAAAATTAGCGGGCCACTAATCAACATGGATTGGCTAAGCAATTTAGCTTTTGTTCCTCTTAAATAAGGTCTTGGATTCGAGTTTTGTAAGTGAAAAAAATCCATGCTGGAGAATCTTTATCTTGGATAGAATTGGTTCAAACTAGATTAGTCGATTTTCGTTGATGGTTTGTACCATAGAAGATTTAAATTAATATTAGCATGGAGAAATGTTGGTTTTAATACTATATAAAAATACTGAAAATTCAAATTAATATTAGTGGGAAAAATATTAATTTTTATATCATATGAAATATTATTTAGGATAATTTATTATCAATGGAGAGTTCATAATTTTTTTAAAATAAATAGTTTTATTGTCGGTTTAATTATACTTTATATATGTTATTACACAAATTACTATGATAAACCCAAAAATTGATGAAGAATTTTTCCAACCCATGGCATCACGCGGGTGTTGCCCCAGTTCTTATTTATTTACTCACTTCGAAGACTGCTGAAATCCAGTTCAGTTTTCTTCTAGCTCGAGCTAAGCTTGACAGTTGATCAATCCAAGCTTGCACATCGCCCTCACAGATGCTCGATTCGAGCAGCATTAATGTATTAAACCGAGCCAAAAAAGGCATTTTTCTCTCTCTTTTTAATGGAAGTCCGACCATGGTAGAGAGAACAAAAGTACTGATCCAACAGTATTAGTCCTTGAGGCACGCAAAATCTTCAGACGCTAAACAATATCGATACATTTTGATTCCCCAAAATAACAACAAAGGCTCATACCCAAATAGACAGTATGTCTCAGCAAATACTAAACTGAATGCCGAAAAACAAGAGCACAAAATTTTGGTACCCTATGAAAACCTACGAATAAAATCATTTCTTTCGGGGGTCGACATAACAAAATATTCTTAATTTACACCTTCTATGATTGTTACATCCAAAATGAGCAGAGCAAGCAAGAAATTTTCGAACTTGAACTTTTCCCTCTCTTTTTTTTCCCTCTTTTTCCCCAAAACTCAGCGGCAAAATCCATTTGCCCGATCATGCATCTATTCAGCTAGAGACAGAGAGTGTTCTATGACATCAAATTTCTGGGCTCTTCAGTATGATCTGCAGTTGAACATTGAGGAAAGTAACCTTAAGGAAATCGTTTGGTGATTACAGTTCGATCTCATTCTGCCTTTAATTCCTTTGCGAGTCCTTCATAGATCTGTATGTCCTGCTCAACACAAAAAGTCGAAGAACGAGGTAAACACTAGTACATTTTAGAGAAGTTGTGAAGTGGTGCATTTCAAGTCAGGAGCAGGTAGCACTTAGAACGAACCATTTTAGAGACCGACGGAGAAATCTTAGACAGTGCCTGCTCGAAATGTCTTGTCTTGATGGTCCACGGATCAGAACTGCCCCCAGAAGGTGTCAGCTTCTCTTCGAGAGCAACCATTGCAGCTTCATTCATCTGGTATTTAGTCAAAACGAAGTAAACAGAACCACGTTATTAAAATTAAAGATCTCCATGACATGAAAGCACACACGGAGAGAGAGAGAGAGAGAGAGTTAATGAAACTTGAATCAGATAGGATTAGACGGACCAATGCAGCAAGATCAGCACCACTAAGATTCTCGCATGCTTCCATTTGAGCAATGCAATTCAAATCAACATCAGGATCTAGAGGTTTCTTCCTGCCAAGAGCCTTCAAGATCAAGGCACGTTCTTCTTGGCTGGGCAAACGAACGTAATGAAGCTTCCCAAATCTCCCAGGTCGTAAAAGAGCACTATCTATCACCTCAATTCTGTAAAGAGAAGCCATTTAGGAGGGGGGGGGGGGGGGGGGGGGGGGGGGGGGGGTCACACCGGACAATACTTATACAAGACAACAAGAAGAAAAACACTGGGCAATGGCAATTTCATGATGCATTTGCCAAAGAAAGAGATTAACCTATTAGTGGCACCAATGACAAACACGCCTCGTCGATGATCTGAACCATCTAATTCTATAAGTAACTGCAGTGACAGCAATAACAGGTTCAAATATACATACTAAACATGAGTAGTAGCCGCAATGAAATAGGCAAATGAAAATTTGGAATATATCCTTGGGAGTTCCAGAAATTAATGACCTGGTTCAATAGTCGTTCAACGACCCATCCACCCTCTGAACCACGCTGCTTTGTAAGTGCATCTACCTGCAAATGGAGCAATCTGGAGCGTGTGAACAATAAGCTCCAAGAATAAATTGAGGTGGAGAAAACATCGATTCAGATTTTCTCCAACAAAAGTGACTGACATTATAATTCTATCGGAAAGAGAAGTGACTTAGACCTCGTCGAAGAAAAGAATACATGGCGAGCATGTCCTAGCCCGACTAAATAATGTACGAACTGCCAACTCACTTTCTCCAACATATTTATTTAAAAGTTCAGGGCCCTGTACAGTCGGAACAATTCATTAGCAGTTTCTATAGTAAATCAGAACATACATTTGCAAGGTTACTGGAGCAATGCTCCTATTAAACTATCAAGAATTTGAAAAAATGATGCCGA
Organism: Punica granatum; assembly: GCF_007655135.1. Lineage (NCBI taxonomy): Eukaryota > Viridiplantae > Streptophyta > Magnoliopsida > Myrtales > Lythraceae > Punica > Punica granatum. The sequence continues at coordinate 29,348,875 of NC_045129.1, forward strand.
AAACATCTGAGGGAACTTGCCTTTATATGAATAAAGTTAGCTCCCGCCTCATTAGCGACTGCTTTGGCGATGAGTGTTTTACCACAACCTGGAGGCCCAAAAAGCAAAAACCCGGTCTCCAAGTCCACCCCGAATTCCTGAAGAATAGAAATAAATCTCCAGTGTATGAGCATCATCAAGAATCCAAGATTCACAGTATGCACCTTTTAGATCGTATGATGATAATAGATAAATGGATATTATATCAGCTCCAGCTCGTGCAGTAGAAGATAAGCACTACTAACAGGGGGGAAGGGGGGGCGGTGAGATTCCTACCCACCTCATACTCCTCTGGATATTTTATCCGCCTCACTATATAACGATCGAATGCCTGCCTCAATGAATCAAGGCCGCCCACATCTTCCCATTTAACGTTAGGAATTGCAGAAAATCCTTCCCTTCTAGATGATGGTTGAATCATTTTTACTGCGTCCTGAGAAAGATCACATTGAAAGCAATAGGAAACATCGTATTTAAAGCATTAATCAAAATTCAAGCTGCAGTTGCAGTTCTGAGGTTTCTCATATTCCTTTAAGTAATGATATAGGCACAACATTAGTATCTATTCTGATGTCCAAGGTAGTGCAAACTATAGGAGATTATACTTGCAGAGAGTCTGAGTCCCGAGAACATTATGCAGTAATTCAATATAATACCACTCCAGATGACGCTGTAATTGCCAAAGAATCGAAATTCCTCATCTAAATCAGATTATTTTCAAGCAAGCTTCATGCCGCCCTCTTCCTCATGTTCTTTGTGCCAACATATGGGACTTCCTAGGGTGCTTGTTGACGCTAGAGAGTCATGTTGGAATACAAAGTATTGACAACTTAAATCCATAAGTACTTGTCATGCAACAAGACGATAAAAATCTATTCCACACAAACTCATATCACAACAAACAAAAAATGGGCCCTCTTACCTCAAAATCAGCCATGGTGATGGAAAGCTTTTCCATCTCTTCAGGCAACCATGGCTGTCGCCACCATTCATCTGTGTGATCTCGGTCTACGGAATTTCCAGAGAAGTCTAACTTTCTTCGATCAATAATTCTCTTCATAGCAAGGTTCCCAGCCTTATTAGCGAGAGCTGCCAGATCAGCTCCAACAAACCCTGGTGTAGACTTTGCTATCTTCATAAGATCAAAGGAACCCTCGAGTTTTAGGTTGCTCGTTAGCACAGAAAGAATCTCGGCTCTTGCACTCTCATCAGGAACGCCTAAGACAATCTCACGATCGAATCGGCCAGGTCTCCTCAAAGCAGGGTCAACTGCATCGGGCCTATTGGTAGCACCAATTACGAGAACATAGCCAGGCCTGGAATCAGAGTCCCCCGAATCTCCATTTTTATCGGATGATGATTTCTGCGGTCCATGAGATTCATCCATGCAGGTCATTAACTGTGTCACGATTCGACGCTCCATCTCTCTCTGTAGATTTTCCCGTTTAGAAGCAATAGCGTCGATCTCATCTATAAACACAATCGATGGTGCATTTCTATGTGCTTTCGTAAAGAGGTCTCGGATATTCTCCTCCGATGCACCTACACATAGCAGAGGCATTAAAATTAAAATTATATTCTCTTCCGGAACTGAACAGTTTAGCACCACAAAAGCAAGGTTGAGCAGGAGCTCAAATCCAAAGAGAACTGATATGGAGTCATCGGAACAGATTATCATGAGGTTTGTTCATTCGATACTCAAAAGAGATCATCAACTCCACACCTGTAAAGAGCTCAAAGCTTTGTTCTCCTCAAAACTCAACACAGGGGCAATCCCTATGTTAATGAGAAGACTCATATCACATTCGAAACAAGACAACAGATTGGAAACAAGCAGATTGACAGTAAAGCAAGCATTCCTTCTCCAATAATGAGCCGATGACAGTAAACAAGCTCAGTTACCTGAGACGCCGGAGACAACCTCAGTAGCGGAAATCTTGTAGAAGGGGACACCGGTCTCATTAGCTATAGCATAGGCTAACTTGGTCTTCCCACAACCCGGGGGACCGTACAACAATATCCCTGCCATTGGCCTCACACCGAGCATCCTCGGGATCTGTGGATGATACAGCGGCACGATCACCTCCATCTTCAGCTCCTCCAACACATCCCTCATCCCCCCTAAATCCCGAAACCTCGGCCCCTCTTTCCCTTCCATTGTTACGGGAGTCCCGTTTGAAACAGAGCCGAGGCCGCTCCTCACTTTTGCTTCGCCCTTAATGTCACCGCCGCCATTCATCGTATCGATCTTCCTCTTAGGCTTAGCGCTAACGACCTCCAATTCAATGTTCTTCTCCTTCGGAGCCTTCTCCTCTTCTCTCGCTAATTTCGACCTGCTGTAGTTCGCTCGCAGCACAGACTTCATCAGGTCGAACTCCGGCTCGACTTTCTGCCCGTAAATCGCATCCTCGGATGTCGATACAGCCCCATCCTCTTCACTCTCTTCATCATCCTCATCATCGTCACTGGAATCCGTCGACGACGCTGTATCCTGATTCCTCTTTTGTTGATTCCTTTTGAAGTGCGACACCTCCATCCTCTGCAATCGCTGCTCGCCCTCGCTGGCCTTCTTCGACTTCTTTCTGCTACAGTTCCCTCTACCGAGCTCCTCCTCCTTCTCGTCCTCGCTCTCGTCTCGGAAAATCGACCGTCGCGGAGGAGACTGGTGCCGTTGCTGCAGTTGATTCTGGTGCTTCTGCTTCTTGCTGGCCGGCGAGGGCGGCGGCGGTGACGATTCTAATGCCTTCCGGACGTTAACAGTGAAGGGCTGCAGCCGTTGGCGGCTATAGTCAGGGTATGTCGAGAGGAGATGCTCCACAATCTCCTCCACGGTGGAGTAGTTATTCTTGCAGGACTGCAGGCGGCGGCGGAGGATGGCGTGGAATCGCCCCGGCATCTTTGGCGCCGACTCGTGTCGTCTTCTTGGGGGAGGCAGAGAAAGGGAAGGCTGTAGCAGTGAAGGTGACTATCACCTTCGAATCCCTATTCAATTCAACTAGAGTCGAAATCCCTCGCCTTGCGCGGGTCCTCTCGATTATTTTTTCGGTTGTTATTTTCGTAAATATATAATTGCAAATCTTTTAGGGCAAATTACATATCCTATCATTTCGCCGTTTCTTCTATATTTTTAAAATTATCAAAAATATCATATAATTTATATTTTTTTCAAAATTTATCCATCATTAGATCTACCATCAATATTTAACGATTTTACCACTGTGGTCTTTTTACAGGGAATAGATTTGAGAAAAAATTAAAATTATGAGATAGATTTGGAGCCTACTTACGTTTCATTAATGAAAAATATGACGTTATGATAGATTTGAAAAAAAATATAAATCATGAAATATTTTAAAAATTTTAAAAGTATAGAATAGATTTGAAAAAGCAGTAAAATCATGAGATATATGAGGTAAAAATTTAAGTTTGTTATAACTACGATATATCTTTCTTAGGTTTATACGTAGTATTATGTATTAATAGATGCTATATTGATTGGGAGGATTGATTTATTATCTTTATATTAGTATTTTTTAAAATTAAAATTTAATTTTTTTGTATTAACAATTCTATGAAAATGAAATATGTATTTCATTTATTGATATACGAAATGTAGAATGATTTCTACATTTAGTAGTAGCAAGAGTTACATTTTAATAGTGATCCAATGAAAAATACGAGAACATACGATATTTTTCATAGAGAGGGCGGGGAGAGAGAGGGGGGGAGTGACTACTATTCCTCAACTTCGGCCACTCAAGTTCTCTTTTCACTTGTTTTACTTTTATTTATTGGTTTAGAGTAAATATGCAATTTCGTACCTGACTTTCGCAAGTTGAATCAATTTCGTCCCCGACTTTTTTTTGCATCAATTTCGTCCTCGACTTTGCACTTTTGCATCAATTTAGTCTCTCGATACATTAATTTAGTCCATTGCTACATCAATTTAGTCTCTCGTAACATCAATTTAGTCCATGGTACATCAACTTAGTCCATGTTTTATATCAATTTAGTCCTCGTTACATCAATTTAGTCCTCGTTACATCAATTTAGTCCTCATTACATCAATTTAGTCCCCTAAGTTACATCAATGTAGTCCCTGCCTAGTACAACACAAGTCACTGAATTTGGCGTGACATCAGATCGATCCCCGGTTACATCAATCTGATTCTTGTGGGAGAAGGGGCAAACGGAATTGTTGTTCCGTTAGTTTGTTGAGGGACTGAACTGATGTAACACCTGGGTAAATTGATGTAACCCCCAAAATTAAATGATGTTGTTTACATCAGTTACATCCTAAATGTTGATGATATCATCATCCTTTCTCCCTCCCTTTTCCTGCCCGTTTGCAGACGTTTCATTTTCTTCATCTGCCTTCTTCTCTCTCTCTATCTTGCTGTCTCTGTGCATTCTCTTTGTTCAAGTACGAAGGTCAGAGTCAAAGTTCCAGTGAGGTGATCATCAAGAAAAGACTCAAACAAGCACTATGGAAGATGATAACCAAAAGTTTGTCTGCATACCCAAGTAATTTTCGTTGTCTCTGTCTGTGTTTCGGTGAAATGTGACTTTTAAAATAATTAGATTTTTGAGGGGTTTTGATCATCAGCACACATGCTTCCTAAAGTGTTGTTGCTCTGTCAGGACTTAGATTCATGTTTTGATAATCATTTCTTAAGAAAAGAGGTCACACAGAAAGCTTATGAATCATTCATATATCTTATCAGTGACCATGATTATTAGGCTATCCTTCCTCCAAAGATTAAGAAACAACCAGGAAGACCCAAGAAGCAGAGGAAGAAAGCTCCAGAGGAGAAGGCTAACCCTCACAAGTTAAAGATGAAGTCTAATGATCCAAGGTATAGCAGGTGTGGAGAAATGGGGCACACCAAGAGAAAATGTACTAGACAACCAGCTGCTAAGGGGAAAAATGATAGGCATGGTGCTTCTACTTCAGCTGGTGCTCCGAGTAGTTCTAAGCAAGTTGAAGCAGAGAATGTAAATGTTTAAGTGGAAATGAATGAGAGTATGGAAGCTACACCAGAAGAAATGAATATATCACAAGAATATGCTACACCCCAACCATCACAACCATCTTAGTATGGTCTATTTGCAGCACAGTCATCACATGTACTTTTGCTTTCATTAGTACATTTCGATTTGTCTAAATGCTGTTACTAATGGACTCTCCTTAATATCATATATAGGCTCCTCAAATGGGCACATTTGTTGAGGCCTCATTTTTCTAATCAATGACAGCCCCTCCAGCCAGGCCCCCTCACACTCCCATCACAGCACACACCATGGAAGCTGTAAGTTCAGGAACTGCTGCTAGGTTTGCAGCATATTTCCAACCAAGGAGACCACATAACTGAACTACAGATTGTAAAAACTCATATACCACATTTTGGGAACAATTAATGAAAACAAAGCTTGGTTTAGTTATGTTTGTTCCAAAATCATATTGACTGGCATTATTTTGGGTTGGATACATGTTAGATTACCAAAGATATTGCCTCTGTTTATACCTTTTGTGTAGCTACTTTGACAAAATAACATGTACAATCTCTTGTAAAAACTTGTCTATAATAATAATATAGTCATTTTTGTAATTCCATTTGGGGAATTATGCCACCTAATGGTTTACGCGTTTTGTTAAATCTATCATATGTTTTTTTTCAGATATATCACATGGTTTATATTTTGTTCGAAATCTATTTCACCGTTTTTGTTGTCCATTAATGAAACGTTTGTAGGCTCCAAATCTATCCCATGGTTTCAATTTTTTCCCAAATCTATCATATGATTTTAATTATTTCCTCAAAACTATCTCATGATTTTAGTTTTTTCTCAAATCTATCATGGATAAAAAGGGTTATTATAGCAAAACCGTTAGATGTTGACGAAAATATAATGGCGGGATAGATTTGAAACAAAATATAAATCATGGGATATAACTGACAAAAAAAAACATGGGATAGATTTGACAAAACGCGTAAACAATTGGCCATTTGGAGGAAAAACCCCATTCCATTTTATTTTGGCGAGTTTTTTCCTTCATTTAACTTCATGCTGCTTCAATCCATCCGCTTTAATCCATCTAGTAGGCCAACATGGCTTTGTTCAATTGGGGGAAGGAGGAAGGAAAGCGGGAGTTTAGTTCAGTTTGTAAAAAAATGGTGCAAGGACTAAATTGATGTAGCACATGGAAGGCGAGGGTGTTCAATTTGTTCGAAAATAGCACATGGACTAATTTGAAGTAGCACGGGGACCACATTGATGTATCAATTTTCACCATTTAATACCGCTAACAGTCATACTTAACGACATGACTAAATTGATGTGGCAGGGGACCAAACTGTTGTCACATTGGGACCAGATACACCACACAAGGACTAAATTGATGTAACTCCACCATTCACGGACTAAATCGATGTAACACGAACTAAATTGATGTAACGAGGGACTAAATGGATGTAACACATGGATTAAATTGAAGTAATGTAGGGACTGAATTGATGTAACAGTGACTGAATTGATGTAGCGAGGGACTGAATTGATGTAGCGATGAACTAAATTGACATACCGAGGAATTAAATTGATGCAAAAGTGCAAAGTTGATGAAGAAATTGATGCAAAAAAAAAAGTCAGGAACGAAATTGATGCAACTTACAAAAGTCATGAACGGAATTGTCTATTTACTCATTGGTTTATTATGGGAGTCTCCGATTGATTGAATTTTCATTTCCCTGCATTATGAGTGCAATAAATAGAAGTAAATATTACTTGCTAATTATATGTACAAAGTATTTTAATTTTTAATATTTCTTTAAAAAATAATTGTAAAAAAATAAGGCCTGAGTAACGTGCGAGCATATATGCAAATTAGTTGCAAATTAGTTACAAATATCCCGTGTTTGCACATATGCCCACACATACATGTGCAAACACAGTATGTTCCCTCTATTGGTAACTAATTCGAGATATTGGAAACTCGATATTCAGTAGGCCATATACGGTGTCTCTAGTATGTATTTTGAGGAGATTGATCAAGACCGCAAAAGTTGCGGATTTTGAGGAGACTAATCAAGATTAGAAGAGACAAAAATGCCCGACCAAATGGATATTATTTCCTGGCCGAATGTCGTTTTATTTTCTCCAGACTCGTACCTAACATCTATTTTCGAGTTCTGACCTACAAAGCAAAGAGATAAGATACAATTCAAGGGCATGATCGAAATTCTCTTATATCCCCCAAAACTTTCATCAAAAATTTTTTTCCAACCGAAAAATTTTGCATCATTTATATTCACGATTACTTCTTAATACGAACCCAAAGGAAAAAAACTTGTCGCAAGTTGCCGTGTTATTCAAGATAATGGAAAACCCAATTTCAGTGGGGTTATGTACCATGTCTCTTGTAAGTATTCTGATCAAGATCACAAAAGACTGGAGAGTCCGAGGAGACTAATCAAGATCTCAAGCTATGGGGATTATTTCCCGGATGAGTGTCGTTTTCTTCCCTCCAAACTTGTGGCTATTGTCTATTTCCAAGTTCTGGCCTGCAAAGCAATGGGAAAAGATACAGTTTAAGAGCATGATCAAAATTCTTTGACATCCCTGAAAAATTTTATCCAGAAATTTTTCCAGTCGAAAATTTTTGCAACATTTTCATTCATGATTACTTCTTAATATACTAAAACATTCCCAATATCTCCTCAAAAGAAGAAAACTTGTCAAAACTTGCAGTGATAGTTGAGATAATGAAAACCCAATATTCACTGGGGCTGTGTATCGGGTCTCTAGTGAGTATTTTGAAGAGATCGATCAAGATCGCAAAAGAAATAAGAATGTCTCACCACATATTTGTATCGTTTTCTTCTCTCCAGGCTAGTACCTGACATCTATTTTCGAGTTTTGACCTGCAAAGCAAAGGGAAAAGATACACCTCAAGGGCATGATCATAATTCTTTTACATCCCCGAAAAATTCTATCGAGAAGCTTTTCCGGTCAAAAACTTTTGAGCATTTTAATTCACGGTTATTTCTTAACAATAAAAACATCCTCAGTATCTCCAAAGAAGATAACTTGTCACAAGTTGCAGTGATAGTTGAGATAATGAAAACCCGATATTCAAAGGGACCGTATACTGTGTCTATGGTGAGTATTCTGAAGAGAGTCTGGGGAGATTGATCGATCAAGGTAGCAAGAGACACAAGAAAACCCGATGAAATGGGATTATTTCCTAGAAGAGTGTCATTTTCTTCTCTCCAGACTCGTACCTAACATCTACTCCAAATTTTGACCTGCAAAGTAAAGGGAAAAGATACAACTCATGGGCAATGATCAGAATTCTTTTACATACCCAAAAATTTTTACTAAGAAACTTTCCCGGTTGAAAAAAAGAAAAAAGAAAAAGTGAATGAGAACATTATTTCACAGACTCTATCTCATTCCCCCCACTGCCCATAATTTCAATCAGAACAAAAAGAATGTCCGCATAACACCATATATATATAAATAAATTAAAAAATACATGTTTCGCAGCCCAGTCATTCAACTCTTTCCTTATGCACATCCATTTGAAACTTTTGGCTAGGGCCGACAATATTTCACACGACACAATAACACGACACGGAGTCAAACGGGTTCGGGTTGGATATTTTTTATAATCGTTATTAACGGGTCTAACCCGTTTAGACACGATTAATAAGCGTGTCTTACCGAGTTAAACCCATGTAACCCGATTATACACGATTAAATCTGTTTATTTAAACGTGTTTAATCGTGTTACTATAATAGTATAACCCGTTTACTCATTTATGTATATGAATTGACCAAAATATCCTTATGTAACCCTAACTTCCTAGTGTGTAATTCCCTAACCTAATTTCCTTCGATCCTTCCTTCTGCTGCATTGCTGCTTCCAGACTCCAGAGCGAATCCAACGACCTCGACCCCGACCCCTTGGCCTCTTCCCTTTCGCGCGACCTCGATGCCGAACTTGGCTCAATCTCAGAGTCTCAAACCTCAATTGAGTCACCTCAATCGAGCGACCTCGACCCCGACCCCGCGACCCTCAAGCCGTCGTCCTTGAGCCCTCTCTCCGACCTCAGACGAAGACGACCTCACCTCGACGGCTTGATCTCAGGCGAATAAGGTTTGCAAAGCTTGCTCCTTTGGTGTTGTCTCTGTGTTCAATTAGCTACTTTCCTTTGTTTGAGCTAGCAGGGGAAGACACAGGAACAATAGACACTAACATTGGATTTGAATTTTCCATTGATGCTTAAGCTTTTCTGTAATTTGATCAGTGTGGTTTTATCTCGGAATTTTAGACCCAAAATAGGAAAAAAGATCATTGACCTGAGACAAATTAGAAACCAAGATTAATCTTGACCGAAATTGCTCAACGATCTGTCCCACCATGGTATGGTTGTGAATAATGGGTAATCTTCCTCTTTGCCTGTACTGATGAAGGATTCAGACAACACTAGGAAAAGAAGGGTAAATGTCAAGCTGTACGCTGGATCATTTTTCTTGCAAAGTATCTGTGATGATATATCTTATGACAGGTTCTCTATTTTTGGCATGATGAATAAGGTTTGCAGAATTTAGTTTAATTATTTCACCAACATAGTCTCTCTGCACGTTTGACGAATTATGTTTTAAACCCAGTGTTTGACAACAATGGGCCAACGCCTCCTGAGGTAAGTTTGGCTCAAGATATTTGGGATTCCTTTGTTGAAAGCATCCTCTAGCTTCTTTAACATAACCATTTTTTAACATGTTAGAAGTTGGTTCCGAGGCCTATACTGGATCTCGAAAGTTTGAATGGTCGTCTTGATATTGTGTCCTCCGAATAATATTTTATGTTACTACAAAATTTCAAATCAGTACATGCGAGCCATAGACTCCATATTGATATCATAATGAGATTACTGCCTTTCCCCGCACTATGTGACTGAGGTTCATTTAAGGAACCGAAAACTTCTTAGTTTCTGAAAATACTTGCATTGATCAGGCAGAGGAGATAAGTCTTCCCAAGCTTGGACTTGTGTCTTGGTGGATGAAGAAGAAGAAGAAGAAACGTTCTTTATTCATTTGATGTGAATCCATAAGGATTATTGAATATGTTCTCTGAATGATTGTCAGTAAATGGTTTGGAAGGGCTGTGCTTGATTGTCATTTTCTTTGATCTTTGTTCTCTGGCTCAGTATGCACCACACTAGCTATGTTAATTTTCTTGGTCGTACAAACTAATATTCAATTGGAATATTTTTCGCGTTTTAGAAACCTTGGCCTGTTCTCTTGGACGGTAATCTATTGAATTTTCGAACTTTCTATGTTATTTTCATTCTGTGCGAGTATGTTATTTGCAATTATTTCCCCTAGTAATGTCCCTGTTGAATTTTCAAACTTTCTATATAATTTTCATTGTCTCAGTTCGTGTTTAAACATGTACAAAATCGTGTCCGAGTTACCGGATATAAACGGGTCATGTTCAAATTTAGCCGGTGTAATAATTGTGTCGTGTATACGTGTACCTATTATGACACATTTCGATAAACATGTTTAAACGTGTTGTGTACAGGTTGACACTGATATAAACGTGTCGTGTTCGTGTATGTGAAACCTGACCTGTTTAATAATTGTGTCGTGTACGGGTACTGACTTCAATGACACGAATCTGTTTAGACACGACACGTATAAACACGACATGATACGAATTGTCACCCCTACTTTTGGCTTCACTGAACTTTGTTGACATTTGCCTAGTAAATGATTTTTTTTGGATGAATTGGTAAAGGATTTTTGTTAACAATTTCCCTAGAATTAACACTTCTAAAGGTCAAATTCACCAAAACCTATTAAGTGGTTTGAAACTTGTTCTCCTTAATCAAGGTTTCTGGTTCGAGTCTTATCACTTGAAAAAATTCACGCTGGGAAAGCTAAATAAAAATATCAAGAACAAAATTGAAAGCCTCGAACAAAGTGAGAAATAAAGAGAGGAAGGGGTGGTGGTGAGCTACTACCAGAAACGCCCACCACCACCTAGGAGACATCTTCGTAGGATGTTGGAGACCTCACCCGAGGCGATGATAAGTGGTTGGAGGCGGGGTCACCAAGGAGGGCAATAATGCAATGAAAAATTGTATCCATAAATAAAGGTTTCACTTTTTGAACTACGTAACCTCATCAATTGGTTATGGCCTATCATCAATGAATACCGCCTCAAGTGACATGATTAGAGGCATTTCTCTTCTTTCTTCAATTAGCTTTTTTTTATTATTGATTTTTAGTTTTTTATATAAAATTTAAGTAAAATAATTTAAATATAAGAATAGTTTTATGCGAATGTGGTGGCCTTATTTAGTAAAAGATAAATATATGGTCTTAAAGAAGAAAAAATTCAAAAGTTATAACTGAAATGGTCTTTTCCTTAAAAAGTAATGGTTTGGCCAAAGAAATCGAATTGGATTAAGTATATTTTTTTAACAAATGAAGTTGAGTGCTATTTTCTCAAATCTCAAAGGAGGTTAGTGCATTTTACCCATTTTTTTATGAAAGAAATTCTTTTAAAAAAATCTGATTTCAAAAAAAATGATTAAGAAAGGAGAAGAAGGGAACAAGGCTGCGTCTCAATGATGTCTCGGCACGATCAGTGGTGGTCAACGGTGGGCAGCCACTGCCCTCCTTTGTCTCGCCCTCTCTCCTCAGGGTAAGATAATGGCTGAATTCTACTTAGCAAAAAGCAGCTCGAGATCATCCTGATGGCCGTGGGACTGTCGAGTCTCCTCTCCCTTAGCTCCTTCTTCCATTTCTTCTTTGCCCTTAATTCTCTACCTAATTTTCTCGTTCTTGCTTGGCAATGGCGAATTGTTTCGAGTTCTCCATTTATTGGCTTAAAGTTTCGATTTTTCCCCTTTCGTCATCAATAGATGAGAAGTCTACCGGAGCAGAAGTCATCAAGTGCAAGTGCAAGGATGGGTGCAAGAACGGGTACAAATCCTTTCACCAGTGACCGATTGAATGAAGAACTTTAGCTGAAGCTGATTCTGAATGACTTGGCTTTGTTTGGGTCCAATTATAAATAATTATATTTATTTGGGTTGTAATGATTGTGTTGTCGAATTATGAGAAAAAGTGAGAAAAATAATGAATAGTTGAGAAAAAGTAGTGATTGTGTTGTTGAATTGTGGAAAAAGTAATGAATAGTTGAGAGACTTTAGTATTAAAAATTGAATTAAATGATTAAAAAATTGAATAAAAAGTAATAATTAAATCGTTGAATTGTAGATAAGTGGAGTTAAGTGGGATAGAATTAAAAAAAAAAAAACTCTAAAACGAAACATGCCCTTATAAAACTCTAAAACCCACTATGGTGAGTTTAATTCCTTTCAACTTTGGTTATTAGGGGGGGAGTCAAAATTATTATTATTTTTTAATTTGCTAAAAGGAATTATATTGTTATATTATGCTCCTTGACTACTTTCTCAAATATTCTCAAAACCAATACAAATGCATTGATATAATACTCCAACAAATTACACAATTACCATTTGCCAACTCTAGGAATCTCCTCATCTTAGGATTTGGCAGCATCCCCCTAAAATGACCCTCACATGCCCTCTGGGAGCGTTTATATTAATTTCAACTCTAGTCCCATTAAGATTGGTTAAGTTTTACTTAATTGACGAATCCAACTGGTCATTTTAAGTTGATCCAACGGCTTCCAAGTCCATCTGCAAACAAATTTCCCCTAACCATTGATCTATAAGGTCTAAGATTAGGCGCCTTCCCTATAGGAAATGGCGTAGCCTTACGTGTATCCTAAGGTAATATGATCATAGAGACTGCTTTCTATCTTCATTGTGTGTAGAGTTCCATTGCTTCAATTTTTTAACATGGCAGAAGAAATACAAACAGAGAGGAAGAAGCCGAAGATGGTGATGGTGGCAATAGATGAGAGTGAATCGAGTTACAATGCTCTTGTGTGGGTTCTTGACAATCTGAAGGAAACCATCCGCTCTTCGTCCTCTTCTTCTTCTACCAATACATCTCTTATCCTGTTCTCTCCACAACCTCTCATTGTTCCTGGCTTTTTAACTCTGCTCCGATCGGCCCTACCCGCTTGTACTTATATGGCCCTTCTGGTAATGAAAAGAACTATGCTAACTTATCCATAAACTTTCCTCTCTTTATCGACATTCAAAACTTATTGGCTTTTATTCAATCCTATCTTGTTTCTACAATCATGATTATATCTAGAAATGTTATTACTCGAGCTTGTTTTTCCTGTTGAAGTTCATATGGACATTATAGATTTTTCACCATGATCATGGAAACTATGTTATGTATTTGTCAACACACGGGAAAACACAAATTTTTGCCTTGGAATTTATTGATGGCTAAAGAATCCTCTCGAACCATGAATATTGATAAATGACATAAGTTGCTATCGTTTATAAACCAGATTCTCTTTAAATCTCTATATATGTTTCTAGTTGCAGTGACTGACCCGGCTCAAGAATAGAGCAGAAAGCTCTCACTGGGTCTCTTGAAGAAGGCTAAGGAAATTTGCGCAGTTCAAGGGGTAAACATATTTATTCTTTCCAACTTAATATTGAAGATCTTTGCATATTCGTAATGCTAATAGGAGATCGAATCAACTTCAGGTCAAATAAGTCACCTGATTCGGAAAAAAAAATGGCAAAATGCACGTGCATCTTACTAGTCTTTTACAATGTGAAAATTTGAGGTGTAACAACCGTTTAATTTATAAGATCACCCTTGTTAGATATGGTGTGGTTTATATATTTATTCTTTTACATACAAGAAGAGAAATCATTTAACTTGCGGTACTTAGGATTTTCTGGGTTGTCTTGGGTTGTAATATGCTGTGACAATCAACAAGTGGGAAAAAGACTATACCTGTGGTTGATCAGATCAAGGCAAAACTGTTCTCAGTTTTCTGTTTTTCTCTGTTTTCCTCAATTTCAAAACTAATGTACATCGATCAAATATTACATTAGTACATACTTCCATATCCAACTTCTCTTACAAAATGCAAATTTGACGGAGTCTTTCTTGATTTCATTGTTATCTGGAAAGATGAAACTAGAAAACTTCTATTCATGTTTCTCGTGTTTAACTGTGCTTGAATTTGAGGGGAAGTAGATTGTGTAATGATACTTCTCTGTGCACTACAAGTAGGTAAATATGGAGACAATAACAGAGGCTGGAGACCCAAAGATAGCAATCTGTAGCGCAGTGCAGAAGTAAAAATAGATCTACTCATCTCGGATGTGAAGATTACGGACCTCTCAAGAGGTAAACTCCTTTCACAGAGCAGACAATCATGGTCATCCTAAAAATTTCACCATGCGTTCAATTAGAAGACATACCAATTTTTTCGTCCATCAGATTGAGAAAACTGGAAAACATATTCTAGTCTCTTAAAAAGGATTCGATCTGTCTGATGCAGGATTCTAATGGGGAGTATGAGTGACTACTGCCTGAAGAATGCAAAGTGCTCACTACTTGTTGTGAAGAAACCAAAGCAATAATTAGGCTCCTGAAACTATATATATCATCCGCAATAGCTGTAATAAGTTCCTTGACACAGAGAGTTCTAACATTTGAGGAAAAACAAAAATGAAAGAAGCATGGTGTTTCTTTTTCAATAATGTGACATGAACACCAATAACAAAGTGGAATACCAGTCGGGTACGGTCAGCTAGTCGAATCATCCATCATGGCCACCATATCTCTTTATCCTAAACATGAACATTTCTCCTAGACACATCATAATCTCCTTTAAACAATTTTGATTCCCTTTGACACTTGAGTGTTTGTTGCATGATATGGAATGGGAGTCAATGGTTTTGTTCGTTCGTTTTTAAGTGTTTGGTTTACCGAAATTCCAATCCTTTTCTTCACGAATTTGGTCACTCAGAATCAAACTATCTTCATAAAGCTAAAAGAGTGAACTCCATCTGCCACTTCTTCATGTCTTTACTCAACTCCTACGCATTCTCAATCGGTTTTGGTCAGCGATGGGCTTTCAATTCAATGTTGCACCATGTTGAAGGGCGATCTGTCATTCCATTTTCAGTTACATTGCACCTTTCCAGTCCCATAGAAATGTATTTCCAAGAAGATGATCTAAAATTCACACAACTGGACCTGCTTTAAGAACTTTAAGTAAAACATATGGCATACAAATTGACCTCATCCTTCACTTGGCACAATCTCGATCTCAATTGATCGATTTATGGTTGTTCTACGCATGCCTTCCTGAATAGAGACTTGTGCAACACCAGTTTACCCTAAAACATTAATTTGAGTTATCATAGAAATCAATTCTACATCATGAGCAAAACAAATCTTCATGATCATAAAATTATACCACCACTTTCTAATTGCTGCTGATTCAATAGTCCTTGATCCCCCATAATTAAAACTCCTGACTCTAATTCTTTGATCCACATCTCTTAGTGTCTTTTTACACGAAATGAGCTATCACATAAACATATGAAATTGGCACCAATTAAGACAGGCAAAACTTCCGAAAAAGATTAGCCATTTATGCCATTATAAGTAGACAGGGAAAGAGACTAACCTTGTCTTGACCACCAACATCCCAAACGGTAAAATTGACGTTCTTGTATTCCACAGTTTCCACATTACATCCTGTAAAAGAACAATTTCCACCTAGTAAATCACTTTTTCAACGACAAAAAGTGTGTGTTGGCAACATCATCCAGTAGGGTCAGTTTGACAGCAGATATGTGGATTGCGATTAACGGTGACGGTTATCTTGTGATTACTCCCTCCTTTATTGATAAGGAATGGACTTTGAGAAAGTACATTTTGTGCTTGAGTTATATGCCTTCCCCTTCACACTGGTGTAGCATTGGTCGGCAAAATTTATGACATTTTGATTGATTGGGATGTCATTGAGAAATTATCTTCATTGACATTAGACAATGCCTCTGCAAATGATGCTTGTGTTTTATATGTGAAAGCGATGCTATAATAGGAAGGCAATTGTGTTGAATGGAGAGCTTTTTCCCATACTTTGTTGTGCATACATCTTAAATTTGATTGTGCAAGAGGGGTTGAAAGATGTTGATCATGTTGTGGAAAAGGTTCGAGAAAGTGTGAATTATGTTCGAGGCTCTCAGTCAAGAAAGGAGAAGTTTCTTGAATGTGCTAAAAGCTTATGTTTGAATAGTAAGCAGGGTCTGAGACAGGATGTGCCAACAAAATGGAATTCCGCTTTTCTTATGTTGGAGAGTGCTATTTATGACAAGACTACATTTGAAAACTTGGCGGTGTGTGGTTCTACTTATACAGGATGTCCTACTATGTTGGAATGGGAAAAGGCAGAAATATTATGCAAGTTCTTGGGTTCCTTTTATGATTTGATTTGCTTATTTTCTAGAACAAAGTATCTAATTTTGAACTTATTCTTTCCATTGGTGATTTTGGTTTATCATAATTTGAAAAATGGAGCATGAAAGTCATGATCAGTCTATGAAGAGAGCGGCCAATAAGATGATGGGAAAGTTAGAAAAGTATTGGTCAAATTTTAATGGAACATTGGCCATAACGGTTGTTTTGGATACACGGTATAAGTTTCAATTTGCGGAGTAGGCATATAGAAAGCTTTAAGGAAATGATGCACAAGCTGAAATTGTGAAAGTTCATAGAAAGTTATATGATCTCTTTGATGAATATCAACAACGATCATCTTTTTTTTTTCGTGTTCGTCCTCTTTTGCTGCATAAAAGAGTGGATATGTGGAATCTCAAAAGAGCGATATGGAATTGCAATATGAAAATGAAACTATACGTTCGGTATGATTAATCTTTTATATATTCTTCTTTATGTTTAGATAATATTGATTAATTATAATTGTTGAATATCTTATTTTGCATTTTATGTAGGATTTTGATGCAATCGATGAATTTGATGTTGAAGTGCAAAAGACAGAGTTGAAAGTCTATTTAGAGGAGAAAAGAATTAAGAGGGCTATTAGATTGGATGTTCTACGATATTGGCAGAAACATCACCTCGTTTATCCAATTGTTGCGTCCATAGCTCGAGACATCTTATGCATTTCTATAACTGCAGTTGCTTCAAAATTTGCATTCAGTTGTACCAGTCGCATTATTAATCGCTTTCGTAGTTCTATTAAAAGGGAAAATGCTGAAGTGTTGCTTTGCTTAGGAAGGTAATAATTATCTTAATTTTACATTATTTTATAGTTTAATTATAGCTTCTAAATTATGGTCGATGTTGTTTAATTTTTATTTGGTGTCTTTCTTATATTACAGATCTAGCGGAGGCCATTGTGGAGTTTCAAGAATACACTGCGAAGATTTTAAACCTAACCACAAAGAATGAGGAAAATTTTATCTCCACACAAGGATCTAATATCAATTCATAATTGTTATTATATAACCATATTTAGTTTAGCTATAGTTCTAAACCTTTGGTGATATTTGAATGAACAAATTATGTGACCTATGAGTTGGTCAATTTCTTTGTTTTGGTTTATCATAATAAGTTCATATCTTACATTCATTTTATTTTGATTTTATAAGCTTCCATCTTTTTAAAAGAGGCATAATTTGATATGCTTCTTAGCATACTTTAATCTATGAAATTCTCTATAATTGAGTGAGATAGACTTCTCCAATAAAGAATTGTGATTTGGACTTGGATAATGCTCAACAATCGCTTTTCATTATATGAATGTTCGACTTTTGTTGAGAGGACAAATACAACATGTGAAGACATAGATTTATTTATTGGGTCGGGACGGGAGTCGACATATCATAATAGGGAAATGAGACTTTTGTACTCGGTTATTGGGCTATTGGGTAGGCCGAGCTGGCTCAATAGAATTGCAGGCTGGCCCAGCCCATTAATTCAAGTGGGATAAAGATATCGAAGGTCTAGGCCAACTCGGCTCGTTATCTTAATGGGCCGGCCCGACCCTACCCAATAAAGGCAACCTAACCCATTTTGCCACCCTTAGGGACTGTTTAGTTCGCATATTGTTAAATTACTGGGAATGTCAAGATTACTGGGAAATTTGACCCGTTTACAATTTTACTTGGACTATTGGTTATAGTTGAAAATTGTTGTATTTGGTAGGTATATTAAAGAGTAAATAGGCAATTTTGTCCACGACTTTTGCAGGTTATTTTAATTTCGTCCCTGACTTATTTTTTACATCAATTTCGTCCCCGACTTTGTACTTTTACATCAATTTCGTCACCGATTTTGCACTTTTGCATCAATTTTGTCCCTGCTACATCAAATTGGACCTCGACTTTGCACGGTTACATTAATTTAGTCCCTAACTTTCGCAACACAAGTCCCTGAGTTTTGGGGTTACATCAGATCGATCCCTAGTTACATAAGAGCAGATGGCGTTACTATTCCGTAAAATTTATTCAGGGACTGAACTGATGTAACGCTTGGACAAATTGATGATATCTCAAATTATCATCTTCTTCCTCTGTCTTCTCTCTCTATCTTCTCTCTCTCTCTCTCTCTCCCATTCTCTTTCTTCCCACAGTCCCACTTCAAACGACTTTCCTCTTATTTGTCTTCCTCTTCCTCATCAAATTCCCTTCGGCGAATCACTCAGATTCTTTAAAAAGCTAGTTTCCTCGGAGTTCCAGAGACAAGATGAAACCTCTGTAAAACTGGAGATTCATGTTTCAGCTCTCCCGAGACCCAAAAACCTGACAACTTCCATTTATTTTAAAAAATACGTTAAATACTTATATTTCTAGAAAAATCTCAGAAAATTACTGAAAATAGGAAATTGAAATACGAGTTCTTAGGCACAAAAATCAATAAAAATGGAGGTCGGAGCGTGCCACACGAGCCTCCCGAAGTTACTGGGCGTCACAAGCACGAGCAGCACTAGACAGCCTATCGGGCCAACTTCGGTATAGTGTTTCTATCTCCACAGGACTCAGATTTCTGTGTTCTAGGTGTTTGTGGAAACCTCAAATGACAGGCTACATTTTAGAATCAAACATCAGTGAAAAATATGGAGAAAAAAGGTCGAAAAACTAGCTCGAATCCTCTAGTTCATCATGTCTACAGCCGACTTTAGAATGCGATATTTTTCAAACAACTCAACCAAATTCGGTTCTTTAAGATCTTGTAGCATCCTACTAATCTAAGCAATGAAATTATATAGCAATTACGGTCAAATAACATAGCTACGACCATTTGGCCATTAATGCCTTCAAGCTTGTTCTCTCTAGAACCTAACGAGCTACACCCCAGCTTCTGGAGTTGAGGGTCACCCCGTCGCCCACCACCCCAAAATCAATCAAATTGAAGGCAGTCGCCCTCAGCCTCGGGAATGGTAGGGCCGTAACATGTGAGATTTATGCTGAAGAAGAAGAATGAGAAGAAGAGGAGGAAGAAAAAGAGTAAACAGAGACAAATGGGTTAAAAAAAAAGTCAGGGACTAATTTAATGTAGCACAAGGGCCAAATTGATTTAACATTTTCACCATTTAACACCGTCAGCATTAATACTTAACAATAGGGACCAAATTGATGTAGCAGGGGACCAAATTGATGTCTCATTGGAACCTGATCGATGTAACCACCCGATAGGAGGACCAAATTAATGCAACTGTAGCACTAACGGATGTAACTGCAGAAAGTCATGAACTAAATTGATGTAACCGTGCAAATTCGATAACCAATTTGATGTAGCGGGACGAAATTGATGCAAAAGTGCAAAGTCGGGGACGAAAATGATGTAAAAAAATAAGTCATTGACGAAATTAAAATAACTTGCGAAAGTCGGGGACAAAATACCTATTTACTCTATATTAAATTACTGGAATATGAATAGTAATATAATATTACAATGTTTGGTATGTAAAATAAATTGATGGGAAATGAATGTAAATTCATGATAATATCCTTGCTTGCTAACAAAAATAATAATAATTACTATGTAATATGTGTTATGTTGGTGATATACATTAGAGATGGATTAGACATGAAGCTAAATCGAATTTAGAGATGGGGCCAGTGAAAAACTTCAAACAACTCGGAGCATGGTGATAAAGAAGACGAACTTCAACATAAACGAAAGGCTCGAGACACGAAGGGAATTCTTCCTTAGGAACATTTTCGAAGGACATAATCCTCTATACAATCTACTGCACCAATTGATCATCTCGTACTGTTATTTACCTGTGCCATTTTATAGTCAACTGCTCGTAGTATTACAACTAACTGCTCATTGTGTCGGCCTTAATTCCTTTTCACCGAAATCTCAATTTCATCCTCAAGTAATTCACTGAAATGCAAACTCAAAACATTTGCAATATAAATTTTCAACATATTATATATAAACACATACAATTGGACATATCATTACTTACCATAGACCACATATAATTGGACATATCATTACTTACCATAGACCTCATAGTCATTCTTTCGTACAAAAATTAATGTAAATTGTAAGTGTTTCCATAGCTACATGACATAGGCAAAATAACATCTTCATCATCTCATAATATATAGAAATAATAGCAAGCATCATTCCTAATGAGATATGTCAGCACCTAATTTCGGTCCATCGGCTCCGAGGGGGGCAAAATTGTCATTTCCTAATCTATCACATTTTCTTTAAAAAAATTATTTTTAATTAAATTAAATTATGTATGTATAAAAAAAAAGGAAGAAAAGAAAAGAAAAAAAATCTCGGGCAGGGCCGAGCAAGGCCAGGCAGCGTTGACCAGCTGCCCGTGACCCGCCGGCCCTAATTTAAAAAAAACAAAAGATTCGGGCAGGCTGGGCAGGGGCCGGGCAGCGCTCGCCGGCTGCCCGCGATCCCCGGCCGGCCCAGAACCCCAATATCGCTATTTCCGCGATTTTCGGCCAAATCGGCCGTAATCTCAACGGAAAGCGGATGAAATTGAAATCAAAATCAATAGAAATGCAATTCGGGGAGGGAGGAACAGGACCCAGTGGAAACAAACAGAAAATTGGCTCTCGATTTGGCGAATTTGGAAGTCGAAGAACTCGGAACTCTCGCCGGAAAACCGTGGCCTTTTCCCCCCGATTCCGACCGATTAAGCGCCGGTGAGGTCTCGATCGACCACGGCGGAGTGCCGGCAGTGTCCAGAGCTATCTCCCGCGTCCATTCCGGCCTTCATCGCGACGTCCAGGGGCGAGAACCGCCGCCCAGAAGCCGTCGCCGCCGCTGTCCCCCGATCCCGACCGCCTTTGGTTAACGGGCCTCGGCCCAATTCGGTTTCTTTTGCAGGCCCAGCCCAAGCCCAGAAATTCGGCCCATTCGGCCCAACGCTCCAGTCCGGTCCAGCAGCTCTTTCGGGCGGTTCTTCCTTCAGGCGGGCAGTCCAAACCGATTCGATCCGACCCGATTGTCCGGCGATTTTTTTTTTACAGAGAAGCCCCTCAACTTTCCGAACTAGGTAAATTCTCGACTTAGTGGCATGATTAGGGTTCCTTTCCTGAATATTATTGCTTGCTTGATGGATATAATGTAAAATGAGTGTTCTTGGGTCGTGTGGGTGATCAGATTTGTCCCGAACTCGATTTTACGAACTTTCCATTTTGTCACATTTCAGCCCAGAGGACTCATTTTATTTTTTTCAGATCTGCCCCGAACTCTAAAATTTATTTTCAACCAAGGCCCGATCATTTTACTATTTTCCAATCAGTCCTTGGATTTTTCAGAATTTCTCAAGCACCCCAAAGGACTTTCCAAGTTGTTTCAGTTTAGTCCCTGGGCCATTTTTCACCCTTTTCAGATCTGCCCCGAATTTCAAAATTTCTTTTCAATCAAGTTCTAGTCATTTTACTATTTTGCAATCAGCCCTGGAGTTCCCAGAAATTGTAAAGAACCCTAGGAACTTTTCGAGTTGTTTCAGTTTAGTCCTGGGGTCATTTCTTTGTTTTCAGATTAGTCCCGATTTTCAATTTCATTTCAAATAAGTCCTAGGACATTCTCAGTAATTTTTTTTTACAGTCCCCATTTTTAGAATTTTCAAATCAGTCCCCAATATTTTTAGAATTTTCAAATCAGTCCCTGCTCTTTTAAAATCGTTCAATTCAGTCCCCTGGATATTTTCTAAAATATCCGGCTCTTTTCTACTTGGATCACCCACTGACAATGTATGTGCTCCATTTAAATATTTCATTTTTGTAATTATGTGACCATGTCGGAAATTAGAGTTTATCGGGCGGTCAACCAAATGGCTATCTCGACGACTCGAAACCCGTAAATCAAAGCATTCGGCAAATTTCTAATTAACCTAAAATTCTACATACGGGGTAATAGGGATGTTGAATTTGGCTAAATTAAATCATTTGACTCTTTGAAATAAATTGTACGAATTGATTAATAATCTGTAATCACGTCGACAGTTCAAGAACTACTAGCCATGCCCTTTTCAAATTCACAATTTCAAAAGCACCGAGATACATGCAACGTAATCTTGATTTTCATACACACACATATTTACTGATTCAAGGGCATGATTACCGGTTTTTGTCCTGCCGTAACTCTAGTGTAGGTTTGTGTTTAGAACAGGTTAAAACATGGAAAAACGGATTAATCACAAACTCGGCATAATCAACATGGGCAAATAGTTAAGTAGAGGGCTAGGTTTTGGGTTTTAGGTGAAAACACTCTTAATCTATAAAAGCCATATTGCCACGATACAAAATAATTTAAAAATAACCCACACATTCGAGACTCGACCACAGACGTCATGTCTATCGGGTCCGTTTTAAATAATGCCGAATGCTACATACCCTATCCATCATCCTTTTTGTTTGTTTTAGGGTAGGATTTGTATGCCAAGATACCCCGGATAATAATTGATTAACTCATGTAAATTCGGCAATAACAAAATCTCATTGTTTGTTTATTTGCGCTTACTTGTTACATCTTTGCACTTATTTGTTATGCGGGTCGAGCCCGGTCCTTTAGGATACGATTCACACTGGGTCCAACGCCCATAACCTTCGATCACGGGATCTAATGCCCCCATACACCAAGTGCACATTTAATTTAATTTTCGGTCTTTTCCAAACCATACGGTGAGCACGAGTGAAATAATGATCGAACGCGAACCGACTGAGATTCAATTGTTGTAATTTGTATTTTATTTATTTGAGAGGACAATGTAAGGATTTATGTTGTACGTTTATTCTTATAAGAATCCCGGTCGGAGAGCGGACGGTCGGAGTGTTTCTTCGAATTTACGGTGTCAAAACTCGTAAGATGAGCGAAACTTAATCATGCGGTAAATAAATAAAATGGCAAGCCTAGCAAGTTAGAGTACCGAAAGGGCGTGTGGGATATAGGCCCACACGTAATAGAACCCCCGAATTCGGAATTTCCGGTTCCGTACAGACCATTGCCTTAACATACTAGGTGTATCCCATACCCCTAGACCCGGGCGACTCACCGGCCCTCGACCTTCGGGTCGTAAACAGGTAGTGGCGACTCCTTCTCACGTGTGTCCGTCGCGCGTTCTCGGGAAGGTGGACACTCCCAAGCCGCGTTGCATTTAGGCGCGCGTATGCGTGCCCCGACGAGACGAAATTCGGGTGCGCACAAGATACTTTTTCCATTTGAAGAATATGAACTACTAACTAAATTATCAACCTATACAAGCAGCAGAAGATGTAGATGATAAAAATAAATAAAAAGCCCAAATAATCATCATTATATTCTCTCATAACAATAATAAAGTCAGGAATCCTCAGTAATCTCTTTTCTTTTTTCAATTCTAGTGGTAGTATATGGTATTATTATATAAGAGAATATTCTAATTAGCAAATAAAACGAATCTCATACAAGAAATTAGGAAGAAAAATATACAATATTTGAATAATCGATACCCCTTTCCATAATTTTGCTAATGCTAACACTAATTTATTAGAATTCAATACATTTCGCAATGGCCCAACTAACCCCAAATCAAATCCCTTTAAATTTCTTTTCTTTTTGTTTTTCACATTTCAACCTACAATCAATTATTAATTTTGAATTACAAACAAGAATTTCAAGATGGTGATAAAAGAAACGAAGCAAGAAATAGCACATTGTCATGATAAGTTGGGGCAAATAATGAGTGGGTTTTGTACAATGATAATAGATCGAGTGAGGAGGAAAACGAATCATAGAAATGGAATAAGAATCATAACAAAGAACCCAAATTTCAAAAGAAATTGAGTTGGAGATGTGTCTGATGACAAATCGGAGTGAGAGACGAGGAGTTGTCGACAAAGCCAAAGGCAATGGAGGAATGAAGGAACTGTGGAGGTGGATGAGTAATTGGGAAAGTAGGGTTTGAGAGGTAGAAGATGAGAAAACGTGAGATAGGGCAATGGGGTATACTGCGGAAGAAGATGGTTTTTTCACTTTACAATGGTGGTGGGGCCCAACTTGGTAATTGAAGAACACCATGTGCAAGGATGAGAAAATTTTACTCTTGACCTGCAGGTTTATATTACGCAAGGAAACCTGTGAAGATATTTTTCTGGGAACACTTTCCTATGAAACATTGTATTTTAGGATGTAAAGTTTGAGGATTCCCAGGAATTTTCAAACTTTATATCAATCCAAACAGCCCCGTTCTTATGATTCATGTTCAGATCGACAATTAGAAAGTCGATACAGATACCGAATGTCCATGTCGGGTACTCCGTGGAAATTGGAGTTGACAATTTGACCGACAGTTACACCGGAATTTCGCGCCGCTAGTTTCCCCAACAACCTTTTCCTAAGTAGCAGACCCTTCACAAACCACCCGACAAATATATGTGCCTATCCAAAACCCTCTCACCACATCTTCCTGCTTTATCAATCTCTCTCTTTTCCTCTCTGTTTTTGAGACCTTTAAACCCTAGTAGATATGGCGGATCAGGGGCTCCCGGTGTCGGGAGATATTGCATTCATCGGAGGAGCTCAAAACTTCTGCGAGAGGAAAGTGATGGTGGCGATCGACGAGAGCGAGTACAGCCACTACGCCCTCATGTGGGCCCTCGACAACCTCAAGGAATCGTTGTCCAAGGCTCCCCTCGTGATCTTCATGGCCCAGCCTCCCACCCAGGGCACCTACTCCTTCGCCGCCTCCCTCAGTTCTGCTCGCATGTACACTGTTTCATCCAGTTGAGTAGCTCCGCTGACCTTTCTCGCTTGATCGATTTGATCATTTACTTTTGAATGGGAACCGCGGTTTCTTACTTCGTGGCACAGTTAAAAGGCAGTAATTTCAATTGATGGTTGTCGCCTAACAATAGGTACTGGTGTTATCGGGAAAATTTGTTGCCTAATCGAAAATGCAACTGACATGAGTCTCTAGTAATGCTCGAATGAAGGGGAAATAGCTTGCTATCTGGAGCTAAGTGTTAAAGCCTATTACTGATGTTGATGTATGGGTTTTTTTTTTTTTTTTTTTTTTCCTTTGGTTTCAGCTCCAGACTTTGTCGACTCTGTCAAAGAAAACCAAAGGAAGTTTGCGTCTGCTCTCTTGGCAAAGGCAAAGGAAATTTGCGCCAGTCGAGGGGTAAGGCTACAAATTCTGGATGTGTCTCGGAGGATGAATGAATTGTTTTTCCATACAAATGCATCGGGAGATGGGTCTACGGCAGTATAGTTCACGACTCCTGAGAATAAGTCTTCACGTTGCAGATATTAGCAGAGACGTTTACAGAAGAAGGGGATCCTCGATCAGCAATATGCGATGCAGTTAAGAAGCTGAACGTAACTCTCCTGGTAATGGGTGAGCGTGGGCTCGGAAGAATCAAAAGGTTCGTTTAGCACCTCAAATTCCGACTCCTTCGTACCATTGACCAATTGACATACTCTACATACTCATTGATATTAAATGTGATTCTACAGGGCATTCCTTGGAAGTGTAAGCAACTACTGTATTAATAATGCGAATTGCCCTGTTCTTGTTGTGAAGAAACCATAAAGAAGATCAGTAATCCGGAGATTCATCAGAACGTATCAGAGTTTTGCTGCAGCCTACTTAGGATTCGGATAGATGTAATCCTGCCTTCATCATCAGGCACATATGCAACAAGTTTGACATCTAAGTTCAGTAAAGTTCTTGTTATTTTTCAGAAGCAGATGATAAGTACTATTTGATACGCTCAGGAATATACAAGAAAATAATGGCTTCATACTTATAAGTCTCTCTGAGGTCCCAATTCATTTAGTTACGTGATGTTCCGAAAATCCGGTTCAAAGTGGCTGCAAGTCTAACTCCGGCCTGAGCTAACCGGAGCTTGACAATAGGTAGACGGGACTCGAAATATTCATCTGCAAACAAAGCCACTATAAGATTACGTCTGCAATAACATAAAGGATTTCAAATATTAGTATTACATCGTTTCCCTACCTTTCAGTACAGTTCCTTCAGTTGCATCTTTGTACGCCCACTGACAAGCTGCTTTAATTCCTTCCGATGCATAGCTGCTCCATTTTATTTTAGAACATCAGTCGTTTCCAATTTGAATCACTTAGTTACTGATAAGAAAGCTATACATCTCGAGTTCATTATACGTACATGTCAGGGCAAGTTGTCTGGTTTTTACTGCAAGTTTCCCATGCTTTGATCTCATCGGCCCACTCGCTCTGTCAACGAGTAACATCAAAAGCAAAAGAAATGTCAGTATGAATTATGCATTTGACAACAAAATTGTCGAAGGTTCCCTATGTTATACCGAAATGTTCTGCTGAATGGCATCGATCAGCCCTTCCACATCTTCATTGTAGTATCTTTCTTCTGCAGTCTCTATTATATTGGCGTCCCATACCTACGAAATTTGATCAACATCAGCCCGTATTCTTCTCCATTTTTATTTTCCAAATGATAGAGAGTCGATAGAGAGACTAACATGGTGGAGGACTTGCTTTCTCGTGTACCAATGGACATCGATCGTATTGGCCCCCTTGTCCGAAGCAAATCCCACGTGTAAAGGCTGCATTTTACAGGCGAAAACATTGAAAGAACAATGATTAAAGTTAAATCTTCGGGCCTTGAACTTTGTTTCATAATCACATACCTGATGGATGTCTCCCATGAAATGGGATAGGAACTTGAGGGCCTCCGTGAGGTTATCTGGCAATTGTCAGCTCAAAAAACATTACTTAGTCCATGTTCTCTCTGCCGAAAATTGGATAACGAATTGCTTTGCAAGTAATAAGATTTCATTAGTCAGGAAGGGGAGAAAGTGATTACGGTCGGATCGGGAAGAAGAGCCAGTATAGTCGAGAAGTTGGGTGGTGTAATTGTTAATGGCACCGGCAACACACCTTCCCTCCTTTCCATCCTCATCCTTGCAATCCCCTGAATAGTTAACATGTAACCGTTTAATACAAAACTGAGACTTTCAAATCAAGGGAGTTTCTGACAGAGGAATCTTAAAATCCATTCTGTAGAAAATTCTATCAATTTGGAATTCCAGACAGACGCCTTCGTAGAGAAAATCTACACGAGGAATACCGAAGAATCTATGCACAGGTAAAGCGTCGTAACTGTTGTTATACCGGGCAAGAGATTCAGCTTCAGAAGTTACTTACTGCTGTACTGATACCCACAGACGTCGGGGGTGTTGATGTAGTGAAGAGGAGCAGACCAGTGGTACCTGAACCTGACTCGGTCTGCCCACGAGCACACACTCGCCAAATCCCCATCCGACTCGGGCAGCAGCTCCTTCACTGCCTCGGCTGCGGTATCACTCAACCGAGACTAATCAAACCAACACCCGGACGACCCCGGAAACATCAGAATCTCCTCCATGTATATATTATCCTTCCCAAATACAAACTTGTTACATTTCGAACTGTGATTGGTTCTGCACGATCCATACCTGAGCGATCTTACAAATGGTGAAATGCCCGTCCTCGCCCCAACCATGGGAAACTGGAAATAGGCACAGAACTGAGGCGAGAACAAGGGCTGCTGTCACAACCCTGCTATGCTCCATTGATTATTGTCACTCTGCTCTGTTCCTCGGCGGAAGAAATGGGATGCCTTTCGGTGTTAATATAATGTGCAGAAATGGACATAGATAGCTAGAAAAGGAAAAGGTATCTGGGTTGTTTCCATTGTTGGGTTGGTGTGAACTGTACGAAATAATTGGCCAAGTTCATGGGATTTTTGCGGCTGTCTCTTATAAGGTTGTGTGAAAGCAACCCTCATATGATATATTGTCATTAATCCTACCTTATAATGATATGGTGAGGAAGAACCAATAAAATTACTTCAATTAAGAAGACTTACCACAATTAATCGAGTGATTAGCACTTATTATTTAGTTTATTGCAATTTAATTGGTTCTTCCTCATGACATGTGGCGAGATAGGATCACCCAATAATCTTTTCGAATTCGGTGACATGATGCAATGCACAAAACTGATTATGGTGAAGCATTAAATATAGGATATCCTAGTGCTGCTAAAAAATATCCGGAAATCAAATCGAAATCGACCGAAAATCCGAATATCTGTACATGTGGTTTGGCTAGTGGGCGGTTTTTCTTAAAAATTCCATACGTGGTGTGGTTTTCGGCATTTAGAGTGAAAAACCAAAATAACCAAACCAAACCGGATATTATATACGTTGTATTTTTCTCCATATGTGACTTACAACATTTGTACCTTTTACTTACAACATTTGTTAGTTTAGATGATTGAAGGATTTATCGTAATGAAAGCTTGATGAAAGTATTTGAACTCTTTCTTATGGTTATTTGTATGTAATATATTGATGAATAATCTGATTTTTTTTTAAATTGACTTCGTAGGATATTAGCCAGATAATAAAGCTTTAGGACTTGATGGTCTTTATCATGGAAGGCATTTTACTTTTGATTTATAATTGTAGCTGATGGTTGCTTTGTACGATGACTTAGTTTGTAGGTGTATTTTGTTACGGAGTTTACGGATTAGTATAGATGATTGAAAGATTTATCGAATTTATGTAAAAGATGTGGTTATGCGGTTAACCAAATTGAAAAAACCGAAATTTTATGGTTTGATTTTATTTTTAAAAATATGATTGGAATATGGATATGGTTTTTAATTGTCATAAAACCGTATTGATGAGTTGGTTATGGTTTAAGTCAAAAACCGCACCAAACCGAAACCGAACACCCCTAGGATATCCATTGCAATTATATGGAAGCCTACTATTGAATTTTTAATCTTTTCTCTATATAACATAGTTAAATTCAGATACTACTTACTTTTTCTTTTTATGTTGTCAACTAGTGTTTGGATCCATTTGTTCGTGCCTTGACTATTCCACTTTTCTGAACGAGTAAAAGGCAAGTCATCCACTATAAAATTTGCAAGAATAATGTCATGCACTGATCCACAGGAAATATTCATTGGAATATGACTTACAGAAAAAAAAAGGTATGTTAGATAAGACTTTTCTATTTTTCACAACTACAGAATTGATTCTTGTTTTGCTTTTTGACTGTTTTTGTCCTTTCCAGTAGAAATGGTTAGTCAGCTTAGATGCAGTCGGGGGTTTGATGATCATTTTGGCGGAGAAAAAGAAACAATATTTATCCAATGTTGATTTTTGGCCCTTTTTTCTCTTATATTTTTTGGCGAGAAATTATCGTGTTTAGTATAATAATAGTCGTCCCACCCTCGCTCTGATTGAACAGGGAGGTTTGAGTTGGATTTTCATTCTTGAACTTCATGTGTTACTTCACTTGCTATTCTCTTATCATTTGCTAAATTCATGGACGTCCCTCGTAATAACAATTAAAAAGAAAAAGGGAAACAAAAATGGTTACAAGGTAGGCATGCTTGCTGCGTGCTTGGAAAGGAAAGTAACCGGAAAGGTGTCGGATATGAAGGCATTTTTTGCCGGGGGTTGTCATCATATATGGCTTGCCCTTGTTTTATTTTGATTTCGTGACGTTATCTTAACGTTGTTGGGAAATAATCTTAAATGAAAGGATTATAATAATAATGATAGATATCTTTCTTTTTGGCCCAAAAAAATACTAAAAATATAGATATCTTTCTTTAGGAAAATAAAAATCTTTCCAAAAGAACGTGAAAATGGAGTCGAAACTTGAAAGAGTCCAAGAAAATCTTTTATATCATGCTTGAGTTTAGGTTTCAAAATTTATTAGAATTTAATACCTCAAATTCTAAATCATAGTTCATTGAAAAATCCTAACTATTCAATAATCCTTCGCAAGTCAATATATTAGATATGAAAAAGGAAAATTTATCTCATCTTTAATGAAAAAGAATTGCCTTTTGGATTCAAATGAGGCATAATAATTTTCATGCCAGAGCCATATAAATGGGAACATAAATAAGCCTAGAATATACCTACATAAAAAATAAATAAATAGATAAACCATTTTTGGTCCTCATCCTTACATTGCTTTTTAGTTTTCATCCTAAACCTTCATTTTTGTTAAGATTCGTCCTTAATGTAGACTGTTTGTTCATGTTGGTCTTCCATTAACTTTTCTGTCAAAAAATATTTTCAAATAATAATTTTTCAAAAAAATTGAATATCAAAAGGGGAAAAAAAAAACGAAGAAAGGGGAAGTCGAATAGAAGGGAAGGGAGAATGGGGAGGGGTGGCCGCCACTGAGGCCCCCTCCCCCAAGGATCGAGGGATTCCAACCGAAATTGGGACCCCTCGATTCTCGGGGGAGGGGGCCTCGCCGGTGCCCACCTCTCAAATTCTAAAGCAAATTTCATTGACAAGTTCTAACTATTCAAGAAAACTTGCAATTCAATATAGTAGATATCGAAAAGGGAAATTTATCTCATCTTGAAAAAGAATTGCCTTATATATAGACTCAAATGAGAT
Source organism: Punica granatum (assembly GCF_007655135.1). NCBI lineage: Eukaryota > Viridiplantae > Streptophyta > Magnoliopsida > Myrtales > Lythraceae > Punica > Punica granatum. The sequence continues at coordinate 29,379,818 of NC_045129.1, forward strand.
GCAATAATTTTCATGCTAGAGCCATATAAATGAAAACATAAATAAGGCCTAGAATACACCTACAGAAAAAAAAAATCAGGGCGAGGTAATTATTCTTTTCAACAAAATCTTTATATATCATTTGAGAGTAATTAAAGGGATCATAATGTGCCTTCCTTATATGTAAGTGGCGGGGATCTTCGTTCTAGTATTAGGGGAGAGATATGTCATCAGCTGATAAATACGTGCGTCACTGCGATACCCTCTATTTGATTTTTAGAAATCCAGGAGGACTGGCAATCACAAGCACAACGTAACGTTTAGTCTTACTCGATATAGTAAATTGATCAACATAAAATGAATGGTTTTTAGAAATTCATTAAAATTCACTTCTGATTTCTTTTTCTATTTGATGTACCCAACGATATAACATTGGGTCCCAAAAAAAGAGAAAAAAAAAATTTAGTGGGTGAAAACTAGTGGGGAAAAAAAAAAGCCCGACCGTCGGCCCGTGGAAGATTCCTTACTTATAACAGGCCCAACCGAAAGGATAACAGGGCCCAGTCGAGCCCGAAACCGGTCGTCTTGCCAGCCCGAAAACTCTCCTGCTACTGTGACAGACTCACGGGCGAGACGAGAGAGCTCCTCCATTGCCGCACCCACCGGCGAAGGTCCGAGAGGAAGAGACGAGAGAGGAAGAGGATGTCGTCGTTGTTGCAGTCATTTCTCGATCCGAAGAAGAACACCTCCGCTGCTCAGCACGTGAAGGCCGCCCTCTCCAGGCGCTTCCGCAGCTACGGTACGGCGGTCCTCTCTCCCTTCCCTCATCGGAAAACCGCTAGTTCATCTTCACCCACATGCTCTGTTTCACCACACCTTTTTGTTGATTCCATGAAGTTAAGATCTTGTTAATGAGAAAAGTTGGTTGATCTATTGATCAGCCTCAGCTCAGCTCGTTCGCATTTTGCTCCCGTGCAAATCAGATACTTTCCGTTTCGAGTACTTCGTTTCTCAGAAGAATTGGTTCCAAATGGGTTGTTTAGGTTGCTTGAGTAGCATACACTGTTGATCTGTCGAATATCAGCCTAGATTCTGGAACTTTCTATCATTTTGATGGAATTGTGCTCCTTTGGTTTGCGGCTCGATATCTCATTCATCTTCACAGGAATTGATTGGTTGATGTTGCAGGAGTTAGATGTGATGAGGTAGAGTCCAAAGAGGTGGTCAATAGGCTGCAGAGAGAGATGGCGTCGAAATCCCGTTACCTTCCTGAACCCCCACAGGTGCAAACTAAACTACCGACCTTCGGATCTTTTTGCATTTTTTTCAGGTGCTTTGTTAGGAGCTAAGTCTGCAAAGTCGGTCAGGTTCAAGGTGATTTATCATTCTAGTGCCAAGTAAAGTTGTAGGAGATGGTGCGTTGATGTTGATTGGGTTAATTGGATATAGTGCTTTGCATTGTTATTGTTTGGCGAGGCATTTGATCCTTGTAGCTTCGAGTGATTTCCATTGTGATTGTCACGCTATGAACTGTTGTCGTGAGTTGCTGATGTAAATCGATGGGTTTCTATTAGGATTCTCAGGCACTCTGGTTGCTTTCTCTTGATATCAGTAATATTTGGTAGAACCTTTTTAATGTATAATTATAGGCAATACTTAGGTTATGTTTGATTACTCCAATTAAGTGCTGAAATAATTTCAGCACTTAATTGGATTAAGTTTGTTTGATAAATACAAAATAAAAATGACTTAACTCAATGAGTAAGGTTGTGTTTGATAAATTAAGTGCTTAAATATTAAGCACTTCATTAGTTAAGAAAAGAAATGTATAGGAAGAGAGGAAGAATGATAAGGATGAGAATTTGTTTTATGAGGCGTGAATAGCACCAATAAGTGAAAAATGACTTATTTTATTAAACCAAGCTTTGTTACTTACTCATTAAGTGGTTTTTGGCTTAATGATTAAGTAATTTAAACACTCATCTCTCATATTTTCATCTTTCTCCCATTCATTTTCCCTTATAACTAACTTTGTAACTAACTTTAAAGCACTTATTTGATTAAGTTGAAACAAACACATGAGTAAATGAGAACTTACTTAATTATTCAACAGTATCTAGCTTATTCGCTTAGCTGGGGTCTTTTAATCATTTTTGCACTGGTGCCCCTCAACTTTTGCAAAGTTTACCACATGGCTTTTAGTGAGAGTGAGAGAGAAGTTGGGGTTTTTGTTTTTGTTTTTTTTTTTGGGGGGGGGGGAGGCGGTCGTGGCCCTGATCCCAGCCACTACCACCCAAATCTCCCTCTCTCTCTTTGACCCTCTCCACCCTCTCCAATCTCATTGGCTTCTCCTCTCTCTATTTTTTTTTTTTAATTTTCAGTAATTGAATTAAAAAATATGGGCCAAACTGTTAAAAAAGTAAATATTGGGCAGAATATAAATATAACCATAAAAAACTATAAATTTTCAAGACTTAACTTTATCAAAGAATTTTGATTTAACCAATTAAGCACTTATTCTCCTAAGTGATTTAAATATTTAGCACTTAATTTTAAGTCCAAACAAACATAACCTCATTCTCGGTATGTCTGTTCTTCTTGCCTTCCGATTTGATTCCCGGGTCATCGCTCTACTAGAAACCCCATTGCGCCTGCGTGTATGGTGCTCATAAGAGAGCACGCATATATGTGTTAGTTCCAACAGAAATGAGTTCAGAATCAATCTTGTTCCGCAAACAATTTGATGTTCACAGATTAGAAGTGTCATTTCACTACAAGGCTTGAGTTAGCTACTCACTTTATGTATATACAATGAACATTAAAAAGAAGCACCTATTCAACTTGATAAATTAATTACGCCATGTCTGCAAATTATATTCAGCAATTTCTTTTATCTCTCGGGTGCATTGAAAAGTCTTTCTATTTCTTTTTCGAATCTCGATTTGTCTGCTTTTGGAGTTATTAGTAGGAAGAATAATTTCTTTGGTACGTGATATATCTGGTCCTTTACTTGGTGGAATTTAGCACGTGCTTGGTGAAGGATGATAGTTATTATACTCTGTCTTTAGAGAAGAGATTGCAGTAGGTACTGTTAGTTGTTGTCGGCAGATTTACTGATCGGTGAAATCTTCCCTTCTTGAAGCTGATGGGCTATTTTCACTCTGCAGGCTAGGCAAACTCCATTCGGAAGCTCTCTGCTTGCTCATGTAAGTGCTCTATGCAAGTGTTTCATCTTTGTCCAGAGTCCATGTTTATGATATCGCTTGAGGTTGATTTGTTTAATAGGCAATTAGCAATTAGTAATTAGTAGTTCCCATCTGGCCATTTTTCCTTCCTTGCTATTTCACTCTGATGGTTTTGATAGTGCTTTCGTTGTGCAATGTTACATGATACACTAATGACATACGAATGAGAAGCTCAGACATCAACTGCATCGCTGAAGTTCCCCATTGTGTTTTACAGGTAAAGAAGCGAGCAGGACAAATTCCTGTCTTCCATCAGGCTCGCTTTTTCTCTTCAGTGGCAGCAGAACAGATGCATGGCAGTCCAAATGATAGTAAAAAGAATATCTTTAGGCCGCTGTCTCCTCATCTTCCGGTCTATAAGCCACAGCTTTCTTCGACGCTCTCGATTACCCATAGGATCACCGGGGCGTTCCTGTCCGCTGTTATTTTGTCCTTCCATCTCCTCTATCTGAAAATGGGTCCGATCTGCCTCTCCTTCGAGAACTTTTACCAGTTCTTGTTCTACTCATCGAAGCTCACCCTGGTCACCCTTGAGCTTTCTGCCTTAGCCTTTGCCTATCATCTGTGGAATGGGATCCGTCATTTGCGGCAGGATTTTGGGGGAATTAGAGGTAAAAGATTGAAGTGACTGCTTTAGAGTCGGACTGGTCTTCTGGAATAATCAGGGTATTGCTGATCTTATAAAATAATTGTATCGGCCTCTATAGCCAGTTGTTCAAAACTTACATTAGGCTCTTAAAGACTTATGCGCATATCTCCTGACGAGGAAGTGAATCATTTTCTTGGGGCCAAGGTTGAATGTGATGTATTATGGGAATTATGTATGTACTTGTACAATAGAATATCTTGCTTATATCTTGCTTATGTATAGTACATAAGCAGGATATAAGCAAGACATCTATTATACAAGTATATACATAACTCCCATAATACGAGGTTTGGTGTGTTTTCTTGTATCTATTTGTACAAGCTGTGAACAGCAGTTGTTACAAGTCTTTTTATTAGAGAGTTTAAGCGTGACGATTGGGAGATTTTGCCCATGCCGTCTAATTTGGCCAATTTCAGATGACCTTATTTTCTTACGTTTTCTTGATCGGAAAACCTCCCATGATCAAATGCTTTTTTCTTATATTTGGATGAATCTCTTGATTTCAAGTGGAGTAATTCCTTTGCTGTGGAATCTAATATTGTCAAAATATGGACGGTTCTATCCCAAAAATAGTTTTACATTTGGCCGTGATGAGAAATTAAAATGGAGCATCTAACGACATATTTTCACAATATGAGAACTATCAGAAATTGCTAGCTCGATCTTACGAAAAAGGAAACCTCTTATATCCATGATTAACATATGAAGCAATGCCAGAACGAAAATCTCATTAACCACTTTGATTCGAAAACTGCAGATTCTTGCTTGAGAACTTGACAGCTAACGAATAGCTCTCCAGATTTGGATGATCGGTGATCGAACAGAGGAGATGAAGATGCTGAATCTTTGTTGCGCAAAGATGCATTTCGTTTAGAAACGATGAAATGTCTTGCTCACATGATTCAAGATGGTTACTTACAGGCAAGAAGAGAAAAATCTGTTGAAATATAAACTAAGACAAGTTGGCGGGTAGCTCCCACAAGGAGAGAGAATTTTCTATCTTCTGAAAGGTAGAGAGAGAATTTCCCGTTATTTTGTCTTTAGAATTTCATTTTTCCAATGAAAATCAAGCAATATGTTTTTATTTTTACGGGACACTTTTCCATTTTGTAATTGTAAGGGAGCAAAATCTCATATATTTGAAGTTTGGAGGATGTACATTGACAAGGGGCTACTGTTGGTCGAGGTTGACACACAATAGATAGGAAGAGTTGGTTTTTTTTTTCCGACAAGAAAATTGTAAATATGAAGAGTTGGGTTATTTTTACAATTTTTCATGTTTGCTCCATTAATTCTGATGAAAATGTTTTAAGGGACAGTCTGACCTCATATCTAAAATGCTCACATTCCACAAAGTAATTTTTGCTGAAAGAATTCCAATATATTATTAGTTTTAAATTGATTTCAGTCAGATAATTATTAAATTCATTTTAGAGTCGTCTCCATCACTTGCAGCTATAACTAAAGGATAAGGCAACTAAGAAATTGTGTAGTGATGATCAATTCTTCGAGAAATTATTGTTTATAAGCTAAAGGTGGGACTAGTTATACAATTCAACTAATTAATTAAATTATTAATTATTTATAAAAAATTAGGTTAATTATTTATTTATAAAAAAAATTAAATTAATTAATTTATCAGTACATATAATATTTGGTCGGGAAATTAATTATTGAGCACTACGCCGGGAGTACTTTAAATTTATAAAGTCCGGCATGTTTGTTTTCAAGGTTAAAATCATAAAAATTTTAATTTCAACTTTAACTCAACACACTACACAACAAAAATACATATTTTCCAAGTCAAAAATTTTAACTTTAACTTTAACTCAACACACTATACAATATTTGTTTTTTTCTACAATCAAAATCAAAATTACTTTAACTCTGAAACCAAACGCACTGCTAATGTCTAAAACAAACCCAACAATTGGAAAACTATATATTATAATGTCTAAAACAAACCCAACAATTGGAAAACTATATATTATACCATAAGAAAGGATTTCACTATCCTAGTCGGTCGGTTGAGGGAGGTGGGACTTGCCGAAGAGAATGACAAAAATGGGACGAAACTAATAAAGTGATTATTCAATTTCACTTATTTGTGTGTGTATATATATATATTAGAGATTAGAGATGACATATCCGCGCGACATGCAGTAGGCGTATTTAGAAAGGTAAGCATTCAAATAGTTATCAAATAACTATATTTTTCTCAAATTACAATTAGTTGGGTTGTAAACCAATTTTGCATTAAAAAAAATACAATATAATTTCAACCTACAGCACAGAAAGAGGTTAATTTGAAGTAGCATGGAACAACGAAAAAAATATAAATATAAATTTCCAATCTCAAATTAGCTGAGGAACGGATGTGAGAGAGAAGAAATTGATGGTTGTTACTATTAAGAAATTTCAGAAAGTAAGCGACAAAAGGGATTTTCAGATTTTATAATAATAGAAGTACATATATTTGGTTATAAAAGTACATAATAAGTCTCGGAACAGACAAGAGGAAAGGAATAAAAAAAAACAAGGATTACAATAAATCTCCCTGATAACACTTAGTGTGTGTTTGATTACTCAAATTAAGTATTGAAATTAATTTTTCAGCACTTAATTGTATTCAGCTTGTTTGATAATGTAAAAAAAAATGAATTAATTTAATGATTCAGTAAAAGAAAGTTAATGATTAAATAGGGGGGGGGGGGGGTGGGGGTGTGATGACTTGACGGATGAGGGGGGGCGGTGGTGGAGATGTGCAGGTATTGGTATTCTTTTCTTTCATGATATTCGGATTCTACCCTGTAAATGATAAGTTTCAAAATTTTGGAATTAGAACCTACCTTATTAATACATAGATTAGTAACGTGTATTTTACTATAGATTTCGGATACCATGTTGAAACCTGTAAATTTTTTTTTCTCTTCAAACAAACATATTAACTAAAATAAATAAAAATTGGGTTCAAACATATTAACTTTGACCACTTTTTCAATTTTAGCACGAATTTATTTTTGGCAAAAAGAGGCACGGACTTTGATTTTCTTGTCAAATTAGGCATTTATGTCATTTTCCATCCATTTTGCTGACGCGGTGAAAAACAATACCTAACATGGCAAACGGTGTCATCCATGTTAGCAAAAATAATAAAAATTTAAAGACAAATAAAAAAAGAGAGAAAAATGCTTTGATCAAAAAAAGGGTGAGGGGCCCGACTAGCCACCATTACTTCGATTGGGATCGTTAGTGACCTCAGAGGGCATCGACCGAGGAGTGATGACCGAGATCGAGGCCTTACCAGTCGAAATCGGGATAATCCCCAAGGGTGGTGCTTGGAATCGAGACCCCATATACGATAATATTTAATGTGCCATCACTTTAAAAGTATTTACATTGTGCATGTAAGTAAATTATTTAAAATTTTAGTAAAATTGCTTAATTTTAAATCAATTACATATTTTTAAATAAAAGTTACACGTATTACAAGAAATTAGTCGTACTGAATAACTTAAAATTCTTAGTAAAATACTTAAATTTAAAGTGAAAATACGGATTTCAAAGCATTTTTACTTATAATAGTTAGTAAATTACATAAATTTAAAAGGAAATTTATCTAAATTTTTAGTAAAGTATTTGAGTAAATCGTACCGTTATTTTTGGTGATTGCACCATAAAATTTTCTCTAAATTGCTCGAGTCTCTAGCAAATTACTATGAGATAGAAACTAAATTGCACAAGTTTTAACGTAAAGTCCATAGATTTCGAAATAACTTATACAGATTTCGAAGAGTTTTGCCTAACTTTTTTTTTTAATAAAATACTTAATACTTTTATAAACTTTTAATAATTTGCTTGATTGCATATATGACGTAACCATTTTTATTGGTTGCCCTTAGAGTCTTCCACAACACTAACGTTTGTTTTCTCTGTACATTGAACTTCCTGTTCTTCTGCCCCTTCCAGACTGTCCCCAGAAACATGTGGCTCGTGTGCTACATCGACGACATAACTTTGTATTGGACTATGATTGGCCCAATTCAGGTGCGGACTTTCTTTTCAGCAAATTTAGATACGGACTTTAACACCATACCAAACTCGTGAAAACCATGAAACACAGAATATTTATTTAGAATTCAACTGATCCTCAAAGACGGTGTATTGCACTCCTCGTCCGATAATTGGTAACCAAAATGTTCTAGGATTGATATTCATGATGGGACTACCTACCCACTTTATTTGCTATTACGATTTTTATTTTATTATACTATATTCATTGATCTTTTTTTTCAACTGATTGTGGAGATACGTCACTCAGAGAAAGGATAGTCTAAGATGTTATGCACAGTTAATTATATTTGGTGGACTAGGGGTTTAAGCAAATGCCAGCTTGAAAATTCGAGCAAAAAATAAAATAAAATCCCATGCGAAACCATTAAAAATACGTCAAACGTTTTAAAGGATTTTTTAAATAAATTTCATCTTAAGTACGCAAATTCCTGTCGAAATCCATCTGGTACCCGTGTTGAAAATGATGGAGTTCTGACGGAAATTTGGGGAATTGCATAATTACTTGTAGTTCGGGTTGGCTCCAAGAAAGAAGATATATAAGTTAGGTTATACTTCCTCACCGTGGACATGAGATAAATCAATAACTTTGCACGTAAAGGAAAAATACATATGATATTTAAAGTATGAGAACAAGTTAATCATTGGACTAAGATGTCATAGATTTGATTTTTACTAGTGAGACTCCATATGTCTCCACATTTCCTTTCCCCCGTCTTTCCTCTTCAAGCCCACATATGTCCATTATAACAAAAGAAAAAACCAATAAACCACAACCTTTTTAAGCATGAAAGAATTTAATTGATTTTCGATTACCACATCCGTATTCTTCCTTTTCTATTCATCAAGTGCAAAAATTTCATCCGACCTCCGGTGAATAGCCCAACGGCATACACAAAAGGTTTCAAATATGATGTGTATTTCACTGATCTAATTTTCAATTGGAACCCTAGCTAGCTAGATGGACTATGATAAATTAGAGGACAAGATATTATTGATCCAAGCCAGGAACGAAATAAATGGCATCTAATTGTTTGTCCAGAAGGTGAGTTTTTTTTATTTTTTTTTATTTTTTTTGCATTTCTGTTGGATTTTAGGGATGGGGAGATTTCTTGCTAAGCCAAGAGCAAGTTAGGTGCATATTGCAAGGCTAACTTATTGCTTTTAGTTGCTTTGTCTAAAACGGAAAACAAATGCTTACTTGGTGGCATGATCCAGAAAAAAATTGCCAGATCAACCTCACTTAAAAGATCAGTTATATATTGTGACAATGCTATTGTGTGATACGATTGTGTGTTCTCTCCATCGGTTTGTAAAAGGCAGTCGAAACTGAGAGAATGGTTGTAGGACAATTCCAAGTTTAACTAATTTGGGCAAAAATAGAATGGTTGGAGAGAACTCTTTTTTTTTTTTTTTTTTCTCTTTTCGATTAGAAGGGAGACTAATGAGTATAATATAATGAAATAAAAATCATAATAGATAAATAAAAGGGCACCCGTAATTCCACAATCAGTATCAAACCTAAAATCTCTTGGTTACCAGGTGAAAACGTATACCACTGCATCACACTCTCTCTGATCAAGAGAACTTTTAGGATGGGCAAAATAAAATAAGAAGAATATTTTCCTCTTATAGGTCCTTAAAATAGCTTAAGAATCATACATAGACATATATACACATAAAAGATGTTACTCGTGTTACGTACGGTAGGTTATAATTTTCTCTTTTGTCTTTTTAAAAACTAAAAGGTATAAACATTTTTCACAATTTTTTAATATATGTGTAGATTTTTTATGGTGGTTAAAAAATATTTTCAATAATTAGAAAAGAAAAATAATAGATTAGAATTATAATTAAAAAGAAAATGGATGATTCTAGAGCGGGAAGCAAAAAAAAGTCCCATAGTGGGACGCATCTAAGGGCATAAATATATAAATTATGGACGATCGAGATTAAATATTATATTTAATGGATGATATTAGTGTCTTATAATGGGACTTTTTTTCTTCCGGCTCTAGAATTTTTCGAAGAAAAATGATAGATGTGAAGGAGAGAAAGGCAGAAAACCAGAGAAAGAAGAGAGGGGGAAAAAGGAGGAGAGAGAGAAGGTGAATGGAGAAAAAAGTGCAAAAAGTGGGGTTGGTAGTTAAAAGAGGTAAGTGAATTTATTATTTTATTGAATCACGTTGTCTCTCTTATTTTAGGATTTTATTTTGTCATGAGTAGTTAAAAAAAGTGAATGTTACATGGCTGAATCTTTTCCAATATAAGTAATATAGATATGTATATATATATATATATATTTTGCTAATTCAATTTCCTTGTTAGTTTATTATCGATTTCCATTAGGTCATTAAATCCATTTATAGGGTTGTCTCCATCATTATTTATTTTGCGGGAAGGAGGTTGTCTCCATCATTTGTTGCTAATTAATTAAAGTATTAAAGCCACCAAGAAATAGTTTAGTGATGCTCATTTCTTTGAGAAATTATAGTTTAGACTATAATGGTGGGACTACTTATACAATTTAACTAATTTATTAAATTAATTAATTGATCTCTACAAAATATGATTGGTCAGGATATATAAATGCTTGAGCACTATGCCACTAAGCCAACAACCGGAAGATATATATTTATATTTATTATATCCTAAAAAAGGATGATTTCACAATTTTAGTTGGTCGGTTAAGTGAGGTGGGAATTGCCAATGGCAATGGCAAAAATGGACGAATTTAAGAAATCCCACTATTGATCATGTCAAAAAGGTCAAGACACCAATTGGGCCGCCTATGTGGTGATTGCAGGCGAATCAGGAAGCAATTTTAAAAAGTTGACGTGTCACTAACTAACCCCATCAATACAAAGCGTAGTACTACAGCCTTGAAAGTCCACATGATTAAACGGCAGCTAGGTTTTAAATCTTCAAAATTAAAGTACGTCTCAGATGATCTCACGGTTAGGGAATTTATCTGTAACGAATTCTCCACCATTATCCACGCACGAAAACTAGTCCGAAAATAATTAAGTGGCTATAAAGTGTGCGCAATTAATTGATTCGGCCAAGTCAACTCCGCTTGAATAAGTGTACCGAAACTCTTTAGAGTAGCTTCGGCCACCGTTGCCGAAGATGATTGCGATCCTCACTTTGAACGCTTGGAAGCTCCGAGAACGAATGTAACTTTGATCCACGGGATATCGGTTGAAGGGAAAAGTACGAGAATTGAAATATGCGGTAAAATTAGGTGCGATAAATATAAGTGCTTGGAAGGTAAAAGTGCAAGAAAAATAAAGGATTGGTAAAAGTAAAGTGCCGAAAAAGAAAAGACAAGTAAATTGTACGATTGATTTGTTGGTCGAGACCCGTACAACGAATTTCGACGCACTTATTTATAGGCGTTACATGAAACTCTACAAAATCTCTTGTAATTGGATTTGCTTATAATTATGAGATATCGAGATAAAATCATATAGAAAATACCCATCTAAACTACCCAAATTACCAAATGTAAAGCATCAAATAAAATTGGAAGAATATCAATATCCGACTTATTCAACTTCCTAAAATCAAAGATAACGTAAAAATATCACGAGAATATCGCTTGCGTACTCCATAAAAACTAAGGCTACGTTTGGTTCGTTGGAATTGAATAGATAGGGAATAGAATAGACAGTGAATAAAATAAAAATTCTGATGAAATTTTTTTGTTTGGTTAGAGGAAATAGGAAAACTAAGAAATATAATTCTGATGTTTGATTGACTTGAATAAGGAATGTAAAGAACATAAATATAGTGAAAAGATAGAAATACCCTTCATGCTAAATCTAATGAGTTTTATAAGATAAATAGATAACTTTAATGGCAATTTTTATAATTAATAAAAAAATAAACATTTTAAGTAATTTAAAAGTAAATAATTTTCAAAAATTAATTATTTTAATTAAATTACTAAAAAATATGATTATTAATAAAATTAATTATTTTAATAATTTAACAAGCATAATTATCTAAAGAATTAATAAAAAATGTATTTTAATAAAAACATGTTCTCTTAGTCTTACAAATAAAAATTATTGTACATTATAATTTAATTACTAATTAAATAATTAACAATGAATAGACATTTAATAAAAATATTTCAATTATTAAATAAATTATAAAAAAATTAATTTTTAATTAAATTACTAAAAATTATGCTTATTAATAAAATTAATTATTTTATTAATTTAATAAGCATAATTATCTAAAGAATTAATAGAAAAGTTTCTTAATAAAAACATATTTTCTTACAATAAAAAAATTACCGTACATTATAATTTAATTATTAATTAAACAATTAACAAAGAATAGCCATGTTTTTCTTAGGATTTTGTATTCCTTACTATAATTGTCTTTTTACAATAATTTTATTTTTCCGGGGACTGAGACTAATCCCATTCGGATTTAAAATCTTCAATATTGTAGTTTTTCACATGCTAATCTTTTTTTAAATCCATTTTTCACAATTACTTGATGAGAATTTATTTGTAACTCTATTTCCACGTTAAGAATTGAAAAATAAAACGATTATCGATCAAAGTTACTTTGTTTGAATTTTGTAGATTTTCCGGAGAAGAACACCATTAAACCAACACAAGTTTCGCTCCCTGGACCAACGAATTTCGTAATCACATGCTCAAGGCAGAATGTGATAAGAACAAAGATGAGGAATGTTACACTTTGCTTGACAATTAACATATACAGTACAACATTCATCCCAAAACAAAGGGATATACGCAGTACATATTGAACAATAGAATGAGGAAAACATACACACAAACATCTTAATACATCCAAACACGATATAGCTACATATCAACCTCCCATGCTGTTTGATGGGGGAACCCTTTGCTTGCAGGCATACTTGCTCAAAAAGATAACTTGCCGGCACACCCTTTCACCTAGAAAAGATTACTTCAAGCTGGGACGGATGACCCCACTCAAAAAGATAGCTGTGAAAATATAAATACCAAAACAACACTCAACAAATAGTTGCCAAAATATAAATGCCAAGTCACCTTCACAGCCATTATTATTGCACAAAAGAACGAAACTACTATTTCAGCATTAGCACAATTTTATTTTTACCCTAACAACAAGATCCCAAAAAACTCAACGAAGAAATTTACCTTGTTGTCCTGCTTTAGTGATTTGCAAGGAAATGTCGAACCATTTCCAAGTGGTCTTCTAGGTCGGTACCAAAGAAAAATATGTTATAATTCGGATGGTTTCCGAACTTTTGAATAGCCATGCGATCTTGTGCTGAAGTCATCAACACTATGAAGAGCTCCCAGAAGTTCAAGGAACTTCTCTTGAACGATGTCTGAGTGAACACTCTTTGAGAGCATCATGTAAGCCTCTTTCATGTCAGCTGCCATTGTATGCACGGCCTGAGAAATTGTGGAGAAGTCAACTTCATTCTTTTTCCTCTTTTTTTCCAGAAGAAGCACTTCCCGGGACCTCTGTAAGTGGCAGATGAGCACGCGAAACGTTTCCTGATGTAGGGGTATTCGCATTGGCATATTCATTTGGATATGAAGGATTCACTTCCGCTTCTTCGGCTGCTCCAGTCAAATCTTCAATCTCAAGCTCTTGCAGAATATCTTCAACAGCTTGAGCATCCTTTCCAGTAGCTCGATCCTTCGCATATATCATAGATAATTATTCGAAATGGGGAAAGCTTTTCAGTCTAAATGGAGCGGCTTCTTTGTGAGTCTAAAAACAGAAAGAATAGAGTGTTAGTAACATTATATATAAACATAATATACGGTATCGAAATAAATAGATAAAGTAGTTATTACCGCAACATAAGCCTCCCAAACATCGTCTTCCGCTGTGACCATCTTCCGTATTGAATCCCATCCAAAGCCTGATGTATTAAGCATCATATCATACACAATAGCACATTCCTTCTTCAGTGTCTTCAGTAGAGATTCAATGTGAGGTCTCGCCTTGATACCACAATTCGAGAGCTTTTCCAATAGCATTTTCTCAAGTTCTGACAAGTAGCCAGACTTGAACCCTATGTCGGCATTGTGGGTGCCCATATTCCGTAGGTCAATCATACAAGATATAAGGATTGCATCCTCAGCCATAGTCCATTTCCTTTTGCCACTCTTGCTCACTTGGGAATTAACATAAGCATAACCGCCTTCCATTTTCTATACCAAGAGCACATACATGATATAAATTGTTATTTGGCTTAATAAATAATAATAAGGACCTGTATTTAACTGAATATATGCCAAAAAGATATATATGTTCATATGAAATGGGAAATAAGACTTTCAAAAATTCATACGCATGTGCATTACAATAGATTCATGACATTGTCTTCAGAAAGCAATGAGAATACAACACACAATACCAAACAAATGAAAAAAAACAACTCCTCAAAGTTTGCATTACAATTCTCAAACACAACATATAACTACGTAGTTGATGAGTTCCACTCATTAAACATCTCAATTGCCAACTGTTTCCTCCAATTGCTCCACACATTTGATGTTTGAATCTTAGAAATATGATCAACATCCTCATTAGGGTTGTCACCAACCGTTTCATTCAATTGGTCTTCCATAGGATCAAAAACCATTTCTGGCATAATAAAATTATGCAGTAGACAACAAGCAATTATAATTATATTCTGCACCCTAACAGGATAAAATGACGGACTCTTAAGAATAGTCCATCGAATCTTAAGCAAACCGAAACACCTTTCAATACAATCACGAGCTGATGCATGTCTCAAATTGAAAAGCTCATCATCATTTCTCGGTCGATGTCCTTGACGCCACTCATTGAGGTGATACCTTTGACCTTTAAAGGGTGCCAAAAATCCCTCACAATTTGTATAACCAGCATCAACGAGATAATAACAACCTATATTCAAAAAGAGGGCAAAAAAGACCTATATTACTTTGTATGTTATTAAACTTACCTTTTAATATTGTGAATGCCAAAAAATTATTATATTCACCAGTTGGCACCCTAAGTTCATGTTCCCTAGAAAGAGCATATCGTAATACTCTCTCATCAACTGCAGAACCCTCCCATCTAGGAAGAACATATGTGAATTGCATATATGGAGTACAAACTCCTAACACATTGGTTGCTATGTCACCTTTACGGGTTCTGTATCTAGGTCTATCAACCTCGAGCACTCTGATTTTGATATACGTCCCGTCTAGAGCACCCAAACAATTCTACATTGAACCAAAATGTAATGTTATCACCATATTAGCTCCCTAAATTGACAAAATTTGGCATTTGTTTAGGTACCTTAAACTACTTCCAACGTTGGTCCTCTGAATTAGTAGCAATTGGTTAGAGCTTCTTATACAAATGAGCTTGTAGACGTAAAGTTGCTTTGAGAACATTGTGAAAATATCGGCTTACAGTTTCACCCGATCTACCAAACTGATGTTTAATGACTCGATTCTTAAAATGATGAGCCAAAAGATATAAAAACATTGCCACTTACTCATCAACATGCATATTTCTTGTATTTTTAAGACCCCTAATTTCTTGAAGTATATGACACAATTTGATAAATGCATTCCTATCCATCCTTAGTTGTTCAGTACAAGTCACATCATCCGCATACACAAGCCTCCTAATATGATCCCTCCTGCCATAATAGTTTAACTCGTACGACCTAATGCTTGGCTTAGGATCATATAGAGCAGCTAATTCTAATAATATTCCCACCAAACTTCTTATTATAGTACACATTTGAATACAGAAAGTTAGAGCAATGACTTTCCTCTTCTTGCTCTTACTCAGCAAACTCAAGCGATCCATAACTGCAAAATGGATTTAAAATATATTATAGTGAAGTAGTCGATTTTCTTTGCATTATCAAGCAAGAACTACTGTAGGCCAAAGGTTAAAGTAACTGTTAACCCATACAAGAAGTGCCTCAGTCACAACCCATGTATTTTCAAATTAACTATGTGAGATAACACTACAACATAATCAGCAAACACCTCACATATCCCCGTTGAATCAGCAAACACATATCATCAGTTCTATCAGCAAACACCTCAGTTGAATCAGCAAATACATATCCCCAGTCGAATCAGCAAACACATATAAACACCTCAGTTTACTCAGCAAACACATCCCCAGTTAAATCAGCAAACACCTCAGTTTAATCAGCAAACACCTTAGTAGTCAGTGCAATCTTTTGGGGTAGATGAAAACCGAAATTTGATTCCCTAAATCAGCCCCTTAGAAGAATCAAAACCGAAGAGCTTCGAAAACCCCATCCCAAAACGACAAAACCTACCTAAAATTTGAAAATCCTAACCTGAAAATCACTTGCCTGAACTTGAAATTGAAAACCCTAACTTGATAATCGACTACCCTAGAATCAAAATTGAAAGCTTGGACTTGATAAGCAGCGGGAGAAGCCTAATTACAACGGATTCCTAGGGTAGAAACCGAGTACATTACCTCAGCAGAGCAAGGGGATCAGTGTCTTCAAGCGGGCAATGGGTTGACGAGCGAGCTTCGACTCGCGGAGTGGAGTCACCGAGTGGAATGGCGGAGTCGAGTCGTTGAGGCACCGAGCTTCAAGGGAAGAATCGTAGTCGGAGGAGGGCTCGAGCTCTTCTGGGTTGCTCTGGCCTCATGGTTGGATTTGCAGAGAGATAGAATGATGGCATGAGTTTGAAATTAATGAACAAACGTGAGGGTATTTTAGTATTTTCACACTCTTTTCCGAATGTCCCTAGCCTATTTCGGATCTTCAAGGGAGGCTTCCAAATTCCATATGAAAGCTGGATTGTGATCCCATCTAGAATAGGTATTCCGCATGACCTGCGAACAAAACTTCAAAATGCGGATTTTGTATGGAATACACATGGAATGAATTGGGTTTTCCTGCGAACCAAACATGGCCTAAATTTGGCTGCCAATTACATCTCCACCGTCTCTTTGTTAAATATGCACGCCCATACACATGCATATATGTATATAAATATATATATCTTCATATTGGGTTGCATGTTGGACTCTTTCTCGATAGGCCAAACTTGTACATTCTTGGGCGTCTCTCCTACTTTGGCTTCCAATTGATTCGACCTGTGTAAGAAAAATTACTGCCCGCTCTTTCAGCTCGATTCCAATTGTCCACAAACTCGAGATTATCATCGGAATTACTGATTACATGTCATGACTCAACAAACTTCATGAATTACGAAAAATAGGTAAAAACAATCCCCCGACATGTCTAGTCGCGCGAAACAACATTGAGCAGGACTTGACATGTATATTTATGAACTTGCCGCATGAGCTCAGGATGAATAAAAAAAAGAGGAGGACAGAATGCACCTTACAGCTGGATAGCTGTTGCTTTCTTTAACTAGATGAGCAAAGGCAATGAGCTGAACTTTTGTTGTCAAAACTTGCAATTCTATATTCTCCGTTTCAGCTCCACTTCAACCTCAATTTTGAGCATCTTCCGTTCTGAACTGGTCCAAGGTTGAAAAAAAAATATATCTTGAGATCTTATCTTAGCTTTACGTAGCATCTTAAATCATCTTAATCTGATTTCTGTAGAAAAAAATATGAATTTTCTCGCGAAACTGCGTATATCTGGAAAAATTGGCCGAGATGTTGACGATGGGCCACCTTGCTCTCGATCGTCACCTTACTGAGCATGTATAGCGCCTGTGATCCCATGGCAGTGAGGACAACCTTAGTTGGTAGCATTATCTAGGCCGTGATTCAGCCTAATCTCCGAATCCAGTTGTTCCGTATCCGCTTCGATGTTGCTTGAAAGGCTAGTACCGAGGTTTAATGGGAGGCCGATCTCGACATGGTCACGGCTCAACCCTGGCATCTCCGAATTCTCCCATGCAAAGTAATCCTTAAACTCGTGCAAAACGCGTTGCTTATAATCATCATCAAGGAGTTGACCTACATATGTCGATCTCGGGGTCATCTTCCGCGTCGAGATTCATCTCTTCCAAAGGTTTTGCACCTCAGCCTTCAAGTCATCTAGTTTCCCGGTTGCTTCTTACAAGTCTCCCCATTTCAACTCAAGTTAGTTCTTCATAATTTTTACCGCTCATGCTTCTTCCACATAAAAGGTCAAGAGACGTTGAATGATAGCAGTGGCTGTGGCCACCATCTCATCACCGTGAGTCAGCGTATTCATTCTATCTCCTCGATGATAGTCATTGCTGCAACGTGGGCCGAGACATAGGAATAATGGGGTTGAAGGTTCCTTGATACATATCAAGCTTTCTCATGTTCGTAAATCCGATTGGCCTTTCGAATGCATCTAAACCTTCAAAACAAATGAGGCCGAATTCTTCCTAGTAGTACCACGCTTCTGGAGCAAGAGAATTGATAGAAAATGGCCTTGGCTTGGCTAGAACAACCTCTGGAGCCCTCACAATCCATAAGACCAGTTATTGTATATTTGAATTGCCGGACTCATTAAACCAGTCGGTTTTGAGCAAAATTTCATTGAAAGGATTTGAACTCATGACCTCTTGCTTCCATACTAGCATACTACCAACCAAGTCACCGCTACTTTCTTGTTCTTTAAACTCTACTTTTAAGTACTTATTAAAATTCAATATTTATTTTAGAGTAAAAAATATTAAATATAGATATTTTCTTACACTATTAGTATATTTCTTTGAAATCATCATACTTCTATCTTAATTATCATAATTTTTTTAATAATATGAATATTTATTTTATTTTAATTAAACGTGCGGTCCGACCCATCGAACCCTCCGTTGGACCCACAAACCCATGAACACATACTCATTCTGGTTCATCATCCGGTCCGATTATGATAACACCGATCAAAAGAACCCCCGAGTGCTGGTTACACCTTTTTTAAATGTCTGTGATCATCACTTCCATCTTGACGAGATACTCGTCCATGCGGTAGAGCTTAGCCATGGCGCTCTTAGGCATCATAACTCCATTGTTGATCAAAACCTTTGGCACTCGGTCGAACACAAAGCTTTGGCCTTTTCCTTTTTCGAACCTTTAGCCGCGGAGTCTTGCTAACTGAGGATGCCTATTCCTTAGTCGGTTGCTAGTGTATATCTAGCTCGCTCTTCATGGGAAGCCTCTCTCCTTAGCGCTCTCCATGCTCGGGGCGACCTTGTTGGCTGACCACGAGTCTCACCATTTGTCGTTGTTCACGACGTTTTTGCTATCAAGTAAGAGGGTGAGCATCCTTACGATGTTGAACCCTCTGCCACCTATTCTCGGGGATGTTTGTAGGTGGTACGACGAGCCTTTCTCTAGCCGGGACACGTTGAATAATGCTCTGAAACCTATCTGGCCTCTTTCCTGAGTGAACCAGCCTTTCACTTAAACTTCGATGTCGCATCTCGGCTTTGGAAGGACGGACTTCTCCGTGATTTGCAGTTCTGGTTGTGGGCTCATTTTTAGAGTAAACATCATGAGGAGCCCTAATTACTCTTTATGAGCTGCTAGACTCGCGCCCGACCCCTCAAGCCTTGCTTGAAGATGTAGGCTCAGTCTCGAAAACGCCATTTTTGGCTTTGTGGACTGCTTTTTTATGCTCTCGAGCCTCCATACTGGAATTGAATGCACCATTTAGTGAGCTCGAGCAAACGCTTTGCATCTCCTTGAACAAAGGCTGAGGCAAAGATTCGACCCCCTAAGCCTTGCTGGAGGACCCGAAATCAAGCGCACACACAGCTTCTCAAGAATTGGAGTTTTTATATCTCGAATGTCGGGGTGGAGACTTAAACTTACGCTCAACCCACCAAGCTTTAGAGTTCTCGTAGTTTAGCCTCGAATCTTTTTTTAACTTCAAGCGGTTTTTCACTTGCTCGACTTCTACTTGTGCTGCTGCTTTGTGAAGTCCATTTAGGGAACCGTTTTTTCAATGGTTGCGGCTTGTGGTTCGATGTGCTTCGCTACCCCATCTCGGCCTCGGTGAAATCGATGAACGCAATTTCTCTTGGAGCACCGACTTGGAGCAAGTCAAACACAATCTTTTCTCCATATTTAGCTTCTGGAGCAGCCTAGTAACTTTTTCAAAATAGGAAGATAGACCCCAAATTGGCCGAACTGGTTAAAATAGGAGCCGTGATCGGAAAATGGTCGGAATCATCTTTCATAGGCTTCTCTTTGCTGCCTCCGATAAACTTCGTTGATGGAGTGAAAGAATTTTCATCATCGAGACTTGATTTAGCTACACCGATTTCTATATCGCCATGAACTTGTTCTTTAAGATTGGCTTGAGTCGATTTTTGCTTAGCCTCTTCCCCAAGTTGACACTCCATTTTAGTTTCATTAATACTATGAGGCTCAAGTGCATCAATTCACAATAGGAGTTGAGAACAATTCGCCATTTTCGGCTCTTGCGGTGAAATCGGTCTTAGCGGAACAATCTCGTCTTGCATTGACGGTCTATGATCGTCCGTTTCCTATTTGATTGGATGTCCCTCACATGGAGGCTGAGCTAAAAGTTCCTCGGTTATATCGGTTTGTTGTGGAGGAACCAATTTATTTGGTAAATCGACTTCAAGGGGCTGAGTTAGCTCATCCACTCTACCCCCGAGTGTATGCCGTCAGAATCTTGATCGACTTCTTCCTTTAGTAAAGACGATAGTGATAATGGCGTGGATGGAGCTCGCATCGGAGGCTGAGGTTGAATTTGCGCCGAAGGTTGAGTTCGAATTTAAGGCTGAGTTCGAATTGGAGGTTGAGCCAATGCTGGAAGCTGAGTCCGTGCTGGAGGCTGAATTGCAGCATAGGGTACCACATAAGTTGTGGTTCGTGGTATAGGGTGCTGACTTGAATGAACTAGACAGCTGCTGAAAATGAGGCTTCACGTAATGCTGCTGAGGTAAGATTGGCCTGCCCTTGGGGTGGCTGATAATGGGAAGCCACGAGTTGTTGCATTGGCAACGGCTATATGTGTTGAGGCTGAACTCGAACTGGAGGCTGCGATGTCTTCCCATGTGGCGATTGTCGAACATGTGCCTCCACACCTTGTGGTTGTTGTATGAAAGATATTTTTGGCGCCGTCACTCGATTTGCCACTTGTGGCATCAAAAAGTGTACCGATGTAGTAGGGGCGTCGGTCTAGGCTAAGGTATAAGCCAATGTCGTGGGTGCTCTACTCATTGGGTTAAGTGAACCATACGGCCTGAAGGATGAAGAATACCACGATGGGAATCACGTTCCGATTGAGTATCCCGTAAGGTTCGAGACTCCATGATTAGAAGAAGGAGCTACCTCGAGGCCCTTGTTAGTGATCATACACAACTCCCTGTTAGTCCTCTTCTCCTTCCCGTGGGTGTCCTCTTGGCTTTGCTCCATAGCCAAAACCCAATCTAAATTCTCATCAAGATGTTGGATATAACCTTTCATTTCGCCATTGATTTGCTTCATAAACTTCAATACCCACTCAGGCATGTTCTCCTCAGACGGCACAGGGTCGTTGACACCATTATGAGAACAGGTTGCCATCTTGATATCTAGCACTTATTCGGTGGAAAGGCGAGTCCAACCAGGCACGCCAAATTGTTGATCACGTCAAAAACGTCAAGACATCAATTCGGCCAGGCATGTGGTGATTGTAGGCGTGCCAAGAAACGGTTCCAAGAAGTTAACGTGTCACTAGCCGGCCCTACCAATACAAACTGTAGTATCATGACCTTGAAAGTTCGCGGGATTGAATGGCGGCTAGGTTTTAAATCTTCAAAATTAAATTGCACCTCATACGATTTCACAGCTCGGGGATTCAGCCGTTATGAGTTCTCCACCAATTATCCACGCACGAGTTGATTGATCCACTACTAGAACCAAGATCGAGTAAATGCATGTTTGAGATAAAAACAATTGGTTCGAATTGCTAGATTCTTGCTGGTCTATCATGTTGATCTCAAACTAAGTCGATTGATCAACATTGAAGCGCTAAGAATATGTAGCTAGTAACATAGTTCAGATACGAGATTTTTTGGCATTGCTGATCCTCGATGGCTACTTGTAAATGATTGAAAGCCTTGAAACTCAATGCCATCCAACGAGCTGGGTCTATCCCAGATAAAGGATAAGAGAAGGGATAAATGGAAGCTTTATTGTATATTTATTCAAATTAAAAATGATTGCACTAGAGAAATAACGGAATCTATTTGTTTGTCCAGAAGTTGAGTTTTTTTTTTTTTTTTGCATTTCTGTTGGATTTAGGGATGGGGAGATTTCTTGCTATGCCAAGAGCAAGTTAGGTGCATATTTCAAGTCCTAACTTATTGCTCTTAGTTGCTTTGTCTAAAACGGAAAACAATGCTTCCTTGGTGGCATCATCCAGAAAAAAAAATTGCCAGATCAACCTCACTTTTAAAATCAGTTATATATTGTGGCAATGCTATTGTATGATACAATTGTGTGTTCTCGATATCGGTTTGTGAAATGCAGTCGAAACTGAGAGAACGGTTGCATGGCAATTCCAAGTTTAACTAATTTGGGCAAAAATAGAAACTTCATAACGACTTAATGATCTAAGCTCACAGAGAGAGTTATTTTTTGTTTCGGTTATAAGGGATACTAAAATCCCACAACGAGCACAGGTAATCTCACAGCAAGAATCAAATCTTGAATCTCTTGATTACCAAATGAATGCGTATATCACTATGCTGCACTCTCTTTGATCAAAGACAACTTTTATGATCGACAAAAGAAAATAAGAAGAATATTTCGTCTTATTAGTCCTTAAAATAGCTTGAGAATCATACATACATACATATATATATATATATATATTCTAATTCAATTTCCTTTTTAGTTTATAATTGATTTCCTTGTGGTCATTAAAGTCATTTATAGGGTTGTCTCCATCATTTGTTGCTAATTAATTGAAGTATTAAGGCCACTAAGAAATAGTTTAGTTAAGCTCGTTTCTTCGAGAAATTATTGTTTAGACGATAATGATGGGACTACTTATACAATTCACCTAATTGATTAAATTATTTAAATGATCGGTACACAAAATTATTGGTCAGGATACATAAATGATTGCGCACTATGCCACAAAGCCAACTATAACTGTAAATATATATCTATACATATTTATATTTATTGTATCTTGAAAAACGATGATTTCACAATTCTAGTTGGTCGGTTAAGTGAGGTGGGAATTGCCAATGATAATGACAAAAATGGACGAAACTAAGAAATCCCACCTGTATGCATTTATATGCTATGATTATATCTTGGACAGGGAGTGGAGAAAAGAATTCGTAATTTTTTTTTATTTCAGGTCCAGCGTGAATTTCAAATTGAGGGTTACTTGTTACATTAAACAGCACTCTTTCTGACAAGACTGTATTTCAATGCCAGGGTGAAAAAGTTAGGCTTTGTGAAATGGTCCGATTGATATGTGATATGATATGATACAATTTTTTTATTAAATGGATTATTACGAAAGTATTTAAAAAGATCGCTTAAACTGGATGTGGGCAAGTCTTATTCCACGATTTGAATAGTGCAGCCAAGTTTATTTTTGGATAAAAAGAAAAAATTATTTAATGCAAGACAGAAATCTGTTTTACGAAACGTTAGAGTACAAAACTTATGGTTAATTGTTAACCGTGGGTTAGCAATTAGAGTTTTCACTTACACTAAATCACAAGTTGAGGGTTAGCAAATAGATCTTTTTCTCTCGCACTTTAATTTTTATATATTATTTATAAATTGTTAATTATCACTGTACATTGAATTTCCTTTTCGTCTGCTCCTTCCAGACAGACCACAAAAACATGTGGCTCATGCGTTACATTGACGACATAACTTTGAATTGGACATCGATTGCCCCAATTCAGAGATGGACCTCAACCACCATTCCCAGTCCGTGAAAACCATGAAACACAAATCCCTATCCAATCGGACCAAAAATTTGACTAGAATTAACATCAAAATCTATCACAAGAATCGTGACGAACTTTCCCGCTCCTAATTGAAAGAATTACTCCGCATACAATTGAAGCCTAATTTTAGATGTACCGGGTGCGTTGTATAATGGTTTTGGATAATATGCGACTATATACGAGTGAAGTGCTTTGGACCCACTACTAGAACCAAGATAAAGTAAATGCACGTTTTAGAAAAGAACAATTGGTTCGAATTGCTAGATTCTCGCAGGTCTATCATGCTGATCTCAAAACTAAGTCAATTGATCCACGTTGAAGCGCTAAGAATATTATAACATATAAGTTCAGATACGTGAGTTTTTGGTATTGCTGAGCCTCGATGGCTACTTGTAAATGATTATAAGCCTAAAAAATTGTTAGGATCTCGGTTTTCGGACTTTAATCACTTGCACATCACGAGTCTTGAGTGACCTGCAAAAAGGGGATGAACGGGAGGTAATCTGAATTTTCTTCTCTGATACTTAAATGAGAATGGATGGAAGAAAGGTAGAAGAATTGAACCTAGGGTTTAGGCGCTGGAGAGATATTTATAGGAATCCCGATGTATCTATATCGAGATATCGTAATCTTTGTAGAATATTTGGTAATAAATAATAGGTAGATGTACTTATCATATATAACGTTAGAGATATAAAATAATATCTCGTAGATAATATATATACAGTAGTAGAATATTCAAAAAATAATACAAAGATATCATGAGATATCATGAGATATATAATAGATATATCATCAAAATATGATTATCAGTTCGGTGTATCAAGGTGGTCTCGTGATGGTAAGTCAAGCTGGATGGGTTGGGCCAATTTTTTGGTTCCTAACATAGCCCCTTCCCGTGAGCTCGAGAGGTCGCAGCGGATCAAAGACACGTGCCATTATTATCACATTGTAAGCAATGCCTTGTCTTGAGAGATTTTCCTTCGCGTTATAAGAGACATCTTTACTTCAAGTAGGTTTCTCATCGCATAATGGGGAATGGCCTCATTATGAGAAGTCTTTAGGCATCGTGTTATAAGCGATAGCCTCGTTAAGAGAGGTTTTTAGGCATCACATTATGAGCGAAGACCTAGTTATGAGAGGGGTTAAACATTGCGTTATTATCGCGTGGGCATGGTTTTTAGGCTTCCACCGCCGATTTCGGAATGTTCTGTTGGACACATGGCCTGTGACCCAATCGGAATTGAAGTCGTCACTACACTATTTTATTTGGCCGGTGAGCCACCTAAAGACACCTACGAGGTCAAGATACTAACCGCCTAAGAATTTAAATTTGACTCGGTCTTTCTAACCATTGAAATAAGTATGTTGGCTTTGTTACGAGATTAGATACCCATAAACCAATAACTCGCACTTTCGGTACCCTCCCGGACTCCTAATAGTTCTAACACTTTTTATTCGTTAAAGTCAAGTTATTTAATCCTAGGGTCGAGTCTACACTTGTGAATGTACAAGGAAATTAAAAAAATCAATTACAGACTCTACACGATACACGATACACGTGCTTATACAATCATACCGTCCGACTCAACATGGCCACACATTCGAGCCAAGAAAGAATGAAAAGGGCCATACCTATGGGCCATTTATACATTGGCCATACATTCAAGCCGACATTCACACAACGGGCCTAGTGGGCCTAAACTCCAAAAGAGAAAAATGGCCTAGGGCTCCTAACCTAGAAAAATTTGAAGTTAATTTTCTATGTCTACTTATTTTATTCACAGTTTTCCTATTTCATTCACATGGTCATATTTAAGTGAATCGGCCGATTAATCCCTAAAATCTATATAAAAAAGAAACAATCTTAATTCCCAAGGTCATTTTGACCTTCAATTTAAATCTTAGGACTCAATTAGTGGGTTGGTTACCCTTAATTCCTGTGGCACATGTCAGTATACATGATTATTCATTTTCACACAAGAAACCGAATGATTAACCCAATTAAGTCGAGTGGTTGACTTTAATCCGGCTTAGGGAACCTCGAGTCCTAATGACCCACCCTCAAAGTCTGATGGACTTTCCTAAAAGTCTAAGACACCCTAATTGTATCGAATTACCCCTAGGCTCATGTAATTAAGTCAAAGGTAATGACCGCAATTACCCAAAATCATCTTGGCACTTGTAGGTAATTGGAGACGTATCTATATGAGTCTCGAGATATATGTATCGGGATATTGTAATCTGTGTAGAATGATAACAAATAAGAAGTGGATGTACTTGACATATTTAATGTAAAAGATAGGAAATAATATCTCTAGATAAGATATATACATAAGTAGAATATTTAAGAGATAATATCAAAGATATTAGGATATATATGAGAGATAATTGTGGAAGAAATATATTCACAAGATATTATTACCTGTTCAATGTATCAAGGTGGGTCCGTGATGGTAAGTCGAGCCTGATAAATCGGACCAATTTTCTAATCTCTAACAAAACTCAATGTAATCCAAAGAGCTCGGTCTATCCCAGATAGAGGACAAGAGAAAGGAAAATAAATGGAAGATCTAGAGTATATTCAAATTATATATGGTTGTACTAGAGAAATAAGACGTTGTGGCAATAGTGCCACTCTCAACCGGATATTAGGAGGTTATGAGTTCAATTTTTATCGGGAAGACTCCCTGATGCGATTCCCGCCAAGAATGACGAGACTCGACAACTAAAGGAACCCAAGATCGTTCCACGATCAAATTTAATTGACAAACCCTCGACCCGTTATTTACAACATAAACAAGAACTTCGGTATAGGAAGACGCCACAAACGGTGGTGAAAAACCGTTTGATAAGTCGATGATGAACGCCACGGAAATTTACGATAAGTTCAAATTAGTTCTTCAATAACCAAAGAGAATACTCTCACAATTTTCTGAATGTTCATTTTTTCTTAAAAATTGACAAGATGAGTATATATAGACCAAAACTAATTCCTAATCTAGCCATGTCTCATCGTAAAGTAAGGAAAATAAAATCTAAAGTATCTATAGAGATATAACTTCATCTATAAAGATATGAAATCTAAATATTCCTATAATATCTCCATCAAATTTAAACTTTAAACAAATCTGATGATATCTTCTCTTGATCTTAAAAAAATTCTAGAAACTTCCTCAAACACTTGTTGAATTTAACCTTGTCCAGAGTCTTCTATAACTTGAATCATGTTGATGGATCTTTGTTGATCACGTGGTTCATATCCAATGGGCCTCCATGAATTTGCTTGAGCCCAAACCTCTTGAATCAGGCTGTTGAGTTCATCTTTAAACTTCTTTGCTCGTGCTCACGTAATCGGTCCAATTGGAATTTGAACTGGATCCCTTGAAGTCGTGCTACGATTTGCACCATTCCCCTCCTCTTGAAAAGGATTTGCCCTCAAATCATCACATACATCAAAAAGAAGCAAATCAGCAACATTAAAAGTAACACTTACATTGTACTCACCAGGTAAGTCTAATTTGTAAGCGTTGTCATTGATGCGCTCTATGACTTGAAAAGGACCATCCCCTCTTGGATGCAATTTGGAACGTCTTTGCACCGGAAATCTATCTTTCCTCATGTGCAACCAAACCCAATCTTTGGGTTCAAAAATCATCTTATGACGCCCCTTGTTGGCATGTTTTGCATACTGCTCTGTTTTTCGCTCAATGTTGAGTCTTGCTTTCTCATGAATCTGCTTAACAAATTCACCTTTTTTTTACCATCTAAATTAACATGCTCAGTCAAAGGTAAATGAGATAAATCCAATGGAGTTAATGGATTAAATGCATAAACAATTTCAAATGGTGAAAATTTAGTAGCAGAATGAACGGATCTATTATAAACAAATTCAACATGTGGTAAACACTCTTCCCATGTTTTGATGTTCTTTTTAATGATTGCCCTCAACAAAGTAGACAAAGTCTTATTTACTAATTTTGTTTGTCCATCAATTTGTGGGTGACAAGTAGTAGAAAATAATAGCTTAATATCTAACTTACACTATAAAGTCTTCCAAAAATAGCTCAAGAACTTAGCATCTCTATCTGAAATAATTGTTCTAGGCATGCCATGTAACCTCACAATCTCCTTAAAGAACAAATCAGCAACATGCGAAGCATCATTCGTTTTGTGACATAGAATAAAGCGTGTCATCTTAGAAAATCTATCCACAACCACAAAAATTGAATCTCTTCCACGTTTAGTCTTAGGTAGTCCTAACACAAAGTACATTGAAATATCAATCCAATGCTCACTAGGAATAGATAAATGAGTATACAAACTGTTGGGTTGCACTCTGGATTTAGTTTGCCTACATGTAACACATCTACCACAAATTCTCTCAACATCTCTTTTCATATGTGGCCAATAGAAATGTTCTTGCAATATAGCTAAAGTCTTTGCAACTCTAAAATGTCTCATTAATCCCCATCATGAGATTCATGCACTAATAACTCCCTTAAGAAACAATTAGACACGCATAACTTATTCTTTCGAAATAGGAACCCATCATGCCTAAAGTACTTACCACAAGGAGTTTTCTCACAAGCCCAATATTCTTCACAAAATTCATGATCATCAGCATATAAATTTTTAATGTGCTCAAAACTAAGCAATTTTACATCAAGTGTAGAGAGTAATGCATACCTACAAGAAAGTGCATCAACGATCACATTCTCCTTACCTTGCTTATACCGAATGACGTATGGAAACGTCTCAATAAACTCTACCCATCGGACATGTCTTTTGTTTAGCTTGTGTTGGCCCTTCAAGTGTTTTAAGGACTCATGATCGGTATGAATCACAAACTCCTTAGGCCATAAATAGTGCTGCCGCGTCTCTAAAGCCCGAACCAATGCATGTAACTCATTGTCATAAATTAGATAGTTTAAGGCTGCCCCGCCTAGTTTTTCGCTGAAGTAAGCAATTTGTCGTCCTTCATGCGTAAGAATTGCACCTATACCAATACCTGAAACATCACATTCAATCTCAAAAGTTTTTGAAAAGTTAGGTAAAGATAATAAATGAGCGTTGGTCAGCTTCTCTTTGATTAGCTGAAACGCCTTCTCTTGTTCTTCTCCCCATCTAAATCCGACGTTCTTTGTTATCACTTCAGTAAGTAGTGCTGCTATGCTACTAAAGTCATTTACGAACCGCCGGTAAAAACTAGCAAGTCCATGAAAACTACGAACATTACCTACACTTGTGGGACTCGGCCATTCTTGGATTGCACGTACCTTCTCTTCATCAACCTGTATACCTTGTGCATAAACAACAAATCCCAAAAATACAAGCTTATCGGTGCAAAAAGTACACTTCTTCAGATTAGTAAAAAGTTATTTCTAAGCACGTCTAAAACATATTTCAAATGTACCTTATGATCATCCAAGTTTTTGCTATAAACAAGTATATCATCAAAGTAGACAACAACAAATTTATCTATAAATGCACGCAAAACATGATTCATAAGTCTCATAAAAGTGCTCGGAGTATTAGTCAAACCAAAAGGCATAACTAACCA
Source organism: Punica granatum (assembly GCF_007655135.1). Classification (NCBI taxonomy): domain Eukaryota; kingdom Viridiplantae; phylum Streptophyta; class Magnoliopsida; order Myrtales; family Lythraceae; genus Punica; species Punica granatum. Next base: position 29,409,242 of record NC_045129.1, read on the forward strand.
TTCATACAAACCATATTTTGTTTTAAAGGTAATTTTCCATTCATCTCCTTCTTTCATTCTAATCTAATGATAACCACTCTTTAAATCAATTTTAGAAAATACACAAGAACAATGTAGCTCATCTAACATATCATCTAAGCGAGGAATAAGATGACGATACTTTACCGTTATGTTGTTGATTGCTCGGCAATCAACGCACATTCTCCAAGTCCCATCCTTCTTAGGTACAAGTATAACTGGAACGGCGCATGGGCTCATGCTCTCCCTCACGTACCCTTTCTCCAACAACTCACTTACCTGCCGTTGAAGCTCCTTTGTCTCCTCAGGATTGCTCCTATAGGCTGGTCGATTTGAAATTGTCGCACCGGGAACAATATCAATTTGATGTTCAATTCCTCAGATTGAAGGTAATCCATGTGGTGTTTCATCGGAAAAGACATCTTCATACTCCTGCAAAAGAGAAATCACAGAACTAGGCAGAGCGAGGTCAAGTTCGTCAGTATTGAAAAATGCCTTTTTGTACAAAAGTACAATCATCGGCTGATTTGAAAATATTGCTCGCTTAATTTCACTCATTTTTGCATAGAAATTCTTTTGTTTTCTCTCTGATTTTCTCTCAATGGCCGAATTTTGATTTTCTTTTTCTCTCTCATTTTTCTCGGCTTCTATCTGATTTTCACTCTTTTTCTTTTGTTCACTCTCTTTTTGCAATCTCACTTGATCCTCATATACTTGCTGCGGTGTCAATGGTACAAAAGTGATCGATCGTTGATTAAGTACAAATGAATATTTGTTCGTAAAGCCATCATGCTTCGCATGCCTATCAAACTGCCATGGACGCTCTAGCAACAAGTGTCCTGCTTGCATTGGTACTACATCACACAACACTTCATCTTCGTATTTACCGATTTGAAATGCAACTAACACCTATTTGTTCACCCTTATCTCACCACTATCATTTAACCATTGTAGCTTGTACGGCTTAGGATGCTTCAACATGGACAGTCCCAATTTTTCCACCATTGTTGTGCTTACAACATTAGTACAACTACCACCATCAATAATCACACTACATACATTGTCTTTGATGTAGCACCTAGTGTGAAAGATGTTCTCCTGCTGCACTTCTTCAACTCCTTTTGTTTGCAAGTTCAATGCTCTCATTACCACCAATGTCAATGCATCAGGGGCTAAATATTCATCCTCGGAAACGTCCTCCAATGGGGGCATGTCATCAGTGTCGGAATCTTCATCAAAACCAGCCCCATAATTCTTTTCATCTTCAACCCTCGCTTCCCTCGGTTGAACTCTTTCCCTCTTACGTGCATTAAGAGCGTTTCGTGGCTGCTCCACAGGTGTGTTCTTTATTTGATCTATCCGTTCATGAACCTGCTCTAACTCCAACCTCACCACACGCCTCATCTTACTCATTATGGCCTCCATAAGTACTTTCGGATCAGCCAATTTCGTAGCACCTTCGGGAATATTCTTAGCACTGTTGTGAGACATTATTGCTGCAAAATAAAGTTAGAAAGAAAGGACTTCACAATTCTCTCCCTTACATGTTTACACTCAAAAATGTGAATCACTTTACACTCGTGTTTTCACTCAAACAAACGTAGCTTTTAACCCTTTAATGTTCTCACCACTCCTGCCTTTTTCCACTCGATAATTATCTTTCAGGTCTTTTGAAACTAAACAAACAATTCTCCAAAATTTCCAGCAGCAATTCACCAAGAACTTATCAAGGAAAATTAATAGTCGAAGGAAATTTAAGGAAGAAAGGAAACAAGAAAGAAGGCAACTACTATGAAGGATGAAATATATCAGAATGTTATATGTAATTCTGGGAACAGAATCAATGTAGATCACAAAGAAAGGGAAATAACAATTTTAGAATGGTTTGATGCAAAGAATTTGGATCAAATTGACAACAACAGCTGTTTTCTTTTCTTTTGTTTTTTTTTTCGGCTCTTTTTTTTTGGTCGAATTATTTTTTACTTTTTTTTTGCTGCTAACAATCCACAAAGGACAAACTAGACGGAATGAAATTCAGCAAATTGAAACGAAATAGATAGGATAAATCTGATTTGGAGCCTGATGCTTTGATACCAAATAATGCGATTCCCGCCAAGAATGACGAGACCCAACAACTTAAGGAACCCAAGATCGTTCCATGATCAGATTTGATTGATAAACCCTCGACCCGTTGTTTACAACATAAACAAGAACATTGGTATAACTGACCTTAACTCGTTGTTTATTGCGAAACAAGAACCTCGGCATAGGAAGAAGCCACAAACGGTGGTGGAAAGTCATTTGATAAGTCGATGATGAACGCCACGAAAATTTACGATAAATTCGAATTAGTTCTTCAAGAACCAAAGAGAATACTCTCACAATTTTCTGAATGTTCCTTTTTTCTTAAAAATTGACAAGATGAGTATATATAGACCAAAACTAATTTCTAATCTGACCATGTCTCATTGTAAAGGAAGGAAAATAAAATCTAAAGTATCTATAGAGATATAACTTCATCTATAAAGATATGAAATCTAAATATTCCTAGAATATCTCCATCAGATTTAAACTTTAAACAAATCTGATGATATCTTCTCTTGATCTTCAACAAATTCTAGAAACTTCCTCAAACACTTACTGAATTTAGCCTTGTTCGGAATCTTCTATAACTTGAATCATGTTGATGGATCTTTGTTGATCACGTGGTTCATATCCAATGGGCCTCCATGAATTTGCTTGAGCCAAAACCTCTTGAATCAGGTCGTTGAATTTATCTTTAAACTTCTTTGCTCGTACTCGCGTAATCGGTCCAATTGGAAATTGAACTGGATCCCCGTACTTTTTTAATTCTCTTTCTTGATCCCTTGTAAGTTCATGAACATTTTATATATCCGAGGAAAAATAATTATTAAAGCTATAAGTATTTTGAGTGAATTAAACATTAATATATGTCCATAAGTAAAAGAGAATTGGTGCATCTAATGAGGTGCATAAATAGAAATAAAAATAAAAATTAACTTGAATATATGAATAAATATATATAAAAAAATTTACGGTTGACATGTACAATATTATACATATAAGTTATAATAATTATTATAGTGCTTAGTGTAGAAGATTATGGTATGAAATATTATAATTAATATTGACGATTTAAAAAAAATTTAAAAGATTATTTTTATAAATTACATGAAATTTTATTCTTTACCAAAAAATAACACGTTATTTTGGGTTTTTGTTTACTATATATAGTATTTTTTTATAAATATAAGGAACAAAGACTTTAATAAAAATTTACAAATCGTAGATCAACTTTCTTAAAATCTTACTGCATAATAATGAAGTAAAAATTGCACTAATGGACTAATATTTTTATTGGGATTAAAGTATTAGATATTTTATAATTAATTATGCATAGTTGTATGTTTTATATTATAGAAGTTAATATGATAATGAAAAGATAGAATTATATACATAAAATATGAAGATATTACTTGAAAAATATTGTCACATTTAATATACAAAAAGTAAAACCTACTAAATGAGTATTTAGTGCTTCTGTATGAAATCAATTTTTTTTGGGTTAATCACCCAAAAAAACACAACTTTTATAATTTTTTAAATATAGTACGACGTTTGGAAAATAGCATAGAAAATCAAGACCTTTGCTATTTTTTTCCTAAATATATCACGACCTTTGGATAGTAGCACAAAAAGACACAACCATTGCAATTTTTTTAAATATAATAAGACTTTTGAAAAATAGCACAGAAATACACGATCTTCAAGTTTAGTTGCGCATTTAGCACGACGTCAATTATTCTGTCAGAATAACAGCTAATATGGAGCTAACAATGCTAAGTGACACAACATGATTGGACAAATAGATCCCACAAGTTTTTATTTAATTAAAAATAATTATAAAAATTAAGAAAATTAAAGGAAATGAAAGGGGGATTCAACTTAATAAGAGGAAAGGGGAGAGGGCCAACGGTGGTGGTTACATCGGTGGCTACTATCTCCCAATTGGGCTCGCCGACTGCAGCGGGACTCCAATTATATGGGTGATGGCCATAATAGGGGCACTCACAATCGGAATCGATAGAGCCCCGAAATTGAGGTTTTGTCATTTCGACAGGTGGGGACTCTGATTGTGTCCCTCGCAATCTATAATTTACTTCTTTATTTTTTTTTAGAAAAAAAATGTTCTTTTTTAATTTTCTTTAAATTTTAGAGATATTTTTTAATTAAATAAAAATATGTATGACCCACTTGTCCAATCATATTACGAGGTGCCGTTTTCTGTTACCATTACATTTGATGAATAATTGACATTGTGCCAGAATCGCAGTTAAACTTGAAGGTCGTGTCTTGCTATTTTTTAAAAATCTTACTATATTTATAAAAAAAATAGCAAGTGTTTTGTCTTTCTATATTACTATCAAAAATTCGTATTATATTAAAAATATAAAAATCACGTATATTTGTACTATTTTTTAAAGATAGTATTATATTTAAATATATATATATATATATATACATATTATTTTTTGTAATTAGTCCAATTTTTGAAGGCAAAATAAATTTAAGGCATGCGGAACAGGTTGGTTTGGTCGGAAGCTGGGCATCATCAAGACCAATAACAACCACAAGATATTGGTAGTGGGGCCCACCAAAAAGGCCAAAAACCCCAACATTTTTCTTTTCGGTGAATAAATGCCCCAGTTTTTTCCTTAAAAAAGCGCAAGGTCCTGCCTGACGATCAATTAGCTGCCACCGCGTGTCAACATCCGACTGGACGAAACCTGTCCTCGCTCTTGTCCCAGAAAAAACCTGTCCCTGAATTGAAAGCCACAAAGCGGATCCACCCGGGACACGACATCGTAATCCAAAACAATCGTGATTAATCACGACCAGAATATGACTCATACAAAATGAATTTCGAGCTTTTAGTGAATTACAAATTTTATCGGGAATATAGAATTTGAAAATTCGTTCTGAAAATATTTCGTGTCTATAGTTAAGAGACCCCTGAACGAGATTAAGTTAAACATCCGAAATTTTTTTTATATTAATAATAAACAAAAAAGAAGATCGAGATTTTCTCCCACTTTTTCTCTGAACAGAGTCACCGATGACACGTTCCACCTCCATCACAAAACCAGAAAAAAAAAAAAAATAACAAACAAACAGAGAAAATTTCCCTTAATAACAATTATTGATCGAAGCCACTGCTGACTCAGCCGTCCCAATCTATCTACTCTTATAAAAGCGCTGCCCTTTTCTGACGTGGACCCTAATTTTCCTCACTAGAGAACTAATCATTATCCTCCACGTCATCTATCATAACACTTTCTTTTTTTTTAGCAGGCTTTCTTATTCCTTATTATTGCTTATTACTTATGCGCTTTCTAATCTCAACATTTATTTTTTCTCCCTTTTCGGATAAGTTTATTATTAAGAGATGTCTATGTCTGATCTCTTATGGTCGCATATCATCCCGAAGTCGTGTGAGCTTGTCAGAGCGCCGCATCCCATAGACTGAACATAACCCATGGAATTTAGCCTTGGATAAGATTTGAACCAAGATAAGATGTCAATTGTGTCTTGTTTTTACAGGCTATATCAAGAAAATTTTTTTTAATGTTTTTTACCCATGAAGCTACATCCTCTACCTTAAGGTTGGTGTAGCAAATTTGCATTGTTTAATAATGTATTTTGTGATTAAGTTTATCTTTTCTTTTATATTGTTATTTTTTTGTTTTCTGTATGAGTCTTTTTCTTTGTGGAGATAATTAACAAAATTTATTCAAGTTAATTACTATGTTTGCCTATAAAACCCATACTCTCCCCTTCACAAACCTCTCCTTTCCTCCTTTCATCTTTCTCTAATCCTAATCACCTCTCTCTCCGCACATATCAAAACAACACTTCCTTCCTTCCTCTGCTTATTCATTTCCGGAACCCCGGTCATTCGATCGTTGTAACCCCATTGAGTGAGGACGAGTAGAAGTATCGATAATCTCGTATTGATTTCGGTATTGATTTCTGGACAAGTCCACCGAAAATGGAGATTCCTGTGTTAAACAGGATAAGCGATTTTGAGTCGGGTATAAACTCGTTGCAGAGCCAATCCCTCCTCTCTCTTTCGGGCGTCGAAGGGATCTCGAAAGCTTACAGCTTCTGGAAATGGGGCGCTTTGATCCTGGCAATCCTCGCCTCCTTCAGCGCCATAATTAAGAGAATCAAAGTCCTCATCGTCAAGTTCAAAAACGACACCGCTTCGCTCCAGGAACCCCTCCTCAGAGTTCTCGACGACGACGACTCATCGGGCGACACGTGCTCACAGTCCTCGTCTTCCTCGGACTATTACGAGGAGGACGACGAGGACGAGAACGACGACCGCGAGCTGATTCGGGGATCGCCAGCTGAGGACGGGCGGCCGCGGACCGACGAGATATTCCAAGTGAAGGGCTGCGCGGGTTTTAATTTCCTTGAGAGTCCATGGCTGAGCCGGAGCTCCTCCGGCCTGCGGCGGCGGCGCAGCATCGGGGACCACTTCTCGGAGTTCGCGAGCGGGAAGAGCGTCGTCAAGCTGTGGGACAACCTCGGGCTGGGGTTCGGCTTCGAGCTCGATGGAGACGATTCATCAATCTCATGGAACGCTGACCAATCCTCGCCGCCCTCATCTTCCGCGTCGCCGCGGGCTTTGATCGTGAGCAAGCCTTCCGCCGCTGGGCTGGGTTTCTGGGACTCGCGCGCCGGTGGCATGAGGCCCGCCATACTCGCGGAGTGGGGCCCGCACGTCGGGAACGCCGACACCGTGGGCCGCGGGGGAGTTCGGAAGCTGTACCTGAGCGGCGGCGGCAAGCTGGCGGCTGTTGGGGATTTGAGGAAGGTCAACACGCTGTTGGACAACGTAACGGAGGCTGACGTGGAGACGTGGTGGGACGCGGACGCCGTTGTGGTTAACGACGAGCTCGTTGGCGGTGGGTCGGTTCGGAACGGCCCCGGCTCGGCCGTGACTCGGTGCTGCGACGCAGTCCGGTCCTACCTGTTTTTCTGAGGGGGAAGAAGAAATTGAAAAGTCCCCCTACCCTATTTTTCTTCTCGCTCTTTGTTTTTACTTTGAATTAATTAATCAATCAAAATGAATGGTAGATAGTCAAATCTCATCTTAGGAAATGCGGTCGAGATGACACATTGTACATATTTGATTTCCTTGATATTCAACCCTCTTGGCATCATGCTTTAGTTTTACTTTGTTTCTATTTTGTTTAATGAATCAGATTATTTTTTTCTTTTCGAATTATGAAAGAGTTTCCTGAAGTTAAATAAAAATTTTAATAATTAATAGACAGGTACAAGTAATCTCACATGAGAATCAAATTCGTTAATTGACAGATGAAAGCGCATGTTATTGCACTACATTCCCATTCTCGATTTTTTTCCCCCTTAGATCTAGCTGTCTTCGGTTGCGTGGCTTGTGGTTGGGCAAATCTTAATTCAATTAAAGAAGGCGCTCGTGTATCACGCGTCAATGGCCAATGGGAAAACTAATGAGACAGAAGCTTCTAAGTTAGATTAAATGAATTGTTCTTTTTTATTTTATTTTCGGTGATCAATTAAATAAATGGCTTTCGATATGCTAATGATTGAGGACGAATAACACTTTCTTCGGAGAGACGGAAGGATGAGATTGTAGTATTTGAAAATGGGGCATGAGAGTGATCAGGTCGAGGTGTCATGTAGTGCAAATTGCAAAACCACCAAGTAAAAAAAAAAAAAAAAAACAAAAGAGTAAGTGCATGCGCATCGCAAAAGGGAAGAGACTTTTAGAAAGGGTAGTGCACCATACGCGATTAACAGAGATGTACTGCACAAGCTTGCTCGCATGGTCTGAATAATGCGGTGGGATGGATCCAAATCAGCTCCGGTGACCCATCCACGATTTCCGAGCAGCTCGAGCAGTTTAAAATTACAAACAGAAGCCGAATCGGAGGTAGCGGTCCTGGTTATGTCAGGATTCCGATTTGGACCTCTAGTACCTCAATTTAGCCTGTACTTAAAGCGGAAATAATTTAGAAAGAGAATCCCATTAGATAGAGTGTGAAATTAACGTCTCGTTTGGTTTTACAATCTTATTTTAAAATTTTAATTCTAACTTTAACTCTACTCACTATACAATAAAAATTAACTCTTCCAATTCAAAAAGTTGGTCCCCATATATAAACTCACATATAACTTCATTATACTCAATTCAATTTTTAATACAAAATTCTTTTAACTATTCATTACTTTTTCATACTTTTTCTCATAATTCAACAACACAATCATTACAATTCAATTAAAATCAAAACTCAACTATACTTAACTCTAAAACCAAACACACATTAATAACAAAAAGTGTCACAAGAGAAAAATATAAGTACAGTGAAATATTAAGAGTGCGTTTGGATTTAGAGTTGAGCTGAGTGCGTTTTAATTGGTTTGTAATGATTATACTGTTGAATTATGAGAAAAAGTGCGAAAAAGTAATAAATAATTGAGAGAAAGTAATGATTGTGTTGTTGAATTGTGAAAAAGTAATGAATAGTTGAGAGAATTTAATATTAAAAATTGAATTTAATGGTTAAAAAAATTTTAAAAATGAAAAAAAGTAATGATTGTGATGTTGAATTAAAAATAAGTGGAGTTCAGTTGAGTTGAGTTGAGTTAAAAAATTTTCAAAAAACAAACACACCCTAAGTTTTCATGACTTAACCCTATGTCTTTGTGGCTTTCTCTATTCTATAAGTGTGCACAGATATCGAGTATACTTGGAACTGGTTGGAACTTATTCGTTAGTAGGGTCCAAGTAGCTCATAATGAAAATAGGGTAGGGTCCGGATATTATAAAAAGGAATCGGTGAAAATCAGTTTCGATTGTGGTTCTTACATATAAGGTATCCAGAACTTGAACCTGAACCTGAATCGATATCCAGAACCGAATAATATTTTTCTCCATTATATATATATATATATAGTTATATTTAGATATTCTTATATTTAAAAAATATAGTCACTAAGTTTTTTTTAAAAATCTAAATCTATATCGACGTTATGTTTTGCATTATTACTAATTATGGATGAGACATTTTCGATTTTATTTAGTGAGATAAAAAAATTTACAAGTTCTAACAGGGTACATGAAATATGTAGTATAATACAGGTTCCGGGTATATTCCAGTTTCATGATTCAACATGGTAGAGTCTGATTTCAAAATCTTATAATATGTCTCTTACAGTAGGGACCGGGTATAATGAAAAAAGGATACCCGAACCCGCACATCCCTACTCTATTCATACTATCCCCGACTTCTTAATGACACCGATTATAGGGCCCATTACTGGGCTCTAGAACCCTTGTGGCCATCAAGTGTCGGGCCAAACAAAATCCAAACCTTAATAAGATCCATTCGATTTCCTTGTTAAGATTTTCTATCATTGTGAGTTTGACATTGGGCCACCACTTAAAACCTATTTCTTTCTTGAGTCCACTAACACTTTGGTCCTTCAATTTTTCAATTGTCAGCACTTGACTGTCTGAATTTTCAAAATCGAGAATTTGGTCCCTAAATTTTCAAAAATCATAACAAAATGGTTCTTTTAGGGACCAAACTGTTGGTCAAAAAAAGGCTAAAATGACCATTTTGTTGTGATTTTTGAAAATTCAGGTACCAAATTCTCGATTTTGAAAATTCAGGTAGTCAAATGCTGACAATTAAAAAATTGGAGGATCAAAGTATTAGTAAACTCTTCTTCCTTCTATTCCGTATGTATCAAATTTGTCATATTTTGAAAATGGTCGAGCTCTAGTTTAACTTACCCTATTCCTTGATGAATTGAGTTGGTTTTCGGTATAACTCCTTCAACTCCTGAAGCCGTTGTTAAGATATTAGACGCTAGATGCTAGACGCTAGGCGCTAGGCGCTATGCGCATATGCTAGTCAAGAAATTTATTACTGTAAATTAAAAATGTTTGTTAGTCTTTAACTTATCGAATTTCTCGTTCATTGCTAATCAACTTTCTTCTCTTGAAAAAGCAACATAAAGAGAAGAGCCCCCACTTACCTTTATTAAAAAAAAAAGGAAAAAAACAGAGAGAGAAGAACCCAAATGCAAATAATATAATAGTTTGATTCTTCTTCCCTTTTTTTTCAAATTTTCTATAAAATTTCTACATGATTGTCGTTTATAATGGTAAATACAAAAAAGCAACTCACATATATTTTTCATCATAAAGGAGGTCCATCGACCTACAATGAAATAAAAATCTTAATAACTAATAAAAGGACACGACTAGTTCCACAATGAGTATTGAACCCGTGACCTCTTGATTATCAAGCGAACACATTCGCTACTGTGCTACATCCTTTTTTCGTCTCACATAAACTTTTAGATCTTGGGTATATTGCACTATATAACCTAACGTTGATAGATATTCTTAAATTTATCCTAACGTCGATTTTTGCCTGAGGTATCCCAACGTTGCTAATTTGATGTCACCATCTAGCCACAGGGGATTGTTGGTGAAACAAAAATAACAATGTTTGAATACTTCAAGTAAAAAAAAAAAGATGTTGGGATAGATCTAAGAATATATGTCAACGTTAGGCTATATGATATAATAAACCCTAATGTATTTAATGAACTATGTACCATATTAAGTCAAGTGTCATTTATCAATTGACTGGGATAAAAATGGTCACTCAAAGCAATGCCCATTCTTCCTACTTAAATAGGTAACTTCAAATCAATATATAATATATAATGCCTAAAATAGTTAATCCGGTTACGCCGCGTGTAGTGTTTGGCCTTTCCAGCTTTCGCCATGTGTCACCACGTGAGTAAGTTTCCATGTGGATTCTATCAACTGTGTATTGCTATGTGTTCAAGTGCCTCTTTAATTACAAGATTAAAAATTATGCAATCAAATCTATATATAAAATCAAACGAAAAAAATATTATTTTAATAAAAATAATAATTTCAATCGAATTTAACTTTCAAATTGGTAGGATCAATATATAATATATAATGCTTGGAACAGTTAACCAGGTTGTGCCACATGTAATGTTTGACCTTTCTAGTTTTCACCTTGTGCCGCCATGTGTGTAAGTTCCTATGTGAATTCCACTAACCGCATGTTGTCGTGTGTTCAAGTATCTCCTTAATTACAAGATTAAAAGTTATCTAAGCAAATCTATATATAAAATTAAACGTAAAAATTACTTTAATAAAAAATAATTTCAATTGAATTTAACTGTTGAATTGGTAGGATTGCAATAATTTTAGTACAAAAAAATACACATGGCAAAGTGTTGAATTTGATTAAAATAATTATTTTATGTTTACACATTTGTATAAAATTTTGAATTCATTCTTATTCGTTTTTAAATAAATGAATCAATAATGGGATTATTGTACATGATTTTCTGAATAGGTTTTTAGCTAGAAAAAATTAGAAGGAAATTATGTATGATATTTTGAATTAAAAATTAATTAATAATAATATTTTTTGCTTAGTAAGTTAATTAATATCTTACACGTATTAAAAATTTGGAAACGCCAACTTAGTTTAGGTAGCCATGATCATGATTGTTTACTGTTGTAAAATTAAAAAAACGTATTTATCATTAAAAATCAATTAATTCAGAAAGATGATAGTTAAAATTCAACAAAAAATAAAGGATATAATAAAAATAAGAAAAAAAAGGGACATAATAATTTTAGCAATAATTTTAGGATCTCTATCTCTATTATGACGGAGAGTTGGATATCTCTCATAAATCATAGCAGAACATTAAAAAAATAAAAGAATATCTCTTACTAAACATATTTATCCTTGCTTAAGTATTTCTTTGCATATATGAAATTGTTCTTATAATGCATGAATAATTCATAAATTTTTCTTTTACATAGATTTTTATTTTTGAAATTACTAAATATTTTGTATTAGTATCTCCAAATTGATACACACATATATATATATATATATAAATTTGGACCTATTTATTAAAGTTTGGGTGAACTTTACTAATACATAGATAGATAGATAGATAGATAGATATGAATATATATATATATATATATATACACACTACATATATTTTGTAAATAAAATATTTTGTCTATTTTCCCCTTTGACAAATTGTAGACTATTTTCCCCTTTGACAAATTGTAGACAAAGTTTACAAAATTCAATGATATTTATCATTCATTTCCATATGTTATAATTCTTTAGATGTAGCATTAATCATTCTAATATTTAGTCATTGTGATGATAAATTTATTTGAATATTATTAAGAGTTAATTCATATTTTTAGTTCCATGAGTTTTTCTATCCAATTTATACTTTCATATATCATTACACTTTTCGACACTAACATAAACTCTTCTAGGAAAACCTAAAGATTTATATAACTTCTAACTTTAAACTCTTAGTAAGATTAAACCGTACGTTCCTACATTATATTTAAAATATTTATAATAAAATATAGGAGTTTTTACCCAAAATGGCCCATGGTTTACCCATTTTGTCAAATATATCATATGTTTTTTTTTTCAGATATATCCCATGGTTTACTTTTTGCATCAAATTTATCCCGGCGTTATCTTTTCCGTCGATATCTAACGGCCGTACTGACGTGTCATGTGGAGCGATAGTGAGCCATACTTGCCACGTGGGCGCCACGTCAGCACAGCCGTTAGATATCGACGGAAAAGATAACGCCGGGATAGATTTAAAGCAAAATGTAAACCATGAGATATAGCTGAAGAAAAAGAGAGAGCATATGATAGATTTGATAAAACGCGTAAATCATAAGTAATTTTAGGTAAAAACTCCTAAAATATATAAATAAAAAAGAACAAATCATTAAAGTTTCTATAGTGTGATTTATAAGTTATATCATTTCCAATTCATAAAGTAGTTTCATAGGAGCAATTTCATATCTAATTTATATTTCAGTTTTTCCAAAATATGCTTGAACTCTTCTACAAAATCTAACAAATTCATAAAAGCTTTTAGATTTATTTTGATTATCCTATATTTAAGGATTAATTTTGATAATACGGGAAACAAATATTTATATATAGAAGAAATTTTATTTCTTATGGCATCAATTTACATATAATAATTGATTCAGAATTTGACAAAATATCTTACTCTTAAATAACTTTGCAAAAAAAGGAGAATACAAAAATTTTGAACGTATAAATAGTGGCAAAATAGATAAAAGGATACTTTAGAAGAGATTTATTTACGATATCGTACTTCTAATATTGTAACTGAATTTGATATTATACATTAAAAGGCACTTCGGATGTTCATAAGTTCAACATATAAATATATATCTAGACAGCAAAAAAATCAGAATAGTGTGTACATTACTTTAAACCTAAATTCAAACACAAAAAAAAAAGAGAGCTGTTCTTACATGTGCATATGAATAGTATTCGAAATCCATGATTTTCAGAGAAAAAAAGTAGGAAAAACACTTTTGCATTGATGATGAGAATGCTCATCATATGACCTTTCTCTCATATTATCGGATTCTCCATTTCGTAGATAGATTGGTAGGAAATCCCAAAGGATGGACCACCATTTTGTTCTTGAGTCATGAACGTCAATATAGATGTATATGTGCAAATTAGACTAGTGGTACATATCATCTATATATATGGAAAGATTTTAATAGGATTTTTATTACCGCTTATTAGTATACCTTATTATTTTTTGAGAAGTTATATATGGTAATAATGTAGGTATTAGTTTTAACAAATAATTTCTATAATTTATTATGAAATAAAAAGCACGAAACTAAGATTAAATTTTACTTTATGAAATTCTTAGTTTGTGAAATTAATTTTAAATAAAATCATAAACATATTAATTTGAACTTTTAGATATCCATTCATGTACGTCACCCTTGGTCGTTATATTAAGAGGTGACAAGAATTCATTCACTTGTGAAAATTTTTTGTACTTAAATTATATAAATGGCAAGCTGAAAATTGATGTACATAAATTGTAGGTCCATGAATGTTAGGAAAAATCCACAGGCTTACTTCAGATTTCGATCTATCCGCAATTCAAAAGCTTAATCTAATATGTTGATAGACCATTATCTCTAATAAATTTATGGATTTCCTCTCAACTTTTCCATGTGAGATTACCTCTAATACCCGCACTCACTATTCTCCATATACGAGAGAAACCATCCCAATAATTATCCCCCTTCTCGATTATGTGGAGGACTTCGTCGTAATCCTCGTGACACGACGGCAAGCAACACACTAGACTCGACTAACATCGAGTCGAGCTTTCACTTCCGGACTAGGATACCCAATTATTATGCCCTTCACTAGCTACGAGTTCCACACTCAGGCCTTGGTGTCGTGTGGGTTTCCACACATATGTGTGTGCGCTTTTCTAAGATCGTTACCTTGGGCTCTGATATCATTTTAAATTCTACTAGGCTTACATGGGCTTGGACTCAACTTTCAACTCAAAAACTTGAGCTTTGTATCGAGGCCGTGAGTTTTATGTCTTCAACCTGTAGGCCCATTTGTTCTTCAATGTTCTCTTACCTTGTGATAGCTTCACTAAGTTATATGTGTGATTCTCAAACAAGGAGTTCATCTCCTCATTCATCGCCTTCAACCAGTGCTCCTTGTACTAATGTGCCACGGCTTCATTATAGCACTCAGGTTCTTCCCCGTCAGTCAGTAACACATACTCATGAGGCGGATATCTTGTAGAATGTTGTCTTACTTTGTCAGATCTTCTAGGTAGATTATCTGTAGGCTCTAACTACAACCGCGAGCCTGTATCATCCTCGGTCACATCATCATCTACTTGAGGAATCTCACCTCCAGTCATGGTTTCTTCATACTCGGCAGGTACCTCTTCCACTTGATGTTCTACATCAACCGGTACGAGAATAGAGATCTCGTGAAGACTGCTTATTCTGGCCTTCTCTAACTTCTGCAAATCCTAGATTATCTAATCCTCAAAGAACACAACATCCCTGCTCCTGATGATCTTCCTACTATCAGGGTCCCAAAACCTGTACCCGAACTCTTCAAGTGCATACCCCAAGAAGATGCATTGCTTTGCCTTAGCATCTCGAGGAATGTGAACAGATGCCCTGCACCCAAACACTCGGAGATGCCTATACGACACTTCATTGCCGGTCCATACTTGCTGGGGTACATCTCCATCAAGTACAATTGACGGTGTAAGATTAATAAGATCAATCGCTGTCCTCATTGCCTCGCCCCAAAAGGACTTAGAGAGTTTCGCCTGAGAAAGCATACAACGAACCTTCTCAATAATTGTGCGGTTCATCCTCCCTACAAGCCCATTCTGCTGTGATGTTTTCGATGCCGTCTTCTCAAGTTTGATCCCACGAGTTCTGTAATAGTTCTCGAAAGGACCCCTGTACTCACCACTATTATCAGCTCTGACACATTTCAGCTTCATGCCCGTTTCTCTTTCCACTACTACATGGAAGTTCTTGAAAATCTCAGTCACCTGATCTTTAGTCCTCATAAAATAAGCCCAAACCTTCCTGAAGTGATCATCTATAAAGGTCACAAAATAGAAAGCACCACCAAGAGATCTATCCGACATGAAACAAATATCAGTATGCACAAGATCAAGTATATGATCGCATCTAGAGGGACGACTTCTAACAAAAGAAACTCTCATCTGCTTACCAGCTAAACATTGATCACAAGTGCTCAAGTGTATACCTTTAACGGACAAAGACTGCTTTCTAGCAAGAATTTGAATACTTTTCTCACTGATATGCCAAAGTCTCTTGTGCCATAGCTCGATAGGATAATCCTCAGCAACATTAAGCTGACCAGAGTTGTGCCCGGCATACAGCCTGTAGAGAGTGTCGGTCTTCTGACCCCGTGCTACAATCAACAAACCCTTGGAGAGCTTCCATCTCCCACTGCTAAATTCGTTACTGTAGTCTTCATCATCAAGCTGACCCGTCGAGATTAAGTTAAGGCGAATTTCTAGAACATGCCTTACCTTCTTCAGAAGCAACTTGCAATCAAGCTCGGTCTCTAGATAGACATCACCAATACCGACAATTTTGCATGACTATCAATTCCCCATTCTCACATAACCATAGTCCCCGGTAGTGTAAGATGAGAAGAAATCCCAATGAAGAGTGACATGAAATGAGGCACCTGTATCTACAACCTAGGTAGAATCCTGACGCATGAGATTCACATAGACTTCATCACAAACAATGTAGGTCTCTCCATCAGATGTCACTGCTGTAGTGCCGTCTTCTTTCTTGCACTCATCGTTGCCATTCTGATTCATCTTCAGAGCTCTACACTCCATTTTTTAGTGTCCTTCTTTTCCACAGTGATAGCAAGTGACCCCTTTCCTTGTCTTCAAATTTGATCTACCCCTTGATTTGTCACGTGATTTACCATACTTGGAAGATGAATTTCTGCTTTGACTTCTCTCCCGTTGTTCAGTAACCAAAGCTTTAGACTGAATGGAAATCCCAGGGCCTTTTCTTCTAGTCTCCTCATTAAATAAACTGTCTGTCACCGTGGCCAATGATAACTTCCCATCTGGTGTAGAATTGCCCAATGCAACCATAAGTGTGTCCCAATTATTTGGTAGAGTCCTTAAAAGTAGATAAGCTTGTAACTCATCGGGTAATATTATCTCCAAGTTCGTCAACTGGTTAACAATATCCTGAAAATTACTCATGTACACAGCCATACCACCTCCATCCTGGTAACGGAGATGAACAAGCTTATTCACGAGAAAGGCTTTATTTTGCGGTGTTTTCCTCGCGTAGAGATTTTCCAACTTATCCCACAAAACTTTCGCATTTGTCTCCTGAGCAACATGATGATAAATACTATTGTCTATCCTCTGCCGAATCAAACCAATAGTCTTTTGATTTGTGCGTTCCCAAGCCTTGTCATCCTTATCTTTTGGTTTCACCAAATCCCTTTCAATGGGATCATACAAGTCCCTACAAAATAGAAGATCCTCCATCCAAGACTTCCATATATAGTAGTTGGTTGTATTCAACTTGAACATAGATCCCGTAGACTCATCCATTTTGAAAACACCGAAAAACTCAAATTTCTCTGACCCGAGGCTCTGATATCACTTGTTATGAAAAATTCACAAGCCTACTTCGGACTCGGGTCTATCCGCAATTCAAAAGTTTAAGCCAATAAGTTTCCAGACCATTATTTCTAATAAACTTATGGATTTCCTCTCAACTTTTCTATGTGCGATTACTTCTAACACTCGCACTCACCATTCTCCATATGGGAGAGAAACCATCCCAACAATTAACAAACTTCTCTTCGAACTCCTTCTAAACTTCTTTTCAATTTGCATATGATATATGTATTATTTTAAATGGTTTTTAATAATATTTTTTATTTAATTTATGTATTCATTTTTGTTTGAAAGAATTTATTTATCATATTGAAAATTAATATGCTTACTAATTAATCTATATATTGTACTTATCCTGTAAAATTATCCCATTCATAATTAATTTTGCATATATTGAAATATATAATTATATTTATATGAATGTAAAAGTAATTTTTTGTTCTATAGAATTTATTTATCACATTGAAAATCATTAATGTAATTATGATTATATTAAATTATTAATGTAAAATATGATTGTATTAAATAATTATGTAGATACTTATAATTCTACTTGTTGGTAAAATTTACATATTATAATTAATTGTATACATATTGAAATAGATATAATTTTGTTTATATAATATATATATATATATATATATTCATATCTATCTATCTATCTATTAGTAAAGTTCACCCAAACTTTAATAAATAGGTTCAAATTAATAATATCTATATATATATATATATCAATTTGGAGATACTAATACAAATATATTTAATAATTTCAAAAAAATAAATATTTGTAAAGGAAAATTTTATGAATTATTCATGCATTATACGAATAATTGCATATATGTAAAGAAATATTTAAGTAAGGATAAATATGATTAGTGTGAGATATTATTTTACTTTATATTTTTAATGTTCTCTTTGATTTATGAGAGGTATCCAACTCTTCTGTCATAAAAGAGATAGAGATCCTAAAATTATTGCTAAAATTATTATGTTCTCTTTTTTCTTATAATTATTAAATCCTTTATTTTTTATTTAATTTCAATTATCTTCTTGTCTGAATTAATTGATTTTTAATGATAAATACGTATTTAATTTTACAACAATGAACAATCATGATCATAGCTAGCTACGCTAAGTTACCGTTTCCAATTTTTTAATACATGTAGGATATTAATTAACTTACTAAGCAAACAATATTATTATTACTTAATTTTGAATCCAAACATATCAAATCTAATTTCCTTTTAATTTTTTCTAGCTAAAAACTTATTCAAAAATTCATGTACAATAATCACAACCTTGATTCATTTATTCAAAAAAGAAAGAAGATTCTAAATTAATTTTTAATATTTGGCTTATAAAATTAATTTCATTTTGTCAACCCATGCAAAGCACGGGCAAATAAATAGTATGAATAATCCACAAGAAATTCCATAGATGAGGGAAAAAACATAGAACATAATTTGAATATACTTTGTGTTTTTTACCATTTCAAGAGGAAGAAAAATGATAGATTTTCTGTAATAGATTAACTAGCATTTTGACTGACGATGTGTTTAATTGCGTATGGATAAGCTGTCTTTGAGATGAACATACATATTACCCAAATTCTAAAGGTATCTCTGTGGTCCAAAGCAAAGGCAACAGAAAGCTTCCAGCTGACTTCACTGATCATCTAGAACAACATATATTGTTTTTGTCTCTACTCATTGATGATTTATCCATAGCACGATGACGCGATTAAATTAGGCCGAAGTCATGCGGAATGATGTTGTTGTGCCAACACATGGAAATGAACCGAATGCAACATTGGAGCTAACTTAGATTATGATGGCATTCCCCCGCCGTGTAAAATTCACCAGGGTCGGTGACGTAGAAATCATAACAATGATTGAACAGAAAACAGAGTCAGCAGAAGCAGCTAGACGTCCCGTCAGTCGGTTTAAAACCTCTTATTTGTCTCTTAATCATCCAGATAAGTTCTGTCGGAAAATGGAAAAAAAAGATATTTTTGGCCCTATACGTTTGCCATTCAGTCAATTTTAAAATGTCTTTAAACAAATACATGAGTCGTAAACTTCGGCAATGATCCACTAACATTTAATAGGATATTGTGGGTTAAGTTGTTGCACCTACAATTAGACTTCCGGTACTAAATAGCCTTTAAGAACGTTTTGCACTCTCATATGCAAATCAAATTAATCTAAGTAGAATTAGTCGGGCTCCGTTGGGTTTTCGGATACCGTCATATAACCGATAATTAGTCTAGATAGGAGATGAGAACTCATTCAGGCTCGTGTAGTATGATAGACAGTGCACGAGGCCCGAAACTACTCGCTCATTCGCGATTGACCAACAATTTGTTACTTGCAATTTCAGTTCTGCACTTTGCGAGTTGCAACATCTAGTTTGAACTGAGGATGGATTTCTTTAATTAGCTTTGCATGGCCCATGGCCTTGGCCCATGAGATCACAGCCCAATACTAAAAGACATCACTAAGTGGTTATCACAGTTCTTGTCAAATCCATATCTATTTATATCTATATATCTACACCTTAGCAAAAAAAAAAAAATCTATATATCCATACAAACTAATTAAAGCTGGAGCAACGCTTCAAAATGCGTCACATAAGATGAAGCACATCTCTCGTTGTTGTGACGATTGTCGCAGTATCGTGCCACCACTTCAAGTCTAGAAGTCGATAAAACTTGAAATTATATTTATAATTATATCATGAATAAATTAAATTTGATTATGAGGACTATGTTGTGTTCTAAAGAAAGAACTCATTTCTATAATTTTTGACATGGAGGAAAATTTGAGAATGAAAGTTCTTCATTAATTGTCTTCAATAGAAATTAAAATATGTTGGAATCATAAGACTCCTCATCATCGGATACATAAGCGAGAGCATCAGAAACCCTACCTCGTCGACGGCGACGTCCCTAGTCCCGACCCATTCGGCTCAACTCTCCACTTCGACGCAACGACCCTCCCCTCCCTTAGTCAGTCTCAGTCTCTCTCTTCTCTTCAAATCTTCGATCGGACACAGAGGCGACAGAATCAACACTCGTCGACAACAAGCAAGAATCCAGCTGATCAACTTTTAATCAAACACAGACAGAGCTGACCGGTTGGTGGTGAATCTTCCTTGTAACTTTGAGTGTCTGGTTCTTCTCGACGTTCTCATCTCTGTCTCTGTCTCCATCACTCTGAGTCTCTGCGGCATACAGGTGCACAATTGTTGGGGATGTTGTTGTTATTGTTGTTTTTTTAAAAAAATTTATGGTTCAGTTTGACAAATTTTAAACCGAACCGAACCGAACCAAATTTATTGATTAAAATGTCATTTTTCATGACATGGTTAACTGGTTAATTGAATTGTTATAACCGGTTTCATTTGGTCTGGTTCTGTAGCCTTTAAATGTTTACCATTCGAACCGGTACCCCCATTTCTAGTTCGGAATGGTACAGTTCAATTTGCTGAAACGAACCTCACCATGAACAACCGTACCAGGTGAGGTCCTTGGAGACTTTTGATGACTCCAATGACCTCATCTAGGGTGTGGATTGTTGGCGGGAGGCACACTAGCGATCTGCCTCCTGCTACCTTTTTTTCAATTTTAGAATTTCTTCGTTTCCTAAAAGTAAAAATAATATTTATAAGTGCCACTTCAACTATTATACCCTTGGCATTCTGTCATCTACTTTGTCAGCAAAAGCAGGGCTGCTGGATGTTTTATTTTAAAAGGCGGAGTGTTAATAACATTTTACGGAACTATAATTGGGGTTAATAGAATTTGTCCTAAATATTATTAGTAGCAGAATAATTAAGCACAATTTTATTTATTTCTTTATTTTTGAGAAGGACGTAACATTTTTTGAATAAAAATTCTGGAGTGAGAAGCGGAAAAAGTTGAATAATGGGAAGTTTAGTTTTGTATTACATTTGTTTGGTTTCAGAATTTGATTTTAATTATCCCCATTACACAACAAAAACACACGTTTCCCAAGTTAAATTTATAATACCATCTCATTTGTCATTTTCCACAATCAAAATCAAAATTAAAATCAAAGTTACTTTAACTCTGAAACCAAACGCACTCTAAGTCATTCTTAGAGTTTATTTGTTTAAAATATCAAACTTAACTTAACTTAACTTTTCTCTCAATTCAACAATACAATCATTACTTTTTTATATATTATTTTCAAATTTTTTATCTATTATTTAAATTAATTTTTTAATATTAAATTTTCTTAATTATCCAATACTTTTTCCTCAATTTCAACAATACAATTTGTTATTTTTTTTATTTTATTCTTCAAATTATTTCACATACTTTTTCCAACTACTTTTATTTTTATCTTCTCAAATCAAACTACATTAAATTAAATCAAACTTAACTTCATTACCAAACGCTATGTTAAGTATTAAAAGTCACATTTCAATTCATAGAAGTTTCAATCGCGTTACTAGATCATCGAGCCATATTAAAAAACAATCAAATTTGTTAGATTGATTATGAGTCACATAGAGACATCCACTTGTCGAATTCAAACCCGACCCTATGAACACTAAGTTGGGTTTACAACCGACCGATTTTTAAAATTGACCGGCTTAATACAAGGACGGTCACAATTGAATCGGTTCTATATATCGGTCTGATTAATTCTACCACTCGATTTAAACATCGAGTCATTATACTGAAACACCGTTGTCGGCCATGGCAGTCAGTCAACACCGGAGAACAGAACGATGATTTTAGGTTTTCATTGGTGAGAGACAATGGATAATTCAATGGATCAAACAAAGGAATATAGCCATCTTATGCAAAATATCATCTAAATTCACGTCCGACCATGCTCTGACATGCTAATGACGGCCATTGGCTCGTCTTTATTATGCAGTTGGATATGTTGCAATGGGACGATAGAACATTGTGGCCACTGTAGTCAATGGAGGCTATCAGATTCGCCACCCATTTTTCGTAGTCGTATGCAAAAAAAAAAAAAAACTCTAATATTCATTTTTGCCGAAAAATAACTCCCCTAATTTAACCTCCTAAAATTATCGATTTTTTTTTATTGTGATCATTATCCCTAAAATTAAGGAATAGAGAAAGTACATAAATTAAGAAAAAAAAATCAGGAAACAAGATTCCTTTAATAAAGGAATATATTTTTCACCATTAAAAGCAAAGAAAATGAAGAAAAAAGATCACCGCACAGTAGAACATTAGCTGAAGCCTGCATATGATCTTACACGAGCTAATGAAATTATATAGAGGCAGGCCTATTTGGTTTTATAGTAACATTCTAAAATAACATTTTGATTTTGAAATTCAGCTCAATTTTGACCGTTTGTTGATTTTTTGTGGACCGTGCAATTTCAGCAATCCCTGTTCAACATTTGACCCCTGCCATTATTAACCCGGCCCCCTACTCCTCCCCTAATTCCTTCAGACCCACTCTGCATCATTCATTAGCCAGCCCCCCTCCTTCCCCCCTCCCCCCCCCCCCCATCTTCCTTCTCTGATCGACAGCTTTGCCGAAATCTTTCTCGAGGTGAGCTGTTGTTCATCCCATTTCCGCACCCGTCAACTTCGCGTGCATCCGGCCCCCTCCCCCAACTCCTGCATCTCCTCCCCTGTCAGTTCGAGCAGCAAAGGCAGGCGGCAAAATCCGGGCCCCTACCACTGTCATCTCTTCTTAAGAGGGTCGACTGCGGTTTCACGGTTCCATACCCAAATCCAAGGTAATTTCTCCGCCACATTTTACTCCAGAATCCTTCCAATTCTATCTGATAATCTGTGATAGGGTTAGGGTTGCATTTCACTTGTCTGCCGTGAGTAGAGGTCACCCTGTGTTGGTCGATTTTTTGCAAGAAATTTGGGACAGTAGGGAGATGGAATGGTTGTGCTTGTGAAATTACTGTCTGGGTGGAGGTGGCCCTGTGTTGGTCAATTTTTTTCAAGAAATTTGGGACAGTTCACAGAGCTGGAATGGTTGTGCTTGTGAAATTGCTGTCTGAGTAGAGGTGGCCTTGTGTTGGTCGATTTTTTTCAAGAAATTTGGGACAGTTCACAGAACTGGAATGGTTGTGCTTGTGAAATTGCTGGTGCCTTTGTTTGTTGGTCGCTGGCTGCCGCTTCTGTTTGTTACGCTAAGCTGCATATTAGTCTTTACAATGGTGCCTTTGAACGATATGTTGTTGTTGCGATTCAATTAATTGAGTTTTCTCTCACCGTTTATATTGATTACGAGCAGTTATATTCGAAGTTTTTTCAATATTTTTTTGAGACCGTCGTCCATGTTGTGTGCTCGAAATAACATTAATTTCGATACATGCGCATTTCACCTAACTTGTCTAGAACATGAGGTCGCACCGAACGATGTTTCCCATTAAGTCAATCATTTTAATGTGTACCGCCTTGGAACATAGTGTGCATGTGGCCTCGCTTTGGCATTCTTTCTTTGCATTTATCTATCAATGTGTGTAGTCCCAAATCAAGCTTGACTTCCTTGATTGTATATGTCTTGCCTGTATGAGTGTGTATTTGCCTAGTTAACCTTTAATGTTGTATGTGCATTATAAGTTATCGGTATTGCTCTGCAACTGAGATGGCTCCCAAGGGTGAGGGCATAGTTGAGTGGACAGACGAGCTTGAGAGTGCTTTCATTGACATCATGGTCGATAAATTCCAAAGGACGCATACATCAAGTTGGAAATTGAAGGACTGGGAACAGATAAGTAGGGAACTGGAAGAGAAATTTCCAAGTATGATTCTTGGCGCCAACAAGGTGAAAACAAAAGCACAAAGGCTGAAGACACAGTACACTCAGTTCACAGAGCTGATTCAGCACACTGGAGTAGGTTGGGATGGGTTGACCAACACCGTGAAAGCGAGTCCTGATATTTGGGACAAGTTTATCAAGGTACTTTACCGCTTATTCTTTAAAAATTTGCCTATTTCACGCAAAGTCATTGTTACTAAGTATTGCATGTGTATAAAATATAGAGGCACAGTAACTTCATGACTTTTTGTTCGAAAGGATGCAAGCATTGTGAGGCCTTAAAACTGATGTACAAAACCTCTACAGTAACAGGGGGCCTACGAATTTCTTCAACCGACCCACCTCAGAGCCCCCGATCCTATGCACTCATAGAAGAGGAATTTCTAGCATCACAGAAAAATCGTGACAAAAAGCCTATTGATCTTGCAGAGGGCTCCGTCGACAGTGATGAGCCACCTCATGAAGCTGATGAACTTGTTGTTACAGGGTCGAGGCGGCGAGTGAGAAAGAGAGGTTCGAACAATAAGTCGCAGTTACAGGAGTTGATTGACTTGTACAAGGAAAGTAAGACCAAGAAGGAGAAAGCGAAAAATTCTATCCCTCCGAGTCAAAAAATAGCAAGTCAGTGACGAGCCCCGAAAAACTAGCACGGGACAGCATCGTAGAAGCCATGGTTGTCCTCAATCAACCGAAGGGAACAATTTCCGTACGCGAGTATCTCGTCGGTACAACACGTATTACAGAGGATGACCGATGGCGACAGGTGTTCATTTGCATGTACGATGAAGCTAGGCGCGAATGGTTGCACAACCTTGTTCATCCTTGAACGGCCGAACGTTTCTCCTCATATGTGTTTTTTTTTTTTCCGTTTTTCTATTATGACATTAACCAAACCCTTGTTTTGTATTTGTTATGTTTCAACCTAATTGACTTTGATAATGCATTGGATATGTGTTTGAAACATAATTCCCTTCGTCATTTCGTGCTATCTGTTGATAATCTATCATGTTAACATTTGTCGATACAGCTCGTCAACCTCAACGAAAGAGGAGGATGCCAAGGCATGTGAACTCACCGCGATATGATAATTCATGGAGCGACGATGATGACAGCAGTGTAGATGATTTGCCCGTCCTTTTGGCGATCTCGGATGCAATGTCTGCACAACAAGCCCCCCGTGCACGTCCATGTAGAACTTCGGCACTACAAGGCAGTGAGTACATTAACGAAGTGCTTTCAAATGACACAAGGTGTTACGAGAATTTCAGGATGGACCCTCACGTATTTCATAATTTGTGCGACACGTTAAGAGTAAACTGTGGTATTCGAAATACAAGGAAAGGTATGACCGTCGAGGAGATGCTTGGAATGTTCTTATTGGTAGTTGCACATAGTACTCGATATGCCGTTGTTGCCGAACGCTTTCAGCATTCTAAGGAGACAATCTCACGGGTATTCAATTTAATACTTCAAGGACTTCATTCGTTAGTGCCAACGTACACAAGACCGAGGAACGTTGAGGAGCAGCCTGAAATTCGCGGGTGCCGACAATGGTACCCATTCTTTAGGGTAATTATTGTACAACTGTCGAAATGAACTTCTATTCTTTTATTACATGTACTCTAATTCGTATTGATTTTTATTATCACTGCAGCATTGCATCGGGGCAATTGATGGGACTCATGTCGATGCTATTATGCCAGCTTCGGTGAGAGGTGCGTATCGCGATCGAAATGGTGACATAACGCAAAATGTTCTTGCTGTTTGTTCCCATCAAATGATCTTCACTTATGTCATAACCGGATGGGAAGGTTCGTCACACGACTCCAGAATTCTTTCTGATGCAGCAACATTACCGACATTCCCTGCACCACAAGGTAGTAAGTTGTTATTTTCCATATACCATGTTTTCTTGTCAAGCTCTTATGTATTTCGATAAACATATGGAACTACAGATATATACATTATTTGTACATGTCTGCACGCAGAACAATATTATGTAGTTGATGCGAGCTTCCCAAATATTCTCGGTTATTTAACCCCTTACAAAGGACAACGGTATCACTGCAGTAACTTTAATAATGATAATCCTCCAACGACGATGGAAGAGCTGTTTAATCAATAACACGCATCAGTTCGTAATCTAATAGAATAGTGCTTCGGTGTCGTCAAGAACAGATTTGGAATACTGCCGGTAATGTCAAACGTCAGACCGTGCCGCCAAGGACAAATTGCACTTGCTTGCTTTATGTTGCACAATTTCATTCAGATCAATAATTATCACGACAGATTATTTGAGGAGTATGGTGATGCGTGGCAATATTACGATGAATTTCGCAATCCGCATCAACAAAATGGAATCCGAAATGATATTGACATGAGCAGTAGGGAGATGGATGCAGTACGTGACCGTATTGCAAATCAAATATGGCACGCTGAAAGAGGAGGAGCCTATTAGTATGGACATGAACGGGGGAGTTGAGAATTAATTGTAATGGAGTTGCATTATAATGGTGTAATGTAAATGTTTATGTATGTGACTCACATTTTTTGACTTTTGATGTGTTATTTTATTTTGTAGTGGGTAGAATTAAGTTAGAATTGTAATTTTAAAATAACACTATAAAACCAAACACTACAATAATTTTTGTAAAGACCGCCATTTAAGAATTATAGGTTGTTCTCCTTCCTAAAAGAAGTTATATTCCCAAACCAATTTCCAGTTAGATTTGCATGAGCAGACATTAACTTTAGCTTGAGCCAATGTATATTTACATAAAAATATTGTTTTTAATAATTTCACATTTATTCTAAATATTAATTTTCATCAGGATCATCTTTACTACTACTTTCATGAAAAACTGGGACAGCAAACAGGAATACAATATTTTGCACCTTTACAAATAAAGAAAATGAAGATAAAAGATCACCCGCACAGTAGAATATTAGCTAGAGCCAACATATACTAGCACGAGCTAATGAAAATATATAGAGGCAAGACTATCATTTGAGAAATATTAGTTGTTCTCCCTCCTAAAGAAATTTATATTTGTAACCTATTTCTAATATAAATTAGCTCTGGCATCCATTAACTTCAGCTAAAGCCAATGTATAAATACACATGAATATTGCTTTTACTACATATTTATTCCAAATATTAGTTTTTACCAGGGTCATTTTCACTGTTGCTTTCATGAACGACTAGGATTAGAAACATGAATGTGATATGAAGGCCGACCTTGGCCAATCACTCAAGTAACCAAAATCTGGTCGAAGTTTTTTAAATTAAATGTTATTATACCGCCTAAAGAAAGTTTGTTCCTTAAACCTATTCCCAATGATATGGTGATAATGATATATTCGATTAATCTACTCATCATCTAGTTTTAGCTCGTGTACATTAAAAGCACAGGTTTGAGCAAATAAGACAAATCAGTTTTAGGAAACAACATAAAGTTGGAAATATCCTTAATTTTACCGAAGAAAATAAGAAAATCATCCTTAAAAAAATAAAATGATTCACCCAAAAAAATTATCATGAGAAACCAATGATATCATGTGAGATATTTCGTGAAGATATCCCTTGATTTTAGGGAATAAGATTGGGAAGTTACATTGTAGGAAAGAAAAAAAAAATCGACTGTAGTAGCGTGACATAGACATAAAATATTGGCCCAAGCTAATCAATAAAACTGCCAACGCAAATTATACAATCGATTAATCATCTAGTTTCAGCTCGTGCACATTATAAGAATAGGCATGAGCAAATAAAACAAATCAGTTTTAGAAAGAAAATCTAACTTGGAATGACGTAAGATTAGAAAATAACCTTCAATTTCGAGAAATAAAATAAGGAAATCACTGTTGCAAAAAAAATGGTAGGAGCCCTATAAAAAAAGAAAGAAAGAAAGATCGGCTTGGTCAGCCTTTGGTGAACTCTCAGCGAATTCTTTCTCACGACCATTGAAATTTGCTAATGTGATTGTCGGAAGAATCTGATGCTAGCGTTTTCCATGTTATGATAATTGGCCACCTCTCCAGTTAAACTCTAATGCAGAGCGCCCTTGTCGAAACTAGTTTCCCGTCGCAACTACCGCACTACCGGTAAGATATTGGTGAGATGATAAACCAACACGCTGATTGAATTCAAAAACGATAAAGTGAAACAATGAAAAATCGAACCAACCGGGTTGATAAAAGAAGATTAAATTGGGTTTGCAAAAAGCATGGAATTTCGGATTATCGGGTTTTGCCCGTTGCCTGATTGCAGGTTAAAATTGCAATCGGACACGTTTCATAACGTGATTGGGCCAATATTTTATAGGGTACCGCTCTATAATCACCCAATCCTCCATGAGGCGGTAGGGTCACGAAGAACAGGAAAACATTAGTCTACTGTTCAAAGCACATACAAGCAGAGACGTCCAAGCGTTTGTCCGGCGCGTGAGCCACCTGCACAAATGGTAATCCACTAGCGAAACGGCGCCATATTTGCAGCGTGTAGGTAACGCGCCCTACACGGTCACTGATCAAATCAAAATGAATCAAACTCTCTCTCTATCTCTCTCGTCCTCAGGGGAGAGAGAGAGAGACGGAGAAAGAAAGTTCAGTGCTTTTGGCTTTGTAAACCGCTCCGCCTCACCACCGCGTAGAAAGTAAAGTGAAGGTTCACTTCCCTTTTCTCACTGCAGCAGTTCCCTCCTGGCTCTCACACTCCCTCCTCGCTCTCCCCCTAAAACCCTCACTTCCCTCAAATCCACCGCATCTCCATTCACAGTCCTAGCAACAGCAGCAGCAGCAGCAGCTTCAGCTTCGTCTTCTTTCTTCTTCCATCTTCTGTGTTTGAAGAGATGGGAGAAGCGAGGGCCTCCACTCTGGTCTACATTTTAGTCGTGGTTCTTAGCCTCGTCGCCTTTGGGTTCGCCGTTGCTGCCGAGAGACGCCGGAGCGTTGTGAGTCTCTTATTCCACCCAGTTTTCTCTCTGTCGTTCACAATGTCGATCTCTACATTAACAGCTGCTCTCCAATGCTTTCTGGGCTCTTGATTTGCCTCTTAAACCCCAGTGTTGTTCTCTTGTTTTGTGGGTTTTCTCTTTGATGCCTGTTGGAAATGGGGAATCTGTGTGAGAGCACAGTAACTTGTTGGGGTGTCCTCAAATTCGCTGCTTCATTGTTAAAACATAAGATTATCTTCTGATTTGCTTGATTTGGCTTCAAGGGTTCCGAACCTCTTCATTATAAAAGCTGAAGATTTTGTCTGGTGTATGATTTTCGGCAGGCTTACTTGGTTTTAGCTTCCTTTGTAACAATGGCCTCGCTAGACATGAAATTGAGTTAGGTTGTGCTCTGTTTCCAATACCCCATCAGATACATTATGTTGTGCTGCAAGCAATTTTGGTAATTGGACCTAAAATTTGTTCGCTTCGTGGTTACTAGATAAAGGATCCTGCTTTATCATAGATTCTTAAGGTCAGCCCACCTCATTCGGTACGGTTTATCTGTCAGTGCAAACATTTTCTTGAACATTGGATGCTAATTTTAGGATTCTAGATTGACTATAGTTAGTGTGTGGAATTTGGAGGACAGCGTGCGTAACTGATGTTCAGTTTGATGCATATTCAAAGGACTGAGTGTGACTTGCAAAAGCTACCTGTGTTAAACTTACTGACTGTAACCGAATACGTCTCTTGGTTTTAACTGTCTGTCTGAATGGAACATGTATCGATGTATAAGCTTCACTCCTAAAGGGAAATGTCCAAAATAGGTTCATTCCATTTAATTTATCTAAACCATGCATAAGCGCTCTGTCTAACTACTTGCTCAATCAGCGCAAACATTTTATTGGTCTCGATAGGTATGACACGTGAAATGTTGATCTTGCAATATCTAATTACAGTTGGATCCCATCAGAATGGAATGTCAGTGCTTTATATATATATATATATATATATATATTTGCATGTATATAATGGTTTTGGATCCCATCAGAATGAAATGTCAGTGCTTTATATATACATACATATATTCTCCTTTGCAGGGAACAATTCGTGAAGATGTGCAAAGAAATGCTACGTACTGTGTGTACGACTCGGACGTTGCCACTGGGTATGGAGTGGGAGGTTTCTTGTTCCTTCTGTCAAGTGAGTCCCTATTAATGGTCGTCACCAAGTGCATGTGCTTTGGGAGACCTTTATCCCCCGGTGGAAATCGAGCATGGTCCATCATATATTTTGTTTCATCATGGTGAGAATCCCTGGACCTCGCACTCTATTGGTTCATCTCTCCTTGCGCATGATAAATTTCACTTTTGCGTGTTTTCCTCGTATGTTATAGTTCTTATGCCTATTGCCTTACCTCTGACCATTCAACCCCAGAATGCTGAAACAACTTTTCTGGCATTCGAAATTTTTGAGTTTTTACAACTTTAGCAATTTACGATTAAGCCTGTTAGACTGTTCCTTGCAGTTACATTGAATTGTAAGAACCACTGTAAAGTGTAATCGAGCAGAATCTGTTTTCTTAATTTTATTGAGAAACTAGAAAAACTTCGCCATAAACCAGGCAGGCATTCAGCATGGGTTGCATAGTTCTTTTTTCAGTTCTCAAAAATCTACATGAACAGTGGAATTTGGAGAGAATTGGAACTATAATCTCAAACTCACGATAATATGAGGAAGATTGATTCCATTTTGTCTTTCAGATAGAAGATAACAAAGACGCAGATTCTCTGAAAGTACTATTGAGAAAGCGTCTCATCAACCTGGCTAAACATATCATCTTCTCAGCTATTCGATACATACTTCTGCAGGGCAACATTTCTTGTGGCAGAAGCATGCCTTATTGCTGGAGCAGCCAAGAACGCCTACCACACGCAGTACAGAGGAATGATCTACGCCCAAAATGTGTCCTGTGAGACATTGCGGAAGGGAGTTTTTGTCGCTGGGGCCGTCTTTGTTGTTGCAACGATGATCCTAAACGTCTATTACTACATGTACTTCACCAAGGCTGTTGCAGATCCTCCAAGTCACAAGGCGAACCGCACAAGCTCTCATGTCAGTATGACTGGGTCTGCTTGAGAACAAGCTCGGGGAAGACAAGGATTATTGCTTGGTCACATGGGAAAATTAGTACTTATTACGATGTTCGAGTTACTTCTAATATAAGGATAAGAGACGGTAGAAACAAGTGAGGAAGTTGCATTCTGGTATGTGATTATATATATTTGTTGCTGCTGTGGGCTGTCAGATATTGAGCTTTCGTCACTTTTGTATTTGAAGTGCATCGAAATTGCATTATTGAATTATACAAACTCATTAAGGGCCTAAGGAGTCTGAGTTTGGACCGTCACACTTGGATATAAATTTCATCTCAGAAACACTGATCTCGGGTCACTGTTGCTTTGACCAACCACGGGAGGAAGGTAAACCTCGACTAATTCACCTCTCTGGGCAAGTCAAGGGCATCTGTTTGTACGGAGACATTTATGGAATTGCACTGAACATGAGATAGTCAGCTCACAATCTGGGATACGATGTGTTTGATTTTAGAGTTAAGTAGAGTTAAGTTTTAATTTTAATTGAATTGTAATGATTGTATTGTTGAATTATGAGAAAAAATGTGAAAAAGTAATGAATAGTTGAAAAAAAGTAATGATTGTGTTGTTGAATTGTAAAAAAATCATGGATAGTAGAGAAAATTTAGTATTAAAAATTGAATTGAATGGTTAAATTTTTTTTTAAAAAAAAGTAATAATTGTGCTGTTAATTTTTATTGTGTAGTGAATAAAGTTAAAATTTTATAAACATGATTGTAAAACTAAACAGAGAAGAGTCGTATTACATCCGGAGTTGCATCCCTAAGCCAACGGGAGTGTACAAGAAACTAATCACTTCACCAAGTAGGAAAAAAAAAGTGTTTACGATGTGCCCAGAAACCCGAATACCTGGGAAACAAGAAGAAACGACTGAAGGAGATTGCAGAGGTGGCCATGGTCATGGGGTGTGGGACGACATAAAGGGTACAGAGTAATTAATTAACAGTCGTACTAATTATCGGGTCTCTATATGATATTTACGCCCATTTGGCCATGACTGACATTCCACCGGCGCCCAAGAGCACAGCCGCGTACGATTTAATCTGGAGCTTAACGCTGGTTTGGAGTTTCACACCCATAAAATCCGCGGCAAGAAGATCGACCAGAGCCATGTAGATCAAGAGACCGGACGAGGATGCATTGAGGAGTCCAACCGTAATGAGGGCGGTTGGGCTGTTCTCCCGGTAAGTGTTTGACAGCCCCATACCGATGGCGATCCCGAGTGGTGTCGTGACGGAGAAGAAGAACACCATGACCAGCTTCTTCATTAGCTTGTATTCTGCCTAAGGACGAGTAGGATGACGAAGATCGTCATAAATCAATACACGATTACGTGAGCTATAGTAGCTCGTCGTATCAAATTTCAATGTGT
The DNA here is from genome assembly GCF_007655135.1 of Punica granatum. NCBI lineage: Eukaryota > Viridiplantae > Streptophyta > Magnoliopsida > Myrtales > Lythraceae > Punica > Punica granatum. The sequence continues at coordinate 29,441,745 of NC_045129.1, forward strand.
AGACAAAGAAAAGTTAATTAAACCTGGAGGATGCAGCCGCCGAGGCCCATTCCCTCGAACATTTGGTGGAAACAAAGAGCAGCCACAAGACCTTTGATGGTGCAGACATTGTTTGAGGCTCCCATGGAAAGCCCTATCACCACGGAGTGAACCACTATTCCCAACTCCAGTACCTGCATATATATATATATATATATATATATCCAGTCCCACATTAATTTTCACCATTACGATGTATACTTATCCATGTACATATATACACACGACTCCCATCGAAACAAATAGAAAGAATAGAATTGTCAAATAGCACACACATCGTAATGTTTATAGTGATAATTTCATCTAATTATAACTTAATTTATTTTGTTTGATCTTCAGTTAATATAAATAGATCTACAGAAAAAGTAAATATAAATAGCTTTTACTCACTCTCACACTAATTAATAGCGACATATGATTACTGAAATTTACAGATAAAAAAGTATAAATTAATGAAAAAAGTTTGATAAGGAACGGTATAAGAATGTAATGTTATGAAAAGTTACACTAAAATTACCAAATTTACTGGGGGGTTCATGAATTTGAATTCCCATAATTATTCTCAAATTTTAAAGTTAAGAAATATGAAAAAATTAAGTGAAATACCACTCTATTGGACACTCATATATTTATGTAGGGTCACTTGATTCATAGGAATGATAATCGAAATTAAAAATAAATTTTCATAACAAAATTGAGCGAAAAACAATTTTCTGAAGTTTTAACCATGCCAGAATGAAATAATATGAAAGGGTTAACTCGTCAATATTTAGGAGGAGTTCTATGAATTCAATGAACTGTGGATTCTTAATTAATATTTTGGTCAACTATATCGAACAAATATTTGGTCCATAAAATTCACTTAAATATGTCTATCATTTATAGGTCTAGTTATTTTCCATTTAAGAGCTTTCTAATGACGCCGATATGAGTCGATTCAAACAGTTCAAGGCTCGTTTTCTGTAAATAATATATCGGTTCGAGTTTTGTAAATAAAAAAAAATTCACATTGCGAGAACTTTAAATTTAGTAAATCGATTATGTTCGAAGTGAGTTAGTCGAAACCCATTTAACTTTTAAATACCATGGTGTACATAAAAAATGCTAACTAGCTCGTAAATTGTCGGAAGAATCTTTTGAAGTTCCCACACCACAAATAGTAATTTAGTCACTAAATGGTTCCTTGATCTAAATTTAATAAATAAAAGGAAAAAAAAGTACAAAAATCTCGTTTATGGTTTGAGTTTGGGACAAATTGGACCCTGTGATTTTTCGAGGGACAAATAACACTTTATGGTTTATTTCTTGAGACATAATAAACCTTACTATTAGTTTTTTCATTACTTTTGATTCTCAAACTTTTCTTTTTATCACTATTATTCTCAAATTTTTTACTCTTTTTTTTTCAATTGGGTCCAAAAATTAGGGAAAAAAAAGGGAAGAGGATGGGGCAGCTGGTCGACAATCCCGACCCCACCACCTAGGTCGTATGCACCCACAAAAGATGCTGGCGACCATGGAGGTGGCGTCTGCGACCCCCGCCCTCAAATCGACTGGGATCTCGAGTTTGAGATCCCGATTGATTTGAGGGGTGCCCCACCAATCGGCGACCCGATCCCACCCTCGAGGTTTTTGGTGTTCTCTGTGGGTGTTGGCAACCTCGGTGGTGGGGTCGGGATTGTTGACAGGCGGCCCAAGCCCTTTCTTTTTTTTTTTCTCTGAATTTTAGGATCAAATTGCAAAAAAATAAAAAGTTTGAGGGTAATAATGACAAAAAAAAGTTTGAGAAGTAAAAGTGACAAAAAAAGTAACGGTGGTCCATTATTTCTCATGAAATTAACCACATGTGTTATTTGTCATTAGAAAAATCACAGAGTTCAATTTGTCCCGCACTTAAACCACATTAGGGATTTTTATACTTTTCTCTAAATAAAAAAACCCAAATTTTGTAGCTACAACTTTTTCTTGTTAATTAGTTGGGTAAATTACACAGTAAAACACAAATTTTCACTTTTGTCACAATTTTGACACAACTTTTAATTTTTATTACATAAAATTATAACTTTTTATTTATGTCTCAAATATGACACATGGTTAATAATCCGTTATATTTTCCATGTGGCTGGTAGCGGAGTTATGAGGACCCAATTCTACTCAGCGAAAAAGTCATACATATACAGCTATCTATTTTGAAAATTGAAAACCGACCTTAGTTTCTTTAGTTTTATAAACCTGCCCCAAGTTTCTCTCTCCTAGCACTCTCTCCTCTCTCTCTCTCTACCTCCCCTTCCTCTCTCCTCAGCCTCGCCCACCGCCTTAGAGTCTCCACTCTTTGAAGCCGTGAATGTCATAAGCAAAATGAAAAAAAAAAAAATAGAAAACATTATATCGAAGCGTGAGGGTTAGTTTGAAATTGCGAAATTTTGTTTGAAAGCAATAGATAGAGCTCCTTTGAGTTTTGTCAACTTCCTGTTCTTGGGGGCAGTTCTCCGATACTGCAAGAGACTCCAGGAGCTCCCACGATAGATGGATAAATAAATAAATATGAAAAGTATAAAACTAACCATCGCGACGACCCGATATCGGAGAAGCTGGGAAGTTACAAGGTCGCCCTTGGGTGCGACATGGTGATGACCATGGAAGTGACCCGCAGCAATGACTCCCATCTCCCTGTCTGGCTCAGGTGATGCCCCCTCACCCTGATGCGCTGGGATAACTCCGGCTAGGCCTTTCTTGCTGTATATGCTTGTGGCAAGAGAATCAACCATGAGGGTCAAGATGGCGGATAGCATGGCCACGAAGCCCGTAAACGGGAACTTATGCCACGGGTTCTCAGAGAGGCAGCTGGAGGAGAGCATGTCAAACGAGTCAGGGAGGACGTGCATGAACCCGGTGGCGAGAATGATCCCAGCAGCGAAGGCCTTTACTATGACAAAGAGGTCCCGGTCGGGATGCAGGGCTGGGAAGGCCTTGGTGAAGAGCGGGGCGCTTACCCCGATCATGCTCGTCACCAGGATCGTCACGATGGCGATGATCTTCAGCGGCTGGGCCTCCGACTTGTCGATGCATGAGCCGCTTTCGGCGACACAGTCCTCGCGTACTACGGCATGCGCCCGGTGAACCAGGAGCGAAATGGCAAGGAAGAAGATGCAAAGTTTGAGTAGTTTGTTGACAATTAATGCATTAATCGCCATGGCTTGATAGGCTTCTGATGCTCTCCTCTCTCTTCCCCTTAATTAAATCAACTTCTTGAGTTAGATTCTTATATAGAAGTTTGGGATATGCAATTTCGACACAATCAAATTGTAAAAATTACTTTTTAATGAAACTCTGCATGTGACTTTTTTTTTCTTTTTTTTTTCCTTCGTAATTGATTTGTCTTACGATATTATCTTAATGTGCCTTCCGAATTTCGAGATTCATAATGCTAGTGTGCATTCCATAAATTTTTATATTTGGCTAAGTACATTTCGTACATTCATGGTATTTGTTTTATATTTTGATGCCAGTGCATTTCACACTTTTTTTTTTGGGATAAGTACATTTCATCATTTCATATACTATTAGAAAATAATTTTTATTGGGGTATTTACCTAAAATGGCCAATGATTTGCTCGTTTTGTCAAATCTATCATATACTTTTTTTTGTCAAATCTATCCCATGGTTTACTTTTTGCATCAAATCTATCCCGGCATTATCTTTTCCGTCGACATCTAACGGCCGTGCTGACGTGGCGCCTACGTGATAAGTGTGGCTCACTATCTCTCCACGTGCCACGTCAGCACGACTATTAGATATTGACGGAAAAGATAACGCCGGGATAGATTTGATGCAAAAAGTAAACCATGGGATAGATTTGACAAAAAAAAACATATGATAGATTTGACAAAACGGACAAACCATAGGCCATTTTAGGTAAAAACCCCATTTTTATTTCTGAAAAAACTTAGGATGTGTTTGATAACGCAAATTAAATGTTGAAATTAAATTTTCAACACTTAATTGGATTCAATTTGTTTGGTAAATGCAAATCAAGTTGACTTAATTGATTAAGTTAAGTAAAAAATGCTGTGAAAGATGGCTGAATCAATTAAATAAAAAATTCTACTTATTTTTTACTTAATTTGCGCAGCTATGGGGCAATTTTCTTATATTTTAAGCGACGCCACTAAACTTTTTCGCGGCGCCCCCTCCCCCTCCTATCTAAAACAGTGACCTTTTTTATTTTAAATTTCATTTTTTTTAATTTCGGAAATAATAAAAAGAAAATCAAAGAATTGGGTCAAATTTGAAAAAAGGAAAAATTACAGGGTGGTAAAGTGAATAACATTACAAATAACTTCAAAATTTTAGCACTTGACCCACTAAACAAAATTGGCTTAATCATATAAGCACTTACTTCATTTATCACTTAAACATTCAGCACTTAAAATCAAGTTAAAACCAACACACACTTAGTCTATTTTCAAGAAAGTTATTATTTATTTATTTGCTAAATAAGAAAAAAATTTGAAAGATATGAAAATTCATACATTAATCATTAATGTAGAGACGAAGTTTATAAATAGATCTGTTCACCGAAAACAAAAAAGATTACGAATAGATCTTATCATATGAAAGTGGCACATGGATTATATATTAATGACACATCAATATTTTTCTTTTCACAGTGTGACCGCTTGATATCCAGAAGTCTAAAGACTTCGATCTATTCAAATTCAAGCTGGATCGACTCATTAAAAGGGTGTAGCTCTCCCAATATTATGAATTTTTTCCATTCGCAATATTTGAATCCATCGTTATACTTAAAGTAAGTAAATATCGAATCACTTGAACTAATTTATATAGTTAAATTTGAACAATGATTATTATATCCACAGTTGTACTTGCGAGAGATACAGGAATAGTTCTGTCATTCGCTAATTAGGTGGCGAAAAGTCGAGCTAAAAAAAATGGTGTGTCGACTTTCTGAAAAGACCATTTCAATAACATAAATTTTGAAAAATAAAAACTTCTAGATGAAATGGGCGAACTGAATAATGAATTGATTAATGATCTTCTGTTGGAGAGGTTTAAACATCTCAGTCCCTAATGAAGACAAGATCAAATGATTCTAAAAACTTGATTGGTAGGAAGAAACAAAATTTACGTGAAATAGAATAAACGAATGGAAGTCAACGATATAGCAGAATTTCTATAATGCCCTATAAGAATTCATTAGTCTACAAATTATCCAATAGTTATGGTACTTATATGCCTTATTCCATGAAAACGGCTCATCGACAGATCGATCCTCTAGTTATATAGAGTTGACATGAGAAACACAATCTCCTTTCCTAGGCCAAATTTGGCATCAGGGAAGGTCGGCCTGAGCGACAGGCAGAGGCCATCTCATTGTCGATCAAGATGGGATTACATTATGGCAGGACGACGTTGCCATATTGATCGAGGTTGAATGCTTTCCATGTTGTGGCACGCCCGTATGTAAAAGGAAAACCAAAAAGTAAAAAATATAATTTTTTCCAATTATAAAGAAAAATTAAGGATAAAAAACTCGGAACCTCATGATTCGATATTTACGACTTGTACAACTATACTAAATCCTAATTGGAAAAAATTCACTGGGCCTACACGGACTTAAACCCATTAACAATTCAAAAGCTTAAGTTAATAAGTTGTTGGATTCAAGTATCATATAAACTTGTGGATTTCCTCCCATATTTTTGATGTGGGATTAAACCTCCAAAACCGGCCTGTGCAATCATGAGCTCTACACCCGTTACCTTCCATGTGGGCTTTTTAATCCACATGTGCCCGCGATACGACAGCAAGTAACACTCTTTCATCCTCTCAACAACTGACCTTGAGTCGAGCTCTTTTGTCTCCCATTTGCAACCTAAAAGTTTAAATTGATAGGTTGTTGGACTCAAATCTTATATAAACTTGTTAATTTCCTCCCATATTTTCGATGTGGGATTAAACCTCCAAAAGTAGCCTTTGCAATCATGGGCTCTATACCTGTTACCATCCATGTGGGCTTTTTAATCCACATGTGCCTTTAATACGACGACAAGCAACACTCTTTTATCCCCTCGACAGTTGACCTCGAGTCGAGCTCTTCTCTCTCCCTACTTGAGCTTAACTAACATGAGGTGGGTTTTTATCCCAACTCAAGCTTAACTAACACGAGGTGGGCTTCCTCTTCCACTCTCTAGCGAGGTGGGACAATGAAGTGTGAGCCGGGCTTCCACATTTAGAATCAGCTTCACAGGCCACGAGTTCCAAACTTGGGCCTGGTGTGGTATGAGTCCTCACATAGGCTCGTAACCATCTAGCTCTGATAATACTTTTTAGGAAAGAACCCACCGGACTTACATTGATTTGAGTTGAACCACATGATTTGATATTTACGAATTTTACCACTATACTAAATCCTGATTGGAAAAAATTTGTTGGACTTACATGGACTCGAACTCATATGAAACCCAAAAGCTTAAATTGATAGGCCGGTTGTTGGACCAAGTCTCACATAAACTTGTGGATTTCCTCTCATATTTTCGATGTAGGACTAAAGCTCCAAAACTTGCTTGTGGCAATCATGGGCTCTACACCCGTTACCATCCATGTGAGCTTTTTAATCCACATGTGCACACAATACGATGGCAAACAACACTCTTTCATCTCCTTAACAACTGACCTCGAGTTGAGCTCTCATCTCTCCTTACTCGAGCTTAACTAACATGAGGAGGGCTTCTATCCCTACGGGCTTAACTAACACGAGGTGGGCTTCCTCTTCCACTCTCGAGCGAGGTGGGACAACGAATTGCGAGCCAGGCTTCCACAGTTAGACTCGGCTTCACAGGCCACAAGTTCTACACTTGCGTCTGGCATGGTGTGAGTCCTTACATGGGATCGTAACCACCTAGCTTGATAACACTTTTCAAGGAAAAAATTCACTGGGCTTACACGGATTTGAGTTGATATGCAAAAGTTTAAGTTGCTAAATTGTTGGACTCAATTTTCATATAAATGTGTGGATTTTCTCATATTTTTGATGTGGCATTAAATCTCCGACACTCGCCTTGTGGCAATCATGGGCTCTACACTCGTTACCGTCCATGTGGGCTTTTTATTTACCCTTTTAATCCTAAATTATTTTGGCATTTCCCTTTGTAAACCCTGAGGTTCATGGTAGACAACTATATATAGATATAATATATGGATATATGGAGATGATTTTTTTTGCTTTTTTATAAGAATTTTATTGATGTCAATTAATTGTATATATATTTACAATAATTTCCCTATTATTGCTTGGTATTCCACTTTATATATATATATATATATATATATATATATTAGAATAGAGGAGAAAATCCTTCTTTGTCTCCACTAAATTCTACTGTACTATGATTTCCATCATTTTAATTTTTTGCAATATTGAATATTTTTATATTTCCACGAGAAACATCGCTGCAAATCTTTTTAGTTGGGCGAATTGTTATTTCCCAGCACTCTTCAATTTTAATTCTAAATTTTTATCCTATTTATTTTCAAGAGTTCCATTTGTTAAATATTAATTAAGAACATAAAGTACAAATAATCGCGCAACGCACAAGTTACATAACTATCTAATAATATTTATGGTTATTATTTGAGTGATTAATATTCTATTTTGTTACGGAATAAAATTTAACTTCACTTTACTTTTTTCTACAATTCAAAGACACAATCATGCTTTTTTTTTTATCTTTTTCTTCTATATAATAATAAATTCTCTCACATACTTTTTCTTAACTACCATTGCAATTAATTTTTTGATACTAAATTCTCTCAATTATTTATTACTTTTCATTTAATTCAACAATATAATTATTACTTTTTTTATCTTCTTCTTCAATTTAATAATAAAATCTCACACATGCCTTTTTCTAACCATCGTTACAAATCACTTAAATATATAAATAAATATTTGGAACGGAGCAGAGTTAAACTCCATTCCATTACCAAACGCTACCTTAAGTTTCATTCATCTGTTCATTGCAATATAATTAAATTTTTTTCATGTCATTTGACGCGATAGTATCACCATAAATCTCTCCTTAATTTAACTGAGCAAGTAAGCCATTTGTGGAGATAGGGGTATTAGTGCAGTAACATATGCCCTCTGTCAACAAAGAGGTTGCATGTTCAATTCCCCTCGTGGGATTACTTATGTCCTTTTATTAGTTATATTAGAATTCTATTTTTTATATTATGTTCATGAACTTCTCTTGTAATTGAAAAAAAAAGTAAGTAATTTTTATTAAAAAACTCTAGAATTCTAAAAAGAAAAAACTCTTGGGTCTAAAATTAACACAAAGAATTTAAGACAAACGGCCTAAAACATATATATTTTTAACTTTTCCAGATCTAACACGTATTAAGAAGGAAAAAAACCTTCTTTTTTAACTCCGTTTCTTGATGTCATTCAAGAGCAAATTGGGATTTTTTTTATCATCAAACTTCTACTCTGTTGTGATGTTCCCTCATTTTTATTTCTTGCAATGAGGGAACATCACAGCAGAGTAGAAGTTTGATGATAATAGTGTGTTTGGTTTTAGAGTTGAGTTAAGTTGAGTTTTGATTTTAATTGGTTTGTAATGATTGTGATATTGAATTATGAGAAAAAGTGTGAAAAAGTAATGAATAGTTGAAAAAAAGTAATGAATAGTTGAGAAAATTTATTATTAAAAATTGAATTGAATGGTTAAAAAAATTGAAGAAAAATAAAAAAGTAATAATTGTGTTGTTAACTTTTGTTATGTAGTGAGTAGAGTTAAGGTTAGAGTTAAAATCTTAAAATCAGATTACGAAATCAAACGGACATTAATTTCCGCCAGCAACATGGTTGCAAATCTTTCAAGTTGCCCGCAACTTCTTATTTTCCCATCACTATTCAATTTTAGTTCTAAATTTTTATCCGATTTACGCATGAGCTACTAGTTAATAATATTTATGGTAATTACTGAATGATTAAATTTCATTCACACGTTTGTTGCAATATAATTAATATACGGATTTTTATATCGTCCACTGCCAGTGTAAATCAACTCTTCACCGTCGGCTTCTCTAATCGCGCCACGTGTCCCATCTAACTCCTCATGTTAACGGTGTTAGTCCTTTAATTTTTATTTTTTAATTACAATTTTATAACAATTGCCTTACTTACAAAGATTAATTTCCTAATTCAACCACAATTCATAAGGGAACATCTTATACAATATCCTATGAATATAACAAAGTCTATGTATATCTTCTTCCGTTGCAACGTTCATCTTGTTTTTAGGTTCATCGATTTCACGGTCATAAAAAAGTAAAAATTTCAAGGATCGTATCTATAAATGTCGAGTGGTGTACATTTTTTATTTTAACTCTAAAACCCAAAAAAGAGAGCAAGTGGGCCACTTGTGCTCGAAAGCTCTAGAATTCTATTTTGTTTTTGAAAAACTCTAGGGTCTAAAACGAACTCAAAGAATTTAGGACAAATGGCCTAAAAACTTTTTTTTTTAACTTTTCCCATATCCTTTTTAAAAGAAAAATCTTTCCAGATCTAACACTTATTTTTAAAAATATTATGTAAAATTACGATATTACATATTTGTTCGAAATCTAATATGTAATCAGGTTCAGTGATTTTTTTCCCATCAAATGCTGAGGTGACATTATCACATCATTAAATTTTTTACAAAAACTAGTAAAAGAATTGGCAAAAACGCCTAACAACCAATGATGGCCCTTGCTAGAGGTGTGTGCTTGCCAGGGGAGATGCCAGAGATGCCGATGGAGTTCTAGAAGTGGGAGCCTCGCGAGGTCTTCGAACCCCCAGGATGAGATGGTGGGCGGATCCACATGTCGCCTACAACCTCGTTCTGGGAGAGGCAGTTGCTGGTGAGACCACCACTCTTGACAAGAACCCACCTGTTGTCAATGGTTGGTGCTATTTTTTTATTTCTCTTTTACTTTTTTCTCCTTACTGATATTTTAAAAAGTTAAATTTGTGTCAGAAGCATTGTTATCAGAACCGGACCGGACCGGCCGGTTCGACCGGTCGGATCGGGACCCGGCACCAAGTCCGGTCCGGTTCGCCTAAAAACCGAAATGGCAGCTTTGAACCGCCGGACCCATTGAATCGGCCGGTTTTAAACAAAATTTCATTAAACCGGCCGGTTCTATGGGTTTTTATGGGTTTCCTATTTAATGTAAAAATTGGTTGGTTGTGTAAAGATTTGAACTCATGACCTCTTACTTTTCATATTAGCATACTACCAACCAAGCCACCACCACTTTTTTGTTCTTTTAACTCTACTTTTAAGTACTTATTAAAATACAATATTTATTTTGAAGTAAGAAATATTAAATATAGATACTTTCTTATACTATTGTTATATTTCTTTAAAATCATCATATTTTTATCTTAATTATCATAATTTTTTTAATAATATGAATATTTATTTTATTTTAAATAAACGAGCGGTCCGACCCATCGAACCCCCGGTTGGACCCATAAACCCATGACCCCGTACCCCTTCCGGTTCATCATCCGGTCCGGTTCTGATAACACTGGTCAGAAGCAAATGTCACGTTAGCATTTGAGGAGAAAAAAATTGACAAAGATTAATGGCGTACTAGATTTAGAGTAAGTACGAAATGTTGAGCTTTTATAGAGCATTCGGAAACTATGTATCAAATTAAAAAAAAATTAAAAATACATATTTTTACTGGCAGTTTACTCAATGATTTAAAAAATGGAACATATTATTTTGTTCGAATGATCTGAAAACTTTTCTTTTTCAAAGGTATAAGAGACCATTTTAGTTGTTACTCCAAAATTATTCTTTTCTTTCCGTCTTGAGATTACAATTGCAATATTTGTTATTCCATCTATCTTGACCGGTTCTTGGTGGTCTTGTCTTAAAACAATATGCCTAGAATATTTATGGACTACGTTGAGTAATTCCAATTTGTCTGCATACGAAGGTGAAATGTCGGTTTCATCTAATTTACTAACACTCCGTCTGGTTTCGCAATTGGATTTTAAGATTTTAATTCTAACTTTAACTCTACTCATTACACAACGAAAATCAACTTTTCAAAGTAAAAAATGTGTGTGTGCAGACCCGAATTTCGTCTCGTCGGGGCCCGCATGCGCGCGCCCATGTGCACGGCTTGGAAGTGTCCACCCTCCCATGGGGACGCGTGACGGACACACGTGAGAAGAAATCGCCACTACCTATTTACTACCCGAAGGTCGAGGGCCGGTGAATTACCCGAGTTTAGGAGTACAGGGTACACCTAATTGCTAAAGCTTATGGTTTGCGGAGCCCGAGGTTCCGAATTTGAGGGTTCTGTTACGTGTGGGCCTATATTCCACACGCCCTATCGGTACTCTACTTTGTCTAGGGTTTGCCATTTTTATTCATTTACCGCTTGATTTAAGTTTCACTCATCTTGCTCGTTTTGACACCATAAATTCGTAGAAGTGATCGATACAGTTTAAGAGGCCGAGAGAAAAGCGAATTTCCAAGTCAAAGGATCGGTCCACCATTCTCATGTCTCGGCTAACCAAATTATGATGTTTGGCTCGCCGTGTGGACCGGACCTGTAAATCGTGTGGTTCCGCTCGTCTAAAGGACTCATAAACCGAGTCGATCGATCCCGACTCTCAGACTCTACACTCGTCGACTGGGATTATTACATAAATGAATGTACAAATAAATACCTCACAATGTACTCTCAAATAACAAATATGAATTACAATAAAATGGATCTCGGTCGACTCACGTTCGGCCAATATTCCGCTCATGCTCACCGTGTGTTTCAATCGACTGAAATTGTAATTAAAACGACGCAGGCTCAGAGAGCCGGGGGTCGGGTTCAATCAAACCGACAGATAGCAGAAGAGTTGCGTGACTCTCTCGATAGCCGTGGGATTGGTCGAGCTCCCGAGTCATGTCCGGCCATGACTTACTTACCTGATCCGAGTTGTCTTCCAAATAGACACTACTAAGAGCGAAGCAGTAAATCGAAACAAGACCCGATTCTGCACTCGGGTTGTGCGAGCTAGGTGTGAGGGTGTTGGACCCCGTGTATATCGCATCCTAGGGATTCGAGCTCTAACCGCAATAAACAATCAGAAAAACAAACAAAAAAGCGAAAATAAACAAAGTAAATGAGATCGGATGGAAACGTGGGAATGCAGGCAAGTTGTGTCTTTTAATACCGTGTTTACGTGATTAACCGGTTACAGACTAGGTTTGTTTTGGTAAGCTATTTCCTAACCGACTAACGGGGAAGTTTATTCACGGGTGGTTCTAGAGAATGTGTGGGTGCATTTTAATTCGTTCTGTCGATGTGACAATGCGGCTTTAGCAAATTTGATAGAGACGCGTCTAGTGACCCAAAATCTACCCTTCTTGCCTAATTCCCGGTTTGAATTATACCAAGTGCGTGATTAGTCTAATTTCGTATTCTATGATAAATGAACCCATCCTATATACTCGATGCTATGCTAGAATAACGGAAACGCTTCGGTCGGATGAAGCAGGCCAAGCAGATGGACCTGCACCTGAGCAGGTTGCCCGCTTTCGCCCGTTGTGCGGACTGTTTCGATTATTGTAACCCTAGGGTTTGTCGGTGAATTGAGAACATACAATATTGCCCTTGTGTTGAAAAATTATTTTTGAGAAAATGTGAAACTATGTGATGCGGGCCACCTCAGCTTGTAGCCGGTGTCAACCAATCCCATGGGTCCCCTGGGACTACGTGAGAACCCCAAGGGAACCAAGGGTACGGTCAATCTGTCCGGAAGTGGTCGGAAGAGAACTCTCGTATCCCGACTCGAGCCGCCTAAAATCAGGCGAGCATAGGTCAAGACACGCGAGTTTTTCAAGATATCCATGCTACATCGGACCACGTATTCCACTAACTTGTAAAAGTTTGATTTTTAAAAAAGGGCAAGGTCGCCGATTCTTAAATCATCGACACGATTACCAGTTATTCGTTGATTCATACCATTACTTAAACCAAGTGTTTATTTAGCCGAGTTGCACGTCCTTTGTCGTATGTGGAATTACTGAGTTAAATTAGGATTTTTGCCAAATACCTAGGAATTAAGATTTTTAATGTTGTAAGACCGATCATCGGTGAACCGTTTAGCAAAAATTTTAATTCGTGATCATTTGCATATTAACTTCAATTTTAAACCGATTTAACGTTATTTATCCGGTTCGTGCGGGGTTTCGATCAAAAACATATTCAATTGTTCACATGTGCACACGAATAAGCATTAATCACGATGGAATTTAATTTTTCAATTTTTAAGTCCGAGTAATTAATTAAACTAGTTTTGATGTATCTAATCGATTTAATCCCTTTAAAGCCGAGTGAACATGAAATTGATTCGTGTGAGTTCGTTCTCGCTTTAAATAACCGTTTTAATGTCGAGTAATATATTCTAATTCGTGCTTTCGTCGGTTTAATGAAAACAAACAATTATTTATTATTTTTTGGTTCTTCTTTTCATCATTTTTTAGATTTTTTTTTTCAATTTTTTTCAGCACAACAATCACAAATTATCATCGCAATTATCGAATTTATTCAGAAATTGAGTCCTACGCATGCCACTAAGTCGGAATAATATACCTAGTCTCGGTTTAAACTGGAAATAGGGCAGTCGAATTGGGCTGGAAGGGGTCTAAACAATGCAGATCGGTTGGACGGGCGTCGGGCCGGCGAGCTGGGCCGGGCGCGTGGGTGCTGGGCCACAGGGGCGAGCTGGGCCACGGAGGCGAGCTGGGCCGCAGAAGAGGGGTGGGCCGTTGAAGGGAGAGACTGGGGACGCGCTCCGGGCCGAATCTCGAGTGAGACGGAACGGGTCCAGTGTCAGACTAGATTGGATCGTCTCGGCCAGACTGGATTGGACCGAACGGGCTGGGCCAAATCATCTAGGCTGGACCTGTGCAAACCGAAAAAGATGGGCCGAGCCCCTGAGAGAGAGGACGACCGGAGAAGACGAAGGATGAGCGGAGGGAAGGACTCCGGCCGCGCCGTGGCGAAGGCGCGGGAGGTCGCGGGAGACGACGGCGAGCACCGGCTGGGCTGCGCCGTGCTCGGGACGGGCGTCACGAGGCTTAGGACAGTTGGGATCAGGCGGATTTCGATTTTTTTTCGGCAGGATTTCGATTTTTTTCCGGCGAGTTATTTTCGAGTTTAACCACTGGAAATCAGAGGAATTGAGAGGAGGAAATGGAGGGGTTTTGTGCAGGGAAGTGTCGCGAGTCGGTTGGGGAGGAATAACCAGAGTGAGAGAGAGAGAGATTGGGTGTCGATTTCTGCTTCCCTGGGGGAGGAGCTGGCTCGGGGTAGAAGAAAACCCCGAGGGAGAGCGAGGGACAGCGGGCGCGGGAGCGTGAAGGGGAAGCGAGCTGTGCCATGACGGAAGAGCGTGTCAGCGGTGGCAGGCGATCGCGATGGGTAGGCAACCGCGACATGTCAAATGTGGCGGAGGGATGCCGATCAAAGAAGAAGAGAAGAAGAGGGGGGAGGAGAGAAGAGAAGAAAAGAAGGCGGGGGCAGAAAGGAAAAAGAAGAAAAGAAAAGGGGAGGAAAGTGGAAAGAAAGAAAGAATAAGGGGTGAAATGAGATGGTCAGAAATTCTGATCGGCGTCAGACGCCGATCTGACCGGTCTAACGCTGATTTCACTTTTTCTTCTTTTCTTTTTTTATTATTATTTATTTTTTAACTCGTACGCGTGTCCTCGGGTGAAAATTCAATTTTTTTTCTGATTTTCTCGAGTTTTCGAAATGAAAATTTTGAAATTGAGAAAAAATAACACGACTCGTGGAATATTCAATTGAAATCGAACACTGTGCGCGCTTAATCCCAAAATTTCCATCTCTTCAAACAGATATCCGAAAATTAATCCGGGACCACCGTTGTGTTTATAAAAATTCAACGATTAATATTGTGCATGAAAATGCATTTTGGACCCGAGTTTTGTTCCGGATTAAAATTTGATGCACGAGACTCGATGACGCTCGGTAGAGTGCATTTTCATGAAAAATTGAAAAAATTTAGAACTAGAGAAGAAAACCTATTATTTAGAAGTTAAAAATGCTCATGCGATTGACCGGAATTATTTTTCTCCCCAAAAAGACGATTTTTCCCTTCTTTGATCGGGTAGGCCAAAACGGGGTGCTGATAGCTCGCCCCTTTTTGGCTATGTGCTCGAGTAGAGGATGTGACCAAAGATTTTGAGAAGTACCCTGTTTTGGCCTTGGCGATCGCTGTACTGATCTTTCTTGCCCCCATTTATCCTCGCCTTTGGACCTTGTTTAGGGAAGACCGTCAATGACGGAGCCGTTTCTCGTGGGTTAGGATGCCTTCAACGTCATGCAAAAAATAAATAAATAAATGTAAAGGGAATGTGAAGTATGTGCGATTGTAAAGAGGAAGGATTAGAACTCTAAAGCAGCAAATGAGCGTCCAAATTCGGAAACAGTAAATGGGTATCAAAACTCGAAAGCGGAAAATGATGGGTGTGAAAACTAAATGCTGTGAATGATGGGTGTGAAACCCAAGAGTAGTAAAATGGGACTCAGTTCGACGGTAATGCAAAGGTGGGACTCGGCCCGACAGAAAAATAAAGGTGGGACTCGACTTGACAGGAAAAGTGAATATAGGACTCTACCCTGCAGAAAAGTTAAGATGGGACTCGGCCCTGAAAAAAAAAATGAAGAGAGGACCCAGCCCTGCATAAAAGTAAAGATGGGACTCGGCCCTGTAGAACAGTGAGGACGGGACTCGGCCCTACAGAAAAGTAAAAATGGGACTCGGCCCTGCAGAACAGTGAGGACGGGACTCGCCCCTGCAGAAAAGTAAAAATGAGACTCGGCCTTGCAGAACAGTGAGGACGGGACTCGCCCCTGCAGAAAAGTATAGATGGGACTCGGCCTTGCAGAAAAGTAAAGACGAGACTCGGCCCTGTAGAACAGTGGAGACGGGACTCGGCCCTGTAGAACAGTGAAGACGGGACTCGGCCCTGCATAAGAGTGAAGACGGGACTCGGCCCTGCATAAGAGTAAATATGGGACTCGGCCTTGCAGAACAGTGAAGACGGGACTCGGCCCTGCATAAGAGTAAATATGGGACTAGGCCTTGCAGAAAAGTGAAGAGGGGACTCAGCCCTGCATAAAAGTAATGATGATGGGACTTGGCCCTACAGAAAAGTAAAGATGGGACTCGGCCCTGCAGAAAGGTGAAGATGAGACTCGGCCCTACAGAAAAGTAATGATGATGAGGATTTATGCTAGCCGCGGAAGAAAAATGATTTTGGTTTGTTTGGCGTTGGGACAAGCCTTCACTAGGGATGACGCGGGATCCTCTCACGAAGCGGGGAGGACCCATTGTTCTGCTCGTTGAGTATGCCCCGGTTGCTTCTAAGTGTGGCCGTAGGGTAATGGTGTTGTGGGTTGGACTGGCTGTTAGAATCACAATTCGTTTTGTGATGAAGAACTCGAGCTTTGAGAGTGAGCGCCTATGTATCCCATGAGATCAGGAATCAGAGTCTGTCATAGTTATTGCCACTTGGTACCTGTGATCCTGACATCATTAGCAAGTCATAGTGAGTTACTAACGATGTAACTGTGACGATGATGTCATTGTGACGCACGATACTTCAGTTTTGGGTCCCCTTGGTTACCCGTGAAGAAGTTTGCTTTGACAAATACGAATGGATCCTGATTTCGACGGCCTCAATGCAAGGCCTCCACGGGCTTCTGTCGGCCATGCATGGGTATATTAAGAAGTCCTCAACGATGCCCTAGCGGCTCTATCGGTCATTCGACGCGCCCGTAGACTTTGGACCTTTTTCAATGAGGCGCCGTAAGGTGGCTGCATTTGTAACCCGCAGGAGGATTTTCATCCATAATTAGTTAGAACTCGGTCTAGTCATTTCCAGAGTGTTATGACTAGATTCCCAGAGAGGAGTGTCTGAGACTTTAGCTCAGTAGTAGCCAGTTGTAGGGTGGCTGTGACCCGTTTGAAGTTATGAATTAACTAAGAGAAAAGGGAAAGTATAGGAAGCACATTGCCCCAAACTGAAAGGATACACGAGTTCATGCCTGCAACAAGATGTACCCCCTTTTTTTTCCTTTTTTGATGTGGGCTGCGCCAAACTTCTCGGATGGCGTGTTCGATCACCCACCATACTCGAGGAAGAATCCACCTTGGAGGGTTGACCTGTGTTGGAGAGCCGATCGAGGATCGCGTTAGAGTAGATAACTCGGTCATTTTCCTTGGGAAATCCCTAGTCCATATGACGTTTAACGGTCTAGGGGGTCCGTTTGGTTTATCTCTCTCTCGTTTCTCTCCTTTTGCTGCGGTTGCACACCTTAGGATTCAGCCGCACCTCTCAACTTAAAGGGAAGAGCTTTCCTTTTGCCGTGACCGCCCACCTCGAGATTTTCGGTCATGCCTCTCTTTTACCCTAATTTTTGCCTAGGTCGCCCTAATGGAGTTTTCGACCTAGCAGGCTCGATTGTCTCTTTTTTTCTCTCGAGTTTGCAAAGGCGAAGGTCTTGGAGAATTCGACTTCCGTGTTGGCATTGTTTTGCACTTTGTCTCTATTGGGGGGTTGCCATTGTTGCTCCCCTTTTGTCGGGATATCTTGATTGAGATTATTTTTTTTTCGCCAAGGTTGCTTTGATGTGCTTTGTCTCATGGAGATTTGATGTGTTTTTGCCCCTGCCTCATTTGTGAGTCTCGATTTTTTGGAACTTGTCTTGTGCATTTGAAAGTCGAATCGAGTATTTATCCTCCCTTGCAAATCTTACAAACGATTTTCCACCATTGTCTACAAAATTGTGCCATAGGGAAAGGGTGACCGGGATTGCCCCTACATAAATGCTGGACGGGGATACCCCGGTGCATGTGGATGTTGCCGGTGGTGGGCGTCTTGCATGATCTTTGTCCCGACCGTGTCCTGTTGCTCTCGTAGGGGGTGCCTCTTAGAAGGGATGCGCACTTGAAGTCAATGGGAACCCGGGGTCCTTCGATCTCGAAGGAGATGACTGAGGTGATGCTGGAATGCTGAGTGATTCACTTGATTGCCTCCGTCTTCGGCTTCGTAGGGGGGTACTTTATCGTCGGACATTTCCCTCGTCGAAGTATGAGGGAATAGCCCGAAAAGAGTTCTCGGGGAGGTGTGAATCCGAGCATCATTTTTTCGCCCGTGACTAGCGTGTCCCTGTGGAATACGACAAAGAAAGTGATTTATTAGGCGATTATACGGTGGAATGTGTGGTAAGAAATGTGGAGTGGGCCCATGGGTAATCCCTTCGTCCATCACGTGGCCCATGGGTGCCACGCGTGGGGGACATTCGTTCCCGGGAATCTAGTCATCGCCATACTGGAGTGGATAGAATGCGGCTGGGGGTCGCGTGAGTGTACTTTTCTCAGGCGCGAGTAGGCAGACGCAGCCGTCCTAGAGAAAACTCGAGGAGCCGAGTCCCACAAAGACATGCGAGTCAAACAGGCTCGACAGAACCAATAGAGCGTCCTGAAAACTGTCATAATGCCCCCTTTCTGACCAGGAGTCCATTTGGGAATCCCTTAAGATAAATGTAAAGAGGCAGTTTAAGGAGGAATGTGTGTTTGCAAGACGCATGGTGCTCCGATTGTTGGTTAGTATCCGCCGCGGTGGGTGGGTTGGCCCTCTCCAAAGCGTGGCTCGGAATAATATAAGTCACTGTGTCGGTTGGTTGCGTTTGAGTAGAACCTAGCAATAAAAATGATTCATTTCAGCAGGCGAAAGTGCTTGAAATAAGTGAGGAAAAAGAATGTACGGACGCGACAATTTCAAAAACATGCGAAGGTATTTCATTAAGATTGACATTTGCGTTACAACAAAAATCCCTCTTCTACCGTGCGGCTTATAGTTTCGCCTGCATGCAGGGAACATTTTACGTAGGTAGCCTCATGGGGAAACCAGCTTTTCCCTTTCGGCCTCGTCTTTGTCCCTAGGGCAAATATCGATCAAGGTTATAGCCGCGACAGAGCTTGATCCATGGTCGGGGAGGGGATTGGCCTGGATATTGGTGGCTTGATTTCATTGAAAGAGAGTTGGTTCTTCTCAATCATCTCCTGCAACTTGCCCCAGAGGGTGTAACAATTGTCCGTCGTGTGCTCCAGAGCACCCATACGATATTCACAATGGAGATTCTGATATTGATTCGCGGGATTGAACTAAGGATGAAGGGCCACGAGTCTGATTTCCTTAGCTACCGGAAGTTGGTGATAGACTTGTGACTGGGGAACCGGCAAAGGTGGGTATTGCAGACGTGGCTTGGCCTGCCCCCCTTGTCGAGGTTGCAGGGTTAGGGCTTGTTGAGTCGATGGTGGAGCTCCAAAAGCTGGAGACCTATTTGGAGATGCCCAATGAGGGGTAGGTGTGTAATTATGATCATATGGTTGCAGGACCCGTGGCAGAGGATAAGCCGGTGGGGCCGAGTAGTTAATCGGCAGGGCTGGGTATTGCTGCTGGTACTGCATGTGGGGCGGAAGGTGTATTTAAGCGATCGGCGGCATTGATGCCAAGTTCATAGAGTATGGTTTGGGGGCTTGGCATCCAAGGCTAACGACATTAACGAACGCGTCTCTACCCTTTTTGTTACTCGTTGGTGATGGCGTAGCAATAGCATTCTTTGACGACTGCCCCCCCTTTTCGGCTAGTCCTTCTATCTTCCCAAACTTGATGCCCATGTCAAATTTCTTCCCAGTGTCGATCAGATTGGAGAATGAGGAAGTGTGGGCCAATAGGTGCAAGTAGTAAGCCTCTTTGAGAGTGGAGTGAAATAACTGGATCTGTTGCGCTTCACTGATCGGGAGGACGTGTTTCGCCGCTAAAGCTCGCCACTTCGCCGCATAGGCGTTGAAGCTTTTGCCCTCGATCATTTCCTTTGTACTAAGCTCTAGAAGATTCGGGGATGTCTCTGCACAGTACCTATACTGATCGATGAATTTGCTTGTGAGGTCCGCCCACGTAGGGATGTCTGCGGCTTTCAACGACTTATACTAATCGAGAACCGTTCCCGTCAGACTGTCCTGGAACGTATGGATGACAAACTCCTCGTAGTCCTAGTATTGTAGCGTCTTTCCTCTGTAGTGACAGAGATGATGACGAGGGTCGGTTGTGCCATCGTATATTTCGAATTCAGGAATCTTAATCTTCGAGGGTAGCCGCATACTCGGGAATAGGCTCCAGTCGCCATTGCTGGCATCTAGGCGGGAGCCGCCTAATTGTAAGGCTCCAATGTTTTCTTCCATCTTCTTTAATCTATGTTCCTACTTGGTCTCCGTTTCTAGGAAAAAGTTTTTTGGCCGAGCTATGAAGGCCGCCTAAGTTGGGGTGGCTGGTTCAGAGGTGGGGATATTTATGGGAGGTGGAGCTGGGTAGGAGAAGCTGATATGGGGTGGTGGAACTTGAAACGAGGAAGGCTCAGACGTGTGAGCAGGAGCATGCGAGTTCGGCTCTGGAAAGACCATCGGCGGAGGAGCTGCATAGACAGGAGCTAGAAAAGATATGGACACCGGCGGCGGTGCAAGCATAGTTGGATCCGACGGTGGAGGAGGAGCGGTCGTTGGGAGAGTCGCTGGTGGCGGAGGAATTTTGATCAGATGGACTGCCTTCGCCACCCTCCAGAGCATGGGTCGGCGGGACCTAAGGGTTCGGGTCGACCGTTGGCTCGTACCCCAGAGGCGGTTTGAGTCATGTAGCAAGGCCATGAGCTCAACCATGTTAGCGGCCATCTGGTTGACCATACCCTTCAGTATAGTAATGTCACATTTCAATGCGACGATGCGGGCCGCACCATCAGTAGAGGTGGATGGCGCTTGGGCCGCTGGTGATGGGATTGGTGGTGGAACTGCTCCCGAGTGTGCCGGGGGTGCGTCTACAGGGGTTGGTGGTGGTGATGAGTGAGCCATGGGCTGTTGGGAAAAAATTGGCGTCGATTGAGTGTTTTCCTCGGAACTAACGGACTGGTTATTTTGCGCCAATCCCCAATTGTTGACGAGTGGGATAACGATGCGGCGTCAGTTATGGTTACCTGTATCTCACAAGTGTGTAAATTGCAACGCGAGCAAGTTCTGCTAACTATATAAATGTGCAGAACAATAAATAGAGAGATGCGGTGTATGAGATGCATGGATTTTGAAAGCTAATACCGTCATTCGCATCGATTCAAAGAGTTCCAAAATACAATGCAATTTTGAAAAAAAAAGCCCTAAGTCGATCTTCTACCGCGCTCGGGGCGCGAGCAAACACCGCCGTGGAAAGCACTGGTTCCAAGCGAGGGCTTGGTGAAGGTGCCTATCCTAAGGTGCATGTGAAGGCCTCCATGAGCCCTCTTCCTAGACTTCTCTAAGGAAGTGTTCCCTCAAGCGAGCTCCTAATCGTGTCTCTGTAACTTGGTGCGGGTTCGAGAGAGCTCCCTCTGAAGTTGCGGCTAGTCAGTGAGTTCCTCATCTTTCTCAGCAGCTTACCGTCGAAGGTGATCGATCCTACTGTTGGTGGAAAGACCATGATGGTTGTGCCTAAAGTAGGGAATGTCCTGCCAAGTGTGTCGGTCTTGGTTTGCGGAGGCTCGGTGGGATTCTCGTGTGCTGACGGACTTTTCGAGGCGCGAACAAGAGACTAAATGCGACATCTCTTACCAAGATGAAAGGAAGATCGACTTAAGACTTATCAATGCGAACGACATCCAAATTTTGAAAATTTACATAATGCATGCTTGCTGAAATGTAAATGCCCACGGCTTAATTGAGATTACAAGGTACACGTACATGTCTCTCGAAATAGGAAAAGACTCAAATGGCTTGTAGGCCGACTCAAAAGCTTATTGCAAAAATCAAGGTGGAGGCTTGCATGGAGCATCTGCAGAATGCATTGTTTTAGTGCTATAGAGACCGTGCTACCTAAAGATGGGGCCCCGACTCAAAGGTGTCAATTCTTTGAAATTAGGCAGGGACCTTTGGGGGCCTAATTGACGGTCCAACCGTGCGACGTACTCTTACTCGGAACTCCTATCTAACATGTGCTTCCTGTTATCGGTTGTGGGACGCGACCCAAAGGTACCTAAAGCTAGTATGATATGCGATACGTGTGCTTAAAATAAATGTGCGCGAAATAAACGAACGAGAATTATATGAAAGCGGTAAATAAATAAACAGGCAAACAGACAAACGGAAACGAGCCCGAACCATCCAAATGTCTCCAGTGGTGTCGCCAAACTGTGCGGACTCGAATTTCGTCTCGTCGGGGCCCGCATGCGCGCGCCCATGCGCACGGCTTTGGAGTGTCCACCTTCCCATGGGGATGCGTGACGGACACGCGTGAGATAGAGTCGTCACTACCTGTTTACGACCCGAAGGTCGAGGGCAGGTGAGTTACTTGGGTCTAGAGGTACAGGGTACACCTAATTGCTAAGGCTTATGGTCTGCGGAGTCCGAAGTTCCGAATTCGGGGGTTCTGTTACATGTGGGCATATATCCTATATGCCCTATCGGTACTCTAGTTTGTCTAGGGTTTGCCGTTTTTATTCATTTACCGCTTGACTTAAGTTTCACTCATATTGCTCGTTTCGACACCGTAAATTCGTAGAAGTGATCGATCCAGTTTAAGAGGTCGAGAGAAAAGCGGATTTCCAAGTCAAAGGATCGGTCCACCATCCTCACATCTCGGCTAACCAGATTATGATATTTGGCTCGCCGTGTGGACCGGACCTGTGAATCGTGTGGTTCCGCCCGTCTAAGGACTCATAAACCGAGTCGATCGATCCCGACTCTCAGACTCTACGCTCGTCGACTGGGATTATTACATAAATGAATGTACAAATAAATATCTCACGGTGTACTCTCAAATAACAAATATGAATTACAATAAAATGGATCTCGGTCGACTCATGTTCGGCCAATATTCCGCTTATGCTCATCGTGTGTTTCAAACAACCGAAATCAAAATCAAAGCAACACGGGCTCAGAGAGCCGGAGGGTCGGGTTCAACCGAATCGACGGATAGTAGAAGAGTCGCGTGTCTCTCTCAATAGCCGTGGGATCGGTCGAGCTCCTGGGTCATGTTCGGCCACGACTTACTTACTTGATCCGAGTTGTCTTCCATATAGACACTACTAGGAGCAAAGCAGTAAGTCAAAACAACACCCGATTCCGCACTCGAGTTGCACGGGCTAGGTGTGAGGGCATTGGACCCCATGATCAATAGGGAAGGGTGTTGGACCCCGTGTGTATCATATCCTAGGGATTTGAGCTCCAACCGCAATAAACAATCAGAAAAACAGATAAAACAACGAAAATAAACAAAGTAAATGAGATCGGATGGAAACGTAGGAATGCAGGCAAGTTGTGTCTTTTAATACCGTGTTTACGTGATTAACCAGTTACAAACCAGGTTTGTTTTGGTAAGCTATTTCCTAACCGACTAATGGGGAAGTTTATTCACGGGTGGTTCTAGAGAATGTGTGGGTGCATTTTAATTCGTTCTATGGATGTGACAATGCGGCTTTAGCAAATTTGACAGAGACGTGTCTAGTGACCCAAAATCTTCCCTTCTTGCCCAATTCCCGGTTTGAATTATGCCAAGTGCGTGATTAGTCTAATTTCGTATTTTACGGGAAATGAACCCATCCTATATACCCGACGCTATGCTAGAATAACAAAAATGCTTTGGTCGGATGAAGCAAGCCAAGCAGATGAACCTACACCTGAACAGGTTGCCCGCTTTCGCCCGTTGCTCGTAGTGTTTCTATTATTCTAACCCTAGGGTTTGTAGGTGAATTGAGAACATACAATATTGCCCTTGTGTTGAAAAATGATTTTTGAGAAAATGTGAAACTACGTGATGCGGGCCACCTTGGCCTGTAGCCGATGTCAACCGATCCCATGGGTCCCCTAGGACTACGTGAGAACCCCAAGGGAACCAAGGGTACGGTCGATCTGTCCGGAAGTGATCCGAAGAGAACTCCTATATCCTGACCCAAGCCGCCTAAAATCAGGCGAGCACTGGTGAAGACACTCGAGTTTTCTCAAGATATCCATGCTACATCAGACCATGCATTCCACTAACTTATAAAAGTTTGATTTTTGAAAAAGGGCTAGGTCGCTGATTCTTAATTCATCGACACGATTACCGATTATTCGTCGATACATACCATTACTTAAACCAAGTGTTTATTTAGCCAAGTTGCACGTCCTTTGTCGTATGTGGAATTACTGAGTTAAATTAGGATTTTTGCCAAATGCCTAGGAATTAAGATTTTTAATGTTGTCGGACCAATCATTGGTGGACCATTTAGCACAAATTTTAATTCGTGATCGTTTGCAGATTAACTTTAATTTTAAACCGACTTTACTTGATTTATCCGGTTCGTGCGGGGTTTCGATCAAAAAAACATATTCAATTGTTCACATGCGCACACATATAAGCAAAATTAATCACGACGAAATTTAATTTGTCAATTTTTAAGTCCAAGTAATTAATTAAACCAGTTTTGATGTATTTAATCGATTTAATCCCTTTAAAGCCGAGTGAACATGAAATTGATTCATGTAAGTTCGTTCTCGCTTTAAATAACCAGTTTTAATGTCGAATAATTAAAAATATTCCAATTCGAGCTTTCGTCAGTTTAATTAAAACAACAAATATTTATTATTTTTTGGTTCCTCTTTTCATCATTTTTCAATTTTTTTTTTCAATTTTTTTCAACATAACAATCACAAATTATCATCGCAATTATCGAATTTATTCATAAATTGAGTCATACGCATGCCACTAAGTCGGAATAATATACCTAGTCTCGGTTTAAACCGGAAATAGGATGGTCGGATCGGGTTGGAGACGGTCTAAACAGTGCAGACCGTTTGGATGGGTGCTCGGTCGGCAAGCTAGGCTGAGCGCGTGGGTGCTGGGCCACGAAGGCGAGCTAGGCCGCGGAGGAGAGCTGGGCCACAAAAGGGAGCAGCTGGGCCGCGCTTTCCGAGCTGAATTTTGGGTAAGACGGAACGGGTCGGGTATTAGCCTGGATCAGATCGTCTCGACCGGACTAGACTAGACCGAACTGGTTGGGCTGGATCGGCTGGGCTAGACTTGCGCAAACCAAAAAAGATGGGCCGAGCCCGTGAGAGAGAGGACGATCGAAGAAGACAAAAGACGAGCGGAGGGGAGGACTCCGGCGGCCACGAACAGTGGTTCCCTCCTCTAGGCGCCGCAGCGACGGCACGAGAGGGCGCGGGAGACGACAGCGAGCACCGACTGGGCTGTGCCGTGCTTGGGACAGGCATCACGAGGCTCGGAACAATCGGGATCGGGTGGAATTCGAGTGTTTTTCCGGCTGGATTTCGAGTTTTTTCTAGCGAGGGATTTTCGAGTTTAACCGTTGGAAATCAGAGGTATTAAGAGGAGGAAATGGAGGGGTTTTGTGCGGGGAAGTGTCGCGAGTCGGTTGGGGAGGAAAAACCAGAGTGAGAGAGAGATCGGGCGTCGATTTCCGCTTCCCTGGGGGGGAGCCGACTCGGGGTAGAAGAAAACCCCGAGGGAGAGAGAGGGACTGCGGGCAAGGGAGCATGAAGGGGAAGCGAGCGGTGCCGTGACGGAAAAGCGTGTCAGCGGTGGCAGGCGATCGCGGTGGGTGGGCAACCGCGGCGTGTCGGAGGTGGCAGAGGGACGCTGGTGAAAGAAGAAGAGAAGAAGAGGGGGAGAAGAGAAGAGAAGAAGAGAAGAACAGAAGGCGGCGGGCGGAAAATAAAAAGAAGAAAAAAAAGGGAGGAAAGTGGAAAGAAAGAAAGAATAAGGGGCGAAATGAGATGGTCCGAAATTCTGATCGGCGTCAGAGCGGTCTGACCGATCTGACGCTGATTTGACTTTTTCTTCTTGTTTTTTTATTATTTAATTATTTAATTATTTAATTATTTTTTAACTCGTACGCCCGTCCTCGGGTGAAAATTCAATTTTTTTCAAATTCCTCGAGATTTCGAAATGAAAATTTTGAAATTGAGAAAAAAAATAACACGACTTGTGGAATATTCAATTGAAATCAAACATCGTGCGCACTTAATCCCAAAATTTTCATCTCTTCAAATAGATATCCGAAAAATAATATGGGACCACCGTTATGTTTATAAAAATTCAACGATTTATATCGTGCATGAAAGTGCATTTTTGACTCGAGTTTTGTTCCGGATTAAAATTTTATGCACGAGACTCGATGATGCTCTATAGAGTGCATTTTCGCGAAAAATTAAAATAAAATAGGACTAGAGAAGAAAATCTATTATTTAGAAGTTAAAAATGCTCATGCGAATGACCAGAATTATTTTCTCCCCAAAAAGACGATTTTGCCATTCTTTGATCGGGTGGGCCAAAACGGGGTGCTGATAGTGGGCCCCATATATAAACTCACATACAACTCTATTATACTCAATTCAATTTTTAATACTAAATTATCTCAACTATTCATTACTTTTTCACATTTTTTCTCATAATTCAACAATACAATCATTACAACTCAATTAAAATCAAAACTCAATTCAACTCAATTATAAAATCAAACACACCAACATGTATTTTTGCTGAGTTAATATTAAAGATTTTTATATCTTCATTTTATTTTTTCTCTTCTTTTTGAGTTGTCTATATCTATAATACCCCCATTTATTATTTTGTCTTCAACTTTATATATTTATTAGTTATGTAGCAGTCCCGCTGCAATGGTGCGGGTCAAATAGTTTTTCTTTAATTTTTAATTTAAATTTTCAATAATATAATTAGAAATCATGACCACAATTTAATTGGACCCAAGTAGCCCGCTAGTTTTAAGTGGACTAACTTTTTTTTTAATGAATAAGTGGACCAACTTTACCCGTAATAGAATTTTGATATTCAGTAAAAGCATCTCTTCGTTATAATCAAGTCAATCAAGCAAGAATTAGTCTAGGTCAAAATATTAGCGTAAACTTATGTCAACCGATAAAAAGATATTTTAAAGTCATAATAAAAAGATACCACTTAAATTGGTGATATATTTAAATAGGCCTTACCTACGTGCATTGGTTTTAGGTGATTTGATGTTATGAGGGAGGGATTTTTCCCTTAGTGAACCAACCTCACTCGAGCCTACATTAATCGGATTCGTTCGACGTTCAAATATTAGGTGGTGTTGCTCAAAATAAATTTGTATACTTCCATTAAATAATAAATAAAAAATGAAATTAAAAAACATGGTGGGATCTCGTGCGTGAAATAAACTTTTTAAAAAATAAGAATTGATCCTACTCGAACCTAAATTAATCGGGCTCGTAGGACATTCGGATATCAAGTGGTGACCTGTTAGCATCCTCTATGGGTGCCGGCAACCTCGATGGTCGGGTCGGGATCGCCGATTGGCGGCCCTAGCTCCCGAATCGTCGGAATCTGACTGGAGGGAAGAGAAAAGATGCAGGGAACGGTGAGGGGTAGAGAGAGGCGATAGATGGAGAGGGGAGAGAGAAACTAATGGGGAAGCTGGAAAGGTTTTTTGTGATAATAGAATGAATTTATCAAATTATCTTGTTAACTTTCCATAACTTAATGGTTAGTACATTAGTAATTTTTCAGTATGTATCATAGTATCTGAAAATTTAACGGGGACCGACTAATCCAGTTCGAGTAGGGCTCACTAACGTGTAAAACTCTCCAAGTCAAGGATTTCCTCAATTCACAAGACTCGAATTTAAAATTTTATTTAAGGGAAACAAATACTAAAATCACTCGTACAAAACCTTGTTGGTAGTATATTAGAGTATGTTTGGATTCACAATATTTTTCAACTCAACTCAACTCAATTTCACTTATCTTCAATTCAACATCACAATCATTACTTTTTTTATTTTTTAAATATTTTTAACCATTCAATTCAATTTTTAATATTAAATTCTCTCAATTATTCATTACTTTTTCACAATTCAACAACACAATCATTATTTAATCATTATTTTCTCTTAATTATTTATTATTTTTTCACATTTTTTCTCATAATTCAACAATATAATCATTACAAACCAATTAAAATCAAAACTCAACTCAACTCAACTCTCAATCCAAACACACCCTTAGTAATTTTATTTTGTGATAAACAATTCCGGATAAGGATTACATTGCTCTGATTTTGTAATAATGTTATTATAGCGGACATCTAATCTAACAGAAGTTTATTCGTGTGTTAAAACAACAGCTGGACGTGTGCCATGAGTTTGTTGGAGTTGATAATAATCGGAGGGGCAGACATATTTGATTGGCCATGTTCGAGCCATTGCCAAACGCATGATACGATGTCTGCATACCTCATCAGACGGTTCTCACGATCTCCCTGTTCCCATGATCGATCTAATCCATATGAAAAAAGAATATATATATATATATATATATTTATTTGAACTTATTTTCAGACCACATGTGGTATTGTGCACAAACAGTGATAAATTGTGAATATGACATGATAGAATGAACCGGGGGAAGTCATAAACTACTGTACATTTGCTGGAACATATTCCGATTGTGTAAAGCGCGGATAATCTCATCTTGCCTTAACTCGGTTAAACGACCCATCTAAGAAGGAAAAACCAGTGCTTCATACTTTGTTCGAAAATTTTCCTTCTCTTCTTCTCTTTTTTCCTTCCATTTTCTTCTATCTAAATGGAGGATTAATTCAATTAAAATCTCAAATAAGCCAGTTTGGATGGAAAATTAGACAGCACGTTGAAAGCGAACTAATCATGTATCGTCACCATTAAAGTTGAACTAAGAAAAAGCGAAAAGGTTTAAGAAGAAATTGAAAAACAATTAGGCTTGAAGGATCGGGAGGGATTTTCCTTATCCCAATTTTTGATCTTAGGAAATATTTTCATGACCTAAAGTGAAAAAAGATCTTTATATTATATTATATCTGAACGAGGTATCTCTTCCTTTGGAACAATTCCCATAAAATTTGAACAGCAATTTCCATGTTGTCGGATATGACCTGAGAGCGAAGAGATTCCGCATAGAATGTTATGTAACGTTTTATATGACAAAAAAGTCCAAAAAGTGAATAAAAAAAAGACAGATTCCAGAGAAAGCGTGGAACAAATGTCAAATTGGACGGACCCTCTGCGGACACTATGCACTCACCACTTTATGATCCGGGCCGACTCGGGAGCTGCGATCACCAATCGACGATCCTAACGTAACCACCAAAGTTTATATTATATATATATATATATATATTATGAGAATAGTGAAATTTGATTAGATTCGTATCAAAATAATGTAATTATTTACTAGCCACTAAATTATGAACAAATTAATAAATTTATATATCTTTTAACTACAAAATAAATATTATTACGATAATTCTCTCATTTTTTTCGGTGTGCGTTATAGTATTTGGAAATTCAATGAATCTCTAACTAATTCAATCGAGCTGGGTTAATCCACTAAAAGTAAAAGCTATTTCAGTATGAATTTTTTCTATTCACAATACTCAAATATAATATTTCGCTTAAGAAAAATAACTGTTGAACCGCTTCAATCGACCCATATTAGTTTTCCATTATTCTCTCTTACCCTCTCCATTTCTCTACTAAATTTGATTTTCAATTCAAGTCCATCTCACAATTTCTTCTTTTCAAGTTTTAATTAAATTTCATTTATTGATCTACAACTAATTTACTAACAAATCAAAACTGTTAAATTTAATTATAATTTTTTAGAGAATTTAAAAGTTCGAGAATAAAAATTACGGTAGTACGGGTAGGCATCTATATATGCACACACATACGAGAGTACGTGAGTGTATGTGCAGTGTCCCAATAAGACGTGGCATTCTATCCAAATGATGTCACTTTCTCGAAGTGTCCCTGTGCAATAAATTTGTCATGATTTATCTCAATGGACGCAAATCAAGCAAAAGTTAACAATGCGTTTAGTTTTATAGTAAAATTTTAAAATTAGATTTTAATTTTGAAAAAAAGTGATATAAATGGGATTCACCTTTTACCTGTATATGAATTATGTTGTTTTGTTGTGAAAAAAATTATATAAATGGGACCCACTCTTTGACTTTATATAAATTATTTTATTTTATTATTGGTAAAATTAAATTAAAGTTGTGATTTTAAATTATACTCATAAATCAAACAATGCCTAAAATCCTGATCTTTGCCAATTATTTACAATAATCTCCAACTATTGACAGTGTTCTATCAATTCTCTTTCTCATGCCAATTTTATTCTATTTTATCAACGAATATGCTCTGAAAATTAAGTATATATTCTTCTTATCTAATCCCATATGACATTATAATCATTGGCCCAAGATATTCTAAACTTTCCTCGCTTTCAGTCTATGCACAAATTACGCGACGTGTCACCTATATCAACAGCTCTAGATAATTTTTCCTTTCGTTATGATGGTTACTCATATAGTAAAAAATGGAAAATTCCGTGGTACAATGTATTGTATTGTTCGTACAGTATCTAGATTCCATCGCTAAGTGTTGACCCAATGCTCGTCCAGGGCTCCTAAACGATTAAAAAAACAAAAGAAATTTATTCACTCTCTCCCGTAAACATAAATAATAATAATAATAATAATAATAATAATAATAATAATAAAAGCGAAAACTGCGGAATCGCAATTGTCAACTTTCTGACCTTTTCTTTGCCAATTATTTTGCATATTATGCAATTCTTGAAGGTTGACCTACAATTAATTATTGTTGTTATGTTATTTGTATTTTTTTTATTACAATGGAGATTTATGGACTAATTACAATATTAGAGAAATCTTAATAGTTAATAAAGTGGTACAAATAGTTCTACTACGAGTGTCAAGCCTTAAACCTTTTAATTATTGAACGAGCGTGTGCGTCATTATACTACATCATCTTTAATTTATTAGTTAGAGGGCTACATGAAGGTGGTGTGCTACCTCACAAATTATTAATATCTATGATAGTCTTTACAAAATAAGAACATATCACTGTGGTTCATAAGTATATGATTTTCTGAAATTCATCAAAAAAGTAAGTATTATTTTCAATTTGAACAAACTGACTGCTGAGGCATTCCCGAGGCCTTCAAGTAATATCTCCTGATCTGCGATCCTTATCTTCTTCGGAAAATTCACAATATCCATAGGCCTCCCACGGACTACACTCTTGATGCTAGCAAATTTTTTCTTCTCAACTGCAGGATCCAATCCCACATCAATCTTTTCATTCCACATCATAAGCACATGGGCCTGCCAGTCAAGCTTATACACAAGTGTCTACGGTTGACTTACGCTTAGCATGCTCCAGAGCCCATCTCAACTCCCCACTCCAATCATCTAACACTTCTAGTAAAAATAATTGATTGATTGATTGATGAAATATACTATATTGTATTTGTAAAAATAATATTAATATCATCCCATAAATGAAAATTAAGCAGTGGCCATAGTTATCTTTAACAACTTCATAAGTTCAAAGAAAAAATATAAAGCAGTCAACGCTCTCTAATACGTATAAAGAAAGCTCTAATTAGGTAAGATGCATTCGAGAGCATACATGATGCATGATAACAGAGTATAGTGGTCCAAGCAAAATATTATTAAATTATCCAATTCAATCGAGTCCGATTTGTTAGGAGTTGAAACTGGAAAATGATGCACTTCTTTTAGAACCTGAACCCAGCAGTAGCCCAGCATATCAGCTCAATATCAAATGCTCATTGTTTGTTAAGCACGCAAACTCTTCATGTCACTGAAGATTTTCATGATCAAATACGGGCTAATAGGAAAGATGGAGGCGAAGTATAGACGCGTACAAGAAGCATGAAGAACAATTGAGGCTTCTAATCACTACAACAAAAAGGACCTATCGCGACTTTTTTTGGGACTTAAGGCAATGCTTATAGACGTCGCCAAAAGCCTCGCGACGTTACTGGCGAGGTTTCCAAGAACATCGCCTCATGTCCGGTCGGCATAGGTCGGGGCGACATTTATGAAAAGCATTGGCCTAGACTCTGCCTATGGCGACATTTATGCAAGTGTCGCCATAGATTAATTAAATTAAAGAAAAAGGTTTGGCCGATGCTTCCAAGACATAGCCTGAGCCAACACTTGAAAACGTCGACTTAGGCCTATTAACTTTTTTAAAGAAAAAAGGCCTTAGCAGACGCTTTTGGAAAGCATCGGCCAAGGCCAGTCGAAATTATATATATATATATATAAAGAAGAAAGATACCAAGATGTCAACTTATTGTCAGTGGTAAACAATTTACTGCTGATAACAAGTTGACAGACTATTGACAGAAAGACGAAGACGAAGATGAAGACACAAAGAAGACAAAGATGAAGATGATGACAAACCCTTTACTCTTCCATTCTTTTTCTCCTCAAAGAGACAGACACAGATACTGAGTGAAAGACAAAGAGGAAAGGGGCACTTAGCAATTGTGATTCGAGAGCTGCTGAGTAGCGCCGCAGAAGATGAGCATTAGGGTGTGGCCATGGCAAGTTCGAGGCCATAGAGTGGAGCCATTAGGGCGAACTCAGGACTGTAGAGAGAAGCCACCAAGGTGGGCTTTAGGAGGAGTTACCAGGGCGAGCTTTAGGGACAGGAGCCAATACCCACCAAGAATCCCTACTCCACCATATCATCGCATATTGTCGGTTTCTCCTCCCTTCCTGCAAGCTAGTAGCCCTAGGAGTCCTCAACGGCAATCTCGCTGGCGTCGATACTGGCCATGACAGATAGAGCATCGGAGAAGGAAGAGTCGCAACTATCCTTCTTCTTGGTGCCGATGGTGATGTCGGATGGCTGTAGCTCCGATGAATGGGGGTTGTCAACGAAGCTAACCTTCCCTTTCCCTTTCCTTTTAATCTGATCAGAAGTAAAGCAAATAAAAAGATAGAGAAGGAGTATAGAGAAATGAAAGAAGGGAAAGCCAAAGAGATAACGGAAAGAAAAAATTTAATTTGGTTTCTGAAATTTTGATTGGGTGGTGGACATGAACTTTTCCGCCTAGCATTTTAAATTTTGTTTTTAATTCAAGACTTTGGGCGACGCTTGTATAGGTCGCCCAAAGTACCCTTTGGTCCGACTCTTCTAAAACCATCGCCCAAAGATACCCTTTGGTGAAAGAACGCACTTTCATTACAACAACTACCTTCTAACAACAAACTGTTAACAAATTGATAACTTGTTGTCAGTAGTTGCGGCCCATAAAAGCATTGGCCTATGAGTGCCTTGGGCGACCTTTGTTGACACTTCAAAAAGAGTCGGCCAAGGGCACATTACGTGACGCTTGTTAGCGTCGCCCTAGGAGCCCCTTGGCCAGCGCTAAAAAAACAGTTGGCCAAAGGAGACCTTTGCTGATGTTTCTTCAAAACGTCCACATGGGGCAACCTAGGCATCACCTTAGGTATTTCTCATTAAAAGATAAAAAAAAAATTCTCATAGGTTTCTTGGCGACGCTTTCGAAAGCTTCACCATAGGGTAGATCTATGAATACACTTTTCCAAGCATCGCCTAAAGTTCAATTTACAGAACTTTTAGCGACGTTTTGCTAAGCATTGGCAAAAAAGGTCGCAATAGGCCCTTTCTGTTATAGTGGATGCACAATCTGAATCATGTATTTGTTGGCCTTGCACATTTGTTTCACATAGTCAAGAAAAAAAAAGGAAGTCAATATTAGTAAAGGAGGGGGGTGTAGGAGGAGGAAGAAGAAGAAGATGCTGTTAAAACACAAACTTAAACCATGTAAGTTCCAACATATGTATCTATATATAAAACTTTGATATTAAATATAGAAGAAATGGATCCATAATAAAAATGTTGAATAGAAAGCATCCAAGAATCGAAAATGCTCCTATAATATGACACAACTCAAGCTGAATAAAAGAAAGTCGAAATGGCATGTAGAATTGAAAGTGATAAGTTTCAGTAATTCTATAGTAAAATTCTCCTCAAAGAAGATACTTGAGATCCAAAAGTATTAAAACTCATGAGCCTTCTATGACAATAATCTTTTAGAACTTAAAACGTTGTTAATCAAATAGAATGAATATAGTCAAAAACAAGTTTTATGGTATCACTCATAAATCTCATTAATTAAGGGGCTGAGAACTGAGAAGCATATAAATTGGAGCAAATCGTTCAATGAGAGGAAAAAGGAAGAAAACAATGTTGCCAATGAAGGCAAGTGCCTGAAGAGGAACATACTCGTACAATGCAATTGATGATGCCAAAGCACTACGAGGATAAAGAAATAGATTCACTGAAATGGTATTCCATTCCTTGCGTATTCCGTGCGGAATACTCATTCCAGTGTTTGGGAATCTGAAGTTGTGGAATAGGTATTCCATATTGGAATGGGAATCCGGCTTTTATAAGGAATATGAAAGCCTCCCTTGAATGTTCGGAATAGGTATTGTCCATCCGGAAAAAGTCGTGAAAACTCGAAAATGCCTCAAGTTTCTTCACTTATTACAATCTCATGCCATCGATATATCTCCTGCTTCCTCCGACCCAATTGCAGAGCAAACCCGAAGCTAAAGTGCTCGAACCGTCCTCCAGTTTCGATTCCTCCCTCGAAGCTCCGCGACTCCACGACTCCACTTGGTGACTCAAAACTCGCTCTTCACCCCCATTCCCTGCTTGAAGCTCGTTCCCCTCACTTTGTCGAAGTTCGAAGCTCGCTCTCTACCCCATTCCCCGTTCTAATTAGGTTTGTCTCGCTGCTTATCAAATCCGAGCTTTAAATTTTAAGTGAAGGGTAGTCGATTATCAAGTTAGGATTTTCGATTTTAAATTGAAGTAATTGATTTTCAGGTTAGGTTTTCGAATTTCAAGTCGGGTTTTCCATTTTGGGATAGGGTTTTTGATTTTTAGGTTTCTCTTTACTGGACTCTCCTCTGCGTGAGGTGTGGCAGCCACAGCTTCTACCTCCAGAAGAGCCGTTGCGCCACCTGTGGCTTCCCTTTCGCCCACAAGACGATGGATAATGCATCTTCCCCTTTTCGTCATAGTTCGTTTTAGCTGAATCCGAGGAATTAAAATTAACATGGCTAAAATCGAGGATGAAAATGTTGTATTTGTTTGGTCTACTTGTTTGAGATGTTTTGTTCTTGAGGGAATTATGGGGTTGCTAATTTATAGAAATGAGATGTTCTGTTCATGAGGGTTCAGGTCGAATTCTCTACTTATGTAAATATTTTAGGCCTGTCATCGGGGTAGTTTTCTGAGTTTATTATGCGATTACGCTGTCATTTGTGTTCAGGGTTCAGGGGTTAACTTGATTTTGTTGCTATGCGGACCACTGGAGTATGAAAGCAATAAGGAGATAGACCACGTACTCGAACTTATTTTCTCCTTCTCCGATTTCCATAGATGAAATTCCCCTAAAGATCCCCCAAATCGGTGAGTAATTCTTGCTAATTACATGCTCTGGAGATTTAATTATCGATTTTTGTTTATGGGCTGAAGTTTGTTGCTCTTGAAATGGCTGGCTTCTATGTAAAATTTGACTTTTTTTTGAATGATTGGGGGCATGATAAGCTAATGGTGATGATTTCTTTGTTAATAGCCGGTGTTTTGATCGAACCCTGGAATTATTTTTTCACCAGTTAAGTGATTGGTGTGGATTGGTGATCAATTTCCTGTTGTTTACTGTTAGAAAATGTCAAAATGGATGTGATGGATTTCAATTGGCTGACACATATTAACATCTCGCGTATTCATTTGGGATTTCCAATTCTTTTGTTATTAACTGCCATTGTTTGTAACTGCTTCTGTTTAACGCAAATATGATATTATGTTAAACTTTTAGCTCAATACATTGATTTGAAAATACATGGGTTGTGACTGAGGTGCTTCCTATATTGGGTTAACAATTATGTTAACCTTTGGCCTGTAGTAGTTCTTGCTTGATAATGCAAAGAAAATTAGCTACTTCACTAATTGAAATGACCCCATACCTCTCTCTCATTCACTACTTCCTTACGTTGAGTATAAGACTACTATAATATAATTTGAATCCATTTTGCAGTTATGGATCGCTTGAGTTTGCATAGTAAGAGAAAGAAGAGGAAAGTCGTTGCTCTAACTTTGTGTATTCAAATTTGTACTATATTAAAGAGTTTGATGGAAATATTATTAGAATTAGCTACTCTATATGACCCTAAGCCAAGCATTAGGTCATACGAGTTGAGCTATTATGGCAGGAGGGATCATATTAGGAGGCTTATATATGCGAATGATGTGACTTGCACTAAACAACTTAGGATGGATAGAAATGCAATTTTCAAATTGTGTCATATGCTTCCACATATTAGGGGTTTGAAAAGTACGAGAAATATGCATGTTGATGAGCAAGTGGGAATGTTCTTGTATGTTTTGGCTCGTCATTTCAAGATTCGATTCATTAAACACCAGTTTGGTAGATCGAGTGAAACTGTAAGCCGATATTTTCACAATGTTCTCAAAGCAACTTTACGTTTACAAGCTCATTTGTATAAAAGCCCCAACCAATAGCTGCTACCTCCTCGAACCAACGTTGGAAGTAGTTTAAGATACCCAAATGAATGCCAAATTTTGTCAAATTAGAGAGCTAATATGGTGTTAACATTATATTTTGGTTCTTATAGAATTGTTTAGGTGCTCTAGACGAGACTTATATCAAAATCAGAGTACCTGAGGTTGATAGACCTATATACAAAACTCGTAAAGGTTAGCAACCAATGTTTTAGGAGTTTGTACTCTAGATATGCAATTCACATATGTTCTTCCTGGATGGGAGGGTTTTGCAGCTGATGGGAGAGTATTACGAGATACTCTTTATAGGGAACATGGACTTAGGGTGCCAACTGGTGAGTATAATAATTTTTTGACATTGATAATATTAAAAAGTAAGCTTAATAACATACAGAGTAATATAATTTTTTTTGCCTCTCTTTCTTAATATAGGTTGTTATTATCTCATTGATACTGGCTATACAAACCGTGAAGGATTTTTGGCATCCTTTAGAGGTTAAAGGTATCACCTCAATGAGTGGCATCAAGGACATCGACCAAGAAATGATGAGAAGCTTCTCAATTTGAGACATTCATATGCTCGTAATGTTATTGAGAGGTGTTTCGACTTGCTTAAGATTCGATGGGCTATTCTTAGGAGTCCGTCGTTTTATCTCGTTAGGGTGCACAATAGAATTATAATTGCTTGTATTGCATAATTTTATTAGGAGAGAGATGGCTTTTGATCCTATGGAGGACCAACTGATTGAAATGGTTGGTGACAACCCTAATGAAGATGCTGATCATATTTCTGAGATTCAAACATCAAATGTTTGCAGTAATTGGAGAAAACAGTTGGCAATTAAGATGTTTAATGAGTGGAACTCATCCACTACGTAGTTATATGTTCTGATTGGGAGTTGTAATGTAAACTTTGAGGAGTTATTTTTTCATTTGTTTTGGGATTGTATGTTGTATTCTGATTGCTTTCTATAGACAATGTCATGAATCTATTTCAATGCACATGCGTATGAATTTATGAAGGTCCTATTTCATCTTTCATATGTACATATATATCTTTTTGTACATATATTCAATTAATACAACTCCTTATTACTATTTATGTTGCGTTTGGTTTCAAAATAGGATTTTAAAATCAGATTTTGAAAAAGAGTGGTATAAATGGAGCCCACCCTTTGACTTTGTATGAATTATTTTGTTTTGTTCTGGAAAAAGAGTGGTATAAATGGGGTCCACCCTTTGATTTTGTATAAATTATTTTGTTTTGTTATGGTTAGAATTAAGTTAAAGTGAGATTTTAAAATCTTACTTTGAAACCAAACAAGCCTTTAATAATTGTATA
The DNA here is from genome assembly GCF_007655135.1 of Punica granatum. Taxonomy (NCBI): domain Eukaryota; kingdom Viridiplantae; phylum Streptophyta; class Magnoliopsida; order Myrtales; family Lythraceae; genus Punica; species Punica granatum. The sequence continues at coordinate 29,479,770 of NC_045129.1, forward strand.
ACAATTTATATCATGTATGTGCTCTTGGTATAGAAAATGGAAGGGAGTTCTGCTTCTGTTAATTCCTAGGTGACCAAGAGTGACAAAAGGAATGAACTCTGGCTGAGAATGCATTCCTTATATCTTGCATGATTGATCTAAGGAATATGGACACTCACAATGTCGACACAGGGTTTAAATTTGGCTACTTGTCGGAACTTGAGAAAATGCTTTTGGAAAAGCTCCCAAATTGCTGTATGAAGGCGAGACCTCACATTGAATCTCGACTGAAGACACTGAAAACGGAATGGGCTATTATGTATGATATGATGCTAAATACTTCAGGCTTTGGATGGGATTCAACACGAAAGATGGTAACAACAGAAGACGATGTTTGGGAGGCTTATGTTACTGTAATAAATGTTTTATCTATTTATGGTTATATTTATCGTCATGTTGATTTATAATATTACTAATATTCTATTGTTTCTGTTTTCAGACTCACAAAGAAGCCGCTCCATTTAGACTGAAAAGTTTTCCCCATTTTGAAGAATTATCTTTGATATATGCGAAGGATCGAGCCACTGAAAGGATGCTCAAGCTGTTGAAGATATTCTCAAAGAGCTAGAGGTTGAAAATTTGACTGGAGCAGCCGAAGAAGTTGATGTGAATCCTTCAAATCAAAATGAATCTGCTAATGCTAATACCTCCACATTAAGAGACGTTGATCGTGCTCATCTGCTACCTACAGAGGACCCGGGAAGTGCTTCTTTGGGAAGAAAGGGGAAAAAGAATGAAGGTGACTTCTCAACAATTTCTCAGGCTGTGAATACTATGGCAGCCGACATGAAAGATGCTTGCTTGATGCTCTTAAATATTGTTCACTCTGACATCGTTCAAGAGAAGTTCCTTGAACTTTCGAGAGCTCTTCATGGTGTTGATGGTCTTACTTCAGTAGAATGTGCATGGCTATTCGAAAGTTCGGAAACCATCTGAATGAAGTCCTGCTATTTTTTGGTACCGATCCTGAAAACCGCTTGGAAATGGTTCATGATTTCCTTGCAAATCAGTAAAGGAGGACTATAAGTTAAACTTCTTCGTGGAGTGTTTTTGGACTTTTGTTGTTAAGGTAAAAATGAAATTGTGCTAATGCTGAAATAGTAGTTTGGCTCTTTTGTGCAATAAAAATAGCTGTGAAGGTGATTTGATATTTATATTTTGGCAGCTATCTGTTGAATGTTGTTTTGGAATTTATATTTTCACAGCTATCTTTTTAGTGGTGTTATAATGGTGCAATGAAGGAAGCCATGAAGTTTGTTTGGTGTCACTGCTTCTTTTTGTTGGTGGAAGAATGATGTACAATCTGTAAGGGACATTTTATTCAAAGTATGGAACGTAACGATGTACCAGGATGGTGGTGTTACCGGAAGTATGATCTGTATAGCTATTATACATTTTGAAGTGTATACAAATATACAGAAATGACTAAATTGTTCTGTACACTTATACCCCCTGACCATTAATTGTTATTATTATGTAGAACATTAGTTATGGTGTACACATGGTTACAAGTTTGTATATAAAAATCTATGGTTAATTTTAGTGTCATTGCATTATTGAAAATATGTTTTAAGCAGGGTATTTATCATTTTGGTATAACATATGTTATTGTGGAGGTTGTTCTAAGCAGGGTTAATGCTCATTTTGGTGTAACATATGTATTTTGTGGAGGTTTTTAAGCATGGTTATTTATCATTACGGCACAAAATATGTTTTAAGTAAGGTTATTTTAAGCAGGGTTAATTTTAGTTTCGTTGCAAGTTTTTCTCATAATATTTAAAATAATAATTTTCCTAATTTTATTTAGTAATAGAAATATTTTTTATTAAATTTTTATTCTAATAGTAGTTTATATTGCAAAGTACAATAATTATTTTAAGTAAAAATGGCTATTCTTTGTTAATTATTTAATTAATAATTAAATCATAATGTACGGTAATTTTTTATTATAAGAGAATATGTTTTTATTAAGAATTTTTTTATTAATTATTTAGATAATTATGCTTATTAATTTAGTAAAATAGTAATTTCTAATAATTACAATTAATAAAAATATTATTTTTAATTCATTGTTAATAAAAATTTAAATTTATAATTTTATTATTTTTTATTAATAATCGCAATTTTCATTAACTTTAATTAAAATAATTAATTTTAAAAAAATATTTACTTTTAAATTATTTAAAATGTTTATTTTTTATCAATTATAAAAATTGTCATTAAAGTTATCTATTTATCCTATTAAACCCTATTAGATTTGGCATGAATGGCGTTTCTATCTTTTTGCCCTATTTTTGTTTTCTCCATTCCTCATTCAAGCCAACCAAACTTCATAATTATAATTCTTAGTTTTGTTATTCCCTTCAGCCAAACAAATAAAAGTTTATCAAAATTTTATATTCCATATTTATTCTAATCCATGTTTATTTTATAATGTATCAATTCCATTCTAGCGAACCAAACATAGCCTAAATGATCAACATTTTCCTATTCTTTTTGGTAAAGTGAGTACCTGCAATAATCTTTTCCTTTTCTAATTCAAAAAAAAAAACCAAACATGTAAATTCACACAAACCTCACTTCTTATCATTTTCACAGTTCACCACCAAGAAAAATGGAATTAAATCCGAGCCTCAACTCCCGACCAGTAGCAAACTTTGCATTTTTTAACTTTATTTGATAAGTAATGAAGATATGCTACCTTTTTTCTTTTTTTCAATTACAAGATAGACTACTTTTGATTGCATAGGATGCACAAATTTAGTCTTTTAGAGGTTCAACTATAGCATTTTCCCTCTTAAGAGCTCTATTTTAATCAAGGAAATGACACTGTTAGTTCTAAAACTTTACATTTTTTTGACATTGAGTCTTAAAAGTTCCATTTGAAAAAATCAAGTCCTACAAGTTTTGAAAAAGTGGAAGCGGTGGTCCTAAAAGTTTTGGAAAAGTGACACCAGTGGTCCTATTAGTCAAGTGCCGTTACCGTGCCGCCTACGTGGAGTTAACGCCATCTGTTTCAGCGATGTGGCCGTTAGTTTGTTGACATGGCAACTTGAATCGACCGGGAAACACCCAAAAACACTAGATCCCGAAGGAAAACCCGAAAGGAAGCTTGAACCGACCAGAAAACAGCTTTGAACTCAAACCTAAAACTCCCGGAAGGAAGGAAAACCCGAAAACATTAAACTCAAACCCAAAACTCTTCTACTCTCCTCTACTCATACCCGAAAGTTGAAAGCTGTCCTCTCCTGCTCTCCTCTACTTGGTAAAGGAAGAACAGTAGAGTGCTTTGCTCGTGCTTTCTCTTTCTCTGTTGCTTTCTTTTAAAAGAGGGATTTTTCGCATTCTCTTTCACTGTTGCTTTCTCTTAAAAAAGGGATTTTTAGCATCTAGGTTTGCTCGATTTCTATTTCAGTAGGTGGGCACAAGACTTGTCTGTTCTGTGATTTCGGGTGAGGAGAAGCTGACTCGAACAAATAACATTAGTAGTGGGAGTGAGGATCAGGAAACCGACCCGAAGTAGAAGAAGATCCAACGAAGAAGAATACCCGAAGTAGAAGAAGATCCAAAGAAGAAGAATACCCGAACAAAAGGAAGGGAAAGCTTGAGCTTTCCTCAATACTGATAATTTAAGGTTTTACAAGGAAGTGTTCATTTACTGATGAATTTTTTGGGCAAACCGTGTTTTAATGAAAGATTATCAATACTCATTACATGCTTGTTCTGTTACATTGGTCTTGTAGGATGGATGACTTGAACTATCATTGATACATACTTGAAATACACCATGGCGGTTCCTTTAAGGAAGAAGGAAGGGAAATTTTATACAATAGGGGTGAGATAGTACGTTGGGATATTGACCCAGACAAAGTATCTTTTACTCATATGGTGAAAGAATTGGAAAATATGGGGTATAAAGGTAATGCAAAGGTGGTCTTGTGTAGGACCCCAAAAGAGGGATTATTTGAGGTGTACAAGGACAATTTTGTCATTCAACTCATAGGGCAGCTATTGGAGCATAAATATTACCAACTGTATGTGAAGCACAAAACCGACCCCAAATCGTTTCAGTAACCTAAGGCGGCTACTATGGGAGGTGCTGAGGAGACTGCATCTGGTAGTTTACGAAGGAAAGGAGTTGATGCTATTGTAGATCCAGTTGCAAAAGAAAGTGAAGAAACCAGTAGTAGTGAGAGTGAAAGTGAATTTGCTTATGGGGATGGCTGCAGATCTAAGTGAAGAAGATGATCCTAAGCTCGAAGACATCAGATCCCAAGTTCAAATTGCGAAGAAGAATATAGTTGACAAGTTGAAGAGTTTACCACTACAGAAGGATCTAGAGACTATTATAAGGGAAGCAAGACAAGATAAGCAAGACAACAAGGGCAAAGAGAAAAAGGGCTCTATTGTTGCCGTTGATGCAGGAGATGAAGGATACATAACCGATTATCCATCTTCTAATGAGGCTTGCAGTATTAACTTTGGTGAATCAAGTTCAGAGTTTGGGGATGATGAAGACAAAGTGAGAGAAAATAAACTCGGAAGTTACTTCAGAAAGTCAAGTACATTCCCTCAATATGAATCGACTTGTGAGTTGCCTACTTTTAGTGTAGGCCAGCTGTTTGAAGATGGAAAACAGTTTAAGGATGCAATTTGTTTGGCTTCTGTGAAGACCCCAAGAAACCTATACTTCAAAAAAAATTGCAAAGAGTATATAAGAGTGAGGTGTAAAAAGGCGAGTTGTCCTTGGAAGATAGTTGTTAAATTCATGAAGAACCTTGGTGCTTACCAGGTGAGGAAATTCTTTGACAATCACACCTGCAATATCACTTACAAGAACAATAGAGTGAATAGCAAATAGTTGGCTAGACATTACATGGGCACAATCCGATCACTTCCATCCATCAAGTTAAATGAATTCAAAAAGTTAGTCAAGGAGCAGCTGGGTGTGGAGCTATCTAGATCCCAATGTAAGAGGGCAAAGGAAAAATGTCTATGATTTGTTGGTTGGTGATAGTAAAGGAGAGTATGCATTGATGTGGTTTTATGCTGATGAATTGAAGAGAGCAAATATGAATTCATCTGTCTTAATGATGGTTCAAAGGACAATACCAGTTGAACCACCTATTTTTGATAGATTTTATGTATGTTTTGATGCTTTGAAGACAGGATTTGTAAAGGGGTGTAGGCAAATAATTGGTGTTGATGGATGTTTCCTAAAGACAATGGTTTAGGGTCAATTGCTAATTGCTATTGGTAGGAATGGGAACAATCAAATGTTTCTCATTACTTGGGTCGTAGTTCAAGTTGAGAGTAGAGATACATGGTTATGGTTTTTTAGGCTGCATAAGGAGGACTTAAACATAACTAATAGCTTGAGTTGGTCAATCATATCTAATCAACAAAAGGTAATGTAAATAATATACATACAGGTTAATTATTCTCCTGGTGTTATTTTACAAAAATGCTAATTTTTGTATTTTTTTACATAGGGGTTGGTACAAACAGTAACTGAGTTGTTCCCTCATATAAAGCATAGAATGTGTGCAAGGCACATCTATGCTAATTAGGGTGGAAGTCAAAAGGGGCCAAAGATACAGACACAATTCTGGAACATTGCCAAATCAACCACTGAAGTCGATTTCAAGGAAAATATTAGATTACTTCGTACAATGTCACCCCAAGCATATGAGGACTTGCTGGAAAGACCAAATCTCAAGCACTGGTGTAAGGCTTTCTTTAATCCCATGGTTAAATGTGACATTGTTGATAATAATCTTTGTGAAGCCTTTAATGGGAGATACTTAAAGTAAGGTGTAAATCCATTTATTCGATGTTAGAGGACATCAAGAAGTTGGTGATGGAAAGGATCCCCACTCAAAGAGAAAACTGTGAGAAGTGGAGGAATAATTTTGGTTCTAGGAATGAAAAAAAATTGCAAGAAAATTTGAAATTGAGTAAGTATTGTCATGTTATTTGGAATTGTGAAAATGGTTATGAGATTGAGGCTTGGGCTACCAGGTATGTTGTTGACATCAGGGATAAATCATGTGATTGTAGGACATGGCAGCTTTCTGGAAATCCTTGTTGTCATTCTGTCTGTGCCTTGTTAGATAGTGGTTTAGACCCAAGTGATTTTGTTCATAACTTCTACAAGAATGAGATGGTTTTAGAAGCTTACGGGAAGGTGATGGAGCCTGTGAGGGACCCCAAGTTCTAGGAGAGAAATAACATGCATGAACCACCTATACCTCCATTATTAAAGAAGAAAGGCAGACCAAAGAAAAAGAGAAGAAAGACAGTGTTGGAGACTACCGTTAAAAAAGATGGGGTTGAGCAAATGTCGAGTAAAGGTACAACTATGCAGGCTATGTAGGCAGCCTGATCATAATAAGAGGAGGTGTAATCTAAGAGGCAAAGACAACACTGAACCGGTAAGTTCATTTGAATTCTATTTGGCCAGAAGGAATTCATTATTTGCCAAAAAACACTATATTTGGATTTTGGTTAGCAAGTTGTTAGTGGATTTGCAGGCCTTCTTCATACAGTGCAAGAAATGCTAACCCAAGAAAGTAATATGGTATGTTCGATAATGACATATATGGTCCTACATACTAAATATCCAATATAAGATTTCAAATATCATATTATTTGTCATTTTAAACATCCATGATAATTAAGGGCAGAAAATGACCCATGATATTGGAGATGGAGGAAGTAGGAAAAAAGGGAGATCGGACCTTCAATCAAGAAGCACTGTAGCAACAGCTCCAACTGTTAACAGAGAATACATTGCAGTGAATGTGAGTGAATTACTATAATGGAAGTCATCATCTGATTAATTTTACCTTATTATTTGTGGTTTCATATATAGTAAACATCCTAGAATTAATAAACACATATCTATGTAAGTGCAGCCTGGAAGCGTAGGTGAATTGCTCGTGCCTAGGGAAGATGATCATTCAAAGCAGACAGTGACAGTCAACCAACTTCAAGCCCAAGCAACAAGAAGATCAAACCAGAATAAGTCAAAGGCAAGCACAAAATACCGACTGCAATCATCTCGAGGGTGTTCAGTTGGAAAAAATGTATGATGGAAAAGTGTGATGGAATTTGGTTGTGGTTTATGTTTATGATGGAAAAATGTGATGGAAGTTGGTTGTGGTTTATGTTTTTTGGTTGAGGTTTATGTTTTTTGGTTTTTGTATTTTTGGTTGTGTTGATCTTTAATTGGAAAAAGAAGATCTGCAAAGAGTTTTTTTTTTTGGTTTTGAAGCTGTAATGATGTAAACAATTTGTGTTATATTAGTAAGGTTATGTATGAACATTGAAAGATGGGTTATAAAGAAATGTATTGCACATCTGTGCTTCCAGTGTATTTTTGATGTGTTCTTGAACAAAACACAACCTTTGGCATTGCATAATAGTTGATTTATTTGGCCAACATTACTGTGTTAACTTATTTGGCCAACAATACAGAGAATAGTTAATATAGTTGAGAACAATATAGAGTACCTATACAGAGAACAAAAGAACAGAACAGAACAGTAGAAACAAAACAGCAAAACAACATAAACAAAATAGTAGAAATGGAACAGCAAAAACAGAGCAGCAGAAACAAAACAACAGAAACAGACAGAGACAGAACAACAGAAATAGTGACAGAACAGTAGAAACAGAAATAGAACAGTAGAAACAGAGAACAGTAGCAACAGATAGAAATAGAAAATTTAAACAAAACAGCAGAACACCAGCAGCACAACTCAGAGAACAGTAGCAACAGAAACAGAGAACAGAGAACAGAAACACAGAACACCAGCAACAGACAGAAACAACAGATAGAAACAGAAACATAACAGCAAAACGTAGAATCAGAATAAACATTATCAGAACAAACAGAAACAGAAACAAAATAAACATAATCTGAATGAACCTTATATTTCATTACCAAGGAGTACAAAGTTTTCCACATCAGTACAATGTACAAGCCGACAAGCCCATAAGTGAATTTACAATCAACAAGCCCTCCTCCTACTTGCCAATATAGAACTTACATCCCAACCAAATCCCAAACAAAATTCCAATCATAGCATATATGACTACTACAAAAATAACTACCTTAACATCACATCGAATCTTCTTCTTCAGATACCCTAACTCCTCCTCCAATTCCTCAATCTTTAACTTCAAATACTTCATTTCCCATTTAGAAGAGGAAATTTTTTCTTCAGCAACAATTTCAGAAATCAAACCTTCAAATGGATGGTCAATCCACCTAAAATACCCGCACCCTCCATTATCCCGATACCTTGGGCATCCAACGAATCTTCTACCTGGGTTGTTTGCTGTCCATGAAATTTTTTGTTGAACTCGCAATCCGCAGCTACAAATGTTGGCATTGCTCCTAGAAAAGTTTGCGGATTCCCTTGAACCAGATGTGTCTACTCTTCGATGCTTTCCTATGGAAGCTTGCTGTCCTTTTCCATGTCCAATGACAACTTCCATGCCAGTAATCGAAGAGCTTGCCCTCTCTGCTGCCCAAACTGCCGAAAATGCAATTACAACATCAACCTAGCTATTGTTCTCTGGAGCAGCAAATGAAGAGAGAGAGAGACAACCATGTTTCTTTTTTTTGTTGATTCCTCTCAATGAATTTTGCCATGTTGCAGTAAGTTAATTACGACTGTATGCATGCAGTCTGGGAACACTTTGGGGTTAACACCCATCCAAACAAGTAGGGTCAATAGTTCAGCATTTAGATGCCTAAGCCACATTCGGCCACATACAAGCACTATCCCTAAATCTATAATTGAACTTATCAATACCTAATAGAAAAGAATTAGACTCCAATCCCTAGGGCCGAACTTCTGATTAAGTCAATTTCACCTTAATTTAACCCAAATAACCCTAATTAGACCTCAATTAAGTCAAATTAACACCTAATTGCACCTATGGCCACTAGGCCATATCACCATTAACATCACCGAGAGCACCATTCATCAATCAAGATCAAAAATCAAAGCATTGGCCACAATCTAGCATAATCATGCAATAGCCATGGCTAATTAACTCCACATTTGGCGGCTCATAAGCAATAATCATACATACCCAACGAAGAAACGCAGGGCAAGAGGACATCAACAGGGCTTCGTCACCCTTCGAAATAGGAAGCAATGGCGAGGGCCAACAACCAACAACGAATCCAAGGACCGATGGCAACAACGAATCCAAGGACTGAAATGCTCGAAGATTTTTGGAGAAATGGCAAACCACAAAATCACTCGGCACGCATAAAAGGGGAAAGAGCGGCCTTTAGGGTTTCTGGTCTGAAGAACCAAGTCTCGAGCTGCTCGATTTCAAGAGGGGAGTAAGTTCCATCGATTTAGGGTTAGGGTTCCTAGGCTGGAATTCAGTAGGTTTCGAGAAGGAAAGGGGAAGGGGAGAGTGGAGGTCGATTTCCGAGGGGGGGGGTTGGGTAGAGGGATTAGGGTTTCAGGAGGGAAGGGATTAATGCTTTCGGGTCAGGTTCTAATGCTTTCGGGTTTTGCTTCGGAGCCGAGTAGAATCACGGGTTTTCGGGTGTTTTCCGGTTGGTTCAAGCTGCCATGTTAGCAAACTAATAGTCACGTCGCCGAAATGGACGGCGTCAACTCCACGTAAGCGGCATGGTAATGACATTTGACGGATATGACCACTTGTGTCACTTTTTCAAAACTTTTAGGACTACTGCAAACACTTTTTTAAAACTTGTAGGACTTGATTTTTCGAAGTGAAACTTTTAGGACTCAATATCCAAAAAAGGTAAAATTTTAGGACCAATAGTGTCATTTTCCCATTATTAATCTATCCATATGTTCATCCACCTGTGAGACCGAACCATGGTGTTAGGACCATGTCCTAAAGAAGATTCATTCCAAGAGTTACAATGTAGAATCTTCCAATTTGCGGCCCGCAAGCACTGCACATGCCAAAAAGATTGCAGGAAAAGAATAAAAATTGAATAAAAGAAGAGAACAAACGTTCATAAACCCCCAGGTGAATTATGAGTCATGACATTACAAATTTAGAGACGTTCACATGAGATTACTGTTGCAATAAAAATATATCAAGGCAAGTGCACGTTATAGAACAATTAATATAGAGTGAATAAGAGTATCATTCCACAGAGATTGATCTAGACCTCACTAAGTACCAAACCCATCACAACTAGCTTTTATCCAAATGATCGAATTTCAAAATAGTGGATTAAACTAAATCTAAAATCTAAACTATAGCAATAAAGTAAACACGAGTAAAGTCAATGAAGATGAATCTAGAACTTTTAATTTCCCCTAGTACTTTATACAAAATCGATCCTTCTGTCTCTATTCTATCGAATTCATGAATTACTAACTTAAGATTCTACTATCTTTCTATCCATCTTCCGAGCGCTATACAAAAGTATTCTCTGTATTGAATTAACTACTTTAATCCTAGGCAATTAATAAGCAAGAACCCATTAATCATCAACCCTAATTGGCTACCTGAGGTATTTAGGTATTTTCCTATCCCTCACACGAATTAGCCGGTTTTCTAACTCAAACTAAACTTAGGCTATCTAGGTCGAGAGACATGAGGTCGAGGACCCGAGGTCAACAGACGACGTGAGGTCGAGGACCCGAGGTCGATGATGACATAAGGTTGAGGACTTGGGGACCCGAGGTCGAGGATATGAGGACTCGAGATCGAGGACTAGAGATCGATGGATGACCTAAGGTCGACGAAGGACTAGAGGAAGGTCCAAGGACCGAAGGTCGAGGACCAATGGTCGAGGGCCAATGGTCGAAGGTTCAAGGACCTAAGGTCTAAGGACCGAAGGTCGAGGGCCAAAGGTCAAAGGGCAGAAGGTTCAAGGGCCGAAGGTCAAGGGTCGAAGTGCCGAAGGACGACGTGAGGTCGACAGAGGATGGGAGGTCGACATTTGATAGATGACGTAATAGATAGAAAAGAATAAGGGATCCCAGAGCATCCTCGGGACCCTTGGTATTGCAGCGAGTAAGGCTGGTTATGTCGAGACACGTGGCCTGGGAAAAAATGATGTCGCATCATTGTTGTTATTAATTAATGTAATTCCTGAGATACCCTTATCAATCCAGATGCAATGGGGCAGCATATTATATTAGTGGCCATGTAGGCAGATATGTTGGAAAACAGTGTGCATCAGGCCGTTTGATGCAGCGTAGTAAAACAATCATGATCAAAATGACGTCGTTAAAAGAAAATTTGATAACAGTTTCTTTGAATTGTTCAAAGTAGTGTAATTGCAATATTAGTCTGCTACGTGAAACGAAAGAACATAAATTCTTCCTCTATTTCCATGAAGCCAATCATTCATTCACCTATATCCACGATATATACACAGAATAAAACAACTTGCAATTCCCCCTTTGAGACTAAATTTACTTTTTCACTTTGAATAGTTTGAGACTAAATTTACTTTTCCACTTTGAAACATCTAGTGATTTCAAAGATTTGAAAAATTAAAGGAAGGTCCTTTGGTGTATGGAAGAAAAAATTGAGCATACTTGATCAGGATGTCCATTTGAAAAGCAAGTGAAAATTGTGGTATCGACTATGACTCTTCATAACTACATGCGTATTCATTCTAGAAAATTGTGGCATCGATTATGACTCTTCATAATTACATGCGTATTCATTCTCAACAAATTCAACAAAAATGCCGATTTTATTTTTTGTGATGAAGAGGATACAGTATTTGATAATGGCAGTTCTTCTGGTCAAGTAGATTATAAATGCGAACAACATATATATAAAGTAAATCTGCCTTAAAAGAAAGATTATTTCAGAGCAAAGGACTATAAAACAAAAAAAAAAGAACTAAATCAAATCGAAGATATACATATAAAAAGAATTTTCAGGTCCACAGTTTATAAGATTTTCGGTGCATTGTGTTTGAAAAATATCTCATATTTCGATGAGTTTTTTAAATATTCGAGAATACTTTTTATTTTTCAAAAAGGCTCATAATTATATACCAATACAAACAAATAATACATCATATATCCAAAGTTGGGTGAATATGATATATCAAATACAATATGGTAAAAATTCATTTAATCGAAATTTAAAAAGGTAAATACACAAATCATTCCATTTGAAATTAAATTTTCGAGGAATCCAAAAAATGATTAACCACGAGCTAGGAGTTTTCCAATAGCAACCGCTCTTAAGTGTTTGTCGGGTTTCATATATTATATTAGATGTGTTACTAGATTTCAAGCCGCGAGAGCGACGGAGAAATCGGGCGAGAATTAGAAACTAGGGACAGTAAAATGGAAATGTGGAATTTAACCAAAAAAATAAAAATAAAAGAAAGAATATAACCGGGTATATGGATACTGAGAAATTATATTTATCCCTACCTTCACATTCGGAACCAATGAAAAGAGAGCAATGGAGTTGTATCGTATCGTATTTAAGGGAATATAATATAAAGGACATTTATGGAATTTCAAAATAAATGCAAGGGTTTTTTTGGGAAGTAAAATGTGGAGGAACAGTATAACTTGTTAGAGCTTCACATTTTCAGATTTAGTATAGATATAGCTGGATAGATATAGATATAGATTTCTTTTTATGAACATAATAAAATGCAAAAATTTGATACAATTCGTACGTATGTCAGTTTTATGATTTGCAGAATTGATTTCCAACTTTTTTGTGATACTAATTTTAATTTATTTAATTCGTGATTTATATACATATAGCGTATGTACATCTATTTGCACAATATAATAATTTTACCATCTTCGCAAGTCTACTAAAAAATCAAAAGAAAAAAAAAATCCAATACCGCTTGTCAAGTGGGTTACATGACCCACAATTTACACTAACCAGACGAAAGGCCATCGCGTATGTATAGGTTAGAACATAAGAAGGTGTTTTATTAGATAGATAATAAGTTAAAAAGACAACATATAGTAAATATATTTATTCTCGGTGTACAAAATCTAGAAAAATAGATTTATATGCCTAATATATTTTTCTCTAATATTTTGTATTGTTATTATGCACATAGGTCTTGTCTTCCTAAAACAACTAAACTTTATCTATTTTACTTGTTATAATATGTTGGGACGTTAGGAAAAAATATCTTCCCAAACATATTCTGGGTTTTTAGATACTCGTCAATCATTTTTCTCTATGTCTGCTTCATTGTTGCTTCTTTCTCTTAATACGAGTTTTTTTTTTTGCTATCATTGTAGATCATATTTTGTGATAATTACTAAAAGTATGATGTTTTCTAAACGAAATTGCGAAATTACATGATATGTTGGCTTCTCCTAAATTTTGCATGTTAAACTGTCTTTGCAGTCCTCAAAGGGCAAGACACAAGATAGTTCAGTCGAAGTTTCATGTGTTTAGCAACTGCAACATGTTGTCTACCTCCTGAGAGGTATGGTTTCTCATATATATATGTATGCAGTCGATCTTCATTCCAAAATTTTAGATCCTAAAAGACTTAATGTAACAATTTAATTGATTCTTTATAAGTTAATCTTTTAGTCTTCCATTGCAAGTCATTTCAATTTGGAGAAACGAGGAAACATCACAAAGTTGTGTCTTTTATCATATTGTTATTGGTGATCACACGAAGAGTCACGTAAAGAAAAACTTGCTCCATCCTACATGGCGCTTCTCAATGCGTCATCCTGACTTTTAATATTTATATAGATTTAAATATGTCGCATTAAATATAAATTAGTAGCTTAAAAGCATAATTAAGAATACTAACAATTATTTATACAATGTAACATCATATTCAGCTCAAGTAATGATGGCAAAACTTTCATGTATTTATCAGTAATTCTTGCCGGGGTGATAGAGTTCGTTGATATATGTTGACATGTGAATTTTCTTTCGAAAGTTGATGCGGAAGAAAATCTGAAAATTTCAAAGGGGTGAAGGTGATCCCAGGCTTAACTCGAAGACCCCCGTTCACCTTATAAGGCCGTTGCTGGTGAAAATGGAACGAGGCTTTGAGTAATAGGAAGAGGGGAAATAGCAGAAGGGTTCGAAGTTGGAATTTCCTCCCATATCAGAATTCGGTTGTTTTTACGGATAGATTGACTCGTCGAATTCGCATTTTATGTACGCGCACTAATGTAGGGCGAAACTGCTACTTCATGGGCCAAAAGTTCTGGACTGCAAGCCTTTGCTATAGCAATATGGGCCAGGCCCACTGGGCAAGGAAGCCCACAATCATCAAGTTTTCGTTGTAATTCTATTGAACTTCTTCCTCACTTTTGCATTGGATACTAGGCTGGGGTTTGCATTGAATATTAGGGCATGTTTGGTTCACCGGATTAGGTAGGGTACGGATTAACTAATCCGTACGGAATAGAATTTCGGGCGTTTGGTTCAACGGATTGCGGATTGGCTATTCCGAGTCGGGATCCATATCCGGTTTACACACGGAATACGGGAGCCGCCCATCACGGTCCGGATTAGCTTATCCGGATGCGGAGATGGAGGCGAATTGACAAAAATACCCTCATCGTCTTTCGTTAATTACAATGTATGCCATCATATAAAAGCCTCACTTTAGCGATCGGACATTTCCCCCTGGAAGAAAATTGTAAACCCTAGCAGAGCGTGACGACATCCCGATTCGAACCTCCCCTGAGAAGCTCCAGCCGAACCTCCCCGATTCGTGCCATAGCCCAGGTCTCTCTCTCTCTCTCTCTCTCTCTCTCTCTGTGTCTCTATACCCAATCTCTGTTTGTTTGCTTTTGGGTATGTCCCGGTGGAGAACTCGCAGTGTGTGTGTGTGTGTGGGTGGTGTTCTGTTGAACGCTATTGATTTTGCCGTGAATCGATGTAACCTATTAAGCTGCTGATTTTGCCGACCAGCTCCCAAGCCATGATTGTTCTTCTGCTGCCCGTATTGTTTGATGTCTACCTGGTATCTCTTGTGCTTGCTTGTCCTGATAATCGATACTTCAGTTCAGGGACAAGATTTAATTTTTGCTGGAATTGTTCGTTGAGATGTTTCTTCAGTGTTTCAAGTTAGGAAAAAAATTTTGCCCTGCATGTCTAACCAATGAAATAAGTTTTTGCAATTAACAGACCAAAGGGGGGGCAGTTGAAGCTGATGAGCAAGACCTGCATTAAAAATGACAGTAAACGGCAAAAAGATTACATGTCTACAGGGTACTTGCATTAGAGATTTAGGATGAATAACTGTGTTGTATAGGTTGGCCCAAAGAAAAAAAAATTGTGTTGTATAGGGCGAGATCATAAATTTACTAAAAGTTAGAGCGACTTGTGATCTTTGTGGCTTTTTTCATTTGAATTGTTTGGACATGTGGTCAGCCGTATGGATTGTGGAATGTTCCTAATATTCAATCTTGATGTTGATATTCAGAATAACTGTAGATTACGCATGAAATTTGGCTTCATAGCAACCTTTATAATCAGTACAAGAATGTCATTGCATTCTCTAATTTGTCTTAGCTCTCTGTTCTTCTCTGTATGATAATATATATATATATATAGGAACCCAAAAAGTAGCGTAGCATGGGAGGGAAATAATGCAAACACCAGACACAGAAGCAAACGAGAGAATTAAATACGAAATTAATAGGAGGATGTGTTTACTGCTGCAACTGCAATGGAAATTTGCATAGTTATAGGGGAAATGAGGAACTTGTAGACATGTCCTTGTGTACTGTCCTTGTCAATTTTACATTCCAAGCTTCTTAGTAGTGACAATGCAGTATGTTGCAGCCAATCTAATGGATTACTGCCGTCGTCGGCTTCAGTATTGAGCGACAGCAGGCCTTGATCCAACTTTTCATCTAAATCCTCAATGTAAAGCGGCTCCGCAGCATATCAAAATTAATTCAACGGATTGAGTCGAAATTGAGCTTCTGATTTCAAATCCATACGAGGACCGGAGGAACAGAGAGTTACCTTTCGAATGGGTGAACCAAACGAAGACATCATCGCAGAGCTTATTCGCTATGTCTCGAGAGTTGCGGCTGCCCCACTCGTTCTCGACGGCCATCTGGAGGGCGGACCACCTGGAGAGAACCATGTTTATGCCTTCCCTGAGCATCGGCAACGCTTCCGAAGACAAAGGCTTTGGCAGCTCCATCAGGTATAGTCGGTCCGCCGTCTGCTGTTCTCTGCTGGTGGTTGTCTCTGCACGAGTCTTCCCGGAACTGACGGTCTCTGCTCCCCCCAGCATGGCGGAAGGGCTTGACCGGAGCATGGGGAAGAGCCCCCGAGGTGAAATGAGCGCTAGGGTTTCTCGACGGAGGGGAGAAAAATTGTATTTATATGAAGGGCATTTTTGTCTTTTTATCCTATTCCTGTTCTTTCTATTCCTTATTCAACCCAACCAAACATCAGAATTATAATTCTATTCCCTGTCTATTCCCTCCAACCAAACACAAAAATTTCATCAGAATTTTCATTCTATTCCCTGTCTATTCTAATCCCAGTCTATTCTATTCCCTGTCTATTCTAATCCTGCGAACCGAACGTGCCCTTAGGCTCTGCACGTGATTTTGCCGTTTATTTTGACGGAAATATTAACAGCGGGAGGCACGCTTTCCCTGCGTCACATTTGAGGGGGCAAATGTGCCCAAAAAATAGTTTAGGGGGCAAGCGGGATGCGAGCCTATAGTTTAAGGGGTTCAAAGGTAATTTTCCCCTTTTTAGAATGAAAAATATAAATATATCGTGAGCCGAAAACAAAAATATTATAACGAAGTTTTTCATCTCGAGATAATACACCACTTGCATATCTCAATTTTATTTGTTCCAGTGTGAATTTCTTAGTATTTCACATATTAGCATACTTAATTGAAATATCAGAATAGTTGAAAAATAGAGAGGAGAATATAGAGCATGAAACATCTAAACAAATATAATGAGGAAATTAAAGAAGAGTATGTGGGAAGAAAAAACGAACCTGGGAATCTAGATCTTAAGATGCTCTACGTGATCTTTCTAGAGAGAAATTCGCTCAAACTAAAGTTTTACTATCGGGTTAGGAAACGACTCTCTAAAAACATTGAAACCTTAATTTATGAGTTGTGTGATCAGTAATATCGAGAAACTTTCTTATTTCTTATTTGAACTTTTGACATGATTTTGAAATAATAACTCCTAACACGTAGGGTACTCTACTTATATAATGTTAAAGGCGCTATTGAAGAACATTACCAAAAAAATGTGTCTCGACAAGGCTCTCTCTTTGTAAAGGACATATACTTACCAGATACACTTGCACTCATTAATTCAATGTATTCTGTAAATAGTTCACACACTCTCGAATCCAACTTTGTGCTAGTAATAGTAGTAGTAGTAAAGTAGCAGCCATGCAGCCGCAGCAGAAGCAGTAACTGTAGCTTAATTTATATAACTCTCCCAAAAATAACTTAATTTATTTATGTATATCCATATATAACTATATATGTAAGATCCATTAATTTGACTGTCTTAGTTAGCCCAAAATTTGACAGTGGACCCTCTAAAAACTCTAGGACCAAACTGATGGAATTGGACAAAGATGGAGGCCCTTATCAGGAACATATATCAGATATCAGAGAATAGTTTATGGCACATCCTTATCGAAGCAATACCTCTTTAAAGCTTCTCAGGGGCTTTAAATGCTGGCGCAGGTAGAGAGAGAGAAGAGAGCAGAAGATGCCAACCGAAAGAGCTAAATGCAAAGGACACATGAGGGGGATTACAGTGAGGGAATGAAGGGGAGATGATGTCAAATAGAAAAGGGCGACAATGCAATAAAAGACATGGAAAGGTTAAACCACAAAAGTGCAAAAGCCATGAAAAAAACCTATTCTGGAATGGGTGAGAATCCCAAATTCCAAATGGAAACCTAAAAGTTGACAACATTATGGCATTCAACAGAAGGTGTCTCAGATTATGGTGTTTAGTACAATATTAAGAATAGGCCATAATTTAGGGGTAGGGGAGCCTTTTCAATTTTCAGCCACTGCTGGAGCTCTCTTGAGCTGGCCCATAAGAAAAAATAACAATAAAAGAAAAGCACTAAGCAAAGGTAGATTGATTTTATGATTCGATCGATGTTCTCTCATAAATAAGATTTTGAGTTTGAGTCTTGTGATTACAGAAATTGGACCGATCTGGCTCAACCAAAAATTAGTCTCGAGGCTCATTGTATTTTTAAATAGCAGGTGGTGCACACTGAAAAAAAAAAAAAAGATAATCATTCCTTATAACCCATATCATCGCCGCACTGTGTCGATACCAATAATATCGACATAATTAAACTTGTCTGGGCGCTTAACTATAAATCCACAAACTCAGGGGCACAAATGATGTCCTCAATGCAATATTATGCTTCAGCTTACCTATAAAAAAAAATTATGGTGCTGAACATATATATATATATATATATATATGGAAATTGAATGCAATAGCTACGAAGGAGTTAATTATAAACATTATCTTTTGGTAGATAATTCTAAAAAATATTTATAAATAGCATATTTATAGAATTTCATTCGCGTCTCTCTTTTCTTTTCGATTATGAATGAGATGCATGAATTTTGAAGAGAATGGACAGGAACGTCTTTACATTAGGACTATCAAATTTTGGTCAACCAGAAGTTCTGAATATTGTTAAAAATCCGAAAGATACTTCACATGTATAGAGCTGTGTCAATTCTTTTCTTTTTTATAGTCTACATTCCTCGTATCCAGATATCATATAGGTCTTTACTAGTCCAAATTTGAGCCAGGGCAATTAATAAAACTCTCATAATCGTGAATTTTATCTATTTACAAGATTCAAATTTAAGATTTTACTTAAGAGAAATAGATGTCAAATTACTTGAACTAATCCGTTGGTTTAAAGCAATGTCAATTCCTAAAATGTGGCAACGTAGCTTTGCTACTAGTTACTATCGGCGAAAGAAAATGCTATCGCGATTCCCATGTATGATATATATTTGCTTTCTCTCAGAAACGAGGAAAAAAGAACAGTTCTTCGATCTTTAACTCTCTTTTTTTGGCATAATGACCCAAAAAATCACAAATTTTCACTTCTAAACCCTGTGTTTGAAATCTGTGTTTCGATATAAGATATAACCTTTAATTGAAAAACTTACACCCGAAGTCCAAATGTTGACACGACAATTGTTTCACTACGTATTTAAATTATTCTTTAATCACAGACAAACCACTTACGCATGTCCTGAATCTTAACCCTATTGCCAAATGGGTGCGTTTGAGACATGAAATGGGTCAAGTGAGGGTACCCTTTTTTAATCTTTATTTAATTAATTTGTCGTATCATTCGAAAGAAAAAAAAAATTGGTAACTGAGGTACGCGTACGATGGTAGGATTTTCGGGGAAATTAATTCACAAGATTGCATCAAAATTGATACCGGAGATCAAAATGGTACGATTTATTATTATCAAATTAAAGGTGGCAAAGGAAATTGTCCTTCATCACAAACGTCAACGATGTATGTGACTAACACCGTGGCGTGATTCCCGGCTGAGCTCCCTCTCCTCGTATTCTCTCTCTTTCCTCTCATAATTATATTTGTTTGCGGATCTTATTTATTACACGTACTTATAATGAAATAATTATTACTCGTTGTATTTTTTTTTTGAATTAATAATTAAAGCATAAAGGGGCCCCAAGAGCTATTGCCTAATTTCTAGAGCTGAACAACATATTTGAAGGTATATAGTAAGTAATTGTCGTTCATGTTATACGGCTGAGATCATTATTTTATATAGTATATCAATGTAATTGATGATTGGCAATATATTTTCTTTTTTATTTTTTTTCTCTTACAGATGAAGGTCATGAATCCAAAAAGGGACATATATGGGAATAAAATCAAAGGGCACAAAAAATTCCGCGGATAAAAATCAAAATCAAGACCTCTTAGCCCCATCATTGTAGATCATATTATGCCGACAATTGCTACATAAGCAAAAGTAGAGGTCGTGAATTTTCAATTTTAAAAGGTATTACTTTCTTTCCCCCCAATTACATGGACGGTTTGTGACATTCACCCCTATATTTACTATCTCTACGGGTAGAAAATATCACTGTTTTTTGCCAAATAACATGGATGTACACCCCAGAAAAACCAATGTTGAAACGAATATAGCAACTACTCAAGATTAATATCTATTAGTAGATATCATACTCACTTAAGAAATAAAGAAAAACGTAGCAAATAAAAGAAATTATACTGTACACCGAAAAAGAAATTAAAAGAAATTATACTCATAATAAACAACTTCTTTTTTTCGGTGTGTTAACTAATTATATTTATTTGTTTTTCATTTTTCAGTATAATTCGGGGTTAAAGCCCCTTTATTTCCCAGTTTATGACAAAATAAAAAGGTGTAGTTTTCTACCAATAAAAGTACGACTTGGTTCCCTCAAGGAAATTCAAAACATGGATGGACGTCCGAAAGTTCATTATTTCAATACAAACATGGGGAAATCAATAGAGATAAATGAATTGAGAGCTGGAACTTCAGTAATGCAATTGAAGAGAAAACAAGCGAAAATATTTTCAAGCGAAGCAGTTGAATTGTAAACTTGGGCAAATCCTTTCAAATAAAGTCACGCTATATAGTTGAATTTCGACTAGACATTGTTACTAGATGCGCTACATCTACTTAATCTTGTCATTTCACCTCTCTCAAACTAAAATTTAATATTTAATTACATGCATCAGAGGTAGAAAGATTTTAGCTCACTTTGGTTTTCTTGGAGCTGTAAATAGAATGTCGCATCGTGATATGCATAATTATGTGCATTGAGACCAGTAAGTCATTCGGGATTTTTCTTGTTAAGCTGTCTTGATGAACATAGAATGGTTCTAATTGAGTTCAAGAGATCTACTGATTGTATAGTCACAAGTTGTGATTGAAAAAGACTATTAGAATTAGTTTCAACTATTTGGTGACACTATTGCGGCTCCATTAGATTATACTATGAAAATGCAAAAATGATAGCTTAATTTGCAAAATTGGGATAGTTTCTGACCTCTATATAATTAACATGAAACATAAGAAGCGAGAACATTTTACCAAATAAGAGGCCAAAATATACGAAGAAACTTCAACCATGTAACCTTTTCATGAGCGAAACCTACTCTAATTAATACGAACAAACTGTGTTACGTTACATGTGTGGTGTCTCTGGTAATGATCATCGATCATTTCATTATCTCCACAACTTCAGCATTCGCATATGGACAGGCCTTTAGCCTAGTTGTTTGAATATATTTTACTTACAGTCGCAAATAGACGCGCAAGCAATTGCATTTATATATTTTAATTAATTTTTCGTGAAATATATTTTAGTAATGCAGTGGAATATTGATGTTGGAGATCATATTAAACGGTTTTTCAAATTAGTCGTGTAGTCTGCAAGTTGTGCGAGTGTGTATATATACAATAAGAAATTCAACATAATTATGTATAAGTTAATCTAGAAGTGATGGTGGTGTGGCCATACGGGACAATGCCATAATTATGTACAAGTTAAATTAATTGTGGAAGAATAAATGAGAGAGTAACTGGAGGATTCCGAGAGTTAAAGAAGACTTAATAGTAGAGAAGATAAATTTAATAAGATAAATAGCTTATGTGGCAGCTTCTCGTTCAGCGAAAAATTTAGTTAAATTAATTGTGAAAGAATAAATGAGAGAGTACCCGGAGGAATCCGAGAGTCAAAGACGACTTAATAGTAGAGGAGATACGTAAGATAAATAGCTTATGTGGCAGCTCATCATCAACCGAAGAAATTTACGTGGCAGCTTCTCCACAAATGAAGAAAAAGCTATCGTGAAAGTACTTTGAATTACTTTTTATATATATTTTAAATAATTGGTCTATATCATTCAATTGCTTAATCTGGCAAGTCCACTAGTTATTCTAAATCGTACATCCTTGTTAAAAAGTGGGTTTTATAAGTGAAAATATACTTTCTCGTACTGAGATTTGTATTGACAGCAAAGAGAAAAGAACAATACAAAAGACCGAAGCCGAAGCCCGGCACTGTTTGAGCTGCCTAATTCGGCAGTTTTGTAAACAAAACAAAGATAATGACCACTTTATTATACAAAGAGGAGTCGGTGAAATTTTCATCTGAAAAGTTTCGGAGGAAAACCATTTTCTCATAATTAATACTTGGTACAACCCACGTGTTACCAGGCACGTAAATGAATCAACAAAAGTATAATATTTTCAATATGTATCGAAAAGTTTTTAAGAAGACCATTTTATTTTTAAGAGAATTTAATTATATTTTATTCGTAATTTACAATGTAACAATAAGTACAATTTATATATACAATACCTGATAACTGATTAATCAATTAATTTTGAAGAAATTCATAATATAATTTATCACATTATATTTGATAATGCAAAAGATTCAGTGAAAAGAATATAATTGTCAATATGTTCTATTTTATATGCTTATTTGTTACCACATATAAAAATAAAATGCTTCAAGTATTAGAGATGTAAACAAAAGTCAAATTTTATCAAGCGTGAAATTACATATTTTTTAAAAATCAATATTTCTATATATCTAAATTATAAAAAATAAATTTATTTTTTTGTCAAAAAGCATATAGGTGCTAATAGTTGTTTTTTTTAATATCAAATGTTCCAATTTCAGAAATATTAGTAATTATTCCACACGGCAAAACTTGGGAATCCCGGGAATAATCCACAAAGATTGTAATCCTCCGGTTTATTCACTATGAAATGGAGCTCGTGTCATTTTCACTATAATTAATTACCCACGCTTTGCATGGTGACTCTTTCTCAAATTTAGTATCACAAGAATAAATAATTAGCACATATGGCAATATACAAATGAATATAATTGAACAAAGATGCTAAAATTATGTATTCTATTGAACGTACACAATTAACATATTGTGAACGCGAGTAAAAAAAAAAGATATGACAATGGAAAGTAAATATGTATGATAATCTTATGAAAATGAAAACCTATATAGTAAGAAATAATAAATCTGTAATATATATATATATATATATATATATAAGTAGGCACATACTAAGAGTGAACGATATTACATAGAGATTATAACATAGGAAAAACAAAAAAGATAGTAAAAAGATAAAGTATTCATTTATCCTATTTATAGGATATTTAGCATATACAACTTAAATATATCACATATATGGAGAAATCATTTCACTTATTAAAAAACTTTTAAGTTTTCCAAATATTCTTTTTTTAATATATTATTATATACAAAGAATGTAGACAAATAGTCGAAATAAGTTGAATTTAAAGCAAATGAAATGTAGTAATAATTCATCTAACCGGAATTGAAGAGTCAATAGACGTGGAGTTGATAGTTTGTGATTTGGCTAACCATGTCTTTGCTTGCTAGCTTTTATTATAATTGAGGAAAAAAGATATTTTTGATCTTATAAGTTTGGCCTTCAATAAATTTTGGTCCTATAAGTTTCAAAAATATTGATAGTCGACCGTAACGGGGCCGCTGATGTGGACTTGACGTCATTAATTTTATTCTCGTGTTAATTTCTTATTGGTTGAAAAATTAAAATTTTTTAAAAATAATAAATAGATAAATAGATAAATAATTAAATAATTAAAAAAAAGGAAGGGGACTAGATCAGAGACTCTCCTTCTGGCCACCCCTCCCTTCCGAGGACCTCGTGCATCAACTGTGCAATTTTGGTACTATAAATTTGGTTTTCAGTCAATTTAGTCCTATAATTTTTTAAATTTTATTTATTTATTTATTTTTCTTTTAAATTTTTAATTTTTTAGCCAATTAGAAATTGACACGTGGACAAAATTAATAGCTTCAAGTTATATCAGTAGCTCCGTTATGATCGGTTACGAAATAGACCAAAAGTGTCTTTACAAATAAATATGACTGATTCGACTCTTTCAAAATTTATAGGACCAAAACTGATTGAAGGCTAAACTTATAAAATCAAAATTGTATTTTTTTTCTTATAATTGATTTGTATCGTGTTCCTAAAGTGGGTAAGATTACGGCTTCTTGATCACAATTCGAATTTTTTCCTAGAAAACTCTGTCATATTTTCTATTAACTAACTAGTAGAACCAAGTTATAATTTTAAAATTAGCTAGTTCATCTTCATCCCAATAACTGTAATAATTATATTTTCAAATGTTGACTTTTATTATGACCACTAAGTGTGTTTTCAATAAATTTCGAAAGTAAAGACCGCTCTTTCAAACACAATTTTTCATTTGAGCCACGTTCTCGTGGTTCGTATGTAGGGACTCCTGGTTGAGTTTAATCTTGTAATCGCCTCTTGATTTCAATTGGACTCAATAACCTTCAAAGTTTGTTCACCACTCATTAGACCCTAAAAGACCAAAAAATAAGAAAAAAAATCAACCAGTTGTTTTTTTTTAATCAATAAAATCATCTAGTTATTAGTTGATTGCAAGGTAGTATCAGCTCCAATAATATGGAGAATATATGTTCTAATTTTGGAAAGCATATTAGGAAGAGTAATGCCGTCATTGGAATTGTAAGAACAATCCATCTCGATAATTTTTTCAGTAATTTTTTTCACGATTTTTCATTATAATAAAGGTTCATGAATTTAATAAATTGAAATATATAAAAATTTTAATAGTCAATAAAGGGATACGATTAATATGATTACAAATATCAAACTTTGTGAAGATGGGCGCTGTGTTGCGCTACAGTTTCTTTCAATTTTTTTCACGATTAAAAAGAGTTGGTTTTAAAAAAATATTTTGACTGTTGACTTGACTAGATATATATATATATATATATAAAACACGGAAGAATTTTAAAAAATAAAAGATTTTTAACTAGTCATATTTAAATCACGTGGGGTACCCGGAAGCAATGGGTCCTTTGTCTGTCTCCATCGGTATATATCAAATCAAACCTTCATCAGTCATCTCTCTCTCCCTCCATCCCTCTCTCTTCCCCACACTCTCTAACTCACTCTCTCTCTCCCCTCCTCCAAAAACCAGAACAGCCATCAATGGCTCAATCCTCGTCATAGCCTCTAGAGCGAGAGACAGTGAAAGGGGAGAAAAAGGAGGGAGGACTACCCTGCCCTTATAAAAACCATCAAGTGGCTGGTCGGAAACAATGTCGTCCGCCGGCTGTGGCAGCGGCAGGTTCGCCTCCTCCGCCGCTTCTTTTGTGGCCCTGCTCCAGCTTCTGGTCGTCCTCGTTTCCCTGCTTCAAATCTGGGTCTTAATCTGCTGCGACTGCAGAGCTGCCGCGATCCGCCTTCCCCCACCGAGAACCGCCGTGAGCCCGCCGCCACCCGGTGACCGCAAAGCAGAGCTCCTGCATCATAAGTACTTCGGAAACGATAGCAATGGCTTCGGTTTCCATCAGAAGGGGCTCGAAGATGGCAAACGGAGAGTGCCCAGCTGCCCGGATCCTCTCCACAATTAGTCCTTTCTTTTTTTAATATTTTTATAATATTTTTTTTTCCAAATTTTGGATTTTTGTTGTTCCTAATATTATGCATATATAGCCCAAAATACCCTCGATTTTCTCATCGTCGAGCCCGGGGGAGAGCTCCATGGCTACTGAGAAAGCAGGGGGGAAACCGGGGGTATTTTGGTTATCTGCTTGCAGGCTTCTGATGAGTGACATTATCGTGTATAGAAAAAAAAAAATCAAGTTGAGAGATTTTGGCTCCATATATTGATTGAAACTGCAAAAACTCCTCCATATTTTTGGCTCTGCAATGCCCTCTCTGTGGAGGATTATATTGGTAGTGGCAGAAATGTAATTACAAGAGTTGGAGATTGCCTTCAGTAATATTTCCTTCTTTTTCTGAATTTATTTTGGTGAAAGAATAATTGGGAGAAAGATGTCTAAGGTGTGTTTGCTTCGGATTCGCTGATGCATGGTATCTTTTTTTTTAATATAAATTTTTGGTGTGCACTGAAGGGTGATATCCGTGGGTTCGGATTCGATTCTCAACCAAAGTTTCGTGTGTTCATCTATTACTTTTTCCTGGTACTTTTCTAGTTTCATGACTCTTCTTTGTACTCTGAAGAAAAAGATAAATTATTCTTACACTTTCAAATTGGAGTACGAAGTTCAATAGTTAATGAATGAAGCATGATACAGTGACATAAGTTATCGGCTCAGAATAATAAAATTTCGATTTCGATTTTCGCGAATTTTCGTGTCATTTTAAATAGTTTTTGCTATTCTTATCCCGGAAAAAAAAATCGAAGTTAATAAGTTTGTTCTGTCATAAAAATATAGTCCACTCCACTCTTAGAAGATTATTATAATAATTTCTTTGTGCTCCTTTTGTTTTATTTTGAAAGAGGTTGAAATGACCGGAGAACTTTCTATGTGTATTGATCAGCTATATAATAATACACTTCATTCATGTCAAAGAGCACTTTTTACTATTTATAGGGCTGCATTTCACTGTGAAAGGAAGATTGTGATCTTCCCTCCCCTCCACATCACCAGACAGGGAAAGATCTTGACAAATGGTGGTCTTCTCCGAACTTTTTTTTCGTATGCACTTTTATATTCAAAAATCTAATATGATTCGATTAATTCAGTTCCACTGATGTATAACAATTTATGATTTTTTTTCTTATAGTTTCTCTCTGTGTCTCTCTCCATATATATATATATGTATGTATGTGCATAAATCTTGGAAGATCTGTGTGTAGTGTGGTTTGATGGATTTAGTATGTTTTGGTTCTCTCCTTCATGTCTAGGGAGGTACCTTATCTTCCCCAAAGAAGTAATGGAAAAGAAAAGGGTTAAAACAGATTTCATAATTGGAGATTCATTCACTGATCAGAGAAAGGGTAAAAGACCAAAAAGGTTTACGTACTTCTGTCTTCAGTAAAAGGTCAGTGGTTTTTATGCAGGCTTTTGTATTTAGATGAAAAAGGCTCTGGCCGGTCAGGTTCGAAGACTATGCATCCATGTTTATGTAATGTTGCATGATAAAATATTTGACTGACTGACGCAATACATTATATATATATATATATATAGATATATAACATATATAAGAACTTCAGTTTCACGACTACTCCATAAAAGTGGAAACAGAAATTTCAGTATTATGAGCTAATCCGAAGACAACTTATAGGCAATTCAGTGTTATTCAAAGAAGAGTAGGAAATGAGAAATTGTAATCGAAGTTCAATTAACAAACTACAATACAATTAAGTGGTTTATTGAAAGCGAAGTGGGTTGTAGATCTTCCGTCGTAGAAAACAAGTCCTCCGAATTCCTCTCCTGCCCTCCCTTCCCTTCCTTTTCCTTGGTTTCCCTCGCATCCAATCAAAGCATAGTGACAAAAACTAATGGTAATGAGAAGAAGGGGCATAGCCGCATAGGTCTAGTGAAATATGCCATCCTCTAAGAACTAACCGTGTTTTGAATCTAATTTTCATTAGTGAAACTTTTTGTGGCCTTCATTTGTAGTTTTTTATTATGCTTTATTAGACTCGTAACTTCTCTTATTACTGAAAAATAAGCAACGAATGTGTGCAAAGGTATCAATAGGTTAAATATCTAAATAACTAAATAGAGGTGTTTGCATTAAAAAAAATCTAAAGAAAGCTTGTTAAGATCTTTATAAAAGTAAAATATTTAAAGTCTATATGTTATTCATCTCATTTATAAGTTATGAATTTAATTTAGTTGATCGACTCAAAAGTCAAAATATAGGATGCAGTAGTGATTTATGTCCCGGAGGTCTTTGACTTCCAACATATATATTAAAGCTTTCTATCTTAAGTCAACATTGTTCGTTTGCTACTTCATTTTGGTTTATGATTCCATGTTATATTAATTCCTTTCTCTCGACATTCTTTTCAAAACATACATGACAAAGATATCATTTACTTTTCACTCATTGTTTTTCTTTTTCCCTACGAAGAAATAAGCAAAATGAGGTTGAATAAGTAACTCAACCTCAACTCGGAATGCAGTGATTATAATTCTGATTTTTACCAGAAAGACTTTTAAGTTGCTTTTTATTTTCTATTTTTTATTTTATTATATTCATGGATCTTTTTTATAATTTAAAAGACAAAAATTAACTTTACCAAAATAAAAATAAAAAAAAAGTAAACCACATTTTGTGTATATTAGGAAAGTCAACACTTCGATGGGGATGTACAACGAATTTCAAAGCGAAGATATTCCAATACTACTTTTTGAAATATTCGCCGTCTAATCCGACTTCTCCTAAACTCATCATGAGGGTCTTTCATAATTTGTAAGGGTTGAAGAAGGTCTTAAGACTGAAAAATGTAAGCGTCATTGTTCTTGTTATAAGAATAAACTATTGATATTAGCAAGATCTTGAAGCATAAAATAAAAATTCAACACCTTTACGATGGTTCTTCTTCTTCTTCTTCTTCTTCTTCTTCTTCTTGACATGGGATTCTTGTAATGGGCAACATTAGTCAATTACACTACCGACCTTGGATGCTCATAGCGACGTAGCTTGATCTTGCAATCAATAGTTCTGATTGGATTTATCAGTTCAGAGATATTATCATACATGATATTGATTCGATAATGACACTGGTTAGATGAATGTATCCAATGTTGGTTAGATGTGTGGAGACGATCGATCCGAAGGCGATGTGGGGTTAACACGATAGGATTCGAGGCGCGAATGACGCTTTCCAAAGAGAACTATTTGCCCCCACACTTAGTTGCTAGAGGGTTAAGGCAAAGGTCCTCCCGAGATACAACGAAGCCTTATGAATTCATTCAATTAGCAAAATCGAGGAATTTCCTAACTCTCACTCTAATTTCTGAAATTTGTGATTAATCATTTGAGCACTATAACCTCTCTATTTATATGCACTCAATTGACACTATCGAAGAGTCAGAACCCTTCATATTGGACGTAACTCTTAGATGGAACATCACCCATGAATGGACATTATCGAAGAGTCAGAACCCTTCGTATTGGACGTAACTCTTAGATGAAACATCACTCATGAATGAACATTATCGAATAGTCAGAACCCTTCGTATTGGACGTAACTCTTAAATGAAACATTACCCATGAATGATCACTTCCATATACATTACTTGTCTTGCACTCAACTATATCCATTAAATAAATGAACCTTCACTTCGTAACCCGAATTCGTCCAAGTACTCATGAATCACACTAAGTGACCCATTAATAAAATCCAATGAATTTGCAAATTATAATTTCCAACATCCAAGGGGAGCCCAATTGAAACAAAAATTTTCTATGTAGAACAAAAGGAAAATGTTGGAATATCGAACCATTGGCCCCATTGGGTATGAAATGAGGCATTGGATTTTCAATGATATTAATTAGGTATGTCGTAAACCAGTTGTCTCTATGCCACATAATCATTCGGCGTCCCATTATTGCCCCCTTGCACTGAAGTTATCGTTCCGTTATGGAACAAACGTAAGAGGACAGGGAATAATCAAGTAGAAAATGACGTAAAACTTGGGCATTTCCCATCGTCAAGTAATTTGCTTTCATTATTTTTATTTCTTTTCTTTGCGGGGGTTCAAAATTCAATTTATTTTCTAATTTCTTGCTTATGGGTTTGTCTTCGTACGTCGTCGATTACATATATTGTGTTCATAGTAATGTTTCTTGTCTGTATTATAAGGTTACAACGAGAGAGTGTCCCGTATTCTGGTTTTTATGCTCGTCGGTAAGTATAAGGGACAAGCACCTTTTAGCAAAAAATTGATAAATAAATAAATAAAATTAATTATAAAGCACAAAAAAAAAATATAGATGCAGCAGAGAGAAGGAAACGAGAATGCGCCACTTGTAATGCGGCGGAAGGTCATGTAAATGAAAAAAAGTAAATAAATAAAAGCTGCTATGTGAACCGTAGCAATGGGGTTTGTCTGTTTGTGTTTGGATTCGGAATCGACATTAATAGTAATTTAATTATTTTATCTTTGTGATTTTTTGGCTTTCTCAGCAGAAAGCACAGCCAAGTTAAACTAAAGCTCAGTCATCGATGAATCGGACAATTGGTTATTCTCCATGTTCTTCATGGGTTTACAAGAACGCTGAAACCCGAACGAATACATGTACAATAAATTAAATTATGAAATCACAAGAATCGAAATAGTAAAATGAAGCACACTCCAAATGTACATTTTTTTCGTAAAAAGAAAAGGTTCAACAACCGGATTCCCTGTTCTAAGGATGCTGACAGTCCACGGAAGTTCGGAAATGAACACTGAGCCCCTTATGCATGGAGTATAATGCCTTACGAAACTTTAAAGAGTGTGTTAGTATCGAATAAACACTTAGGCTACGTTTGGTTCGCAAGATTAGAATAGACAGATAATAGAATAGATAGAGAATAAAATTGATAGGAAATAAAATAAAAATTATGATGAAATTTTTGGGTTTGGTTGGAAGGAATAGGATAACAGAGATTTATAATTCATGTTTGGTTGGATTTAATAAGGAATGGAGAAGAACAGAAATAGTGTGAAATGACAAGAATGCTAAATCTAATGGGTTTTATAAGATAAATAAATAACTTTAATGGTAATTTTTATAATTATTAAAAAAATTAAATAATTCTAAGGTAAAAAAATTTAAAAAATTAATTAGTTTAATTTAATTACTAAAAAATGTTTTCCTTAATAAAAGCATTTATTTTAATAATTTAATAAGCATAATTATCTAAAGAATTAATAAAAAATTTATCTTAATAAAAAATTTATCTTAACAAAAAATGTTCTTATTAGGGTGTGTATTTCATTTTTTCATGGGTTGAATTTTTAAATTTCCCTTTTATAGATTAATAATTTATTCATAATGTTCTTTTATAGTTTATAATAACTTATACATGTATACATACATATGCATGATATATGTAGCTCTTTGAGCTCCTTTCAATTAATACTTGTCTTGAGTGATTTGGTATAGAGAAAATAATTAAAAATATCATATCTTTTTGTTTGGTTGATAATTAAAAATTTCCAACTTGGTTGCAAAAAATGCAGCTCTCCTTTAAGGGCATCGACAAAATAAAAAGATTGGATTTAATTAGGTCATAAAAATTAACAATACAAGTAGGAGGGAAAGTCCGACTCGATGTAACACATGTGAACTGATCACTGACAGAATCGCAAAACCACAGGACTTTACATTAAGCCGATTGCATAAATTAGTACACTGTATAGAAAAATCTATATTAGACACAACATTGTAACCGGTGTTCACAACTGAACAACTCCTTAGGCTACATTTGGTTCGCAGGATTAGAATAGACAGGGAATAGAATAGACAGAGAATAGAATAGACAGAGAATAGAATAAAAAATCTGATGAAATTTTTTTGTTTGGTTGGAGGGAATAGCAAAACTGACAATTATAATTTTGATGTTTGATTGAGTTGAATAAGGAATAGAAAGAATATGAATAGGATAAAAAGATAGAAATGCCCTTCATATAAATATAATGGATTTTATAAGATAAATAAATAACTTTAATGACAATTTTTATAATTAATACAAAATAAACATTTTAAAAAATGAAAAAGTAAATAATTTCTAAAATTAAAAAATTAAATTAAATTACTAAAAATTGTGTTTATTAATAAAATTAATTATTTTAATAATGTAATAAGCATAATTATCTATTATTATAATTTTAAAAATAAACATTTTAAATAATTGAAAAGTAAATAATATTTACAACTTAATATTTTTAATTAATAAAAAAATATAAATTATTAAATAATTTATGAAAATTAATTATTTTAATTAACTTACTAGAAATAGTTTTTCTTAATAAGAGTAATCATTTTAATAATTTAATAAGCATAATTATATATTTTTATAATTAATAAAAAAATAAACATTTTAAAATAATTTAAAAGTAAATAATATTTTAAATTAATTATTTTAATTAAATTACTAAAAAAATTCTTAATAAAATTAATTACTTTTAATAATTTAATAAGCATAATTATCTATTTTTATAATTAATAAAAAAATAAACATTTTAATGAATGATGACACGTTTTGAAATTAATGAACAATGCTGAGGGCATTTTAGTCTTTTCAGCGTCAATTCCGGATGCTCTTTAGCTTATCCGGATATTCACATGAGGCTTCCTCAATCCGAGTGAAAGCCGGATTATTGGCCCATTCGAAATAGGTATTCCGCATGACCTGCGAACTAAATGTTGGATTCTGTATTCCGCGCGGAATACGTAATCCGTTCCTAATCAAATCCTGCGAACCAAACATGCCCTTAGAATAAAAGAAAAAGAACCGAATGATTCTCCGGGGAGAAACAGCTGCTAATAAACTTATCCATGTCAACCTATTAGCACTCTACACCGGCTAGAAAGTATCTGCAATTGCAGGTTTGCTTCGATGGTTAGGGACGGTTTTAACATCTACCTTTGCCTTTCTTCTTGCCACCGCCCTTCCTCTTCTCGCCTTTTATGCTGTAAGCGGTTGAAATAGTATTGTCTCTTCCTTCTCTCGAAGATGAATTAGGCTACAACAGATGCTTCACGTTGAGGATGCCTTCTCTAAAATGACCTGCAGTGCACTTCAATGCTTTGTCCTCGTTCTCTTTCCCTCTTCTTCTTCGTCATTTGTGGGTGCACGGCTAATGTTCTCTTCTCCCCCTTGGGTTTCTGGGTGAAAATCATCAGACAGCTTGCTAGTAAGTAAATAAACTCATTGTGTGAACACGGCATGGCAACTAAATAATAGAGGAAGCAAAGGAAGCTCACTCTTGCACCCAGCTGAACAATCTTCTCCCGTTCTTGTTGATTCTTGCCCTTCCACAAAGTATGTTGGCTCACTGGAAGCAAAAACAGTACACAGAGCACCCATCATAACACAACTCCAATCAAATGATGCTACAGAATTTTCATAATTCAGCCAGTTCAAGGAAATATGAAGTCCTAAAGGAACTGGTGACATACACGAACAACCGTCTCATTGTTGTATTCGGGGTTGGAGAAAACCGAATTTTTCCCCAAATCACCCTCAGAAGAATAAAAACCGAAGTTATGCCTTCAAGACAACCTAAAAGGGCAAAACCAAATCAAAACCTATCGGAAATTCGAAAACCCTAACCTGAAAATCACTTCCCTGAACTTGAAATTGAAAATCCTGGCTTGATAATCAACTACCCTAGAATCAAAATTGAAAGCTTTGACTTGATAAGCAGCGGGAGAAGGCAAATTACAACGGATTTGAGGGGTAGAAACTGAGCACGTTACCTTGGCAGAGCGCGGGAGATTAGCTGCTTCAAGTGGGGAAGTGGGTGACGAGCGATTGGGCACTCGCGGAATGGAGTCGCCGAGAGGAATGGCGTCGTTGAGGCGTTGAGGCACCGAGCTTCGATGGAGGAGTCGCTGTCAGAGTGGAGTTCTTCGACAGAGGAGTCGCTGGAGTTTTCGCTGAGGAGTCGTATGGATCGAATTTGCAGGGATAGAACGATGGCACGTTTTGAAATTAATGAACAATGCTGAGGGCATTTTTTGTCTTTTCAGGATCAATTCTGGATCCTCCTTAGCTAATCCGGATATTCACGTGAGGCTTCATCAGTCAGAGCGAAAGCCGAATTATTGGCCCATCCAGAATAGGATGTCCACGTGACCTGCGAACCAAACATCGGATTTTGTATTCCGTGCGGAATACGTTATCCGTTCCTGATCAAATCTGGCGAACCAAACACGCCCTTACGAGAGTGTCATATCCTATTTTTTGAAAATAGGATGTACCACTGTGCATTAGCAAAATTACATGAGGTATTTGTAGAATTTATTTGTTTATTTTCTAAAAATTACTGGTCAAGTTTGTATGGATTCGATTGATGGAATTTAAAATGATTATAAAATTTAGTGTTCATGATTAGGATTATTAGAATAAATTAGCTTTTTAGACCTATCCGTTACACAAACTCTATAAACAAAAATTTGCTATAGAAAATTCCATTTATTTGTATTATAAGAAGTAAATTTTAATGATATTTGTTAATGTGCATTTTATAACTACAAATGTATATATCCTACAAAATTTGTTTTATACTATATGAGTTTTAACATATTATGAAAATACTTAATTTATTTAAGATTTTTCACTATTTTCACATTTACATAGTACTAATATATTATATTCACTTTGTACGTATGTGAGGATATTTATGTTCTTAAAGACATACTGTATGAATCCTATTAAACCCTATGATAATTTAATGATTTATATATAATAAGAAAATAGTAACTTTAAAAATGAACTTTTTTTAGATCTATTTATTAATTATAATTACAGTAAATGTGTAGAATTATATAAAGTGAAAAATTGAAATATATTTCAGTAATATTAAAAATTAAAATAAACTAATGGATATACAATTTTTTTTATATGTCTAAACAAATATACGATCGTTTGTTTACCGATAATTATTTAAAACAATTACCAAAATTACTATTCATATATATATGTGTGTAATATATTTACAGAACATATATATTTATTTTATTATTTATTTATTCATTTGATAAATATTTTATTAATGTGAATTAATTATTTATATTTACAATTGGGCCAATATTTATGCACATATCTCTAAGTTTATATATATATATATATATAGATGAGATGTGACCAATGCATGTAATTCGAATTTTTCCTTTTTCCGTGAAATTATAATGCGTCACAAGCTTATTAAGTAATTCTGACTCTAACTTCGATTTGACCTAGGCTATAAGGTACTTCTAATGAGTTTAAAAAAACTATAATGCAAGTAAAGTTCGCCCATATAAAGCACAGTTTATCAACTATGACATATCTTGTGTTTTACAAGAATAGATTCTTATATACAAGTTTTTGTTATATTTGCCTCTTCTAAGTATATAAAACCTATAAAGCTCGATATTAATATAGGCCACCCCTAATGATAGACCCAAGCCATCTTTTTCGTTAAACAAATTTGTTTCCAACTTAAGAGATTTTTCTTTTTCTTTTTTGTTTTCCGGTTACATTAAAAGATTCTTTTAAGCTTCCAATCAGATGCAAGAAACATTTTCTTGCATCTAAATCCTTTCCTGCCTGCGTTTGCTCCCTCTTATTTTGGGAACAAATTTGCTCGTTTTTCATCCTTGGATTTAATATTTAGCCCAATTCCATCTTAATTGCCTTAACCCAATTGAAGCCCAATTACACTCATATGAAGATGAACGAGGCCCATTTATATTGTTGTGCTGCGGCCTTAATGAAAGTGTCCAATACACACATTTTGAGTATTTACGCTCACAAACTATTGCAAGCAAAAATAACGAGCAGCAGAAGGAGGCAGTTTTGAAATTAATAGTTTTTCTTTTAAATGATTCTCGTAAGTGGAATTCCTATTCCCGTTTATTTCCAATTTTCTTTTACCGTACTACACTATTGAACATCCTTTACTATCCAAAAATAAAATAAAAAAGTTGCAATGTATCTAATAAAGTTTTCTCTCATAACATTAGTTGTTATACTCATAAAAATATTTTCTCTAATATCAGAAAATGAAAAATTAATAAGGGTTATGTCTAATACATTTTAGAAGTCATTAACTATAGATCTCATCAGATACGGGTATTAATTGATAGTACTACCATGTTTTTTGTCGTATTAGATTTTTGGGATTTTTGGGGTTTGTCTTTTTCCGAAATAAGATGATATCTCTGATATGAAATTAGATTTTTTTCATTAATTGTAGGCATTTATTTTCTTTTGGTTTTTCAAACTATACGACAAAACTGAAAATCAAATCTCATTTAGATGTAGTATTTGTAGAGAGACCTTTTTCTTTGTATAAAATCAGGTATGAATGTAAGCATTTGTTATAGGATTCCAAGCTCATTTCACATAATCTACACATTTAGGTACTATTCTGTCATTACATCTTCTTGTGTTTATATATTCTTTACCAACTATTACCCATAATAGAAAATTTCATTTCCAGAAGCCCTAGATCATATATGTGCATCTCATTTAGAGTATAATATCGGCAGCAACTTTAAAGCAAACATCCTTGTAAATTTTTCTACATTTTGCTTTTAAAAAACCATAAACTCGTTACAATCATCTCAAATTTTCTCATTCATTTTATGAATTTCAGACACAGCCTTGTAAAATTAAAGCCCCAGAGTTGTATTACTCTTAACCACAACATCACGAACAAGGGAGTTTGGAGCAATGACCTCACCCTCAATTTGGGACAAAAGGATCCTAAGTTTGAAGTTCGATGTGGCAGTCCTCATACCCCTTCATTTCTTCTTACCCTATCCTCTTCTAGGCACAAAAATAAAAGTAATTTTACATGGAAAGCATTTTCTTCATTTTTTCACTATCTGCCATGCTAATATCTAAGCATAAAAGTTATTTTAACATTTTATACTACAATTACACCATCCGTTTTTTTCTGTAATGACTTACAATATCTGCAAGAGGTATTACTTATATTTTATTACTCTTGAGGTTCAATTAAATTTGTAATGGCAAAAAATTCAGGACATGTATATGATTTTCTCAACAGAAATATTGTTAGCTTCTTGATATATTAAAATGCTATATCCTCTAATGATAGTTCGTTAGTTACAAGAAAGAAACAAATATCAAACAGTCATGTCTCACCAAATTGATTTTGCAGGTGCCTGAAGGAACAATAAATAAAAGAATTTTAAAGCGATGGAGGGAAGCAAAAGCTCGATTATTGAGAAAAAGTTTAATGTGCTGATCGTGGATGACGCTCCTGGTATTCGGATGATGCATAATGCGCTGCTCAAAAGTTTTGGTTCCAATGTGGAAACTCAAGTGGCTGAGAATGGAAAAGTCGCAGTTGACCTTTGCAACTCTGGAAAGTATTTTGACATCATTTTTATAGACAAACATATGCCAATTATGGACGGAGTTCAGGTGACCAATAGTTTTTTTTCCCCTATTAAGAAAAAAGGATACATAAGTTTTTTTCCTTGCAAAAATGTGGATAAAGTTTAACTTGACTTAATTCACAATGACAGTTTTTGCTTTGTTGTAATTTTTGTTGTAGTTTCTAATGGTTTGCTCATGCAACAAATCTTTTATTTAGGCAACAAGGAAGCTGCGAGAGATGGGAGTTGCTAGCGTGATTGTGGGAATAACCTCATGTGATACGGATGACGAGGTGAAACCTTTCGTGGAGGCTGGGTTAAACGAATGCTTTGAGAAGCCACTAACTCGAGAAAAGATCAAGTTTGTCTTTGAGAAGTTTCACAAAGATGGCTAAACTCATGTCTACCTGATGTGTAGATTGTCCAATGAGATCATGCGCTATAGTCATGCAAATAAACCATCTAACTCAACCTAAAATAAATAAAGCGCTTATTTACCTTTTATGATCTATTGTTCATGCTTCAAGTGACTTATCTTTTGCTATTTACGCTCAAGTTATTTTTTGGGATTTTTTAAAAGTTATTGTATATATTAATAAAAGAAAATCACGTAACAGTAATAATGTTCTTATTGCTTTGACTCAAAATTCAAGATTATTTGTTAGTAAGCCTAAAGGGAAAGTTTGAAAGAAGAAGTCCCAAAAGGAAAAAAAGAACATATGAAAAAATACTTATATTAAATGTTCTAGATGGCCCCACACCGGATTATATCCTTTTAGGCAAAAAAAAGGCTCCACACCGAAAAGAAATGTTCTAAATGGCCCAAATAATCAACGAAAGCTTTTGCAAACTCTTAATAATATGAAATAACAAGGTGAAGCTACAATTAATTTGAACGTCCAATTTTGGCCTTGCGAAGACCAATTAGGAAATAAGCTGCCGAGAGAAAGTTACAGAGAAAAGAGAGCAATGAAATGTAGGGAAATGAGAATATTGTATTTATATAGGTTTTGATACTGACATGGCTCTATGTGTTTCCGGATCAAGAAGGTAAGTCGATATGATGAAGTGTTTTGGAGTTAGAGAGTTCAATTAATCTGTAGCTAAACTTACTTGTCGACTCTTGTGTTAGACTAGGTGGATGGCATTATCACTGCTTAAAGTGCATTTGGTTCCTTTCTCAAAGTGTAAAGAGTGCTTGAGATACGTAGATGCATTTATTAGCGGTCCAGCAATAGGAGAAATTGCACATATTAATTGTTTCAAAAGTTCTGTTGGCCGCATTTGTGGGCGAAACTAAATAATCGATCTGAACCCGAAAAACTAACCATAGAATCGATTCTCTAACAGTGCGATTTTTTCATCAAAAGCAGGTTCAGTTAGTTACTTATTATGTTTGGTTCGTAACATAGTCAATTGAACTAAATTAGCTTTTAAATAACTCTCAAAGGAATAAAACTAGAAAAAGAAAAAAAAATCCCATATCAAGTCATGATCGGTTGAAAGTTTATAATTCGTAATCATGATAATGAAATTGACATTTCCAAGAAGTTCATTATTGTGTTGACTTTGTTACGAACCTCAAGAATTGGATTAATAATCGTTTGATCGGTAAAAACCGAACTGAAGCAAAGCAAAATAAATCAAATCAAACCGAACCGAAACGAACCGAATTGATTTTAATTTATTTTTAATTATATTTTATGAAATATAGTTAACAAACTAACCGAACAATGAGCACTGGCTCTATGTGGTTCAATTCCTTTGTCCATTCCTCCAAATCGGATGGAACCGCGAGTCACGAAATCTGTTTTGCAAATGATACATTTATTAATTAATAAAATGATCGATCTCTATAGTCTATAAAATTTACTGAACAATAAGTTATTTATAAAACTATTAGCGTAGTTGATATTATTAATTTAGTATTTAATTATAATAAGGGTAAATTGCATATTATACCACGTGATCTTTACTCCTATTTTCAAAATGAATAAAACAACTCAAATATGATTACAAGAGAGACTCACAAGTTTAGTACTTCCAAAAATCAAGTCAAGTCATCATTTTTTTTAATATTTAAGTGGGACTCAAGCGAGGGACGAAATTAAAATATTATAAAAATAAAAATAAGGTTATACTGCGAATTTACTAAAATTATTTGGTAGCTCAACTGATGATGTGAATTCTTTTTTATCTTCTTTTTTGCACGTGAACTATTCTCCTTTTATGTTCCGAGTCTGTTCATAGGACTTATAATATTTTCCAATTACTAGGACATTTTAGATATATCACAATAAGAGTATAGCCGTTGCACGTTGGTTTTAATCCTCAAAGCACATGACAATTGACATAGTCAAAGGTGTGTGGCGAGTACGTTCATAGTCAAAATATGATCTATCTTGCCCAAGTGAACAAGGAAAACAAGAGAGATCTTAAAGCTGCTGTTGTCTACTTAGCACAAATTCGATTATTCCAACCCGAGCTTCAACTAATTTGAAAAGCTAATAATGAACGGAAGCAGAGTCATCTTAAAAGAAAAGGCAAGGCAAGGCGGAGACGGAGACAATTTTAAGTGAGGTTTCTCTCTCTTCAATTGAGAGCTTCTCTCTCCTCTCTTCTCTTTGTTGGAAGCTTTGTTCCCTGTTCTCTACTCTATGTTCTCTTCTCCATGTTCCTTGCTCTAAGTTCTGCGTCTCCATTCTTCATTCCATTCTTCCCCCTCATCTCTGACGCGACGCCTGATCTCATCTGCTCCATCAAGAAAGAAAATTCAAGTCTTCTACAAGCAGTCAATACAAGCATAGATCAATGAGCACAAACAACTTTCAAACGCTCAACTAATGCAAACAGCAGATCACTTCATCACGTATGAACCCCAGCTACCCCACCCCAACTCAACCTTGCCTTCTGACAACAAGCAAATCAGCAAGAAGGGAAACAACTTCACCATTACTCCTTCAACCACCAAAGTGTACTTCCTTTTAATGACGTTCACCTCAATCCTGCACTTACAACACCCCTCAACACCTCCAGTGCAAACCAAAAGAAAACAACTGCACTATCCATTACTTTCCCCCATTGTCCCCACTGAGGTTACCCCACCGCAAGATACCCCACCACCCCCTATGGAACCCACAGAACTTGAACATTCACTCGCTGAGATTTTCAACAACCAGATGTCTGTAACCCAGAATCAAGAAATTCTCGACTTGGAAGAAAACGAGGAAGGAGCTCAGGAAGAAATACCTTTAACCCTTCTCATCAAACCATTTGGCTTCAAACCACCGCCTCCAAAAGCCATCATTCCTCGCTTCTTGCAAGCCCGGAACATCAGAAGGGGAGTCACGATTGTACCGAAGAAATACTCCGACGAAATCCTAGTATGCCTATTCAGAGACAAGAGAGATTTGCTTTACGTGGAAAAGGAACGAGCTTGGTCGGTTCAAGGAGCACATATGATGATAGCTCGTTGGGATAATAGACTCTCATTGGAAGAAATTGTTTTCGACACGGTCACCTTCTGGATACAAATTAGAGGTATTCCCCCCGAAATGCTTTCAACAAAAAATATTGCTAAACTGGCTGAAAAGGCATGGAAGGTTATAGAAATTGATTGGAAGGACACCCCGTCTCTCTCGAAATGGTATGTCACACCGCGAGCTCTGGTTAGAGTCCCGGTAGCAACACCTCTATGCCCTGGCAATCTGATCAACAGGAAGAACGGAACTCCAACTTGGGTCTATTTCAAGTACGAGCACCTAAAAACGTTTTGCTATGACTGCGGCATCCTGGGCCACGAACAGAGTCACTGCGCGTCGGAGACACCAGCGCCCCCAAACCTATACGGCCCGTAGCTCAGATTTGACAACCAAATGGACCTCCCACCACCACTAGCCATCACAGCTCAACCGCTACCGGAGCCCATCCCGTCTCTCCACTACCCGGAAACCAGTCCCAAAAAATTAGGGCAGGAAGTCAGACTCAATCAATCCGGCGGAAAGGTAACTCTAAGCAACGATAATGACAACTCGCTGCAACCTCTAGCTATAAAGGGAAGGTCAACTCACTAGGCTAGTGCATTTCTTACCGTTGCGGGCTCGAAAGAGGCAGAAGACGACAACAGCTTCCTGAGCCGGTCCCACGAAGATCCTAGCTTCTCCACCGGGGGGAAAGGGCAGCACGCAAGGTTGCCAGAGCCTGTAGCCTCTCTACTGATGACCTCTATTCGGGCATCATTCATGAACAAGCCCAAGCTGAAGCCCAATCACAAGCGACGGCCCAGTTCGGATATAGCCTGGACCCGCACCGAATTGCAACCCAACCCAATTCGCTGCCCAGCCAACTCTAGAGCCCACCGCCCCACCGAAGCCCAGTTCACGCCCATCAGCAGCTGAGGCCCAGAATCTTCAGAAGCCCAGTATCTTTTCACGGCCCTGAGCTAAACTATCCGAACCAAAGCTTGCAAGATGAAATGCTGATCACCATTACAAGAAGGAAAAGGAAAAATGAGATTCCCCTGGATAATTTCTTAAATATTTCAGCTCCTTTCTCCAAGGCTTTCAATAAAATCCCCAAGACTATAGGGGAAGCGGCACAAGGAGATTGGCACCCAGAGCAATTAATGGATGCGGATGAGGAACATCATCAAAACCCCCGATGGATGGAGCCTCAACATTTGCTCCAGCAGGGATCCCAACTCTTCATTGATGAGATGGATGAAGAAGACAATTCCGATAAAATCCAAATGGCCGAGGAGGCGGGCCTAATCAAGCCCCCAACGAAGTCATGAGCCTACTAGCCTGGAACTGTCAGGACATAAGAGGAGAACCGACAATTCGTGCTCTTCGTCTCCTCGTATGGAAGCATCGACATAGTATTATATTCCTTTCAGAGACTAAATCTAACTCCAGGCACTGCAACAAAATAGCACAACGGTGTAATCTCGATGGTATTTTCACGGTTCACTCCTTAAATGCTACGGGTGGCTTGTGCCTTCTTTGGAACTCCGAATTACAGGTAACCATATATATGGTCCCCCTTATTCACATGCAAAACCTGTATTCTGGGCTGAATTGACTGATATTGCCAATACAATTGATAAACCGTGGTTGATTGTGGGAGATTTCAAT
Organism: Punica granatum; assembly: GCF_007655135.1. Classification (NCBI taxonomy): domain Eukaryota; kingdom Viridiplantae; phylum Streptophyta; class Magnoliopsida; order Myrtales; family Lythraceae; genus Punica; species Punica granatum. The sequence goes on from NC_045129.1 coordinate 29,521,929, forward strand.
GAAATTTGTTCTGCATCTGATAAGATAGGAGGTCGTAATTTTACTTCATCTTCTCGCTCCTTTCTTGATACCTTCCTTAGCCAATCAGGATGCATAGATTTGGGTTCACAGGAAACCCTTTCATTTGGCGTAACAAAAGAATGGGGCTAGCCTCTATAAGACAACGTCTTGATAGAGCTTTAGCCAATGATGACTGGAGAACCACCTTTCCAAGGGCAGGGGTATTCCACCTCCCACAAATAAGATCTGACCACAATCCCATTTTGCTGAAACTGTGGACGAAATCCGCTAACAAGCCCAAACCATTTAGATTTGAGGAAGCTTGGACCCGAGACCACTCTAGTACTACCATTGTTAAAAATGCTTGGAATAAATTTGTGCCGGGTTCGAAGGCTTTTCAGCTTTCTTCCAAAATCAAAATTGTCAAAACCGACCTCAGGAAGTGGAACAAAGACATGTTTGGATTTTGCGATACTAACATTGCAGGGATCATGACGAAAATCGAAGAAATCCAAACAAATCATACTACTCCTGAAACCAAAGAGGAAGAGAAGAATCTTATGGCAGAGCTTGAAGAAAATCTTCTGAGAAAGGATCTTATATGGCGCCAAAAATCGAGGGAGCTATGGCTAAAACACGGAGACAGAAATTCCAAATCCTTTCACCTCTCAACAGTCATTCGACGCAGATCAAACACATAACTACCATCAAAGGAGACAATGGAGAATGGTGCCAAGACCAGGACGAAATAGGCAATTACTTCTTAAAGAACTTCCAAGATCTCTTTACCACTTCCTAGCCTACAATTCTAGATGACATGGAAGGCCTGATAAACCAAACCATCACAGAAGCTGAGAACGAGAGGTAAATCCAAATCCCAAATGATGAGGAAATTCTAACAGCCTTACACTCCATTTCGAGCCTAAAAGCGCCGGGGCCAGATGGACTCCCATCGTTGTTCTACAAGCATTATGGAGAAACCGTTAAGCCTCTTCTGCTCTTAGCTATTAAAAGCTTCTTCAGCTCGGGCTTCATCCTCAAGGAGTGGAACAACACTTTTATTTGCCTCATCCCAAAAGCCCAAGGAGCATCCACCTTCAAAGATTTTAGACCCATCAGTCTATGCAATGTATGCTACAAGGTCATCTCAAAAATCATTGCAAATAGACTGAAACCTCTGCTCGACAAGATCATCTCCCCAAATCAAACCTCTTTTATCGAAGGAAGATGAATCAATGAAAATGGTCTTCTAGCACAAGAAATACTCCACACTATGAAGAAAACAAGAGCTCGCAGAGGTTGGATTGGCATGAAAATCGACTTCATGAAGGCTTTCGACAGGCTTGAATGGAGCTTCATCGTCCTCGAGAATCTCGGTTTCCACTCAACCTTCATATCTTGGATCTATCAATGCATCTCCACTTCCACCTTCTCAATACTGCTTAATGGGTCGCCGCACGGCCATTTCTCGCCATCGAGAGGTATAAGACAGGGAGATCCTATCTCTCCCTATCTGTTTGTAATCTCAATGGAAATTCTATCTCGACTCCTCTATAGAGTTGAAGCCAATGGAGACATCAGGGGTATCCAGATTAGCAGGGGAGGTCCACAAATTTCGCACTTAATGTTTGCAGATGACCTTCTCATTCTCTCAAAAGCAACAGAAGCAAACATCAGAAGCGTAAAGAGCATTCTCGACAAATTCTGCTCTGGTCAGGCCAAGAAGTCAATTGCTCCAAATCAGGCCTTTTTTTCTCCAAAAACACCCCAGCAAACACAAGAAGAAATGCAAAAGCCATCCTTGGCATGAGGAAATTGAAAGACAACACCAAATATCTAGGGAACCCGTTGTTCATCAAAAGAAAACGAAAGGAATCATTCTAGTTCCTCGTCGACAAGATTAAAAGCAAGCTGAGCTCTTGGAAGGCAAAAACACTCTCCTGGGCGGGAAGAGCTACCTTGATTAATTCAGTGATAAACAATACCCCAATCTACACCATGTCGCTATTCATATTACCAAAATCCACCTTGAACTCCATAGACAAAGCGACAAAAAGATTCTGGTGGGGCACTACAAAGGAAGAAGGAAGCTACTATGCTCCCAAGAACTGGAACTCCATCTGCCAACCAAAATCAAAAGGAGGTTTGAGATTTCGTAGAGCAGAAGACTCAAACAAGGCAATGCTTTCCAAAACGGCTTTGGCTCTAACAAGAACCAACAATAGCTTAGCCGGCATTGCATTGAAGGCAAAATACGGTAATTTCCTAGACTCATCCGCCTGTACCTCCCCATCGCCGATCTGGAAAGGACTTCAATGGTGCAAGGACACCATCCAGGTAAGTACATGCTTCACGGTAGGTAATGGCTCATCCATCTCAGTTTGGCGCGACCCATGGATCCCATGTATGCAAGATCGCAAGCCATATCCTAAATTAAATATAGTCCCTAACCCAGAGCTAAAGGTACGTGATCTAATGCTTTTCCACCCAAAGAGATGGAACATCCCTCTACTCACAAACCTTTTTTAGCAAGGCACAGTGGAGAAAGTGCTCAGAATCCACCTAGCACAGGAAGACTACGAAGACGAAGCAACATGGACGCCAAAAACATCAGGGAAGCACTCAGTCAAATCCTTTTATCTTATAGATCAGCATCATAGATTCCATAACAATAACGAACCTGTGTGGAAAGCTATTTGGAATCTAAAAATCCATGAACGTTTCAAACTCCATCTTTGGAGAATTGCTAGTGAATGCCTCCCCTGGTTTTGCGAAGAGAACACCACGTGTCCTCTCTGCTAAACCAGTTCCGATAAACTTGATCATCTCTATAGAGAGTGCATCTTTTATCGTGTAGCTTGGAGGGAATCACCTTGGGATCTACAGTCAAGTGTTATCCCTTGTACATCCGCTAAGGATTTGATAAACTTCATTGCTTGCCCGCCAAAATTATTGCTTGCTATGTGAAGTTTGGATCAATCCAACTTGTTTTCCATTATGTCGAAGAACAGATAAATAGTCTGTCCGGTATTACACAGAAGAGGAAACTGAAAATTATTCTAGGCTAATATCTGGTATTGCCAAATACATCAATTAGCAAATATAGCAAATATAAATATTCCTATTATACATGTATACAATTCAGAGTGTCCATAATACTCCCCCTCAAGTTGGAGCAGGAGGATTACGAATGCCCAACTTGGAGAGAATGAAGCAGAAGCGGTCACGACCCAATGCCTTTGTGAAGATATCTGCTAATTGAAGCCTTGTGGGCAAGTAATTGGTAGCCACGACACCTAACTTGAGATGTTCAAGAACGAAATGGCAGTCGATCTCAATATGTTTCGTTCGCTCGTGAAAAACGGGGTTAGCTACAATGTGTAACACAGCTTGATTGTAACAGAATAATTGAGTCGATGCAGTCATATGTACCCCAAGAGAAGAAAGAAGACTCCGCAGCCAAATGACCTCACTAACTGTTGCCGCCATTGCTCGATATTCCGCTTCAGCGGATGAACGGGAGACTGTTGTCTGTTTCTTCGTCTTCCATGAAATTGGACAGCCTCCAAGCATAATGAAATAGCCCGTAACAGACCGACGGGTCAAAGGACAACTTGCCCAATCCGAATCGCAAAAGGCTTCCAGCTGGAGAGAAGTGGGCCGTAGAAAAATTCCCTGACCGGGAGATTGCTTCAAATATCGAAGAACTCTCATGGCTGCATCCCAATGGTCTTGGCGTGGCTCTTGCATAAATTGTGCCAGAATATGGAGAGAGTAACTGATTTCTGGCCTGGTGATAGTCAGATAAATAAGTCTCCCAATCAGACGTCTGTATTTGGCAGGATCCGACAATAAGTCACTAGAGCTTGTGGACAGCCGATGATGTTGTTCCATGGGAAAAAATGATGGTCGGGATGCCAACATACCGCATTCAGTCAGGATGTCGAGAACATACTTTCGCTGACTTAGGAAAAGTCCAGAGTTCATTCTGGTGACTTCAATGCCAAGGAAGTACTTTAGGGTTCCTAAGTCCTTTATACGGAAGCACTTATCCAGATAACCCTTAAAAGAGTCACAGTGGCTAAGACTATTACCCACTATGATTAAATCATCAACGTAAACCAATACGCCAAGAAATACGTCACTTCGAGTGAAAGTGAAAAGGGAATGATCTGCACCTAATTGGATAAACCCATATTGCCGAAGAGCATCAGCGAACTTCGAGAACCAATTCCTCGATGCTTGGCGTAGTCCATATAGAGACTTGCGCAACCTGCACACATTCCCATTCCCCGAAGTAGAGAAACCCGGAGGGAGTTCCATATAGACTTCCTCATTTAAATCCCCGTGCAAAAAAGCGTTATTGACGTCCATTTGATGGATCTGCCACTTCTTAGCTACTGCAACTGTCAATAAACATCGCACAGTTACCAATTTGGCTATTGGCGCAAAAGTCTCGTGATAGTCTATTCCCTCCACCTGCGTGAAGCCCTTCGCAACTAGTCGCGCCTTATAACGTTTGACACTTCCGTCGGCCTTGCGCTTTACCTTATATACCCACTTGCATCCGATGGGACGTTTACCGGGGGGGAGCCGCTCAATTGTCCAAGTGTTATTCAACTCAAGAGAGTGAATTTCTTCCGCCATCGCCGTTCTCCATCTCTGATCTTGTACGGCCTCTCGATAAGATGTGGGCTCGCTGTCAGAGTCAATAGCAACTAGAAATACTCTGTGATGTTTAGAGATACTCGAATAATCGATAAATCTCTCAATAGGATAGGACATACCTAAGGATTGCGAGACCGTGGATGGACTAGGGGAGGGGGTCTCGTGGCGAGTAGTGTGGACAATGAAGTCTTTCAAGTGCTTAGGAAGACTGGGAACTCGTTCTGATCGTCGCAAAACAACTTATGTTGAGGCATTCCCCATATTCTCATTGGTTTCAGCATCATTCGGAGACAAATCCGGAGGATCTGAATTAGAAATTTCAGCCAATTTTCCAAGATCATTTAGGTCACCTTCCTTTCCCATTTCAATTTTCTCAGGCCTGCTCCCCCTTTTCCCTGAATTCTGGCCCACTTGTTTCTCCATTTGGACATCTCCAATAGCCCGTAGACTTGGCCCAGGCCTGCTACTGCAATTGGGCCCTTCTCCATCCGTTGGGCTTGTCCCCTGCTGCTTTGGTCCATATCCTGTTGGACCACGATCATTTCTTTTGGGCCGACTTATTTTGGGCTCATAATCAGCCCAATTGTCCAGACTGCTTTCTGCTGATGACCCGTCCACAAATAAAGGACTTCCTTTCTTCGACTAACTTCGTCCTTCATTCTCTTCCGCAAAAGGAAAAATTGTTTCGCAAAATCTAACATCTCTTGACACGAACATTTGCCTGCTCTTCAAATCATAAAGTCTCCAACCCTTCTTTCCATGGGGATAGCCAATAAAAATGCATTTCCGTGACCTTGGTTCGAATTTATCCTTGATCCGGGAATGAGCATAACATAACGACCCAAAGACTCGCAAATTTGAGTAATTAGGTGGCTTGCCGAAAAGTACCTCATGTGGACTTTTGTTGTCGAGCAGAGGCGTCGGTGTGACATTTATCAAATGGACCGCCGTCGAGACACACTCCCCCCAAAACCGTGTTGGTAATGAAGCCTGAAACATTAATGCTCGAGCAACATTAAGAATATGTCGATGCTTCTCTCAACCTGGCCATTCTGTTGTGGTGTATCCGTACAGGATGTATGGTGTATAACTCCATGTGAAGAGAAAAAATGTTGTCGCTCCCTCGACAAAAATTCCATCCCATTATCACTTCTTAGGACTTTAATCGTGCGATAAAATTGATTCTTAATCATGTTATAGAAATCAACGATAAACCGCCGAGCTTCAGATTTTTCTCGCAGCAAATATAACCACACACCTCGACTAAAATCGTCAACGATAGTCAGGAAATAATTAGCCCCACAACTAGCTTTAACTTTATACGGCCCCCACAAGTCGCAATGAATTAACTGGAATGGATACTCAGCTTTATTCTTACTCAAATAAAATTGTGAGCGTGTTTGCTTCGCTCTCGGGCATACATCACACTCCTTATTACTTCTATCTTCAAAAGTCATATCAATACCGTTTAATTTTATTGTGCGGGACGGATGACCAAGTCTCTGATGCCAGATGTCCGAGGATCCCTCCAAAACTGCCTGACATGTTTGCGCTGCGATGGCCACTCGCCTTAAATAATAGACCCCCCCTCGAAGTTCACCCACTCCAAGCGTCTTCCTCGAGGTACGGTCCTGAATTACACATAAATTGGAGCAGAAAGTCACATAGCAATTCATCTCATCCGATAATTGGGCAATGGAAATAAGATTGCAATTGAAAGTGGGCACGTAAAGCACATTAGTGATCTCAATAGAATTTGCAATCGTCACTCTTCCTATTCGAGTGGCTTGTATCACGCCCCCATTAGGTATATAAACCGGTGCACTTTCCTTAATCGGAAATGATGTCGAGAAATTCTCAAGGCACCCTATCATGTGCCTCGATGCTCCTGTGTCCAAAATCCATTCATTGTGCAAAATGGCAAAATTAAATTCATTATCAACTAGCCGATTAGGATCCGTGGCATCGGGTGCAAGGATGGTCAATAATTTCTGAAACTGTTCATCGGGAAGGGCCTCTAATTGTTTGTCCCGTGACTTGTTCTGCTGCCCGGCTTGTACCACGTTTGCCCGATCTGGGCCTCGTTGGTATTAGGCTTTTCCTCGCGGCCCACCGAACTATCTCGACTATCCTGGTCCAGTTCCTCTCCCTGCAATGGGCTTGGACTTTGAATGCCAAGATGGATACCCAATCAAGGCCCAACATGAATTCTTGAAATGGCCCAACTTCCCACAGTTTGTACAAGTGGGCCTCTTGTCCATCTTCTCCATTGCAGTCGGCATCTCTAGATTGCCGAACAGGGGTTTATTTCGTTCCCCTGTTTCCCCTTTTGCGAAGAACACCGCTGCTTCAGGGACGGAGTCGCGAGCCCGTGTGACCACCTTCTGCCGTTCCTCGTTGGCGACCAAGTTGTAGACTTTGTTCAAGCTCGGCATTGGCTCGATACTAAGGATTGTGCTCCGGATCGTGTTGAATTCACTGGTTAGTCCCATAAGGAACTGATACGATTTCTCCATCTCCCGCTGTCCCGTGATCATCGCTCTTGCTTCGCAACTACAACTGGGATGTTCGAGGTAAAATTCCAACTCGTCCCATAGCAGCTTCAGCTTCCCGTAATAGTCTCGAACGCTTAATCCTTCATGTTTCAAGAGAACAATTTCAGTTTTAATTTGAAAAACCCTCGTTTGATTACCCTCGGAGTATCTCTCCTTGAGGTCGTTCCAGAGGCCTTTTGCGTCCACAGCGTACACAACTGTAGCCTGGAGGTGTTCTTCCATGGTGTTGAATATCCATGCTATCAGTGTGGAGTTGCATCTCTCCCACCGTTCTCTCAAAAATTCACCTTATCCCGGTTTCTCGAGAGAGTCATCAATAAACGGCAACTTGTTCCTTGCCCGGAGAGCGATTAACATGGCCCGTGACCATGTCAGGTAATTGTCTCCGTTGAGTTTACATGCAATAATTTGCATACCCGTGTTATCTGCCGATATGAGTCGATAAACTGGGGGGGATCTCCATTCCTCTTCTTGAGCTATCCTCTGCCTGCTTTCCCTTTGATGAGCTAGTCCCTTCTCTCGGGCTCCTCTCATCCTCACTCACATCTGACATCGGGAAAATTTCAATTGGTCTAGAATCGTAAGTGCTCTGATACCATGTGAAGTTTGGATCAATCCAACTTGTTTTCCATTATGTCGAAGAACAGATAAATAGTCTGTCCGGTATTACAAAGAAGAGGAAACCGAAAATTATTCTAGGCTAATATCTAGTATTGCCAAATACATCAATTAGCAAATATAGCAAATATAAATATTCCTATTATACAAATATACAATTCAGAGTGTCCATAATAAATATCACTGATAAGACCAATTTCTCCTTATATGCAGCCATTACGTTCTATCAACTGTGGATCTCACGAAATGATGTCTTGCATGCAGGAAAACTAGGTGACCTCGGCGAAACCATCAAAAGAATCAAAACTTGCTTCGTGGAGCACAACAGAAGGGGACGCAACTCAGAGATGCAAGAAGGAAGCCCATCCATATCTGCACTGCAACTCGAATCAGCTCAAGAACCCACAAGACCTGATTGGACCATCATCAGCACGGATGCGTCTTGGAACAGTTGCAGATCATGCCTGTCAGGTGTCCTACAACACCTAAACAGTCCCCCAATCCTTTCTTGGCTCCAGATTTCACAGGAGGACAAGCCACTCCAGGCGGAGGCCCATGCAGCACTCATTGCTCTTACAATAGTGGCAGATAGAGAATCTTCAAAGATTTGGCTCCGTTGTGACGCCCTGTCACTAGTCGATGCAATTTTGTACCCACATAACTTTCCGTGGGAAATTAGAAGCTTAGTCTCGGATATTACCTTTACTCTCAGTCGTTTTCCAGTTTGGATTTGTTCTTGGATTCCTAGGTCAGATAATTCCCTTGCCCATGATCTTGCCCATTTTGGTGCAAAATCAAATTTTACCTCGCTATGTATCTTTCAAGGGTATCCGAACCTGAAATTTGATGTAGACGGCTCAAATCTTTCTTAATACATTACTTTATTTAGCGGAAAAAAAAACCCGAGCTTCAACTGGAAGATGTTGTAGTCCCCAAAGTTTCATGAAAAATACAAAATCCAATTGTAGAAAAATTTGAACTAATGCCTTCCCTGGTTTTAGGCAGAGCGGTGACCCGTGCCCGCTTTGTAAAATGGACTCCGATAACTATGCTCATATTTACAAAAGTTACATTTTTCATCGTGCAGCATGGAAGGAATCATTATGGTGCTTAACAGCATGACAAGATTCATGTTTCTTCCCTAGTTGATATTGCCACCTTTATTCTTTACCCCTCGAATATGCTCGTCTTAATGATGTGGCTGCTTTCTCTCTATTTGGCTCTGTTGTCCTATACATTTTATGGAATCTAAGGAATGATTGCTTATTTGCTGGGAACCTAGCTGATCTTTCACAAAACCTTCATATTTAGGTACTATTATGTCATTACATTTTCGTTTGTTTAATGTTATTTACTAATATATACCATTCCATGCTTATCAATAGTAAATCGCTTTTTGGTACTATTACACATAATAGAAAATTTATTTTCCAGAAGTCTTACATTATACATGTGAATCTCATCTAGATTATAATATTAGTAGCAACTTTCAAGCAAACATCCTTGTAGAGGTTTCTGCATTTTGCTTTTAAAAAACCCATAAACTAGTTACAATCATCTCAATTTTATCCATTCATTTTTCTTTTCATTTCATGAATTTCAGACACTACCTTGTAAAATGAATATCCCAAATTTATGTTCCTCTTGAACACAACACAAACTTCTCACAGAGAAGGGGAGTTTGGAGTAGTGGCATCAGCCTCAACCTAGGATAAAGAGTTCTAAAGTTTGATTCTCAATGTGGCAGTCTTCATACCCTTTATTTCTTCTTCCTCTATCCTCTTTTAGGCATAAAGGCCTCATTTGTAAATAGTCTTGCATGGAAAACTTTTTCTTCATTCTTCATTATCTCGCACGTTAATGTTTGAGTATTAAATTTATTTTTACACTTTGTACTATAATTACATCATCTGTTTTTCCTATATTGAAATTATAGGGTTTCAATTTTATTGAATCATCGACATATTGGAATACAATATCTACAATAGGTATTATTAATGTCTATTATTCTTGAAGTTCTACTAAATTTGTATAAGAAAAATATCCTATAAATGATTATGATTTTCTCAACAAAATATAGTTAGCTTGTTGATGTATTAAAACGTGATATCCTCTAAGGGTAGTTTGTTACTTACAAGAGAGAAACAAGCATCAAAAAATCGCGCCTCACTAAACTAACTTTTACTAGTACCTCAAGGAACAACATACCAAAGAATTTTAAAGTGATGGAGGGATGCAAAAGCTTGACTATTGAGAAAAAGCTTAATGAGTTGATCGTGGATGATGCTTCTGGTATTAGGATAATGCATAATGCCATGCTCAAAACTTTTGGTTCTAATGTGGAAACTCAAGTGGCTGAGAATGGAAATGTCTCGTTTGACCTTTGCAACTCTGGAAAGTATTTTAACATCATTTTTGAAAACAAACATATGCCAATTATGGACGTTGTTCTTGTAATCGATCTTTTTTTCTTTTTTCCTTTTTTTCTTATATTATTACATGGGAAAAATGATATTTTTATTAAGTATATAAGTGTTTTTCCTTACATAAATATGGATAAAGCTTAACTGGACTTACTTGACAACGATATTTTTACTTTACTGAAATTTTTATTATGATTTTTAATGGTTTGGTTGTGCGATAAATCTTTCATGTAGGTAACAAGGAAGCTGCGAGAGATGGGAGTTGCTAGCGTGATTGTGCGAGTAACCTCATTCGATACAGATTACGGAGTGAAACTTTCGTGGAGGCTGGGATAAACGAATGCTTTAAGAAGCCATTAACTTGAGAAAAGATCAAGTTTGTGTTTGAGAAGTTATAAAAAGATGGCTCAACTAATCTTTACTTGATGTGCACATTGTTCCTTGAGATTATGCACTTACAGCCATGCAAATAAACAATTTAGCTCGACCTAAAACAAATAAAGCGCTTATTTACCTTTTTATGATCTTGTGTTCATACTTCAAGGGACTTATCTTTTGCTATTTGCCTCAAGAAGATCTTTTTTCTTGGGTTTTTTAAGTCACTAGAAATATCAATAAAAGAAAATTAGGAAATATTAAAGGATGTTATTGAGAGTTGAATCCCACAAGGAAAAATAAAACAAAAAACCATCGCTTCATATGAAATAGTAAAAATTTTACTTAGTATTAGAGCAGGTTTCATGTCCATGCGTCTATGTGGACTCACACCACATCAAGTCTAATATCTCTTTGCCAAGGCAACCAAAGTGCGCCTGTATTGGCCCAAGTTCGAAACTTGTGGTTTCTTTGAGTCCGAGTATGGACAGAAAAGCCCCCATCGTAGTCAGTTGTCCCCCCTTTTTGTCCAAGTGTGTAAGAGGACTGCCACCTTGTGCTTATGTCCCAAGCACGGAAGTGCCGCCCCTGCCTATACTCAGTTCTTGAGGGCGGCAATTCAAGTCCACGTGACACGTATTATGTGAAGTATCAAAGCCACACGTTTCCACATGAAGATGGCTATTAAGAGTTAAGGAATTAAGAATCCTAGATCTAAAAAGTAAATAAAGGAACGATGTGTTTATAAGATGTTAGGTATTACAATCTATAAACTTGAGCTTTTGTGGATTAATGTAATCGCTTATAGGCTTGGTTGATCTTTTACATGATATCATAGTAGGTTACACTTATGCTTGCACCTATGGGCTCACACCACACTAATATCCAGGCTATTACCAAGGTAAGCAGAAGTGCACCTCTTGATGCAAACCTCACAAAGGATTGTGAAACTCGACGAACAACTTGGATTGATTCCCAAATCGTCAAATACAAATGTAGATAAAGAGAATTATTGACCCGTTGTTTATAGAGAAATAAGAACCAATAATATCAAAGAAAGATTGTTGATCTGTTGTTTATGAAGAAACAATAACCAATAATAGCAAATTGTCCCGAACCTCACAAGTTATCACACTTAATCGTTTGAAGGAGTTAAATGAAGAACAAAGGAGAAAACCTCATCAAAATAGTCTAACATCTGATCAGCTACTCTGCCTCCTTTATATAAGCCTAGGAGAAATTGGAAAGTAATAAACTTAGCAACTAGAATAACCTTAGTTTCCGAAGGCCGAAAATAACAAAGGGAATTAAATAAATGCCACATAGAATAGTTGGCTTTCTTTTTATTCTATATTCAGCACATCTCCACTTTTCTTATGCGTTTACTCCAAATTTGGGTGGGCTATCGACTATTTTATGGCAAGTCAATGGAATAAAGCCATTTGGAGGCCAAATTGAATTAGACTCCTCTTGGCCCAAAAAGCCCATTATTAAGCTCTCCATAGCTTGTTGGATTTGTATTATCTTGGCTCGTGTGATTGGCCCACTCGGAACATGCAAGCCTCTAAGATCTTGTGCTTAAGCTCCCTCTTCACGAATCCAACTTCCAAGCTCATGTGTATCAGCCTCATTATCATGCCCGCGATCCTCATCATTCCCCCTCTCCTCAAAAGGATTCTTCCTCGAAGCGAGACCTACATCAATCGGAGAAAGATCAGAAACATTAAAAGTTGGGCTACCATTATACTCACTTGGTAAATCTAGTTTGTAAGCATTATCATTAATTTTGGCTATGACTTGGAATGATCCAATTCCTCGTGGACTCAATTTGGATTTCCGTTAGTTTGAAAATCTTTCATTCCTCATATGACCCCACACCCAATCTCCTGGTTCAAAAGTCACTTTCTTTCGTCCCTTGTACATTCAACATATTGCTTGTTCTTCTTCCCTCGCCTCTTCATGAATCTTCTTCACCATATCTGCTTTTTTCTTTCCTTCAAGACTAGAAATCTCATTCATAGGCAAAAAGATTAGATCCAAAGGTGTTAATGGATTAAAACCATACACAATCTGAAATGGTGAGAAGTTAGTAGAAGAATGTACTGTACGATTATAAGCAAACTCAATAAACGGTATGCAATCTTCCTAATACTTCAAATTCCTTTTTATAAAAATACGAAGAAGAGTGGACAACATCCTATTAACCATATCGATTTGCCCATCTGTTTGGGGATGACAAGTAGTAGAAAATAATAATTTAGCTCCTAACTTTCCCCATAAGACGAGCAAAAAATGACTCAAGAACTTAGGCTGCGTTTGGATTGAGAGTTTGATTTTAGAATCATGATTTTGATTTTAACTCTATCGACTACACAACAAAAACACATGTTTCCAGAGTCAAATTTATAATACCATCTCATTTGTCCTTTTTCCATAATCAAAATCAAAGTTACTTTAACTCTGAAACCAAATGCACTCTTAGCATCCCGATCACTAACTATGCTCTTAGGTATCCCATGCAATCGCACTACCTCCCTAAAGAACAAATAAGCAACATGTGTGTCATCATCAGTTTTGCAACATGAAAATAAAATGAGCTATCTTAGAAGATCGATCCACAACCACGAAAATAGAATCTCGACCTTTACTAGACCTACGCAATCATAGGATAAAATCCATGGATATATCAGTCAATGGCTCATTAAGAACTGGTAAAGGCATGTATATTCCATGGGGTTTGACTGTAGATTTCGCCTTCTCACAAGTAACACATTTAGAACAAATTCTCTCCACATCTCTCTTCATACGCCGCCAAAAGAAATTTTCTCTCAAAATATCCAAAGTCTTAGTTACCCCGAAATGACCCATAAAACCATCCCATACGACTCAAGCACAAGTAATTAAGGCATGGAAGAATTATGAATGCACAGTTTATTCTCCCTAAATAAGAATTCATCATGCTTATAGAACTTACCAAATGCACCATTTTCACATACGCTATAAATAGCGCCAAAGTTAGAACCTTGTATGTACAACTCCTTAAGATACTCAAACCCAAGAAATTTAGCATTTAGAGTAGAGATAAGTACAAAACTCTGTGATAATGCATCAATTATCACTTTTTCCTTTCCTTGCTTGTACTGAATCACGTATGGAAATATCTATATGAATTTGACCCACTTGGCATGTCTTCGATTCAATTTGTTTTGCCCTTTCAAATGCTTCAACGATTCGTGGTCCGTGTGTAGGACAAATTCCTTCGACTACAAGTAGTGCTGCCACGTCTTCTATGCACGCACCAAAGCATAAAGTTCCTTGTCATATGTTGAATAATTCGAAGCGGCTCCACTTGGCTTCTCACTAAAGTAGGTAATGGGACGTTTTTCCTGCATTAAAACAACACTTATACTAATCCCGGAAACATCTATCTTAAAATTTTTCGAAAAATAAGGTAAAACTAATAAAGGCGCAGAACAAAGCCTTTTCTTAATCAAATTAAATGCTTGCTCTTGCTCTACTCTCCATTTGAAACTTGTATCTTTCTTAACCACTTCCATCAATGGTGCAGCTAATGTACTAAAATCACGCACAAATCGCCTATAAAAGCTAGCTAGACCATGAAAACTTCTTGCCTCGGTTACAGATTTCGGCGTTAACCAGTCCTTGATTGCTTTTACCTTTTCCTTATCAACCTGAATACTCCTGGCACTCACAACAAATCCCAAGAACACAACTCGATCCATGCAAAATATACATTTCTTCAAGTTAGCATATAGGTTTTCATGTCTCAATGCTTAAAGCACACATTGCAAATGATGGATATGATCATTCAAGCTCTTACTATACACCAAAATATCATTGAAATATATAACCACAAATTTTCCAATGAAAGCACGCAAAACATGATTCATGAGCCTCATGAAAGTACTAGGCGCATTAGTTAATCCAAATGGCATAACTAACCACTCATACAAATCATGTTTTGTTTTGAAAGCCGTTTTCCACTCATCACCCTCTTTCATCCTAATTTGATGGTATCCACTTTTCAAGTATATCTTTGAAAATAAAGCAAAACCATGCAATTCATCAAACATATCATCTAATCAAGGAATGAGATGTCGATACTTTATCGTGATTTTGTTCACAACGCGGCAATCAACACACATATGCCAAGAACCATCTTTTTTTGGTACCAACAATACCGGAACCACACAAGTACTTATACTCTCACGCACATGTCCTTTAGCTAACAACTTGTCCACTTGGCTTTGAAGCTCTTTTGTCTCCTCCAGATTACTTCGATAAGCTAGCCGGTTCAGAATTGCTGCTCCAGGCACAAAGTCGATTTGATTCTCTATTCCCTTTATTGTTGGCAAACCCTTGGGTAACTCCTTGGGAAAGAGATCTCCGAGCCCCTACAAAAGAGAGGCAACACAACTTGGCAAAGAGGTATTAAGGTCAGAGAAATAAGCTTCTTTGTAAACGAACAAGATCATTCGGCGATTAGCTTTGAAAGCACTCTTGATCTCTCTTTCTTTTGCATAGAAACTTATCTTTTTGTCTTTTCTCTCACTAACTATTTCCTCTCATTTAAAGCTGAGCTCTCTTTCTTTTCACTATCTCGATTTTCTTCCTCTCTATTCTTGCCATTTTCCTCTCTCACTTGCTCACTCTTTTTTTTTTCTTTGAATCTCAGCATCTACCTCACTTTTCTCACAAATGGATCTTTTGATTCGGAGTTGATCTTCATACACCTGATTAGGTGTCAATGGAACAAATGTCATCTTTCTTCCATCATTAACAAAGGCATATTGATTCTTAAACCCATCATGCATTGCTTGTCTATCAAATTGCCATGGCCTCCCAAGTAATAAATGACTAGCATGCTTGGGCATTACATCACAAAGAACTTCATCCTTGTATCTCATAATTGTAAAGGAAACTAGAACTTGCTTGTTCACCTTCACTTCTTCACTTCCATTCAACCATTGTAGCTTATATGGCCTAGGATACTTCAATGTACGCAATCCTAACTTGTCAACAAGTAACTTACTAGCCACATTCACACAACTGCCCCATCAATGATCAAACTACAGACTCGATCTTTTACGTGGCGTCTAGCGTGGAATATATTCTCCTTTTGCACATCAACTCTCTCTTCTTCCTTAATTTTTCCATTAAGTGCTCGCATGATTATTAAGACATTCCCCCTAACAGCATATTCATAATCACTAGAATCATCATGTGTTGGCATGGAATCACTTTCCTCTTCTTCGGTTTCAATTTCCCTACTATCTAGCATGATTATTGCCCTTTTTATTTGGACATTGAGAAGAAATATGCCCAGGCCTCAAACACCGAAAACATTTGATATCCTTATTTCTTTGAGGTTGGGATATAGAGTTACCTCTTTCCTTGTTGTCCCCTTGGCTCTTGCTCATGCCCTTTTTAGCATTCGATTTGGGTTTCTCCACTGTTCTTGAAATGGCACCCCACTTCGACTTCCAATTTGAAGAAGATCCAAATAAGAACCACTCTCTTGCCTTGCCGATCTCCCTCTCTTGAGTTGCCGTTCTACTTTCATGGCTATGCTAACTATCTCTTCTATCTCCACATAATGCAGTAACTCCACCACATTAGCAATTTCTTGGTTCAAACCACATAAAAACCTGGCCATAGTCGCCTCTTCATATTCTTCAATGTTGGTCCGAATCAAAACTATCTCCATCTCCTTGTGGTAGTCTTCCATGCTCTTTGTTCCATGTCGTAGACTTTGTAATTTTAAATGCAAGTCCCAATAGTAATAAGAGGGAACAAACCGCCTCCGCATGACAACCTTCATCTCATCCCAAGTCTCAATAAGCCTTTCATGGTTCCTCCTCCTTTCCTTGACCAATTTATCCCACCAAACAATAGCATAGTCGGTGAACTCCACCGCTGCAAGCTTCACTTTCTTCCCTTCCGAATAATTATGGCAATCAAATACAAGCTCCATATTCCTCTCCCATTTGATGTAAGCATCAGAGTCATTCCTCCCTTGAAATTATGGTATCGTCATTTTAATACTCCCGATGTTCCTATCTACTCCATCTCTAACTCCTTGATCTCGCTTACCAAGTCTTCTTCCCTCGTTCCTAACTCCTCTGGCTTTCTGCACACTTCCTACGGATGCCATATCATTATCTTTCTCATAATCTTCATCTTCTTCATCTTGAGGAATCGGTGGTTGGCGGATTAGCCTCCTTGCATTGGGCATTTGCACATGCTGCCGAGTTCACTCCCTTTGCATTTGGTCAATTCGTTGATCTTGCACGTCCATCCTATCACAGATATCTCTGAAAACAACTTCCAATCTCTCGAATTGTTGCTGCATGGCTTTCAAAGTGAAAGAAAAATCTTGTTGGCCGGCATTACTTCCATCACTGGTCGTAGAATCAATGCCTTTTCTTGCGAAGCTCATATTTGCACTATGAAGGAAATTGATGTTAGGACCTCACAACCACTCGCTCATGTGTTTGCTTTCAAATTATTGTCACTCAATACTGGTGCTTTGCATAGTTCAATTGGCTTTTTCCCTCTTATAGGCTTTTCTTTCTTGCCTCTTTCCACTCTAATTTCCTCCTGAAATTTCTTTAGAGAACTCAACAACTCACAAATCAAATGCAACTAGTATGTAATAATTCAATACAACAATTAATATATTGGCCCTAATTTAAACACAAACTAACAAGAAAAATAAATGGTCAAAGGAAATTTAAGGAAGAAAGGAAACAAGTAAGAAGGATGGAAAGATTTTAGGAATGGAGAAAGGAATATATCAGAATATTATATGGATGGAAAGATATGGCGGATGATATAGGATAGGGAATATAGAAGAAGAGATATTATGTAATTATGGGTACATAATCAATATGGATCAACAAGAAAGGGAAATAACAATTTTAGAATGGTCTGATGTAAGGAATTCCAATCAAATTGACATCGACAACTCCTTTCTTTTCTTTCGATCCTTTTTTTTCAGCTCTTTTTTTTTGCCGAATTTGTTTTTTTTTTTTTGGAACTTCTCTTTTTTTTTTTCCTTTTGACAATCCGCAACGGATAAACTAGATTGAACGAAATTCAGCAAATTAAAACAAAAAGGATAGGATAAACCTAATTTGGAGCTTGATACTCTGATACCAAAATGATGTGGACTTCACGAAAGATTGTGAAACCCGACGAACAACTTGGATTGATTCCCATATCGCCAAATACAGATTCAGATAAAGATGACTATTGTCCCGTTGTTTATAGAGAAACAAAAACCAATAATATCAAAAAAGGATTATTGACCCGTTGCTTATGAAGAAACAATAACTAATAATATCAAATTATGCCGAACCTCACAATTTATCACACTTGATCGTTCGAAGGAGTTCAATGAAGAACAAATGAGAAAACCTCACCAAAATAGTCTAACCTCTTATTAGCTACTTTTCTTCCTTTATATAAGCCTAGGAGAAATTGGAAAGTAATAAACTTGGCAACTATAATAACCTTAATATTTTCAAGCCAGAAATAACAAAGGAAATTAAATAAAGGCCACGTAGAATAGTTGGCATTCTTTTTATTCCGTCTTCAGCACCTCTCGGCTTTCTTTATGCGTCTACTCCAAATTTGGGTAAGCTATCGACTATCTCATGACAAGTCAATTGAATAAAGTGTCATTTGGAGGCCCAATTGAATTAGACTCCTCTTGGCCCAAAAAGCCCATCATTAAGCTCTCCATAGCTTGTTGGATTTATCTTGCTTTCGCTCGTATGATTGGCCCACTCGGAACATACAAGCCTCTAAGATCTAGTGCTTTAGCTCCCTCTTCACGAATCTGACTTCCAAGCTCGTGTGCATCAGCCTCATCATCATGCTCGTGATCCTCATCACCTCTTGTTAGTCAGAAGATCCAAGTGTTGAACTCGTGGTCGTCTATCTGTCTAAGCAAGTAGAGAAAGCTTGCCTCGTAATCCAATTATCCCTCTCCTCTTGCCCGAGTGTGGAAGAAGCCCATCTCATGATTATTAGTCACGAGTACGAAAGTCCAAACCCGACACGAAGTTAATTCTTGAGTGTGGTCCTTTAAGTCCGTGTGGCACGTGTAGGTGTAGTATCAAGGTCACAGGCCGAACGTAGAGTTGAATCCTACACGAAAAAATGAAATTGAAAACTACTATTTCATAAGAGATTGGATAATACAACCTATTAGTTCGAGCTTTTAGGTTGGAAATAGGTTCAATCGTTTATAGAGCATAGGAAATTTTTTACAAATGTTCTTACTCTTTGACTCAAGATTTAGATTATCTATCAATAAGCCTAAAATGAAAATTTAAAAGAATAAGCGCCAAAAGAAAAAAAAAAGTATATGAGCAAACAGTTATATTGTATGCTCTATGTGGCCCTCATAATCAATGAAAACTCTTTGCAAACTCAATAATTTGAAACAAAGTGAAGCTAAAACCGAGTTCAATGTCCAATTTTGACCTTGTGAAGATCAATTAGAAGATGCATTGTCAAAGAGAAAGTCAGAGAGAAGAGAGCAATGAAATGTAGGAAAATGAGAATATTGTATTTGTGTAGGTTTGATACTGACTTGGTGAATAGCATCATCATTACTCAAATTGCATTTGGTTCCTTTGTCAAAGGCTTTTGGTATGCATGTGCGTGAAAGTTGATTTAAATTTCCTTGGCCCACAGGATTCTCACATTTGGTTTTGTCATGATAATTCATATTCTCCCTTGCACATTCTCAATCAACTAGTAATGTAGACTACCACCAGGAGGTGAGAATGTGGATTACCACCTCATGGTAAAATAAAATAAGTGTAATATAGTAAGGTTTCTAGTAATGTTAATTGAATTACCAAACGTGATAATTTGGATAACTGATAATTTAATTGGTAGGAATCTATGTTGTGACAATGTGGATTACTAGTAATCATATATCCGGCAATGCCCCAAACACCACAAGGGGAAAAACCCAACATACTAGTTGTTTAAAAAATTTTGTCAGCTGCATTAGTATGGTGGGCAACAAATAACCAAACCGCGTAACCAAACGAGACCTTAGTTGTTTTACCACAGCCACCATCTTCCTTTTTAAATATATATATATATATATATATATATATTGTTGTAATTTTTTTAGTTAAGTATGGAATATTTACTTGAAGTGATCACTAATTTAGCTAGTCTCTTTTTTATTTATGGCCAACGTCCTACTTTTTTGTAGGCAAGGCAAGTTTACAATAAGACTACTCATTTCGACAGTTATTTGATTATGAATACAAGATCTTTTTCATGATTTTCGAAACTGTAAAAGTATCTCGTTTTGGCCTAGGCTTGATGAAACAATCGGAAAGAGCCCTTAAGCACATCATTGATCAAACAGTTTGATAAAAGTGGAACAAATGACATAGGAGTAACCTCAGAAGACGGTTTTGAAGATATATCATGAGTCCTGAAGTGTCTCCCCTTGAGTTTTTCTCTTTCGGCATCTATTTTTAAAAAAATAGTACGATGTGCTTAGTGATATTTTCCTCCAAGGATTGTACGTGCAAAACGACTTTCAAAAACAAAGTGCGATCCCGGTGGTCTTGTCTTAAAACTCTATCACTCGTATTTTCCAATAAAAATGACATCTTAATATTCGTTGATCGATAACAGCTCAAAACCTTTGATTACCACATTTTATTCAATAGAAGAAAGATTCGTGACGGAAAAATCAATATTTTCACTTAGCAAAAAATATTCATTTTGGGGTGTTTCCAATCAGATAATTATTTCCCGAATTTATAAATATTTTTCGATAAATTTCTTTGCTTGAATGTGCTTAAGACCTTCAAAATGGGTGAAAATAAATTTTTTCAAGAAGTTTAAGGGCTGAGGCGCAATTAGATCCGACCGGATTAGTTGAGATCGAATTAATTGAACCCAATTCCGTCTTTTGGAGAATACTAGGAGGGCAGGCGCCGGTACTGCCCAGCTTCCAGCTGTCCGATCTTAATCGGACGGACAGCGGGCTCACACTAGACCTCCGAATTTTTAAAATTCCTCTCATTTTAACCCCTGTATTTTTTAAAATTACAAATCGAGCCCAGACTCCCCTTCCTTTATAAATAGAGAGTCATTTACTAGACAAAGGATTTTTTAACCACTCTCATGTGCTGGAATCTACTAAATTGATCCAAAATTCCTCAAATTATACCTAAATACTATCCGAAGTAGTAAGGAAATACCCAGTGGACATCTCGAGATACTGCCCGAGTGTCGTGTTGCCGAATTCGGTTAATCAAGGTATACCCCATCTATTTACACCCTCCGATTGGTTGCAAATTTGAGCTCTCTAGCTTGGGTTTGGACCGATTGATCATTCATTCCTTCATCTTTCGAACTTCGATGTAATTGTATGGTGGAATATGCTCTTTATTTACTATTTTCTTTATTTTTCGATTACTTTAATCTTGCTTTTTGATTCCCTTTGACATTCCCCATTCGAATCTCTTGATGTCGGAAGCTCCGACGAAGGAAAAGAGGTTGGGATGTAAAAGATTGGACCATTCTTTGATGATTATTTAAATACTTGCTTGATATGTGTTCATATGAAGAATGATGGTTGAATACATGCGGCCAAGGGGATGGATATCTCGCTTATATGTGCTAAATTGGGTTAGATTTGTTAGATTTGGTTGAAATGGAGTTTGCTAGGTTCGGGTCTTAGGTGGCTGAGAAGGCTAGTTGCTTAATTAGTCCGAAATTGACTTGAACTTGCATGAGTAGCTGTCGGGTCTTGAGTTTAGAGTGGTAGCTGAGAGGATTTTAGCTGGCTCAAATGGCTAGAAATTGAGTAGTTGGTCTCGGCCATTTAGAGGATTAAGTGGGAAATGATTAATTTATCACTCTTGGCAAGAGAAGTGAAATGATTCTGTGATGATTCCTTGTCTCGGCCATTTAGGGATTTTAGCTAAAATTGATCAAATTGGTTCATATACATTGAATAAAGGAAATGGCGGAGTCTGTGACTAATTGAATGTGTGCCGAGACTAATTTTGTGAGTCCAAGTGTCAATTTCATGTTTAACATTTAGGGATTTTAGCTAAAATTGATCAAATTGGTTCATATACATTGAATAAAGGAAATGGCAGAGTCTGTGACTAATTGAATGTGTGCCGAGACTAATTTTGTGAGTCCAAGTGTCAATTTCATGTTTAATTGGCCAATTGGAGTCCAACTCCGTTAGTCTTGTACACGCGACATTTGAATAATGGGAATCGGGAGTAAATTACCCGTTTAGAATAAAAGTCATACGCTTAATTGGAATAGGCCTACGTGACCTTGAGGGTTAGGACTCTTAGAGTGGGGTTTTAATTTTGATCAAGTCCTTATTTGGCTAAAAATTGGAATTAATAAGTTAAATGTTTGACTTGATTGAAAATCCGTTAATTAAAAATTGGTTATTCACTTGAAGTCGACATTTAATTCATGTCATTGGGGATAATCAACTCATTAAAAGTGTCCTAGGAATAAAATCGAAGGCTATTTTAGTCTTGAGGGTCTGAAGAACATCTTTTTTTAAAAAAAAAATTTAGATAATTAATGAATAATCACGTAAACTTGACTTAATAAAATTGTGAAAATGATAAAAAAAAAGACGAAATGTGTAAATAGAACAACTAGACTTAGGTAAATATAATAGCTTGTTTAGTTTTAGGATTAAAATTTTATTCTATTCAATTCAACTTTATTCTTTCACAAATTCAACATTAAATCATTATTGTTTTGTCTTTTTCTTTATTTTAATAATAACATCTCACTCATATTTTTTTCTCATCATTTTTATAATAAATTTTTAATAATAAATTTATTATCTACTTTACATCAATACACACACATATCTATATTCTCACACATCCATATATTTTTCAACATTTGTAATAATTATTTTTTGTCTTTTATTATTCCCCAAAATTGAGTTAAGTTGAGTTAAAATCTCAACTCAAAAACCCACACACACCAAGCTAAGAGCCCATTGGCCGCCAACTTCCTATGACCACCTGGTCCATTTATATGCGTTGGCCCAATAAAGCCCATTGGAGGCCTATGTAGAATGAACGGATGAATGATAAACAGATGATGAATGTATGGGCCATAAATGGATGAGATGGATCAATGTCTATGTATCCAGGACATATGAGTACGTGTGTGACGTACGAATGATGTAATTTGTATATTTATACTTGTATATCTACATATGTACATGAATACGACCTAGACCTCTAGGATTAAACAATTGGTCAATAAATAAAACAAGTGCTAGGTAGCAAACCTATGAGGGTAGCTATCTCGGGCGATGTCTAGCAGGCGTCGACATCATAACGAAATCCCTGAGTCTAGATTTCTGGTTCAAGACCAAGTCCAAATAACAAGTCTCTAGAAGGTTAGTATTTTGACCCCTTTAGAGACTTAGGTTGCTTACTGTCAACTCAAAAGGTGTACTGGTGACTTTAGTTTGGTCCTAAGTCACAGACTAATTTACCCTATTCAAGTAGCTTAGCGGGCCTAAAAACCCTAATGGATAGAAGTGAAGGTGATCACTTCAAATTAGGCTCCTTAAGACCTATTACTTTCGATCATGATTTTCTAAATTCAGATTTTGAAAAGTCACATCAAGAAAAGCAAGTAAAAGTTTTACTTTTATTTCGTATGACATATTAATGAGTATAACTTTTTTGAAAAATGATTATTTATTCACAATTAAGAGTTCATAATTTCTACACATAAATAGTTTATCATTTATTTCAGTTCTATTTTATAGTAGTTATTTTATGAATGAATATCATAAACCAAAAGGTAAATAATACCATGTATCCCAATCTTTTAATATTTTCTCAAATTTGGCCCAATCTTTAAAATTAGCACGAGGCAACCAAATCGTTAGGACTCAGTGTCAAATCAATCCCATAGTAAAATTTTCAACTTTTTTGGACGAATAATCTGACGTGGCACGTTATTTTTGAACGGTAATGATGTGGAGTGTGTGTGGGCCCCTCTTACCGTTGGCTGACTTGAAGAGTCCATCGAGGCAACTTCGAGCTGACTGTTCTCATTGCTCATGCCACTAATTTGTGAATTCTTGTATACTACAGAAAGCTCGTATATATAACTATAGTTTGGAGGCAATTCTCAAGTCAAAAAGTCCAGAAACAAGCTAGAAAACTATCGTTGAAATTCGATTTTCATCACGCATGGTAGAAATTTTGATGAGCTATATCTCTCAAACCGTTCAATGAAATTACGAGCCGTCAATTGCTATAACTTCCTTGCAGCATGAAGAATCTTACCATGTATCAAAAGGAAAAAATTAACAAGGGTCATGTCTAATACTTTTTAGAAGTTATTAACTATAGATCTCATCAGACGCGAATATTAATTAAAAGTCAAGTTTTTTGATTGTTAGACTTTCAAGATTTTCATGATTTTTCTTTCTTAGAATTAAGATGATAGCTATTATAGCGCAAGTCAGATATTTTGTTTCATTGCAGGCATTTATTTCCTCTTTTTTTAAGCTATACAACAAAGTTAAAAATCAATATCTCACTTGAATATAGTATGCGCAAAGAGATTTTTTTCCTTGTATAAATTCAGGATCTCAATGTAAACATTTGTTATACAATGTCGGGCCCATTTCACCAAAATTTCACATTTAGGTACCATTATGTCATTACATCTTCATGTTTTGATTACTGTTTACCCACATATACTATTCTATGCTTATCAATACCGAACCGCATTTTTTGGTATTATTTCACCGAAGTCACAACAGAGATTTCCTTCTCTAAAAGCCTAAGACATAAATGTGCATCTCATTTAGATTATAATAACACTAGCAACTAGGTAAACTTGTTACAATTATTGAAATTTTTGTTGTTCAATTTTTTCTCATTTAATGAATTCCATAAAATAAAACCCCAAAGGTATTTTCCTCGTAAGCACAACATCAAACTAGCATCAAACAATCATATCTCACCAAATTGATGTTGTTAGTCTTGGGAATTTTCGAACTTCATTAATTTGAGGTTGGCCCACAATTATTCTAATATTGGCAAAGTGGAGCAAATGTGTAAATCTTGAATGTCATGGTACCAAGTTCTGAGAGATGAAGATTTTTATGAGAAAATGTTTGAAAAGACACAATTAGTAGTTAACTACACGTATTCTTTTAAACGTAAAGTCATTTCTCTTTACCCTAATTGACATTTCCTTTTGAAGAGACACAAAGTGTCTTATAAAATGATGTTTTCTGCATCATATGGCACAATATGAAAACATTCTCATCAGAAAATTCTGTTGTCTCCCCTCTTTCTCATATTTTTCACATTGCTTTTGTTCTCCGTTTGCTACAAAAGACTTAGAACAAGAATCTATAATCCTACAAACATCTATCGGTTCTCAAGGGATTGATTTTGTCAGTGCAAGAAGCAGTTGGTCATTGATTTCGTTGTATCCTGGAGGTTTACTCACGGATGTCCCGATCACACACATCGGTGAGGCAAATAAAGTCTTCAGGAAAGTGATCACATTCGTAGAAGCCATCTCTCCTATTATTTCGTTTTCGCAAGCCTGGAGATCCCACTCCAACAGTTGGTAGCTTGAAGACAAATAAGAGAAAAATGATGGATGGAAGCTGTGCGCACCCGAATTTCGTTTCGTCGGGGCACGCATTACCGCGCTTCTGCAACGCGGCTTGGGAGTGTCCACCTTTCCGGGGTCGCGCGACGGACGCACGTGAGAAAGAGTCGTCACTTACCATTTTACGACCCGAAGGTCGAGGGCCAGTAAGTTACCCGAGTCTAGGGGTATAAAATACACATAATATGCTAAGGCAATGGTCTATACGAAATCGGGAATTCCGAATTCAAGGGTTCTAGTACGTGTGGGTCTATATCTCATACGCTCTTTCGGTACTCTAGTTTGCTAAGCTTGCCATTTTATTTATTTACAGCATGATTTAGAGTTGTACTTGACTCGCCCGTTTTGACACCCGAAATTCGAATAAACACTCAGACCATTCACTATCCGACCGGGATTCTTACATGAATAAATGTACTGAATAAATTCTTATATTGTTCTCTTAAATAAGAATACAAATTACAACGACTGAATCCTGATCGGTTCGCGTTCGGTCATTATTCCACTCATGCTCACCGTGTGGTTTGGAAAAGACTGAAAATTAAATTAAAATGTACACTCAATGTATGGGGGCAATGGACCTCGTGATCGACTGTTAAGGGCGTTAGATCCCGTGTGAATCGTGTCCTAAAGAATCGAGCTCGACCTGCATAACAAACAAGTGCCAAAATGTAACAAGTAAGCACAAATAAACAAACAATGAAGTTTTGTTATTGCCGAATTTACGTGAGTTAACCGATTATTAACTAGGGTATCTTGGCATGCAAATCCTACTCTAAAGCAGACAAAAACAGTGATGGTGAGGGCATATAGCATTCGGCATTATTTTAGTGGACCCGATAAACACGATGTCTGTAATCAAGTCTCGATTGTGCGGGTTGTTTTTAAATTATTCTGTATCGTGACAATGTGGCTTTTACAGATTATGAGTGTTTTTCCCTAAAATCCGAAAGCCTAACCCTTTGCTTAACCATTTGCCCATGTTTGGTTAAGCCGAGTTTGAGATTAATACGTTTTTTCATATAACCCATTCTAAACACAAACTTAGGAAAATGGGAGCACGAAACACCGCTAGGGTGTCGGCGAGTCAAGAACCGGTAGTCATGCCATTGAACCGAAAAATATGTGTGTGCTGAGAAATCAAGATTACATGATACGGACTATCGAAAGTCGGTAGCCAGTGTCGACCGATCCCTTGGATCTGTCGGGGTCGTGAAGACCCCGAAAGAGCCAAGAGACCGGTCGCTCCGCTCGGAAGTGGTCCAAAAAGGACTCGTATACCTTGACTTGAGCCGCCTCAAATCGGGCCTAAATTTAAGTCAAGACATACGAGTACTCCCTAGATATCCATGCTACGCGTGACAAGTATCTCGGTATTTTTTAAATTGTGAATTTTAAAAAAGGTATGACCAAAGTTCTCGAACTATCGGTGTGATTACAGATTATTAACCGATTCGTGCAATATATTTAAAAGAGTCGAGTGGTTTATTTTAGCCAAGTTTAACGTCTCGATGGCCCCGTATGTGAAATTTTAAGTTAATTAAAAATTTACCGAATGCTTCAGTTTATGGATTTCAAGTCGTCGGAATGGCCATGAGTGGACTGCCCGATAAACTATAATTTCTAACCGTCTTGGGGTTAAATCCAATTTTTAATCAAATTGACGTGATTAAACCGATTCATTTGAGATTTTAATTTAAGACACATTCAAACATCCCAAGCACACGAATATGGGCAAAATGAACACAACAAAATTAATTCGTCGGTTTTAAGTCCAAATGATTAATTAAACCGTTTTAAGGTATTTTTTGCCATAGATAACTATCTGTCTACGAAGCGGTCTATTTAAATCTAACGCATTTAACTTACAATTTATCATCCAATCAAAACCAAACATGTAATACTGTCGCATGCAATCATATATCCAATCATGATCATAACGCACATCTCATAAATTGCTCAATGATCGAATTAAAAATAATTCTGAAAGAACAGGGAATGATTTGGGAATTCGGCTAAAAATCCCGGGGACCGATTTGAAACAACTTGAAAAGTTTCCTGGACTAATTTGGAACGTGTGAAAAGTTCTGTGGCTGAACAGGAATTAAAAATGGCCTGGGACCTGATTGAAACAGATTTTAAAGTTCGGAACTGATCTGAAAAAGTGGAAAATGTCACAGGGGCTTAACTGAAACAAATTTTAAAGTTTTCTGGACTGGTTTTAAATCGTCAGAAAATTCTATGGCTGAATTGAAAATGCTGAAAATGCCTGGGACTTGTCTGAATCGAATTTAAAGTTCGGGACTGATATGAAAAAGTGAAAAATGTCACAGGGACTTAACTGAAACAAATTGAAAAGTTTTCTGGACTGGTTTTATAAATTCTGGAAATTCAGAGACTGATCAGAAAATGCTAAAAGTGGCCCAGGACTTGTTTGAAACGCATCAGGGAGTTCAGGATTGATTTGAAAAGAAACGAAAAATGCCCTAGGACTAAAATGAAACAAATCGGAAAGTTCATAAAATCGTGTTCGAGACAAAACCCACTTATCTCCACGGTCACAAGCATTCATTTCAGATCATCATCATCTAAACAAGCATAAATATATGGAAATGAGGCCCTTAACACGATACTAAGTCGAGACTTACCTTAGTTCGAGAAGAGGAAGGCGATTCGGGTCTGTGGGGGGGACAAGTTGGGTTGTGACAGACTCGACTGGTGCAAGTGTGCTTGGAAGGGAGGAAACTGGCGCGAACGGCTCGAGCTACCTCTCCAAGTCGACAAGGGAAACTTTGGGCTCTCCGGAGGCTTGCGGCGATGGTTGAGGATGGCTCCCGATGGCCGACTATCTGTGCTAAACAGTAAGACACAAACAAACCCAGTTATAAATAAAGGGAAACTGAGAAACGGGAAGGATGATCCGAGTGGTTGTGGTGTCACTACTCGGCTGCGTGCGCCCCTTAGCTGGTCCCTGAGCACGAGATGGTGGTCGCCTAGGTCGTGGGCCACTCAGTCGTTGAGTTGAGGGGAGTCAGGAGAGAGACTTTGAAGGAGCTGGGGGAGTAGAACCGAGAGACAGGCGAGACCGAGCTGTGGGAGTTCGAGAGCAGCTGAGGGTTTTCTTTCTTTCGAAGCTTGGGATGTCTGTGAGCTGAGAGCATGAGGGTTGAGGAGAGAGTTGAGGAAATTTCTCGAGCAATTGAGGGAGGAGCCGCTGAGGGAGGGAGCTGCGGGAATTTTGGTTGAGAGGGAGCTCGGGGTGTCTAAGCTTAGAGGAAAGAAAAAAAACGAAAAAAAAAGGGAAATGTAAGTAGCTGGGGGAGAGGGATCCGTGAATGAGGGAGCTGCGGGAATTGTTTTGGTTGAGAGGGAACTGAGGGAGGAAGAAAGGAGAGGGGCAGCTAGGGTTTCTTTTTCGTGAGGTGAGGGAGTGTTTTCGTGAAGGAGGGTTGAGCTGGAAAAAAGAAGAAGAGAAAAACCAGTTGGGAATGAGCTGTGGGGCCAGCTGAAGGAAACGAGGGAGGTCCGGGAGAGAGGGTTTGAGCCGGAAGGAACCAAGAGGAGGCGGGTGTGAGCTTAGGGTTTTTTTTTTAGGGTTTTTCGGAGGAGGAAGAAGGAAAAGAGAAAGAGGAGAGTGAGGCGGCTGTGTGGAGTGTCGAGACGTGAGTGAGTTGGAGGTGAAGAGACGCGAGTTGGAGGTGAGGGATCATGGAGAGGACCAGCTGGAGATTAGGGTTTTTTGGTTTTTTCCTTAGCCCATTAGGGTGTTTTTTCGGTTGTCTTAGGGTTTTTTCGGGTAGGAAGGAAAAATAAGAAAGGAAGAAGAGAAGAGAAGAGAAAGGGAGAAAAGGACAAAAAAGTGGGGGAGGAAGGGCGACGGTCAAGAGTTGATTGTTGCCTCTGATTTTTTTTTTTAAAAAGGGCAACGGTCAGAAGTCGGTCAGGACTTCTGACCGACACTGACCGGCGCACAACTATCTCTCTCTCTATTTTTTTTTAAGATTTAGAAATTCAAATTTAACGCGCATAGCGATTGAAATTCTCGTTTTTGCAATTGGATGTCGAAAAAATGATCCGGGACCGGCATTATGTTCAGAAAAATTTATCGATCAATGTTATGCAATAAAATATTTTCCGGCCTTAATTTAGTCCCGAATCATGAAAATTGACGCTGACGCGCGTGAAATCCAATGAAGTCCTAAATAGCATTATTTTTTTGAAAAATCATAAAAGTTGTGTTAAATTATGAAAATTCCCCATTTTTAGGAGTCGTACGTGTTTGAGCGATTAGCTGAAAATATTTCCCTCTGATGGATGACTAAAATGACGATTTTGCTCCTCTAGAGCCGGTGAACCGAGATGAGGTGCTGATAGAAGCAAAAGCTCGACGTGATGCTCCCGGTATTTGAACGATGCACGATTCACTTCTGAAAAGTTTTGGTTTCAATGTGGAAACTCAAGGGTCGGTTTACTTTTGGAAAAAAATTTCATTTTTCCTACAAAATTTCCAAAAAATTATGAATTGCAAAAAATATGTGTATTTATATAAAAATTAAAAATAATTCTAGAAAAAAATTATTCTCCATTACTCAAGTTTGTAAGTGATTCGAATAGCCTTTTTTCGGTAATTAAAAATTTTAGGAGACATTACTATTGCAATTTCGAGGGATGGAGTATTAAAGATTATTCTCTCTCCCGATAAGTGCTATTCTCGATATTCGAACTTAGTTCTTTTCTTTACGGGGATTAGAACTGCTTACCACTCAACCAACACTTTATTGGGAAAGTTTTTTTTCTTTTTCTTTTTTTTTAATTGTTCACTTTTCCATTAGCTATTTTTTCCATTGTTATCAGAACTGGCCCGGACCAGTTGATTCGATCGGTCTAACCAGGAATCAGACCTATGTTCTGTCCGGTTAGCTAAAAAATCCAAAATGCACAAAAAAAATTAGTGAACCTAAAAAACCGGTCGGTTTTTAGGTAAACCCATCGAACCCATTCGAATCGGCCAGTTGCATAGGTTCAGAAATTTAAATGAAATCCGAACCGAAATCTCCCTCCCGACCCGAAATGAAAACAAGCAGAAATCGAAAACCCTAGTCTTTCTTTGTTCTTCCTTCCGTTCTTCGTCAGTTCATCTTCGTTGTTCGCTTCCAACTAAGCTCGAAAACCTCTCAACTTAGTTCATCAGTCATCAGTGATCAGTCATTGCAAGTTTCTTGTTATGCTTCGAGCTCGATCATCGCAAGTTTTGTCTTCTCCTTCGAGCGGCAGAGTGGGCTCTATCCTCTTTTCCTTCGAGTGGCAGAGTCCAGACCAAAGTCCTTCATCTTCTCCTTCGAGCAACAGAGTCCAAAGTCTCAAAAGCTTCCTCTTCTCCTTCCATCATTCGAGCTGTGCCCACCCGAATTTCGTCTCGTCGGGGCATGCATGCGCGCGCCTAAATGCAACGCGGCTTGAAAGTGTCCACCTTCCCGGGGACGCGCGACGGACGCAAGTGAGAAGGAGTCGCCACTACCTGTTTACGATCCGAAGGTCGAGGGCCGGTGAGTCGCCCGGATCTAGGGGTACGGATACACCTAGTATGCTAAGGCAATGGTCTTGTACGGAACTGGAAATTCCGATTTCGGGGGTTCTATTACGTGTGGGCCTATATCCCACACGCCTTTTCGGTACTCTAACTTGCTAGGCTATCCATTTTATTTATTTACCGCATGATTTAGGGTTGCTTTTGACTCGCCCGTTTTGACACCGTAAATTCGAAGAAACACTCGAACCATCCACTCTCCGACCGGGATTATTACATGAATAAATATACAACATAAATCCTTACATTGTTCTCTCAGATAAATAAAAGACAAATTACAATGACTGAATCCCGGTTGG
The DNA here is from genome assembly GCF_007655135.1 of Punica granatum. NCBI lineage: Eukaryota > Viridiplantae > Streptophyta > Magnoliopsida > Myrtales > Lythraceae > Punica > Punica granatum. Next base: position 29,553,172 of record NC_045129.1, read on the forward strand.
TTCGCATTCGGCCATTATTTCACTCATGCTCACCGTATGGTTTTGGAAAAGACCGAAAATTAAATTAAATGCGTACTCGGTGTATGGGGGCATTGGACCCCGTGATCGACAGTTAGAGGCGTTGGACCCTGTGTGAATTATGTCCTAAAAGATCGGGCTCGATCCGCTTAACAAATAAGTGCAAAAATGTAACAAGTAAGCTCAAATAAACAAACAATAGGGTTTTTGTTGTCGCCGAATTTACGTGAATTAACTGATTATTAACCGGGGTATCTTGGCATACAAATCCTACCTTAAAACAAACAAAAGGAGTGATAGATAGGGCATATAGCATTCGACATTATTTTAACGGTCCCGACAGACATGATGTCTGTAGTCAAGTCCTGAATGTGTGGGTTATTTTTAGATTATTTTGTATCGTGGCAATATGAATTTTACACATTAAGAGTATTTTCATCGAAAACCCCGAAATCTAACCCTCTGCTTGACTATTTGCCCATGTTTGATTAAGCCGAGTTTGTGATTAATTTGTTTTCCCATGTTTTGACCAATTCTATGCACAAACCTACGCTAGGATTACGGCAGGACAAGAACCGGTAGTCATGCCCTTGAATCGGTAAATATGTGTGTGCATGAAAATGAAGATTACGTTGCACGTATCTCGGTGCTTTTGAACTTGTGAATTTGAAAAGGGCATGGTTAACTGTTCTTGAACTGTCAACGTGATTACAGATTATTAATCAGTTCGTACAATTCATTGAAAGGAGTCAAGTGATTTAATTTAGCCAAATTTAACGTCTCGATTATCCCGTATGTAGAATTTTTAGTTAATTAGAAATTTGCCAAATGCTTTAGTCTACGGATTTCGAATCGTCGGAATAGCCATTAGTTGACCGCCCGATAAACTCTAATTTTCGATCGTCTTGAAATTAAAAATTTTGATTTTAGGCCGAGTTTGCATGATTAAACCGATTCATGTGAGGTTTCGATTAAAACGAGAAAATAAAGTGTTTAAACATAGATCAAGAGCACATTATCTCGTCAAACAATGATAAACATACATATTTTACACAATCGGTGCCGCCATAATCACGATAAACACATACAAACATACACAAGCATAATATTAACGGAATCGATAAAACAGTACCGACTCATGGAAGCGGTAAAACATAAAAGAACACACATTGTCATGTTATATACATATAATTACTAAAAAAAAATATTTGAGCAGGGCACAAACGTTGTCGGTCGGGAATTCAAGTAGGAAAGCATTGGGTATCTTTAGAAAATGTCCAGGGATTGAATTGAATAATTTTTAAAGAACAAGGACTGATTTGAAAATTCGGATAAAGTTCAGGGGACTGATTTGAAAATTCTGAAATATTCGGGACTGTGTAAAACTTACTGAAAATATCCCAGGACTTTTTTGAAACGAATTTAGAAATTCAGGGCTGATCTGAAAAGTAAAAAATGCCCCAGGGACTGAACTGAAACAACCTAAAAAATTCCAGGAATGGTTTAGAAATTTTAAAAAATTCAGGGACTGATTGGAAAATTGTAAAAATGGCCAGGACTCGACTGAAACGAATTTTGAAATTCGGGGCAGATCTGAAAAGGGCTGAAAATAGCCCCGGGAATAAACTGAAAAAACTTGAAAAGTTCCTTGGAATTGTTGGGAAATTCTGGAAAATTCAAGGACTAATTGGAACATGCTAAAAATGGCCAGGACTCGACTGAAACGAATTTTGAAATTCAGGGTAAATCTGAAAATGGCGGAAAATAGCCCCGGCACTAAATTGAAACAACTTGAAAAATTCCTAGGAATGGTTGGAAAATTCTTGAAAATTCAATGACTGATTGGAAAATGTTAAAAATGGCTGGGATTTGACTAAAAAGAATTTTAAAATTCGGGACAGATCTGAAAAGGATGGAACATAGCCCCGGGACTAAACTGAGACAACTTGAAAATTTTCTAAAATCGAGTTCGAGACAAATCCGGTCATCCATACAACTCACGAACGCTCATTTCCCAACATATCCATCCAAGTAAACAATAATATTCAAAAATGGAGCCCTAAACATGCCACTAAGTCGAGAATTTACCTTGTTTGAGGAGAACGGGGGCATTTCTGTAAATAGGAGAAATTTTGGACGAATTGGGCTGCTGGGGAGGTTGGGCTGGACTGAGACGTGGGCCAAACTGGGCCTTTGAGATCCGGACTGGGCCGAGTGGGCTGCTGGGCCGAACGGGCCGCGACTGGACTGGGCTGCTAGGCCGAGTGGGCCAATTGGCCGAATTGGGCCGCTGGGCAATGCGGACTGGACCGTCGGATTGGCACAGGCCCGACTAGAAGGAAAATGACTCGAGAGGGGGTGGTGACTCCGACTGCTCGGATGATTCTTCGGAACCGGCTGGGCGGCTTTGGGCTCCCTATGAGTTCCCGAAGGTGATCGTGCGTAGTTCGTATTCACCGGAAACCTGGTTTGACCCGCAAGAGACACGAAAACTAATAAGAATGAAAAACGGAACCGAGAGAAGGGAGGAGAAATCCAAGCGGTTCAGATGGCTTGATCCAATCACGCGTGACCCTTGGCGGGTCCCTGTACGCGAGAAAGATGATTGCCGGGGTCGCGGGTCATTCGGTTGTTGAGTCAAGGGAGAGGCGCGAGTTGGAAGATAGGGAAAATTCCCGGAAATTTGGGCGCCCCCTTTTGGAAAAATGAGGGTCAGTTGAGGGAGAAGAGCCAGAGGTTGGCAAGGGTTTCATGAGGCGTCGGATCCGAGAATGCAGAGAGAGAGAACCGGGCCTTTTCTTTTTTTTTTTTCTTATTTATTCAATCTGGGCCCGCTTAGGCTTATTTTTTTGCCAAATGTGCTACCGTTTTTTTTCCATAATGAGCTGCAATTTTTTTCCAAAACGAGCTACGGGTTTCCTTTTATATCCGGCTGAAAGAAAAGAAGAAGAAGGAAAGAGAGGTGAAGAATGTGGCAACTAGGGTTTCGTTTTCTTTTTCTTTTCATTAGAGTTTTCGGTTTTTTTAGAAAGAAGGAAGAAGAAGGACGAAGAGAAAGAAGAATCAGGGGGGAAAAGGAAGGAAGGAAGAAGACAAAAATAGATGGGGGGAGGATGGAGGGGCAACGGTCATAAGTTGACAATTGCCCTTTTTTTTTTTTTTTTTTTTTTTTTTTTTTTTTTCAGAAATTAGTCTGTCAAACCGGCTCTGATCGGCTCTGACCGACTCTGACATTTTCTAACTTTCCTTTTTTTTATTTTTTTTTAGAAATTTGAAAATTTAAATTTAACGCACTTGGAGATTAAAATCTCGTCTTTACAATTGGATATCCAAAAAATGATCCGGGACTGGCATTGTGTTTAGAAAAATTTATGAATTAGTGTTATGCAATAAAATATTTTTCGGCATAGAATTTTCTTCCCGGATTTTGAAAATTAACGTTGACGCGCGTGAAATTCAAAGACACTCTGTAAAATATTTTTATAAAATTGATGTTAAATTAGAAAAATGCCATTTATTATTATTATTATTATTATTTCAAAGGCCATGAATGCTTGAACAATTTGCTGAAAATACTTTCCTCATATGGGGTGACAAAGTGACGATTTTGTCCCTTTGAAGCCGGTGGACCGAAATGGGGTGCTGACAGCTTGCCCCTCTATGGTTGCGTGCTCGGATAGAGGATGCAGCCAAAGACCATGAGAAGCAACCCATTTAGTCTCGGCGACCGTCCCGGCATCTTTCCCCGTAGCCACTTATTCTCTCTGGTTTTTGATTCATGGGAGGGAGTTGGATAAACATATGTACCTGAAAGCAGTGAAGATGTGGCTTATGGATTGGTGTTAAATTAGAAAAAATGCCATTTATTGTTTTTTTTTTCAAAGGCCATGAATGCTTGAGCAATTTGCTGAAAATACTTCCCTCATATGGGGTGATAAAGTGACGATTTTGTCCCTCTGAAACCGGTGGACCGAAATGGGGTGCTGACAGCTTGCCCCTCTATGGTTACGTGCTCGGATAGAGGATGCAGCCAAAGACCATGAGAAGCAACCCATTTGGTCCCGGCGATCGGCCCGGCGTCTTTCCCCGTAGCCACTTGTTCTCTCTGGTTTTTGATTCATGGGAGGGAGTTGGATAAACGTATGTACCTGAAAGCAGTGAAGATGTGGCTTATGGATTCGAAAGCAATAAAGATGGGCTTATGGCCCCGAAAGTAGTAAATGAAGGTTTATGGACTTTGAAAGCAGTAAAGGTGGGCTTATGGACCTTGAAAGCAGTAAATGGTGGGTGTCAAAACCCAAAGCAATAAAAGGCGGGCGTTCAAACCCAAAGCAATAAATGTGGGTGTCTAAATCCAAAGCAGTAAAGAGTGGGTGTCCAAACCTAGAGCAGTAAAAGGTGGGTGTCCAAACCCAGAGCAGTAAATGTGGGTGTCCAAACCCAGAGCAGTGAATGGTGGGTGTCCAAACCCAGAGCAGTAAATGGTGGGTGCCCAAACCCAAAGCAATAAATGGTGGGCGACCAAACCCAAAGCAATAAATGGTGTGTTCGGTCATCAAGGATGGCCCGAGAACGCGAGAGAGTTGACTTGGGCCCAATAATGCTGACGGATTTGTCAGATGATGGTGCTAGGTGCCTCCTTGAGGGCCATTCGCTCGAGTTTGAGATTGTGATCTTGTCGCATGAGGCAGTCATGAGTCCGTAAGGGGGAGACGCCTCTTAGGATCCACATGCCCGTACCTGCATATGAGGGTGGCAGCTAACGGTCGTTGTCAGTCGCGTGAAACTACTGGAATTACGATGTGCAAAGGAAATCTATGTAATGATGCTTCGGGGATCTGAATTTGGTGACCATTTGAGGGGTGGCCGTGTCGCGAACTCATATTTGACTAAAAGAAAGGTTTTTCGCAAAATGAGGACATGGCTCACAGAGCTTTGAGTAAAGGTAAAGGGAATGATCTTTAGGATCCTCCAAATTAAGGATACGACGATTCGACCCCATTTCGAGGCGTGTTTCGAGCCTTGAGAGTCGAAGAGAGTTTGCTCGTGTTGAGGACTGTCGAACCACTACTAGTTGTAGCTTTAGGTGGGGTGCTGTTGTTCTTTCGTGGTCGAACTGACAATTGCCCCTAATTTTTACCAAGGCCGCAAAACGCGTGACGACCTGGCGGGGTATTTTATTTTGACTTTTCTCTCATGAATGCTCTCATTTTACTACGACCGCCCAAAATAGGGTCCGATCGTATCTCTCGATTCCTTTAACATTTGCCTAGACCGCCCTTTGCGGATTTTCAGCCTAGCAAGGATATGATTTATGCTCTCCTTTTGCCACGGCTCCCCTTTGTGGGATTTTAAGCCGTGCCCATCGTTCCCTAACTTTTGCCTAAGTCGCCTCGAGAAGGTTTTCGACCTAGCGGGAAAATTATTCTTTTCTCTCAAAGGTGATCGTAGATGGAAAGAGTACAGGTGCCGATGACAAGATGCGCTGAGGCGACATGAGCGTGGAGTCTGAAGAATACAGAAGAAGACAAATGTCAGAAATGTGGCTTGCCGCCTACGGGGACATGAAGAGGCTGCAAAATGACGAAGAAGGCTATCAGGGATAGTACTTCTTAAGGGCGTTAGCGTTGACTGGGAGCGCGTTTTCGGTCCTGTCCATGTCACTTAAGATAATTGCCCCTTTAGAGAAGGTTTCTTTGACGACGAAAGGTCCGTCATACTTGTATGCGAACTTGCCCCGGGAGTCAGGTGTAATGTGAAGAACCTTTCGCAGGACGAGGTCACCAGGGTTGAACTCGCGATGATGGACCCTTGCATTGAACGCTTGGGCCATTCTTTGTTGGTAGCATTGGCCATGGCAGAGCGCTGTTAGCTGCTTCTCGTCGATGAGATTGAGCTGTTTGTAGCGCTGTTTTGCCCATTCTGCTTCTTCGAGCTCGGACTCAGCAAGGACCCTCATGGAAGGAATCTCCACTTCGATTGGGAGGACTGCTTCCATACCGTAGACCAAAGAGTACCGAATAGATGTTCGGTACGCAAAGAGCGCAAAAGGGAGCATCTCATGCCAATCTTTATAGGTCACCGTCATTTTCTCGATGATCTTTTTGATGTTCTTGCTCGCAGCTTCCACCACACTGTTCATTTGGGGACGGTACGGTGTGGAGTTACGATGGTGCACTTTGAATTGCTCGCAAAGCTCATCGATGATCTTGTTGTTTAGGTTCTTAGCGTTGTCAGTGATGATTGTCGCGGGGACTCCGTATCAGGCGATGATGTTGCACTTGAGAAAACGTGCCACGGCCTTTGCGGTAACCGAAGCAAGCGTTATGGCCTCGATCCACTTGGTGAAGTAGTCGACTTCCACCAAATGAAAAAGGTGTCTGTTTGATGCTTTGGGATTGATATGACCGATCACATCTATGCCCCACATTGAAAAGGGCGACGGGGCCGCCATCAGGTGTAGCTCATTGGAGGGTGCTTTGATCTGGTTGGCGTAGACCTAGCACAAGTGGCAGTGTCTGACGTGTTTGGCGCAGTCGGCCTCCATGGTAGACTAGAAGTAACCCAAAAGCATAAGTTTCTTGGCGAGCATGAGCCCGCTCATGTGGGGTCCGCAACTCCCCTCGTGTATCTCTCCCATAAGGCGTTGCGCCTCGATTTCATCGACACACCGGAGGAGTGTAGCATCGAAGGAACAGCGATAAAGAACCTCTCCACTAAGGAAGTAGTTTGCTGCGAGTCGACGAAGTGTTTTTCTGTCGCGCCGGTTGGCGAATGTCGGGTATAGGCTTGTTCACAGAAAATGTTTGATGTCTTCGTACCATGGCTGTTCATTGGTCGCCTCGATTGCATCGCAGTGAGCAGGGCCTTTGGCAATCTCGATCTTGAGGGGCTCGATGAGGTTTTCTTTCGTGATGGTCACCATGGATGCGAGCGTCGCAAGTTCATCTGCAAATTGGTTCTTGATGCGCGGTGTGTATGTGAATGAGATTTTCTCGAAGTTCTCCTCTAACTCCTTGAGATACTCGTGATATGGCACTAGCTTTGCGTCCTTCGTCTTCCATTGCCCCAACGTCTGGAAAATTATAAGCATAGAATCGCCGAACACTTCTAGTTCCTTCACCTTGAAGTCGATCACCGCTTGCAGGCCGATGATACATGCCTCGTATTCGGCCACGTTATTAGTGTAATGTGAATGAGATTTTCTCGAAGTTCTCCTCTAACTCCTTGAGATACTCGTGATATGGCACTAGCTTTGCGTCCTTCGTCTTCCATTGCCCCAACGTCTGGAAAATTATAAGCATAGAATCGCCGAACACTTCTAGTTCCTTCACCTTGAAGTCGATCACCGCTTGCAGGCCGATGATACATGCCTCGTATTCGGCCACGTTATTAGTGTAGGGGAAATAAACCTTTGTTGCAATCAGATAGTAGCATCCGTCGGAGGATGTCAGCACTGCACCAATGCTGAACCTAGTGGAATTTACTGCGCCGTCGAAATACATCTTCCATGCGAATTTGTTCTCCTCACTGTCCACTTGGAGGATCCCTTCGTCCGGAAAGTCAGAGTTGACCGGCGTATCGTCTTCGATTGGGAACTCCGCTAAGTGATCCGCAATTGCCTGCCCCTTAACTGATGTGCGGGGCACATATTCAATGTCGTATTCCGTCAGCTGACATCACCACTTTGAAATGTTATTCATGGAAGATGGACTATCGAACAAGTACTTTAAGAGATCCGCTTTTGACAATAAGCGGATAGTATGGTAGAGAGTGCACTGCCGGAGCCTCTGCATGACCCACACCAGCGAGCAACACATCTTCTCAATCTCCGGGTAGTTGGACTCCCCTTGGGTGAACTTCTTGCTTAAATAGTAAATGGCATGTTCTGCGTGCGTGAACTCGTCTTTCTGCCCTAACATGCATCCCAAGGATTGCCGGTGCACCGTCAGATAGAGAACAAGACGGCGATCTGGAGTAGGCGGGACCAATACCGGGGGTTGAACCAAGTATGCCTTGATAGTGTCGAAGGCCTTCTGACATTCTTCGTCCCACTTAATCGCTGCATTTTTGAGAAGCAAATGGAAGTGTGGTTGACATTTGTCTGTCAAGTTTGCAATGAAATGCGCAATGTAGTTCAGCTGTCCCAAGAAGCCTCGTACTTCACGGACTGTCGATGGCTGAGGTAGCTCCCTGATTGCCTTCACCTTGTCGGGATCGACCTCGATGCCTCGTTCGCTGACCACGAATCCTGGCAGTTTCCTTGACTTGGCGCTGAATGTGCACTTTGCCGGGTTAAGTCGAAGCTTGTACTTCTTGAGTCAGTCGAAGAGGCGTTTTAGATTAACTATGTGATCCTCTCATTCTTTTGAATTAGCAATCATGTCGTCGACGTAGACCTCGATCTCTTTATGCATCATATCGTGGAATAGCGTGACCATGGCCCTTTAGTATGTTGCCCCGCGTTTTTTATCCGAAGGGCATGACTCTGTAACAGAAAGTGACCCACATTGTGATAAATGTTGTTTTGATCTTGTCCTCCTCGGCCATTCAAATCTGGTTGTACCCGGAGAAGCCATCCATGAAGGAGAACAACATGTGGCGTGCGGTGTTGTCAACTAAGACATCGATGTGGGGCAAGGGGAAGTTGTCCTTGGGGCTGGCCTTGTTGAGGTCCCGATAATCGACACATACTCTGATTCTTCCATCTTTCTTCTCCACAGGCACGATGTTCGCCACTCATTCGGAGTAGTTGCAAACTTCCAAGAAGCCCGTGTTGATCCTGCTTGATGACCTCTTCTTTAATGCGGAGGAGAAGGCCGGTTCTCTACCGCCGTAGGTATTGCCGTTTGGGCAGGAATCTCTCTGTATTAAGTGGAAGGAAGTACTTAACTATTGAGGGATCCAAACCTGGCATGTTGGCATAAGACCAAGCAAAGACTTCTTGGTACTCCTTGAAGAAATCGATCATCCGGGTCCGCTGTATCGGGTCGAGGCTCGTCCCGATCTTCAGGGTGCGTGATTCTTCTTCGGTGCCCATGTTGATTTCTTTTGTTGGCTCAACTGAAGTGAGTTGACGGTCCTTGAGGCGGCGCAAACTCTTCTCTATCTCAGGCACTCGACCGTCCTCGTCGAGCCCTTCCCCGAAGTATATGGGTCGGGGCTCTTCGAGACGTTCTTCGGATGTGTTCGAATTATCATGTCGAAGATTTGAATTCGAGTGGAGCCTGGAAATTGAAATGAATTGTCTTAGAAATTTAGAGCATTGCGAGATAAGTGAGAGAAATGAGAAAGTAGACGCGGAAATTCAAAAATGCATGCAGAGATTTCATTATTGATGTAAGCGTGAAGCCATAACAAAATCCATCTTCCGTCGTGTGGCTTATGGCTATGCCGACATGCAAGAAACATCAAACACATAGATTGCCTCACACATCGGCGATTACAGCCGAGTAGCGCGGAACTGAGGTCCAATTGTTGAGCTCCTCATTCTCCTCTGCAAGGCGGATATGGACCTCTAAAGGAGTCTCCTCAGTGACGGCGTATATGGCTGACAAATCGATAGGCTCGACGTCTGAAACCGAGAAGGGGCCATCAAGAGTACCTCCGACGATGTGCGGCGGTGCAGGAAAAAAGTGAGAGAGTGGGAGAACCGGGATGCCCCTGTTGATCTTCTTGTAATGCGCAGCGAGACGGTGGAGGTGTTTGCCCCTACGGGCCTCGATAATCTTGTGGTAGGAAGGGCGAAAACTGAATCCCCTCCTATTCTTGTACTCTTCGATCTCGATGGGGCGATTGATCCCCTGTTCCTGTGCTCCGAGCCCGGTGCCGGGAATGTAGTTATGGCGCAGGAGGACCTTCCCAACCATGCGGTCGGCACGTGATGGACGGACCTCTCCATAATCCCGAATGACGGAGATGGTCTCGAATGAATGGAATGGGAGGTTCTCGTCATCCCCGATGCTAATATAGGGGATGGTCGTTTCGTTGTAGATGGTGTAGTCTTCCTCTCCCTTGACCGTGATGAGCCGACCCTCCGCAATGAATTTGATCCTTTGGTGCAGGGACGAGGGAACGGCTTTAGCTGAGTGGATCCAAGGTCTCCCAAGTAGCAGGCTAAAAGCATTCAGGATGTCAAGGACCTGAAATGTGATGTTGAATGAGCACGGGTTGACATCGATCAAAAGGTCGATCTCCCCATTCACTTCCCTCCGTGAGCCATCAAAGGCTCGAACTGCGGTTTTACTCGGGCGGACGCAATTAAGGTCCACATTCATTTGCTTCAACATGGACACTGGGCAAACATTAAGGGCGGAGCCGTTGTCGATCATGACCCGGCCAATGATGAAATTGTTGCACTTGCAGACGATGTGCAACGCCCGTGACTGTGCCCATCCCTCGGAGGGGAGCTCGTCATCTGAAAATGAGATGGCATTGGAGAAAATCGAGCTGACGGTCTCTTCAATCTGATCCGGGGCTGTCTCCTTGGGAACCTGTGCTGCGGTAAGGACTCGTAGGAGGGCTTCTCGATGTGGCTCCGAACTCAAGAGGAGAGCGAGTAGCGAAATATGAGCTGGAGACTTACCCATTTGTTCTATTACCTTGTACTCGCTCGCCTTGATCACTTTCATGAAAGCCTCGGCTTTTTCTTCGGTCACCTTCTTCTGCGAGATAGGCGAGGCTTCCAGCGCAGCTCCGGATGCAACGGGAGCCTTTCCCTTGCCTGTAGTCTCCGGGTTTTCGTACACCCGGCCCGAGCGTGTCACGCCCATGACACTAAATTGCTGCTCAAGGTTCCCGACACTTCCCTCATAGGTCCAGGGGACCTTGCTGTCCTGATACAGCTCTCGAGCAGGGACTTCTATTATGAACGGGGCGAGCTCGATGCTAGACCCCGTGAACCATATAGTGGCTTCCGCGGGAACATACTCGATTACAAACGGAGCGGGGTCCTCTTGTTGGCTTTCGTCCTCTCTCACAGTGCAGACACTGATCATATTAACGGTAGGGCCCGAGCTCGACCCGTGATCAGGGAGAGGATTAGCTTGCACATTCGGAGGCCTAATGGCATTAAACGAGATCTTTTTGGCATCGATCAGCTTCCGGACCTCCTCCCGTAATTTCCAACAGTTGTCGGCGGTGTGCCCGGGAGCACCTGAGTGGTACTCACAGTGTAGGCTCTGATCCTAGTTTGCCGAAATGAAGTTAGGACCCGGAACCGTGGGTCGGATCATGTTACCCGCCAATAGTTGCTGGTATATGTGGGAGAGTGGGGTAGGCAGAGGCGTGAACTGTATGCGCTGCCAGGATTGCGTCGTACCGCTCTATTGGTCTTGCGCGGCTGGGGCTCGCTGCCCCGGCTGAGGAGCTCTCGAAGCCGGGGGCCTATACTGTGGGGTCGAAGCAGAGAGGTAGTGGTGGACAATTTCTTGCGGAGATGGCGGGGCTGAATAGTAAATCGGTTGAGCGGGGTGTTGAGGTTGATAGTGCACGATCGACGGAGCATATGCGGCAGTGGCAGGTGGCGTAGGTGTGAAGTTCACCGAGTACTATTAAGATCCCGGGTGCCCTAGATTGACTGCATTGACTGAAACCTCCTTTCCCCTTCTGTTGTTAGTTAGGGCTGCTGCGACCGCGGTCTTCCTCGTGGACTCTCCTTCTCCCTCTTTTGTCGGACCCTCTAACCTTCCGAGTTTGATGCCCAGGTCTACCTGCTTCCCAGCCATAATCATCTCCGAGAAAGTAGACTTGTAGCCCATGAGGTGAGAGTAGGAGGCCCCCTTGAGAGTCCCATGAAATATTTGAATTTGCTGCGCTTCGCAGATTGGAGGAAAGTGTTTTGCTGCTTCCGAATGCCAATTCGTGGCGTAATCCTCAAACTTCTGCCCTTCCACCATTTCTATCGTGCTCAACTCGAGGAAGGATGGGGGAGTCTCAATGTTATACTGATACTGCTCAACGAACTTCTTGGACAATTCGGCCTAGAAGGGGATGTCCTCCGCTCGGAGAGATATGAACCAATTAAGGGCCGGTACTGACAGGCTCTCCTGGAAAGTCGCGATGACGAACTATTTGTAGTCCCAGTATTGAAGCATCTTTCCGTGGTAGTGGCGGAGGTGATGTCGCGGGTCCTTAGTTCCATCGTATTTTTGGAAATCGAGCACCTTGACCTTCGCGGGTAGCTGCATCCCCGAGAAGAGAGTCGAATCTAGATAACTAGTGTTATGTCGAGGGTCACTAGCTTGGAGGGCCTTGATAGTCTCTTCCATCTTTTTCATTCTCCTCTCCTGTTCGGTCTCCGTTCCGGGGAGGAAATTTGTAGGTGGAGCTATAGGGGCCACGTGAGTCGGCGTGCTCGGTTCAGAGAAAGTAATATTTATGGGAGGTGGAGCTTGGTAAGGGAGGCCGATGTGAGGTTGTAGAGCTTGGTAAGGGAAAGGTTCAGTAGTGTGAGCAGGAGCAAGGCCGCTCGATGTTAGGAAGCCCATCGACGGAGGAACGGTGTAGACCGTAGTTTGAGCCAGCACAGACACGGGAGGTGGTGCGAACATAACCGGATCCGGCACGGAGATCATCATGGGCGGAAGTGAGACAGTTGCTGGAATGGTGGACTGAGAATGATAGAAGTCGACCGGGTGAATTGCCTGCGCGTGCGTTGGACGAGGAGCGGGCGCTGGGATAATTGTCGGTGCGGGGACGACCGCTATGTCGCCCTTTAGTGCATGGGTTGGTGGGACCCAAGGAGCGGGGTCAACAGTTAGCCCGCATGCGAGAGGAGGGGTGGAGCTCGAAGATGCGCGATTTGGCCCCCTGAGCAAGGCCATCATCTCGGCCATATTAGCGGCCATTAGGTCAACCGTGTTTTGAAGAGTGGTGACGTTACCCTCGAGCGTGGCCATGCGAGTAGGATCATGGGCAGGCGGTGGTGCTTGAGTCGCCGACGACGGCATATACATCGTTGGTAGCGGCGCGTACCCAAGTGGTGGCATGCTTGTTGAAATTGGTTGTGGGAGATGGGCCGAGGGAGCTCCGTGATGTGCTAGTGGTGCGTCTGCAAGGGTAAGTGGTGGTGGCGCGTTCATCTTGGGCTGTGGAGAATGAACCGGCGTCGGTGGTGTATTCCCTTCGAAGACAGCGAGTTGATTTTCCTCTACCATTCTTAATTGGAAGCGTGTGGGATACCGGTGGGGCGCCACCAGTTGTTAACACCTGTGTTCCATAAGCGCGCGAGTTTGATGCAAGAAAATTCTCTTCCAAATAAACATGCAAAGCAATGAAATAAAGAGGGAATGCATGAAATGCATGAATTTCCGAAAACTAATGCTGCCATTTGCATTAACTCTGAACGGTTTAAAGTGCAATACAAATTTTGAAAAGATAGTCTTAAATCGGACTTTCACCGCTCCCGAGGTGCAAGCGACCGTCGTTATGGAAAGTGCCGGTTCCAAGTGAGGGCTTGATTGAGGTATCTATCCTAAGGTGCATGTGGACCTCCACGGGCCCTCTTCCTAGACCTCTCCAGGGCAGCGATCGCTCGCGCCAACTCCTGATCGCGTCTCTGCAGTTCCATGCGAGTTTGGGCGAGTTCCTTCTGTAATTGGTGCTAATCGACAATCTACTCGTCTTTCTCTGCAATTTCCCGGCAAAGATAATCTCTCTCGACCTGAGGTTAGCGAGCTCCGCTTGGATGGCTACACTTGGGGTGGGAGGTGCCCCGGATGGTTCGTCATCCTTGTCTTGTGGAAAGTCGACGAGATCCTCGTGGGTTGCTGGACCCTATCGGTAAAAACGAAGGACATACTCCTCTGTAGCCTGAAAATCTCGTTCCTCGTGGGTCGGATGATCGGGGAAGTACGGGTGCTAGTATGATATGCAATGTATGTTTAGGAAATAAATGCACGAAAAGTAAATAAACCGTAAGTAAAAGAAAGCGGTAAATGAACAAGCAAACAGACAAGCGGAATCGAGCCCGAACCCTCTAAATGTCCCCAGTGGAGTCGCCAAGCTGTGCGCACCTAAATGCAACGCGGCTTAGGAGTGTCCACCTTATCGGGGACGCGCGACGGATGCACGTGAGAAGGAGTCGCCACTACCTGTTTACGACCCGAAGGTCGAGGACCGGTGAGTTGCCCGGGTCTAGGGGTATGGATACACCTATTATGCTAAGGCAATGGTCTTGTACAAAACCGAAAATTCCGATTTCGAGGGTTCTATTACGTGTAGGCCTATATCCCACACTCTTTCGGTACTCTAACTTACTAGGCTTGTCATTTTATTTATTTATCGCATGATTTAGAGTTGCATTTGACTCGCCTGTTTTGAAACCGTAAATTCGAAGAAACACTCGAACCGTCCACTCTCCGATCGGGATTATTACATGAATAAATATACAACATAAATCCTTACATTGTTCTCTCAAATAAATAAAAGACAAATTACAATGACTGAATCCCGGTCGGTTCGCGTTCGGCCATTATTTCATTCATGCTCACCGTATAGTTTTGGAAAAGACCGAAAATTAAATTAAATGCGCACTCGTGTGAATCGTGTCCTAAAGGATTGGGCTCGATCCACATAACAAACAAGTGCAAAAATGTAACAAGTAAGCTCAAATAAACAAACAATGAAGTTTTTGTTATCGTCGAATTTACTTGAATTAACTGATTATTAACCGGGGTATCTTGGCATACAAATCCTACCTTAAAACAAACAAAAGGAGTGATAGATAGGGCATGTAGCATTCAGCATTATTTTAACGGACTCGACAGACATGATGTTTGTAGTCAAGTCCTGAATGTGTGGGTTATTTTTAGATTATTTTGTATCGTGACAATATGGCTTTTGCAGATTAAGAGTATTTTCATCTAAAACCCGAAACCTAACCCTCTGCTTGACTATTTGCCCATGTTTGATTAAGTCGAGTTTGTGATTAATTTGTTTTCCCATGTTTTGACTAATTCTATGCACAAACCTACGCTAGGATTACAGCAGGACAAGAACCGGTAGTCATGCCCTTGAATCGGTAAATATGTGTGTGCATGAAAATTAAGATTACGTTGCACGTATCTCGGTTCTTTTGAAATTGTGAATTTGAAAAGGGCATGGTTAACAGTTGTTGAACTGTCAACGTGATTACAGATTGTTAATCGGTTCGTACAATTCATTTAAAGGACTCAAGTGATTTAATTTAGCCAAATTTAACGTCTCGATTATCCCGTATGTAGAATTTTAGGTTAATTAGAAATTTGCCAAATGCTTTAGTCTACGGATTTCGAATCGTCGGAATAGCCATTAGTTGACCGCCCGATAAACTCTAATTTTTGACCGTCTTGAAATTTAAAATTTTGATTTTAGGTCGAGTTTGCATGATTAAACCGATTTATGTGAGATTTCGATTAAAACGAGAAAATAAAGCGTTTAAACATAGATCAAGAGCACATTATCACGTCAAACAAAGACAAACATACATATTTTACACAATCGATGCCGCCATAATCACGATAAACACATACAAACATACACAAGCATAATATTAACAGAATCGATAAAACATCACCGACTCATTGAAGCGGGAAAACATAAAAGAACACACATTATCATGTTATATACATATAATTACTGAAACAAAAATATTTGAGCAGGGCACATACGTTGTCGGTCGGGAATTCAAGTAGGAAAGGATTGGGTATCTTTAGAAAATGTCCAGGGATTGAATTGAATAATTTTTAAAGAACAAGGACCGATTTGAAAATTCGGATAAAGTTCAGGGGACTGATTTGAAAATTTTGAAAAATTCAGGACTGTGTAAAAATTACTGAAAATATCCCAGGACTTTTTTTGAAACGAATTTGGAAATTCAGGGCTGATCTGAAAAGTAAAAAATGCCCCGAGGGAATGAACTGAAACAACATAAAAAAATTCCCGGAACTGGTTTAGAAATTTTGAATAAATCAGGCATTGATTGGAAAATGGTAAAAATGGCCAGGACTCGACTGAAACGAATTTTGAAATTCGGGGCAGATCTGAAAAAGGCGGAAAATAGCCCTGGGACTAAATTGAAACAACTTGAAAAGTTCCTTGGAATGGTTGGAAAATTCTGAAAAATTCAAGGACTGATTGGAACATGCTAAAAATGGCCAGGACTCGACTGAAATGAATTTGGAAATTCAGGGCTGATCTGAAAAGTAAAAAATGCCCTGAGGGAATGAACTGAAACAACATAAAAAAATTCCCGGAACTGGTTTAGAAATTTTGAATAAATCAGGCACTGATTGGAAAATGGTAAAAATGGCCAGGACTCGACTGAAATGAATTTTGAAATTCGGGGCAGATCTGAAAAAGGCGGAAAATAGCCCTGGGACTAAATTGAAACAACTTGAAAAGTTCCTTGGAATGGTTGGACAATTCTGAAAAATTCAAGGACTGATTGGAACATGCTAAAAATGGCCAGGACTCGACTGAAATGAATTTGGAAATTCAGGGCAGATCTGAAAAAGGCGGAAAATAGACTCGGGACTAAATTGAAACAACTTGAAAAGTTCCTTGGAATGGTTGGAAAATTCTGGAAAATTCAATGACTGATTGGAAAATGTTAAATATGGCTGGGACTTGACTGAAAACAATTTTAAAATTTTGGACAAATCTGAAAAGGGTGGAACATAGCCCTGGGACTAAACTGAGACAACTTGAAAAGTTTCTAAAATCGAGTTCGAGACAAATCCGGTCATCCATGCAACTCACGAACGCTCATTTCCCAACATATCCATCAAAGTAAACATTAATATTAAAAAATGGAGCTCTAAACATGCCACTAAGTCGAGAATTTACCTTGTTTGAGAAGAACAGGGGCAGTTCTGTAAATAGAAGAAATTTTGGACAAATTGGGCTACTGGGGAGGTTGGGCCGGACTGAGACGCGGGCCGAACTGGGCCTTTGAGATCCGGACTGGGCCGAGTGGGCTGCTGGGCCGAACGGGCCTCGACTGGACTGGGCTGCTGGGCCGAGTGGGCCGTTGGGCCGAATTGGGCCGCTAGGCAATGCGGACTGGACCGTCGGATTGGCACAGGCCCGACTGGAATGAAAATGGCCCTAGAGGGGGAGTGGGTGACTCCGACGGCTCGGATGATTCTTCGGAACCGACTGGGCGGCCTTGGGCTCCTTGTGAGTTCCCGAAAGTGATCGTGCGTAGTTCGTATTCACCGGAAACCTGGTTTGACCCGCAAGAGACACAAAAACCAATGAGAATGAAAAACGGAACCGAGAGAAGGGAGGAGAAATCCAAGCGGTTCAGATGGCTTGATCCGATCATGCGTGACCCTTGGCGGGTCCCTGTACGCGAGAAAGATGATTGTCGGGGTCGCGGGTCATTCGGTTGTTGAGTCAAGGGAGAGACGCGAGTTGGAAGATGGGGAAAATTCCCGGAAATTTGGGCGCCCCCTTTCGGAAAAATGAGGATTAGCTGAGGGAGAAGAGCCAGAGGTTGGCGAGGGTTTTGTGAGGCGTCGGATCTGAGAATGCCGAGAGAGAGAGCCGGGCCTTTTCTTTTTTTTCTTATTTATTCAATCCGGGTCCGCTTAGGTTTATTTTTTTGCCAAATGTGCTACCATTTTTTTTTTCATAATGAGCTGCGGTTTTTTTCCAAAACGAGCTACGGGTTTCCTTTTATATCCGGCTGAAAGAAAAGAAGAAGAAGGAAAGAGAGGTGAAGAATGTGGCGGCTAGGGTTTCGTTTTCTTTTTCTTTTCATTAGGGTTTTCGGTTTTTTTAGGAAGAAGGAAGAAGAGAAGGAAGAATCGGGGGGGGGGGGGGGGGGGGGGGGGGGGGGGGGGGGGAAGGAAGGAAGGAAGAAGAAGATGACAAAAATAGATGGGGTGAGGATTGAGAGGCAACGGTCAGAAGTTGACCGTTACCTTTTCTTCCTTTTTTTTTTCTTTTTTTTTTCAGAAATTAGTCGGTCAGACCGGCTCTGACTGGTTTTGACCGACTCTGACATTTTCTAACTTTCCTTTTTTTTTTTAGAAATTCAAAAATTCAAATTTAACGCGCGTGGAGATTAAAATCTCGTCTTTATAATTGGATGTCCAAAAAATGATCCGGGACTGACATTGTGTTCAGAAAAATTTATGAATTAGTGTTATGCAATAAAATATTTTTCGGCATCGAATTTTCTTCCCGGATTTTGAAAATTGACGTTGACGCACGTGAAATTCAAAGACACTCCGTAAAATATTTTTATAAAATTGATGTTAAATTAGAAAAATGTCATTTATTATTATTATCATTTTTCAAAGGCCATGAATGCTTGAGCAATTTGCTGGAAATACTTCCCTCATACGGGGTGACAAAGTGACGATTTTGTCCCTCTGAAGCCGGTGGACTGAAATAGGGTGGTGACACGAGCGACAGCTTCTGTGATTGTAAAGTCCAGACCAGAGTCTCTAGCGTCCAGACTAACGACGGCGCGACAACGGTTCGAGCATGGTTCGAGCTTCCTCTTCCTATTCTCCTTTGCTTGCTGTGACTGGACCAAATTTAATTTAATTGTGTAACCTTTGCTTGCAGTTGCAGTGACAAATTGAGACATTGGTTGGTTGATTTTGTTTAAAATCACTGTTTAATGAAGTTTTTTCGATTCCAAATTACTGGTTGATTTTGCACGGTGACTTGCTGTTACTGAATGCTGAGGGATTGGTTGGTTATTTTTTGCTGAAGATTGGAGTGCATGGAATTGCTGATGATATTGACTGATTAGTTAGTCCTTGTTAGATTTTTTTTCAGCAATATTGATTTATCTCTTGTGATGTTGATGTGTTTCACTTTGCTGGTTATGGCTGTCTGAATACGTGCTTGATGAAAGACAATATTTTGTATGCTTTTCATTTTGCCTAGTGCACGTCCTATGAGGCAAGAAATTGGATTAAGGATGTTTATGCCCTGCAAGGGATTCTTTTGTTGCAAACAAGGGTGCTTCATGTAAAAGTTTGGTGCAACATTTTTTATTCATGATGTAAGAGCTACTATTTTGGAACTTAGTGCAGTAATGCTTTTGACATTACTTTGGCGTGTTGTGTTTTGGTTGCATTCTGCATTTGAGCATATTCTACATCTTTGGCGTGATATGCTTTTACTTTCTATTTCTGCAGTGATGCTTTCACTTTCTGTTTTTGCAGTGAAAGATAACATGATGCTTTCATTTTGCATAGAAGCATCACTGCAACATTAACAAGGTGCATATAGTGAAAATGTCACTTTTTGTTGCATTGCAATGAAGCAGTTGCAACATTAATAAGAAGAAGCATGAACAAGCTTAGGACAGTGCCACTTAATATCTGTTCAAGATTGTGGGGACATCAGTACCGAAAAAGTGATGTCATTTTTCTTGTATTTTTTGGACACATATTAATTATTATCTAATATTTATTACTATTTTCTTGTATTTTATATTATTTTCTTAAAATAATAAATATTTATTTATTTTATAATTAAACATGCGATCCGACCCATTAAACTCCAAGTTGAATCCATAAACTCATGAACCCATACCTCAGTCAGTTCGATATTCGATCCGGTTTTGATAACACTGATTTTTTCCATCTATGACTTTTTTTTTATTTGTTTTTCTATGTATAAATTTAATTTAAAACTTCTATAAGGATGACTATCTCATTTATTTTACCCTAATAATTTCAAAAGCTTTTTCCCCCTTTTTTCCCGAGTCTCTTTTTTGCGATTTAATTTTTTAATTTAACTTTATTTTTTATTAGTCTATCATAATCAGACTTCCTTAAAAATTTTACTGATTTTTGTTGTTGCAAAGGTGATTTTATATATAACTAGTGAATCAACACGTGCGTTGCATGTGAAAGATTTCTCGATTAAGTGGTAAGAAATAATATTTATAAAATGCTAGAAAATATATAAAAAAAACTTAAATTTCATTCTAATAATACATAGTTAATTATATAACATCACTAATAATCTTATTGGTTGGTTTAAAGATACCAAATCAAATATGAATTACTTAACATCATTAATGTATATTTATAAGTTTTGTTTTTAATAAACATGATTGATAATATAACAAATTATAAGTAATTAATTCAATTTTTTTACCAAAATTAAGTCAATTTACCTTATAAATTTACGGCTAATGTAAGAAGTGAAGGTATAATCTTTTAATGCTGCGTATCACCAGACTATTATAAATTTTCAATTCTAATGTTTAACCGAAAAGAAATTGTGATAAACATTCATTTTAAGTACATTAATAATATAATATTCTTGTTGTATTACGCATATAAGAAAAGTTAACATAATATAAAAAGGCTTAGCAATAATCACAATTAAAATCATGATAATAATGATCAAAATGAGTGAATACTGTTAAAGGAAAATGAGAGAAAAACAAAATAAGAAAAAAAAGATCATCTAATCTTATACTATTATAATGGGGAATGAAAGTAGTTGGTGTGACTTTCCTTCTCCCAGAAATGCCTTTAATTAGATACTTTATAATTACATAAAAAGCTCTAAACTATTGGAAGTTAATTAAAAAGTGATTTAGTCAATCCATATCTTCATTAACTAACAATTATTCCACTTTTCCTATCTTCTCTCACCCTCTCTCTTTCTCCCTCCTCTCTCTCCCATCTCTCATGTTTCCTTCAGCATGTCCTTTCTTTAATTAATTTTATGATTTAATATTAAAATCATAAAAACATTTGATAATCCATATTATTTGATATATGTTATAAAGGTATTAAATATAATTATATTTTTGCAAAAAATTTAAAATATCAATCAAACAATTACGTTATTTCACGCAAGTGTGAGTCTTGATAAATAAGCCGCGCGTAATGCGAGCACAAATCTTGTTGCTTATAATTCTAATACCTTGTAAAAAAAATTCCCGCTAATCTTCTTTTATTTGTAAATCACATATAATTTCAATTTTTTTTTCTCACTTTTCATTTGGGATAAGCACCAAAGAAATAAAAACATTTAAAACCTTTTCTATTTTCAGGCCAAATTGTTTATTTTATTTTATATAAATGGACATAATATTGTTAATATTAAATACGGCCTTTCCAATAATTTGAAAGTTTTTATATTTCAAGAATTAAACAAAAAATCTGTAAATTCTAAAAAAACTAGAACGATTACATATACACACATAAAGATCAAACTTAAGGGATCAAAGAATGAAAGAGAAAGGCTAATCGGCCGGTGGTGGTTCGTCGAAGGTAACCACCACTCTTGATTCGAGGTCATGGGCAATGGTGATTGTTGGCCAAAGGTCCTCAGCACTCAATTTCCCACTTTCTATGAAAATATGACAAAGAGTACGAAGAAAAAATTAGGAAGAAAATGACCAGAGAATCAAATAACATGTCAAAATATAAAGGAAAATTTATTATGTCCTTAAGAAAATGGTTAAATCTATAAAGAAAAATATATAATGGGTTACTTGAGAATCATATGTAAATATTCTTTATTAAAAATCTATAAAGCATCTACAAATTATAAGGGAATGGATATCTTATAAGAGGTGACATACCTTTTGAAATATAAGAACACGACCATTGAGATTTTCGGGCAATAACATTAAGACTCTTTTGAGAATTCTTAATGAACTAATCTTAGAGAAAATTTTTAGAGGGAGAAGGGAGTTCAAATGATTTTTCTTATGTCTATATGAAAATTGGAAGGTATATATAGCAGAAAGAAATGTTGTTATTTGAATAACCACGTCTGTTTAGCAATCATGTCATTTCACAAGAAAATCAAATTTAACCAAATGTGAAATAGTATTCGATGATTAAATTTATCTTCTTATTAAATGATAGTTTTCTCTTTATTTTTGATTGAATTTTTATAGTTTCTTTTGCTATACTAAAGAAGATATAATTTTATAATAAAAATAAAAACTCACGTGATGTATGAATTTCATTTAGCCTTAAGGGATAGAAGGGCCTCTTAAAATGTCGTTTGCGGAAACCTATTTCACTTGTATTGTTTGAAAGGAGGACATTTACCAAAAGGTACGATGATTTCAAGAATTAATTTGATTTTGTTAATTATGTAAATGAAAAAATTTGTAATATCATTATTTAAGTATGGGCGAAAATGGGAAGAAAAATTGGAGAAGCACCTCATTTTATTTTGGCAATTGAAAGCATGAAAGGCTTTTGGAGACAGAGATTGTGTGAAATTATTAGAAAACAAACATATGATACAGCAAAATTCTAAAATTATAAATCGATATGAAAAAATAGGGTAAACGTACATGCGATAAGGGCTAACCCGGTTGCAATTGATGTGAGGGGGAAAATGTCAAAAATCAGACATAAGGGTACATGAGTATTTTTAGAATAATGAATATAAGGATTATGAAAGCATTCTACTGAGAGTAACGAATCTGAAACAGTGCAACGAAAAGTCACGAAAATTGGAGAAACACCACATACTTTTATATATAGTATAGAAAAATAACTGTAAGAGCAACTTATTTTACATATGATGCTTTATTTCAAACAAATAAAATTCAGATATATTGTTATTTACATTATTTAGGTAAAAATTTAGGGGTTTTTACCTCACATTGCCTATGGTTTACACGTTTTGTCAAATCTTTTACATGCTTTTTTTTTGTTAGCTATATATCCCATAGTTTACATTTTGCTTCAAATCTATCTCGCCATTATATCTCCGTCAACATCTAACGGTTTTGCTACAGTAACCCCTTTTATTCGGGATAAATTTGAGAAAAAATTAAAATCATGGGATAGTTTTGAGGAAATAATTAAAATTATATGATAGATTTGGGACAAAATTGAAACCATGGGATAGATTTGGAGCCTACTAATGTTTCATTAACGGACAACAAAAATGACGAGATAGATTTCGAGCAAAATGTAAATCATGGGATATATCTGATGAAAAAACATATGATAGATTTGACAAAATGCGTAAACCATTGGTCATTTGGCGTAATTTCCCCAAAAATTTATTATGTACAGGTTTTTGCTTACTAAGGATATTTCTAAATTTTTCGAAGAACAAAGAATTTTCTAGCTTATAACATTAGTAACCATATTTTTATACTTTTTTTAATAGAAAAATAAAGATGGAAATGAAGAATGAATTTTGTAAAAGGAAACGGGCTCACCAACATAGATTGGTTTAAGCGGTTCGACGCTTATTTTCCTTATGTAAAATCTCAGATTCGAGTATTGTGAATGGAGAAAATTCATACTGAGAGAGTTTTACCTCCTTAATGGACTAACCTGACTCGAACTAGATAACTCAGATCCCGTAAAACTTGTGGATACTAGAGTATACAAAAAATTTTGCTAGCTTGATCGTGGGAGTAACCTCTTGCGATATGGATTACAAGGTGAAACATTTCATGGTAGTTGGGTTCAACGAATGCTTTGCCACTATCCCGAGAAAAGGTCTAGTTTGTCCTCGAGAAGCTCCACAAAGATGGCTAAACTCATCTATACCTGATGTGCATATTGTTCTATGAGATCATGTGTTTATAGTCATAAAAATAAACAATATAGCTCAACTAAAAATAAACAAAGCATTTTTTTAACTTTTCCTGATCTTGTTTCTATGCTTCAAAAGATTTCCGCTCAAGAAGCCCAAATATTTTTGCGTCATATAAAATTTTAGATAAAGATAATCAGAGAAAATTAAAGCGATTAGAGATGCTCTTATTGCCTCTTAACTCAAAAGTAATAATTATTCGTAAGTCAGCCTAAAAGAAAAGTTAAAAGAACAAGCCCCAAAAGGGGGGAGAGGGGGCGGGGGAATGAAGAAGATGCCTTAAGCTCTGCAAAGTTCTTGCAAACTCCGAACGATATAAAACAATAAAGCTAAAATCGAGGCGAAAGTACAATTATGGCTCTACAAAGATCAATTAAGAAATAAGCTGTAGAGAAGAAATAAGCGGGAAGTTAGTCAAGAAATTTGTGTTCCACGTGATACATCTATTTGTATTATTATTATATTAAAGTTAACTCCTTGTGCTCGAACAGAGAGAGACTTCCGTTTAGTCCATGAGAGGCTGCATTTTCTATGCTCCTCATTGAATATCCTTTCGGATGCATCTAACTTAGTAACTTTAAACAAATGAATTTATTGCAATAAAGAATATCGATCAATATATCTATTTATTGCAATAAATTAATATTTTACTAACTTTTATTCTCTAGAATTCTGTCCTTATTGGCCCTGGCATCCTTTCCATCCCAACTATATATAAATCATCTCCATGAAATCTCACTGCTTAACGCAATCAAAGCACCTAATTAGTCACCAAACCCTCCATCCGATTCTTTAAAGCCAGGAAGTACGTTGAGTGAATCGGCGTCAGTGCTTTTGTCTACCTCGTCGTCGTCCTCGTGCTTTTTGCCGCTAAGGTAAGGATTGATGTTCTTCACTTTTGATAATTTAATTTCAACTTTTTTTACGTGGATTTCAATTCGAGATTGATATTCTTGGATCGAGGTGGACGTGGCAACATCGGCCACAAAGTCTTGAAGTTAGCGGGGAACATGGCGAGAGTAACATGAAGACGCGGATCGTGCTGAGGCACATTCGGTTAGCTGTGAGGAATGACAAGGTGACGATCGTAAAAGATGGCGTTCTGTCGAACATCCAAAACATGCTCCTCCAAAAGGCCTCCTCGAGTCGAAGTGCGACCAAGTTGACAACGTTGATTGAGCCCCTTCTAGATCCTTGTTGTTCCCATTCTTTGGTTCTTTCAGGTTTCATGTATGGCATTATGTATTTGTAGTTTGAATTAACACTATAATTAAGAGATTGTTTTTCGCCATGGATTAATTACATGAATTTACTCACTTTTGCCTCTCTTTTTTTTGACAGGACAGCAAAATTGTCTAATATTGGTGGATTTGGTTAATCATGTGGACTAAAAATTACTATTGAGCTATTGAACTATAAAATTTTCACTTTACAATGGTATAAAGATGTTGGTACGTTAATAAATCGAAAGAGTTGAAATATGATATTGTTATATATGGTAAACTTGAATTATTAAGAATGTAAACTGCATAAATAATAAAATGTTATTTTCATAAAACAAAAGGTGATAAAATGCTGAAAAAATAGAGAGAATTTGATTATGCATTGGCCTTATCAAGGGTTGCTAGAGTTATTTCTTCAATTGTTGCCTTACAAATTGTTGTTGGGCTTGGTTCTGCCGATTTTTCTTATCAATTGTTTACAAAATATTAACTAAAATGTGACTCTGCAACGCGCGGGTTAAATGACTAGTTTATTAATAATAAAATGATCCATCGGTTTAAATGTTTAAAGAAAAAAGTAATTATTTACAAAAATCATTAATGTAATCGACATTTTGTGTGTGTACTATCTAATATCTAAGTCCAATTGAAACTCACTAATTTATGATTGAACTTGATCACCCTGGGAATTTTCTACATTCACTAAATCTGATCCCGGAACCCTTTATTTAATGCAAACAAGCAGCGAAAATACTTGAATTGAATTAACCACGTTGGTAGTTGACATTATTAACTTAATATTCTATTATAATAGATAAACTCGCATAACACCTCTTAAATAGTAGACAAAATCTCCGTTTGGTTTTCAAATCCTAATCCAACTCTACCCAATTCAACTCTATTATTATCCAAATTCAACAATATAATCATTATTATTTTGTCTTTTTCTTTTATTTAATAATAATTTCACGTTCATACTTACTCCTAATAATTTTTGTAATCAATTTTTTTAATAAATTCACCATCTACTTTCACATATATATACATACATATATACATTATCACACATCAATATATTTGTCAATACTTGCAATCATTTCACAAAATCAAATTGAGTTAGATCATTATCCAACTCGAAAAGCAAACGCAAGCCTAATTATTTTCTCTCAATTATCTATAATTTAGTTTCTAATGTACTCACTTGTATATCAAACAAGACCTATGCTCGCCCTGCACGCGGTATCACAAAAATCTTTTATGTGATTTTTTTATTTTTAAAATGTAATAGTCTTGTTTACTAGTTAGAGATGTAAATACTATTAGCAATTAAAAATTTTAATTGATGAAATGGATTAAGAGAATATATTTAATGTTAGTGAGAGGAAAATAGTGTGAAGTGAGAAAGAGAGAGAGAACGTGAGAGAGAAGAAGAGAGAGAGGAAGTGGGAGAAAATTAAGGGAAGAAGAAGGATTGGATAGTTAAGAAGTTTAAATTTACTGATATAGCCATGACTTTACCAATATCTAATGGTTATTAATTTTTTATTCTATATATTTGATGGGTATTTTTGAGATAACGAAAGTTACCTCAACTGTCATCATATTTCCTTTTGTAATATAAATATAGATATAGATAATGGTATTTGCCCAACTGGCATGATAGTTTTCAATAGACTGTTGGCCCACCAAGCCAAGTCTCTTGACCGCACACTAACCGGGCTCTTACTTTCATCAGCGATTAAACTGATCAAGCTGCAGGAGCTCCAAATCCCTTAAATAGAAAATCAAGTAAAAATTCCCCATAAATTATGATAAACTCGATAATTAGTTATAATACTAGTATTAATAGCATTATAACGAAGTACAATATTATTTTAAAGTTGATTTTTTTTTCTGAAATGGTAGTGAATATAAAAAAAGAAATATTAGAATTTTTACTGTGAAAGTGTGATCTCACTGTTAATATAATATCGATAATATTAAGTACGTGAAGTGATAAAAAAATAACTAATACTGACATGACTAATATTTTATGTGAAGTCTGATCTTTTATAAATCTTCTCTTGCTCAACTTTAAAGTAGGAAATCGAATAGGAAGTATAAGACGATGGATATAAAAAACCTTTATACATTTTCAAAATACTTTTTTATATTCCAAAATTGGTATGACTAATAACAAAAGCATTCAAAAATAGTAAGTTTAAGAGGCAGACTCTTTGATTCCAAGAGATACCGATAACGTATCGGGTCTGACTTTTGAGATTGATCTGGGTGCGTGTAATAGAATAGATTACAATATATTCACCTTAAAAAAAAGAGAGGTAGACTCTTGAAATTTTATGGTGAAGTGGCAGCATAACATTGCACCATTTGTTACATTTTCATTGATTGTTAATAAATAAGTACCCAACAGAACATAGGCATCGTGGCACCTTCTTATGCATTTGCATAGGCTTTTTACTTGTATATAAATATAGATAGAGATTAGACTCTCGGAATATCTTTATACATATCTCAAAACCGCTCCTCCTTAATAAGTTGCGGATCTATTTAGAAAGTGCAATGATCACGACTTGTAGAAGATCTCTCTGGTCATTTTATAGCATTATCATATTAGATGAAAAGAATTTCACCAGAAAAAGTTAGATGAAAAAAATTGCAAATTCACACGCGACAAGTGCTTTTCTTTGGCTGAGTCAGCCGCTATATGTGCTACATACATATTCTTGACACGCGGGATGAATAATGACTATTTTCAAATTTACCACGTACATTCACATTAACCGAATTTATACTCGAGTTTTCATAGGATGAAACTGCGATACAGCAACCTTCCTAACTTTATCCTAAGCTGCGGAAATCTTATTAGGTTCAGGGCCAATATCGGAAGACATATAACAAGCCCCAGAGAACCAAAGATGACATCCCATAATGGTTTTAATTAGAAAACGATTTTCCATACTGAATGACTAACTCTTATTATATCCACATCAAGCGTGAAGGCAGCTGTTAGAAACGTTCTCACATCGGAGATTTGGTAAAAAAAACATGGATATAAAAGAGAATTCGTTACCATCACCAATCAACTTAATTCTTAAGTTTTGTATTAGGTATGGGTCTACATGCTCTGTAAGAATTTTAACTTATTCCATTGATACGTAGATTCTTCCATGAGGACTCCTTCAACATGCTCGCTCGAAACACTTTATAACTTTTGCAAGTGTATAGAAATGTATAGAAGGGGAAATAATTTCATGTGTTGTCCAACATTTGGTGTGTTCTTAATTTTTACGTATCCTTTAACAATTTTCTGTGGCAGCAGAACGTTACATTTCTTTTTCAAATTTAGCCTACCGTCAATTTTTCATTCGAACTTGGCAGAAAATGTGACGTGGGATGTATTCATCTGTCAAGTTTGGACGGAAAATTGACCTAAGACTAAATTTGAGAAAGAAGTGAAACATTAGTTTATTAGAAAAATTTTAAAATATAGGCTAATATTGAAAATATCTCCTAACATTGGGCTATATGAAATTATTTCCCCTCGTTAAGATATAGTTTTCTAAAGAAAAATATTTCTACCTAGAAAGAAAATATATAATTTGCCTTTCATCGCTGAAAAAGGAAAAGAGGAGAGCTCCAATATTGCCTCCTTGGTTTATTGATTAACCCTCAAAACTTTCCATTGCTTTTTATTTTCTGGTCGTTGTCTTGTCTTTCCTAATTAAGACAACTTATCAGCCTTTTCTTATCATCATAGAGTTAGAAACTTGATTAGACGTATGCATAAGATCAATCCGTGTAATTTTAGGGCAAATTATACAAGAAGGTACACTAGTACACTTTCCTATGTACCATGTTAGTGCGCTAATTTTTCTATTATACACAAATTCCTCAAACTCCAAAATATCATTTTGACTCATAAATCTTTTAACCGCTTTACAATTTCATCATACCGCATTCAAAATTCAACAAATTTAAAGGATCGCTTACGTATCCAAACCATTCACAAGAAGTTCGAAAAGTCAACCAGTTTGATAAATGGTTTGGCCGGTTGAACCATCTAGCAAAAAAAAAAAAAAAGATATGATCAAAGAAGAAGAAGGTAGGCGGGTGGCGCTTTACAAAGCGTCGGGAAAAAATGAGCATATTTGGTCAATCCCGATGCTTTGAAAAGCGTTAATATTAATGGTCCAAATTGGGACCTCTATGTCTTGGAGATGCATGGGAGCCAACAACATCATCCGTATTTTATTAGATGTAACAATTTCGGATATGATCGAGAGCCTCAATGTTTGCTAACGAGTTATTATTTTTATTGAAATTTTTATTCTTAAAAATAGCACACATTGATCAATTTTTCGAATAGTCAAACACCAAAGTAGTCGAGGATAAACTATATAACATTGAATATATGATTAAACTAGAAAATGAATTAAAATGAAACTGGCAGCTTTTAAAGATTAGGGAAAAAAAGAAATTTTTTCTTATCAAATCAACATGGTAAATGGAGTGAAGTGTTAGTTTTTGTAAGAAATGGGATAAAGTCTTTAAGTGAGGGGGTTTTATTCTATTCTAAAATTTTCTAGGACTAAAAGGTTGAAGTGGGAACTGGTTTCAATGGACCATTTGACCCAACAACGTTAACCAAATCCATCACGTAAGGTTCCACTTCCATTCTTAAGGCTTAAATGGGAAGTTTTTAAGAAAGAGGGTGAAGTTACACCATCCTTGCCTCAGAATCAAGAGGTGGCTTGTTCAGTTCTTGTGTTTCGCATTGGAACCGTGTGGAACAGACCGCATTGGGGACATGAGCTTGCCGTCTTGTTTATTTTAATTCTCATGTAGTGTATATGACTTTAAGGATACCAAAATAGGAAAATGAGCTCAAATGGAAATTGGAAACCAAGGGCAGTCCATATACGGAGCTGATGGAAGCAGAGCGTTCAAACAAAAAAATTATATTACAATTTTATAATTTACAATGATCATTTCAAGACATCAAATTCGAATTATTCATGAAATATCTACTGTAATAATTGCTGTCTTGCGGAGCTCCTCTGTCGGACAGATTTCAAATCACATTAGTTATGTATTGGATCCGAACCACCGGAAGTTTGTCTCAGCTTCCACCTTCTCATCATCATCATCGGCTGCTCTGTCGCCTTCCTTCTGGTGTCAGATACGTTTGCGGCATCAACATCGACCTGCACAATAAAGAGATCACGTTAACAATGCCCTAAGGTAATAGCATGTAACGATAACGCCTGTGGAGAAACCGGTGAGAACCTCCACATTTTTCGTCCATCTGTAGCACGAAAAAGCCCGGTTGGGAAGAGCATTTAGAAGCTCCCAATATTAACACAAGGAAGCAAAGGATCGTTGCCCTAAAGACAAAGGATCTAAGCTTTACAACAGACAACATTTTCGACCCGATAAGACTATTACAATGTAGAATGTCTGAACTTGGAAAATGAGGTGAACCTGGTAGTGCCCAGTATTTACAGACTAGGAAGAGCTACAATTTGTTGGGATCTAGGTGACATATATTACAGCGATTTCACTTGCCTTTTAGGCATACAATAAATTTGAATATTTACCACTAATTCGTCCATCAAATTCAGTATAAAATTAAGATCTCATGCTTTATCGGTGATAAAAGTAATCTATGTAATTGCAATTCCAAAAAATTCAATTTATTTATTAGGTAATAGGTATTACCCTTTTATTTTTATTTGTTGCTGAAGGTACGCATTTCCTTAGCACTTATGGCAAATGTTGAAAAAACATTAATTGGGGGTTGTATAAGAGCAAGTATGGTAATTTATCTTTAGAGTTAGGTTTTGACTAAAGATGACGTATCAACATCATGATATAAACTATGAAAGGCGCATACATATTATTATGTGGGTTCCGATCAAGCTCACAAACCTATTGGAGGTTCATTTCTTATTGATATGTTGAGGAAAAAATGTATTTTCCATTCTCTTAATCATGGGAGATTGTTTCGACTAGTTTTTAGTCGGCCAGCCTCTGATTTCCATATGGCTTTATCAATTTGCCAAGTGTGCCAAGATGCTTTTCCAAGCGGTATCGATGTGAAACACAAGTTGGCTTCATTAGATCTAACGAGTAGCACCCCGATCCACTGGACTCGGAGGGTTAGCTGGTGGCTAGGTTTTAGATCAAACTGGAGGATGACATTTATAGGTATTCAGACGACAGTGTGGTCCAAGGATTTGGCCGCTGAGTTCTAAACCCCAATCGTGCAATCAGCCTGTGTGCCGAGGATACCCCAATAGATGGCCTACTACTGACCAATCTGCTTCCGATGAACGATCACAAACCCTTGAAGGCAAGTGACGAAATGAATCCTGAATGTTTAAGGCCAGTAGGAACACGAACCAGGACCCGGAAGTCTAAGCTCAGCTGGATAAACTAGTCCCAGCCCGGGAGCTTCCTCTGGAAGTGGATAGGTTGCAAAGATCGAAAAGAAATGCGATAAAGGGTAAAAAACTGTACTGAAATGGTGTTGGAAAATAGATTACGGTAAAGGTAAAGGGCATTAAAGTTAAAACTGCAAGGAATTGAAAGGTACGAGAAATGAAATTGATAGAAAAGATAAGCGTTGTATTGTGATGTTGTCGAGAAAGCTTATATTTCTTCGTTCTTGGTATTAATGGGCCGTACGGCGCCCTCCTTACCAGATGAACAAAATAAACAACTAATAAATCAAACTATGGAATGTTCAATAGTGATATGGAAATCACTTATTGCCTATCCGATGAAGTAAATCAGATCTACTACTATTAAGGAAGCTCGCCTGCTCACTTCTCTCGGATTTTGACTTCCCGCGGGCTAAGATTAAATATGATTTTCCCGCCCATGAGCTATCCTTCCTTATCCTCAGCGGCCCAATTACGGATATTGCCGAAGCTATGGGGTCGGATCTTCTCGGGTTGGTTGTATCCGATCCTTTTGTCTCCCTTGGGCTCTTGTCTGAAAGTCGTAAATGGGCTGGCTATCCAATGCTAGGCCTGTTGGGCTCCCCGAACAGTCTTTGGGCCCAAACTTGGATCAGGCTGTCTTTGCCCCATTTAGCACATGTCCATCTTCTAAACGCTGATCAAGTGCTTGTTGCACCTTCTCCGCGAAGTGCAGAAAATAGGTATAAACAAAGATCAAGATCCATGAATTAAAGCAAGTCCGAATGATTGAGGGCAAAGGCTCTTGCAGTCCAAATAAATCTTGGAGATCGATTTCACCGAGCTATTCCGATCAAGGTGCTTGTTGTGAATGAGGGAGCAAGTACTAGCGACAATGAAGGTGGTGGTCAGCAAAATGCATAGAGGAAGAGCTCAAGTCAGAGGACACGTTCTAGAAGGTCAGATGATTTCATCTAGGGCCTGTGTTAGTTAGAGACGGATGTGCTGGCATATATGGGTAAATAGTGAGCCGTTATAATAAAGGGGGTGAATGGTAGTGAGGGGTATCAATCTGTTAAGCTATATTCCTTATCCTCATCTCCTAGTTTTCTCTCTGTATTCTCATCCCCTTCTTCTCTGAATTCTCATCCCCTTCTACCGTGAATGTTCTGATGTGAGGATTGCAATTCTCCCTTAAGAATTGCTCAGTAAATACATAAACTACCTTTGTTGCTGATTTCTCTAAGTATTGTTCCATCGAGTCTCTGTTATTGAAGGAGTTCTCTTCATTGGTGCTTTCATTGCGTTCTCGACTCCGATGGCAAAGGGTACTCGCTTCAAGGTTCTCGATGATTCCTTAAGGGCTGTTTAGGAAGCTCAAATCCAACACAAGAAGGAGTTTGAAGGTTTGCATTCCACTGTGCTGGGTCAGCAAAAGCTTTTCCAAGAGGTATTACACCGTCTCTCTTCCCTGGGAACTCAATCGGACGATTTTAAGGCTAATCTTGGAAAAACTCGTCCTACCGCTTCTGATCTCTCGGGCCAAGGATCTGGGGCCAACAACACTTCGACCTTGCATCATAAGCTGGCTCCGATTGAAATCGGCCGTTTCAGTGGCACCAACTCGGAGGCCTGGACATTTCAGGTTGAGCGTTACTTCGAGTTCTATAAGATCAACCCTGATCATCAGCTAGATCTGGCATCTTTCTACTTGGAAGGTGCCGCTATTGAGTGGTATCGATGGATGTTTCGTAACAAATAGCTAGTTGATTGGCTACATCTTGCTGAGGCTCTCGTTAAATTGTTCCGTAAAAACGATTTTGAAGCTCCGGAAGGTCGACTGACTAAACTTCGCCAGCATACTACTATCACTGAGTACCAGGCCGGCTTTGAAGCGATTTCCAAAGAAACTATGGTGTTACCCACTCAGTTTCTACTCCATTGCTTTATTTCGGGCTTGCGATTGGTTATTAAGATAGCAGTCTTGGTCCATAGGCCCACTACACTGGAGGATACCATCACTTTAGCCCATCTACATGAGCAACGCAGTGCTCTTGAGAAAGGATTTGTTCGACCTTCGCCAGGTCACAGTCCTCCGCTGCTCCCGACGCCATCTCCTCTACCCAGTTCGGTGGGTTCACGCTAACTTCTCCGACGATGCTCCCTGGGAAACAACCAGTGAAGCGGCTGAGTTACGCAGAAGCCCAACAACGGCGTGAGAAGGGCCTTTGTTTCTACTGTGATGAAAAGTATACCTTCAATCACAAATGTGCAGCTCGACCAAAACTGTTTCTCTTCGAGGAGGACACTGAGCAACACAACGACCCTGCTTCAGACACTCCCAGTGATTCTGCCTTGGCTGAGGAGCTACAGGTACAGGAAGTACAATCACAGTCGGCTATTTCATATCATGCCCTAGCTGGGAGTATTTCCCCTACGACTCTACGATTTACTGGCTACGTTCATGGCACACCAGTTCAGGTCCTCGTGGATGGGGGTAGTAGGCACAATTTCGTGTAAGCTCGAGTAGCGAAGTTTCTGAACTTACCTATGGAACCCTCCCCCGCATTTTCGGTGTTAGTAGGAAGCGGAGAAAGCTTGTTATGTGAAGGCATTATCCAGAGTGTACCCCTTTCAATTCAGGGCTGCGAACTCCCACTTGATTTCTATGTTCTTCAGTTACATGGTTCTAATATGGTTTTGGGAGTTTCTTGGCTGGCTACCCTAGGTTCGATTCTCACGGATTATTCAAATCGGCGCTTAGAATTCGATTTTCAAGGGAAGTGTATCTGTTAGGAAGGTGACTCTGCACCGGCCATTCAACCCGTCCAACTACAATTTCTGAAGCGCATGAAGCATACTGACTCTATTGCTTCGTTTTTTCATCTGGAGTTATTAACGGCAAGTGTGGCATCCATTCCAGAGTACCCCCCAGACCTCACGACACTCTTGACTTCTTTCTCGGATGTCTTCGCTAAGCCACATGGATTACCACCCTCAAGAAACCATGATCATTCGATTCCATTGCTGCCTAACTCGGGCCCAGTGAATGTAAAGCCCTATCGGTACCCACACTTCCAAAAGCAGGAAATGGAAAGACTGGTTGCCAAGATGCTTAAAGAAGGCATCATTCGACCCAGTACCAGCCCCTTTTCTTCTCCCGTCTTGCTCGTCCGTAAGAAGGATGGAACTTGGCGCTTTTGTGTTGATTACAGGGCCCTCAATGCTATCACGGTTAGGGATCGTTTTCCCATCCCATCTATCGATGAGTTGTTCAACGAACTCCATGGTGTCCACTACTTCTCCTAGCTGGACTTGTTGGCCGGATATCACCAGATACGAATTAAGGCAGAGGATGTGGAGAAGATAGCTTTTCGCACTCACGACGGACATTACGAGTTCCTAGTAATGCCTTTCGGCCTTTCTAATGCTCACTCATCTTTCCAAGCTCTTATGAATGAGATCTTTTGGACTTATTTGCGCCGATTTGTTCCGGTATTTTTCGATGATATACTAGTCTATAGCCCTACTTGGACGACTCATTTGGATCACGTACGTCTGGTGTTACGATTGCTGATGGATAACCACCTTGTCGCCAAGCAATCTAAGTGTTTATTTGGTCAATCACAAGTGGGTTATTTGGGACATGTTATCTCCAAACAAGGTTTGGCTGTTGACCGGGACAAAATTACCACTATTCAATAGTGGCCTCAACCGCAAAATGTCAAGGGAGTACGTAGCTTTTTGGGGTTAGTGGGTTACTACAGGAGATTTATTAGACAGTATACGCATGTTTCTGGTCCTCTAACGGATCTGCTGCGCAAGGACACCTTTTGCTAGAATTCGGTGATGCAGGAAGCCTTCGACACATTAAAACAAAACCTCAGTTTTACCTCGGTATTGGCACTACCCGATTTCTCTAAAGACTTTCAGGTTGAAACCGATACTTCCGACATTGGAATTGGAGCAGTGTTATCCCAGAAAGGCCATCCCGTGGCTTATTTCAGTTAGAAATTGTGCCTGCGAATGCAGAGTGCTACTACTTATCACCGGGAAATGTATGCCATCACACAAGCTGTAAGTAAATGGCGACAATATCTCTTAGGGCGTAGATTTACTATCATTACACATTAGCAATCCTTGAAGAATCTACAAGATTAGGTGATACAAACTCCTGAACAACAAAAATGGCTTAGCAAGCTTGTTGGGTATGAATGCAATATAGTTTATCGTCCTGGCAAACAAAATTCAGCTGCAGATGCCTTGTCCCGAGTGCTAGCTGCTACTTTGTTGTCTCTCTCTACTCGGAAGTTCGCCTTAGCCGATAAGTTACGCAAAGTTAACGCAGAAAACCTTGAGTTGTTAAAATTGCAACAAAAATTGCAAACTGACCTCTACTCCTTCCCAGGATATGAATTTAAGGAGGGATTGTTGTTCTTTCATGGTAGATTGGTGATTCCTTCGGATTCGCCTCTCCGTCTCACACTCCTACAAGAATTTCACTCTTCACCCATAGGAGGGCATGCAGGAGTGGCACGGACCTTCCACCGGTTATCCTCTAATTTTTCTTGGAAGCATATGCCAAGGATGTTCCGCAGTTTGCTGCCGCTTGTCAAATCTTTCAACAGATGAAAGATACATTCCAGCGTCCAGCGGGTTTGCTTCAACCTCTTCCTATTCCAGAGATGGTATTTGAAGAAATCTCCATGGATTTCATTACGGGGTTGCCTAGTTCCAAAGGGAAAACAATTATCTTGACAGTCATCGATCGGTTATCAAAATATGGGCATTTCATTGCTTTACCAGCTCACATTACGAGTCATCGGGTTGCTGAGGTTTTCGTCAATAATATCATTCGCTTGCATGGAGTACCTCGGGTGATCATCACTGACAGAGACCCAAAGTTCATGCACTCATTTTGGCAAGAGATTAATCGGCTCCAGGGCACAACGTTGGCTTTCAGCACCGCCTACCACTCGCAGACCGATGGACAAACGGAGGCACTCAATAAATGTCTGGAAATGTATCTTCGTTGTTTCCTGGCTGATTCTCCACATCGCTCGGTGCAAATGCTTCCATGGGCAAAGTATTGGTACAACACTTCCTTCCAAACATCTGCTGGAATGACTCCTTTTCAGGTTCTATACGGGCGAGAACCCCCCACGGTGGCACGCTACATTAAAGGAAGCAGCTCT
This sequence comes from Punica granatum, assembly GCF_007655135.1. NCBI lineage: Eukaryota > Viridiplantae > Streptophyta > Magnoliopsida > Myrtales > Lythraceae > Punica > Punica granatum. The sequence goes on from NC_045129.1 coordinate 29,589,583, forward strand.
AATGAACTTGTGGAGCAACAACTGCTAAGTTGAGATGAGGTACTCACTTTACTTAAGCAGAATTTGGCTAAGGCTCAGCTCAGAATGAAGGAGATAGCTAATCGCACAAGACGCGAGGTGCATTTTCAAGATGGTGATTGGGTTTATGTGAAACTGAAACCTTATCGCCAAAGGTCAGTACTTCTACAGCACTATCATAAGATTGGAAGACACTATTTTGGACCCTTTCAGGTGCTGAAACGAATAGGTGAAGTGGCTTATAAGTTGGCTTTACCAGAGGCAGCTTGAATCCACCCGGTGTTCCATGTCTCAATGCTCAAGAAATGCATAGGAAATCCGGATCAGCAAGTCACTCTGTTACAGTTGGTGGATTCAACAGGCTCAGTCTAATTACGACCGGAGACAATTCTTGCCACTCGGTTCATTAAAAGAGCTGGCACTGTTGTTGAGCAGTGCTTAATCAAGTGGGTAGACCTAGCTGATGAGGCTGCCACCTGGGAAGATAAGTCCTCCATACTACAAAACTTTCTTACTTGGAACCTTGAGGACAAGGTTCAATCTCGAGATGGAGGTATTGTTGTGAATGAGGGAGCAAGTACCAGCAAGGATGAAGGTGGTGGTCAGCAAAATGCACAGAGGAAGAGCTCAAGTCAGAGGATACGTTCTAGAAGGTCTGATGATTTCATATGGGGCCCATGTTAGTTAGAGATGGATGTGCTGGCATATACGGGTAAGGAGTGAGCTGTTATAATAAGGGGGTGAATGGTAGTGAGGGGTATCAATCTGTTAAGCTATATTCCTTATCCTCATCTCCTAGTTTTCTCTCTGTATTCTCATCCCCTTCTTCTCTGAATTCTCATCCCCTTCTGCCATGAATGTTCTGATGTGAGGATTGCAATTCTCCCTTAAGAATTGCTAAGTAAATACATAAACTGCCTTTGTTGCTGATTTCTCTGAGTATTGTTCCATCGAGTCTCTGTTACTGAAGGAATTCCCTTCATAAGGACAAGGGTACATGTTGATTTCAATTTAGGTTAGTTATGTCCTACTTAATGTACTGATCGGGGAGCAACCTAGACTAATGGCAATTTTTCTCTGGATATGTCATATTACAGTTGGAGATGATGTGAAATCTCAAGACTAATTGTTAGTTTAGACCATAAATAATCTGTTTCTCTGATCTTACTTCGGTACCCTCCGAATCAATTTCAATCTTATCCCCTATCTGGGCCCATTCCAACCGATCGTATTTATTACGAAAACTTAGGTAAATTGCACTCCTCTCTTGATGAATTACTAATGATACTTCCTTATTCTTGAGGAAAAATGTCTCCAATCCATTGATAAAAAGATGAACACTACCCCCATTGACCATGTTGATCTCATAAGAAAGTTCTTACCATCTTCAATCATCTTCTAGTTTCATCTTAATTCATTTTTTTTCAATATTATATTCAACTTGTTGCAATAAATTTACTTTTTTTTTTTGCTGGTGTCATAAGGGAACCTTATGGGTCTATTAAAAGAATGAAAACAAACGAAATAAATGGGCATATATGTTTCACTAGTGAGAATTGAACTCAACACCTCTTAGTTTCACGACAGCGTCCAATGGCACAGCGCTAAAACCCCATCCTCCACAGTATATTCACTTTGGTCTTGCTGTTTAAATCGTCCAATTCATTAACATATAATTTTTTTGTGAAAGAAAAATATCATTTAAATTTTTTTTTAAAAAAAAGATAAAAAAAAAGGACTGCATATACTCAGTCAAAGGTCGCCAACAACTATTAAGGCCTTCGATTATTTAGGGCAAGGGTAAAGCTCTGGATGAGGTCCTGCTCGGCCACACCATAACATCAGTATTCCAAATTAGGACCTTTATGTCTTGGAGATGGTGGCCTAATTGGCCGCCACACATGATCCGGGTTTTATTAGCTACCAAAGATGTCAGGTCGAAATTTCATAGGGGTCATGGTACCCGCTAGTATAGAACAACAAGTTTCCTATTTATATTTGCTAAGATGAAATTTTTTAGTAAAAAGCAAAATTAAGTTTTAACTAATAATTAATAAAAAAAGGATAACAAAACAAGAAGAGAGCGGGAAATGGACCATCACCTAGGCGAGGTCGAAGGGAACACTAGCTTGCGGGCCACCACCTCCTCGGCGGATGGCACCACCACCTCGGTGAAGTCTTAAGTTAATCCTTTTCTTTATTCTAAAAATTTCAATTCTCAAAAATATTAACAGTATTAGGCTTCTTTTGAGATTGAGGTATCACATGTAGTAGTTTCCGATATCATCGTGAGCCTCAACATTTGCAAATGAGTTATTCTTTTCTATTGAAAATTTTATTCTTAAAAATATTTCACATCAATAGATTTTTCAAAAAATCAAACGGCAAAATAGACTCGGGTAAACTGTGCAAAATTGGAAATATGATTAAACTAGAAAAGGAATTTGGATAAAAGTGAAAGCATTCAAAGATTAGGGACTGAAAAAAGTTTTTTTTGTGAAATCAATATGGTCAATGGGGTGAAGTGTTAATATTTGTAAAAAAAAAAAAGGGATAGACTATCAATCAAAGAATCTTTAAAGAAGTGGGTTGTATTTTTCTCTAAAATCTTTTTAGGACCACGGGGTCGAAGTAGGAACTGGTTCCGATCGACCATATGATCCAACAACGTTATCCAACTCCATCATGTATGGTTTCACTACCATTCTTAGGGCTTCATGGAAAAGTCGTACCATCCTCAACTCTAAATTAAGAGGTGCGCGGTTCAATTCTCGTGTCTGTTATACGGACCGGGTGGAATTGATCCGCAGTGGGATCGGAATCTTGTTTATTTTTAATCCTTAGGTTGTCAGACTTGAAGGACACTAAAAAAGGAAGTTGATCTTACATGGAAAATGGAAACCAGGGTAGGCCACGCAGGGACTAGATGGAAGCAGTGCTTTCAAATGATAAAAGTTCAATTACAATTTTATAAAATTATCGTTCCATGATGCCAAATTCGAATTATTCATGAAATATCTACTGCAATAATTTCTCTCATCTGGAGCCTCTCTTGGACAGCTTTCGGGTCATATTAGTTATGTATCAGATTTGAACCGCCGGGAATTTCCCTCAGCTTCCATGTTATCATCATCAGTAGCTTTGCCACCTTCCTTCTTGTGTAGAAATTAATTCGACCCGTTTTTTCTTTCATTATTGTTCTACCATAGACAATTGGGTCAATGGATATAGAACTGACCCTAATCACTTTGTACATGTCGTGACTTTGCAACACTATTTCAAGATAATTTTTTATGTGTACTATATGTTAAACCAATTTACACTGTTATGATCCTTATACGATAAACCCTTCCGTTTAAACATTGTTTCCACCTAAACCTATTATTTGCTCAAACTAATATGTTCTACAGAAAAATAATCTGTTAGTTACATATTAGTGCGGGCTAGCTGTAATTCTTGTTGTTACTAATATGTCCTACATAAATTAATACAATTGTCTTATCGCAATCAAGATATCTCTTTGAAATAAAGTTGAAAATTAAAACAAATTGTAAATTATAAAAAAAAAATCCGAAAATAAAGTTGATTATTTATAATATAAAATAAATATATAATGATAAAAAAAATATATATATAACTTATGTATTTGTAAAATAAATATAAAAATAAAATGAATTATAAGGTTTTTGTAATAATAAAACAAAAATAAAATAAAGTAAAATTTTAAATATTTCTAAAATAAATAAAATAAAGTATAATAATTGTAGATATTGTAAAATACTTCTTAAATTAATCATAATATAAAATGCCAATACTATTAAGTATTAATAGATATTGTAAATTAAATTTTATAAAAATAAGCACTAATTTAAAATATAGTAAAATAATGCTTACAAATAAATATTATTTCTTGTGAAATAAATATATTTAACTATAAATACTTATTATAAAATGACTATTTTTATTATAAATAAATAATAGTAAAGCTCAAAATAAAATAATTCTAAATAAAGATGAAAATAAAAGAATAAAAATTATTTTAAAAAGGCACACTAGATATTTGCTTTTGCGCCACAGGAGAATGGAAATTTCAGAAAATGACTTATAATTTTTCCTAAATAAGAATAAAACTTAAATAGATAAAAAGGCCGAGAACGCAACTGTTACCGGAGGGAGGAGCTAGGGAATCGACCAATTGCTTTGACCCCACCTTCGAGGTCGCCATTGTCCACAGAGGGCACCAACAACCTTAGAGGTAGGGTCAGGCCGCCATTCGATGGCCCTAGCCCCTGAAGCGGACAAGACTTCCGACATCCACATCCGATTCTAGGGCTAGGGGCATCGGATGGCGACCCGTACCTTGGAGGTGGGGTTAAGGTAGCTGGCCAACGCCCCCAGTCCTCCCTTACTAGCGATTGGATTGAGCCGACTATCCCTTTTTCTCTTTTTTTTTCTTTTGTTTTATTTGGTTTGGCTATAAACTTGGTTTGTCAAGTTGGCTTAGTAAGGGGTGACTTGGCGCTATGCGATTGGTACACGCAACATGACAAATGAGGAGGAACTTTATAATCTTGTGGGTGGAATACGCGAATGCAAAATGTAAAGGACTACTAATATGTTTATATTCTTGAATCATTGCTCATACATAGATTAGGTGATTATGAATATGAACCTACTATACTAATTGATCATCTAATGGTCAAAAAGCTGATTGCACCATATATTTGATTGCATCATAAAACTTCTTGAGATGAATACGACATAATACATTTTGTCACGAATTTCATTTTTGTACCTCAACCGGGCTTATTGCCTAAGATTTACTATCCCAATTTGTTAGCTCAAGCTTTTGAGTGGATGTGGACCAATCGTTTACAGATCCAGTGCAAATAACCTTATGAATTAGACCATTGTGGCCACCTCAAAATCTCGCATGGCATTAAAACGGATTATGCATTTGTGTTCTCACCATGCTCAGGTCCAATGTCTTGTTTGTCGATAGCAACCAAAGTGCACCTATCTGTATAGTTTAGGCCGAGTATAGAACTCATTGTCAATTTGTCTAGTTTGAGCCCAAGTACGTGGGACTCATAGTTAGTAATCCCTTGACCCGAGCACAAAAGAATATAATGCTCAATGTGAGGGTGAATATTGAGAATTTATTGTTCCATGTCGAAATATTGATTATAAATCCATGAGTTTTTAAGAGATTGGGTAACATAACAAATCAATTCGAGATTTTGTGTTGAAAATAAACTAATTACTTATAAGCCCAATGAATGCCCATTCTACATTATTGGCTTCATTAGCGAGGATGTTCATGACCCAATGAGCCTTATTAATTTATAAATCAAATCTCCATACACAATTAAATTCATTAACTAGCCACTACTTTAGAGCTAATTCATATATATGGGTCTATTAGGCATCAAACGCAAACATAATATGCCGTAGGTTATTATATTAGGCCCATGTGGCTTTCCTATATGATAAAAAAAAAATGCCATAGGGACAACATCTAAAACCTAACTAAAGACCAAGTAGCTTGTACATTGCACACGTATATGTCTTTGAGAAACACAAACGCGGAGAGATATTTTACTTGAATAGGAAATAAAGGTAGACAGGTAAAGCAGTGTAGCATTAAATTTCCATCTATCTAGAACTAAACTTGCATTAGTGCAAAAATCAAAGAGGGTGTAGCAGGTTCGATACTCGTCGTTGGACTAATCGTGATTTGAGCCCTTTTATTAGCTATCAGGATTACTCAGCAAACCCTGGACAATCATCTTTATTAAAATTTTTTTTAAAAAAAAAGAAATTGCAGATAAGACTTCAACAAGAGAAATTTGTTTGGTTATACCATATGGAGGGCATCTCATAATTTACAAGGAATTAATAATCCCTAATTTTCTTTAATCTAGAAAATTTTAGGTTCGTGGCACTCATTGAATACGTTTGTCAGCAATAATAATATTACATTAAGAAATACATTCTCTTCATGGTAAGAAGTTTCGATTATAAAAAGTTGCAAACAAACCGAGAATAAAGGATCATGAAGATGAAACACAAAGAATAACAGCAAAGCAAGTTCAAGTAAAAAGGAAGAGTGGATCTCCGACCAGGCAATGCATTTGGTATCTTTAAACCGTTTCTGCTATATATTCTTTCATATAGAGTTCATGGATCCCATCTTTCAAAAAACCGTCAATGAGAATTAAAGATAAATCAGAATTTTATCACCAAAAATTTGAAATCTACCATTATATGTAGAGATCACATATCAGATTTCATAAAACTATTGCACATAAAAATAAATAACCAAAATAAGGAACATTACCGATATAATTTCTTAATAATTTTTTATGGGCTTAACCAACAAACCTAGAGTGAACTAGAATACTAATAACAATAACGACCTCGCTAATCCCTCGCTAACCCCTTGCTAACGTTAATATTTATTTATTTATAAATCTTAGGGCTTTAGTCAGGCCTTAGCGAGGCATAGGATCCCTCGCTAAGGCCATCGCTAAACACGGGTTGTTTAGTAGTGAATAATAATAATAATAATAATAATAATAACAATAATGATCAATATCTATAATCTATAACCCAATATGTAAAAGGTGAAGCTCAATGGCGTGTTTTCACACCTATGGACACTAATTATACCTTTTCGTATGCTTCATTCTTAGGGAAAATTACTTGAATGATGCAGAACCTTTTAAGTTATAACGCGGACAGTACAAAATCTTTTTTTTTTTGTAACAATTTGATACAAAACGCATTAAATTGTTTCAATCAAGTACAATTCATCAATTTCCGTTGACGTCGTTCAGAATTTTTGACGTGGCATGTGACGTGGCAAGTTTTATGACACGTGGTTGGATGCCATTAAGAATATCTGACGTGGCAAGTCTTATGACACGTGGTTAGTCTTAGACACGTCGCTGAAAACTTTTAGCATGATGTAACAAATGGGTACAGAACCTTATTAAGATGTAACAAATTGGTGGGAAAATTACTTGAATGATACAAAACCTTTTAAGTTGTAACGCAGACGGTACAAAATCTTTTTTTTTTTGTAACAATTTGATACAAAACGTATCAAATTATTTCAATCAAGTACAATCCGTCAATTTTTGTCGACGCCGTTAAGAATTTTTGACTTGGTATGTGACGTGGCAAGCCTTATGACACGTGGCTGGATGCCGTTAAGAATATCTGACATGGCATGTCTTATGACACGTGGCTAAAAACTTTTAGCATGATGTAACAAATGGGTACAGAACCTTATTAAGATATAGCAAATTGGTATAAAACTTTATTAAGATGTAACAAATGGGTACAAAACTTTATTAAGATGTAACGAAATGGTACAAGACGTTTTGTATGATGTAACAAATTGATACAAATAGCAGAACAAAAGGACAACTACACCTAATTAAAATAATAAAAGGGGAGATCCGTATTGAATGGTTCTGAAGGATCTATGCATATCCAACGATGGGAAGACCCGTATTACGATAATATGGAGTCATTACCATGAGCGAAAAAAATATCTGGCAGTATGAATTTGCATCATAAATTTTGGTCCCTCTGGATTTCGAGAGAAGTACATAAGTTCAAAAGGAAATATTGTAAGAGAAAATAAAGGGAAGATCTTTCATTCCAAAAATTTCTGACGTGGCACCTAACGATCTCGTCGCTTGAGAATTTTACCATTTTTCATGACAGGTCAAGTTAACCCAATTAACGTCACAATTATGGACAAAACTGGGGGATGTCCCGTTCCTTGAAGAGATGGCGACAGTCACGATGATGTGGAAGCCGATGATGCTATAGTCAAGCGAAATAAGAACACGAAGAAAATTATTTACAATTATCACAGGGATCTCATCCCCAAGATACTTGGGAACGAGGAAGAGCAAGATGAGGATGAGACTCCCAAGGAGATTGAGGATATAACCCTGAAGACAAAGGTGCAAATTCACTCTTTCATTCACAAAATATGTCATGCCAACTACAATGCATACCAGTCACTGCTTCTTGCTTCTAATATTTGTTGTTGGTGGTGCTGTTGCAATTATCTTCCTCTTTTTGATGCTTTTGCATATGGAGACGTCGTAGCAAACTCCTGATTTGTAAATTCATCTGAAGTTACTGATGATAAGAATATTATCACGAAAATTCTTAGCTAAGGTGAGGGATCTGAGTAACTTAACAGAGGGGTGGTAGTTAAAGGGAAAAGTACCATATGCTATCTTCCTAGTTCATTCTGTCAAATTCTTCAAATTTGTAGGTTAGATGGTTTTCACGCATTTGGGTCAGGCTAGGGGCAGCAGTATTTGAAACGACACCGTAACACGACATGGACTTAAGTGGGTTCGGTTAAAGCTAAATTTGTTTCGTGTATAAACCGATCAAACCTGTTTAGATACAATAAATAAACTGTCACGACCTGAAATTTTAGCAGAGTGTTTCCTAAATTTTCTCGATATCCATTATCACATAACTATTCATATAACAACATGCTTTCCATAAACTCCAAAATATATATATAACTAATCCAGCAAGCTCTAATATGTATATGCATATCAAAAGAGAGTATTTTTCTTCTCAACCACATCACTAAACCAACTAAATAAAAATTTCAGGTCGTAATATATTAAAATACATTATATGCAAGAAGAATACTTGTCAAATAACTAAGGTCCCTACCTAGCCTTCCAAGATGATCCCCGATGTCTAAAAAGTTCTCCTGTGCTACTAGTCTAGTTCCTATCTCATCTGAAAAATATATGCATGGTGTGGCTGCATTCCAGTAAGCACAAAATTTCAAAGTGAAATGAACTATTATTAACTAAAAATATAATTTTAAATGAACAAAGATACTATTAGCATACCCAAGTCTATCATTTAATTCCCCAACACAGCATGATATACATTATACACAAATAATTACTAAATTGATCCTTAAATAATCAATCATCTTTATACCTTTATAATAATAGTCGAATTTAACCATTAACTCAACACCACATAACATTTATACACTGAATATATTCAACTCTAGCAAATAACACGGCTTTCATATAATACCTTCAGACAACCTCAACAAACATAACATCTATAGTAATCAAATCAGACAAACAATATACAACAAAATCAATCAATATAGCCATAGGGTTGCATTTCATCGCAGCAGAGTTGTGACGGTACCGTGACCCCGCACATGTCAAATCATTTATACGCATATCATCATCAACATATCTCATAAGCAAGGGCTGCCCATTATCCTTCGACAGTAGGAGTGTAGGTGTTCATTTTATATCTTGCCGGATCAGCGGTCTATGCGTCCTATTTATATGCCGCCGGATCAACAGTCCCATGGCTATCAACAATAATGTCACAAGCATAATCAATTGCAATCATGTCATCTCACCACATATATCCATACCAAATTTTTATTCCCAAATTATCACAATATCCCCTTAAATAATACTCCGTATAATTTGTATTCATATAAAGGAATAGAGTCCTCATCGAACTCGCCCAAAATTATTTCACTGAGTCAAAGCCTTTTGGGTTCATGATTTTGATTTCCTCCATTGCCTATCATTTGAAGCATAAAACTAAATTATGAACAACATAATAATATGACCAAGCATATCAATGCTGGTAGGTTTCCCTCCTGACAGGATAAAACCACACTGATACTTCCATAATCAATCACATCTCTATCTTATCCTATATTACCCATTAGCCCTTGTTAACATGTAACTTAATCACTATAACTTAATCATGTAACACCATTAATTTACATCATTACCATACTTTAGATCTTCTAAAATCACCACTTAATGATTTTTAACCTCCACACTCTTACTTAAGCAATTTAAATGAAGAAAAGTATGCATTTCGATTATTAACAAGATACTTATATTAATAAAAGAATTGATTTCAATGGTGGAATTCCATGATTATAAACTTAATTTGTCTTCTCAATCTTTTATCCATTACCTTCTCTCCATGATCTGTTCTATTTTAAATAATACCACTAACCTAACATATTCCAATTCACAAACAAAGCACGATCAAGAAAGGGAGATGGAAGAAGTAAACCTCAGCTTATATTAGTCATTTAACCACCCTTAACTTGTCAATCTAACAATCCACTTATTCTTGATTATAGCTCATCAAATGAAATGCATATATGAACAAGAGAAGAATCTTATAGTACAAAACTTATAAAATTAATCTCATTTAATCTAATTCCTTCAACTCAAGACAATTAAGCAAAGCTAAATCCATAGATATATCTATCTTTTACCCAACCAATTACGTTAATTGGAATCATCATACATAAAATGAGAACATGAACTCAATCTTGCATTTTTGAATATTGATAAAAAACACTTATCTTTCATAGAATCAATTCATACAAACGTCAATTCAACTCAGCCACCACACGTCAAATTTACACCTAGAAAACCACATAAACTCAACATATAAACTCAATTCTCTATTAATCCCTATAAAACTCAAGCAATCACATCTAATCGATCCGCTTCAATTCAAGGCACAACTAGGGTCAATCTAACAAAAGGAGAAAACCGTAGGCTTCACTTAGCTCAGTAGATATCTATGCTAGAACTATAGAATACCAACGTACATATCCAGAACCCCAAGCCAAGCCCTTTCTCTCTTCTTCAATTTGCCTCAGCCCCGGTCGCCTCTCTCTGTCTTTGTTCTATGTCGCTCTTCCATGGAGAAAAATAGAGCATTCTCTGTCCCTCTCTTCCCCTTCCCGTTAAGTCGAGCCCTAACCTTCCTCTTGAACGGTCTCTCTCTCTTGCTCTGTTTCCCAGCTTCCTTTTCCCACGAGCTCTCTCTATCCTCTGCCCCAATTGGGTCCCTTTCCCCCGTCTTTAGCTTGCTCTGTTCCTTCGTCTTCTCTTCCATAAACTTCAACACAACCATTTTTTTTCTCTCACTACTCATCCTGAACTCTCTCTCTCTCTCTCTCTCTCTCACCCTCTGTTCTTCCTTCCAACCCCCCAGAACCCAAAAAGAAAGAAAAGGCAAACAACGAAAAATGGTGAATGGAGGGCTGAGGCGGTGGAAAAGATAACAGAGGGAGGAGAGTGAATTTGGTGTGGCAAGTTCTACCATTAGAAGCCAATGCCCCAATCAAATCTTTTTTTTTAGTAGCATAAAGTACATTATATGAATAATACACACACATATATATATAAGCATATGTTTCAAACAAAAATCTGCTAGTCTCACGTAAACGTATTTAAACGAGTTCAAACCTTATAACTCCTTTAGACACAGTTAAACCGTTTTATATTATGTGTTATCGTGTTAATAAATTTGTTTCACATATCGTATCAATTTATAGAGGAAATAACACTAAAATCATCTAAATTTGTTTATATAAATCACCCGTTAATGTTTATGGTGCTTTTATCATGTCAATCGTGTAATAACGTGTAATTAAACTTAATATGGTCATATCATATAGGCATAATATGTACCTAAAGGTAATAGTGTCATATCGTGTAGGTAAGTATATATACACCATTAGACACGCTTAGTTAAACAGGTTAGGCGTGCCGTATCCGTGTCAACCCGTAATTAAACGTGTTGTGTTCATGTTTCAAAATCTTGACACGTTTATTAAACTTGTCGTGTTCGGGTTTAGAGTTTTTTTACATGAACTCATTTAGATACAACCTGTTTAAACATGACATGACACATATTGTCACCCCTGGGTCAGGCTACTTGAAAAGGAGATGATTCTGTTGATATTTGTTTGCTCGTACATATATTTCCTTATCAAAGTTTTCTTTTGCATTTGGTGTCAGCACCCGGTTTTGGTCCACCAGCTCCAAAGAAGAGCAAATCGTCATTTCTATCATCCATTGGAGGGAAGTATTTTTGGCTAAAAGCTCGAACGTGCACGACTTTTGAAAATGAGATATTTTCCTAATTTAACGCTAATTTTACATTTTTCAAAAAAAAAAACTCTACTGGACGTTAACGGATTCCACGCGCATCAACTTCAATTTTCAAAATCTGAAACAAAACTCGAGGCCGAAAAATATTTTTATGCACAACATTGATCGCCGAATTTTTCTGATTACAACATTGATCCCGAATTTTAGGCCATACGTGCATTAATTTCAAATTTTCAAAATTCCGGGTGATCTAAAAAATATTTTTGTACATAATGTTGATCCTTGAATTTTTCTGCAAGCAACGGTGGTCTTGAAATATTTTTCGGACATCCAATTGAAAATATTAAATTTCGAAAATAATTGAGCAATTATGATCGACGCACGTCAGATGTTCGATATCTATTTTTATCGAGATTCGATCTCCGTCGATGCAAATTTAAATTCTCATAGAGTCAATTATTTTTTTAATTTCTCAATTTCAAAGTATTCTCTCCGAAAATGTCGACATATTTCGAGAAATTGAATTAGCATGAAAGACGCCTGTACGAGTAATAAAAAAAGAAGAAAAATAAAAAAATAAAAACAAGAGCAGGTGGCAGCCATGCCAGAACCTGTTGGACCAGTTTTCTTTCTTTTCTTTCTTCTTCTCGCTGTTGACCATGGCCAACTCTTCTTTTCTTTTTCTTTTTCCTTTTTCCTTCCTTCTCTGCTTCTTGAGCAGAGCCCGCAGAGACAGCAAGCCCATATCTTGCAATTCGATCCTCTCGACTTCTCCTTACCTGCAACCTGCTAAATTCCCTGCCATCTCCACCCTCTCTTTTGCCTCTTCTTCTTCTTCATCTTCTCACACCAACTCTGCAATAGTCCTGCTCTCTTCCATCAACCATCAACACCACCATCACCATCTTCTTCTCTCCCCGAGTCTGCAAGAAAACTTGTGCCTTCTTCTCTTCCCCTCACGTCTGCAACCTGCAGCAGAAGACAAACAGTACAGGAGAGACAGACAACAGAAGAAAAAAATGGAAAACAGGACAGACAGGGGGAGTAGGACATTCCTCTTAGCTGCCTTGACTTTCCCCCAACTCCCTGACCTTCCTTTGAGCTGACCCGACTCTCCCTGAGCACCAACTTCCCTCAGCTGACTCTCTCACACACAACCTCTCTCTCTCAGCTCCCCTCATAGCTATCTCCCACTGCTCACGGCACCATCTCTCATCTCTGCTCACAGCTCCTCTCACGACCCGATTTTCCCTCAGCTCATCACTGGCTCGACCTCTCTTAGTCTCTCTCATGTTTACCATCCATCCAACTCATCTCTTTCTTTCTGGTCATGACAGAGGGCATCATCACCATCAATCGGTGATCTTCTTTCTCCTTTTCCTCTCGGTTCCTGCAAGAAAACACAAGAAAATGTAATCACACACCCACCTCCTAACCACTTCCATTCATCCTTTCATTCTTGTTCTTCTTTCTCTCGGCTGTAGCTGAGCTCCAGGCCTCTATAAGCAACTCTAAACTCACCTGGGACCTGCATTTTCCACCTCATCTCTCTCTCTCCTTGGCAATAGGAACGACTCCTTCATCATCACCATGTTGCTTGCATTTTATTACTGCTGCCCTCCCCTTCATGCCACCAAACATCATTTGTCTCTTTTCTCTCGTCTCGGCACATCACAGCCGGGACCCCTCACAAAACAGCTCACTATCATCCTCGTTTGTGCCCCATTTTCTTGTTCTTCTTGCTATCATCCTTGGGGGTTTTCAACTTACGGTTGATGCTGTTACTTGCCACCTTTTGAGCTCTCGGAGTTCGGCCATAGTTGCCCCATCTTCCTTAGACCAACGAGAGCTAAGTCTCAATCCCCCCTTGCCCTTTACTTGTTCTTTCTTTCCGTTCCTTCCTTTTGTTTTCTAATGTGTTTCTACTTTTACTTTGTCTTCCAGCTTGTCCTTCCTTGCTATTGTGGTGAGTTCGAACGACTCATGCGAAGCTCAGTTCGAGGCGTCTTTGAAGTTTGAGTGGCTCCTCCCAATATTGATGCAGGACAGGTATGAAAACTCGATCTTAGCGACATGTCTAGTACTCCCCTTGATGTGTTTGTGGGATAACTTGGAGAATGAGTGGAAAATCGGTCTTGCAAACCTTGATGATGAGTGGGACTTTTTTAAACTCGATGTCACAAAGTTTTCAAGATGTTTCAGTTCAGTCCCTACGGGTTTTCACTATTTTCAGAATTAGCACGGAACTTCCTGATCTGTTTCAACATAGTCCTGGGCCATTTTCAGCATTTCCAATTCAGCCACTGAACTTTCCAGACAATTCATATCAGTCCAGAGAACTTTTCACCAATTTCCAGTTCAGTCCCTGACTTTCTTAACAAATTCATAATGGCCCCTGGCGACATTTTACATATTCAAAGTTGCCCATGACTTTTGAGCTGTCTCAAATCAGTCCCTACGACTTTAACCGAATTTCCAAATCAGCCCCAGTTTTCTTGAAATTGTTCAATTCAGTCTTTGGATATTTTTCTTCAAAGTTTCCAAGGTTAAATAAGATCTCCAACCCTTCTACTTGATTCCCTCAGCAATTTCTCACTTCCGACCATTCTCCTCTTCGATATCAATCATTTTTCGGGTTTTTACATTATCTCGTTTCATGAGCCGGTGTTGTTTTATTGATTCCGTTAAATATCGTATTTTATGCGTGCTTGAGTGCTTGTTGTATTCTTAAGAGCATGGCAGCATCGGCTTTGCAAAATACGTGCTATTATCGTGTTTGATGTGTGAGCATACGAGAAGTGGCCAAAAACGGGACTAGGAGACCATGCAAGACTCGGTTCAAGCTCAAGGGTCTCACGGCCATCTTCAAGAGATGGTGGTCAAATGTCTCTTGGCCCACTTCAGGTCAAGCATGGCCTCCTTGTCTCGTTTGAAGTCGATTCTCGGATTATGTGTAATCATGTTTTCCATCTTATTGTTAATTAAGTAATAAATCGCATGTTAAACGCGTTAGTTCTAAGTAATGTGCATGGATTTGGGTATCAGTGACTATCCCAGGCTCATGAGGGTCCAAGAGCACATTGGCCATCATTGACGGGCGTTCTTTGCCTTCAGGGTCCTGTCTTGGTCCTCGTATCACAAATTGTTTCGTTAACCCGTGATTTCCAAGGCATAAGACAATAATCATTAAAATTTCCACACACAAGGAAAAGGGGACGTTCAATTCAACCAAATGAATCACTCGGTTTTAAGTAAAATGCGTGAATTGGTCAAAAAAATCTGTAACCGCGTCAATAGGTTAAGAACGGGTGATCTTGCATTTTTCAAACTCAAATTTCGCAAATTATTGAGTCGCGTGGTTCGATATAGTATGGACGTCTGAGAAAGACATGTGTATCTTGACTCGGATATTCGCCTGATTTCAAGCGGTTTAGGTCGAAACGCTGGAGTCTTTTTCAGATCACTTCCAAGTAGATTGCCTGGTTCTTTGGTTCCCTCGGGGTTCTCACATAACTCTGGAGGACCCAGGGGATTGGTCGACACCGACTACAGGCCGAGATGGCCCCATCGTGTAGTCTTACCTTTCTCGAAGTCATTTTTCAGCACAAGGGCAATATCATATGTTCTTAATTTACCAACGATTTTAGAATTAGGATAATCGAAACACCTCGGGCCGTAGGTGGAGACGAACAGCCTATGCAAGTGCAGGTTCATTTGCATTGCCCGCTTCGCTCGACTGAAGTGCTTTCGTTATCCTAGCATAACTCTGGACACTTATGACTGGTTTATTTGTCATAAAATACGAAATTTGACTAATAATGCACTTTGGGTTCCGCAAGACCATATGCCTTAGCATACTAGGTGAACCCTTACCCCTAGACCCAGGCAACTCATCGACCCCCGACCCTTAGGTCGTAAACAAGTAGTGGCGACTCCTTCTCACGCGTGTCCGTCACGCGTCCCCTCGGGAAGATGGACACTCAAGCTGCGCGATTGGTAGCATGCATGAGGGTCCCGACGAGACGAAATTCGGGTCCACACATTTGGTATTAACATTGATTGGTTAGTTGGAGAGTCATATAGTTCTCTTAGAGAAGGATCATGTTAAATAGAAATTTTGGAAGTGAATGCTGATGAAGTGATTAGTAATATATAATTTTTAAAGTGGACAACCTACATTGAATATCGATTCTTATTTTTGCTTGTGCTCATTAACTTCTAAATAAGAACAATTGATTGGTGCCTTGGATAGATTTATTCGAACATGAAAAATGGATAGGTGGCTTTGCTTAATTTTGTGCTTGGGTACGATGATCCTAGGACTTAGCCGTGGTTCATCACGATTCAATTAGGTACGATGAGGTGGAAGGTGATTATATCTTTTGACAAGGAAGATTGAGCGGTGAATTCATTATAAAGTAATCATCTATTCATGATTAGTATTGTATTAAAAAATAATACTATTTAACATACTTTTGATTATCTTGAAAATGAAATGCAACCATGGGACAAGGGGGCAACTTGACAGCAGGAGCTCTTGGCTGGCCATTGCCCTCCCGCTTTGTGCCCCCCACGAAGTTTGTGTTGGTAGTGACACTTCTAGCAACCTATCTTGGGATGGGTGGATGTCTCCATTTGAAGAGTCCCCAATTGAATGGGCGGTTTTGCCATTTACCTATTTTATATGTATCTTGAAGTTAAAGTGATGTCATATACATAAGAAAAGAGGTGGCGGTCACTCAAAAAAAAAAAAGAAAGAAAGAAAGAGGTGTGCTAGACTAAATTTTTGTGTTATTCTTGTCACTTGACATGTCACAATAGTAACAAATATTTGTTTTTCCTTTTCTAAAATAATATTTTTTCTTTTTTTCTGAAAGAATATGATTTTCTAACATAGTAATACCTGAGGTATATTACTTTCATTGACAAATATATGCAATGACTTAATAATAATGATAATAATCACGCATGCGACCTTAAACAAGCGCATGGGAAAATTTGTCAGAAGAAAGTACAAATTTCATACCAGAATAGGAAAGGGGTTAGATTCAAATTGCATATTGGGAAGGATCATTATATTCAAATTGGACATTGGGAAGGATCATTGTTCATAACATGATTGAAGAAGGCTCGTTTACTCATACATAATAATTACGGAACTTCTCATTGGCTAATACACTGGGACATATATATATAGTTACCTATATTTGTTGGTTTTTATCCTGACATTATGTTAGATTCGACATATTTATAATATAACAATATTTCAGCTTGCAATTTCTCTTGACTAAAAAAATGATTGCCCTCCTTCAGTATTATATTTCTTGATGACACTTGTTTTGATTTTGGGACAACACTGGCTTTGTACCCTAATAAAATTATAATTTTTCTTTAACTGGAGACATTGGCACCTTGGCTTAAATATCATAGTGCTCTATTTAATTTTTTGGATAGAATTAAGTTTCAGTCCATTAGTTGATGAACCTTCAAATCGAAGACTGTAATCATGGCAAGTATTATATAAATCTTGTGAATTATATGTTTTCATTAGATAAATGCATATGATATCTCAACAGTAGAAAATAATGAAGAAAATTAAAGAGTTAAAACGAATAGTAATATATACATATATATATATAATTACTTACATTAAATCCATAAAATTTGGTTATTAATTATTGACATTGTACACTCAAAACTCACAATCATAAATTTATATAATAAAATTCTGGAGACACAAGCCATGCGCAACGCACGTGGTCATTCAACTAGTAATAATAATAAAACACCAAGATCCAAATTATATGCTTCCACATTATATAATCCTCCTTGCTCAGTAAAAGATTTATTTGCTTATATAAATCCCATAAGTAATATTAGGGGTGTGTACGGACACTGGATACACCCGAAACCGGTCTGAACCTACCTGTTAGGGTAGGGTCTGGTAGCTCGTATTAAAAATAGGGTAGAGTCTGAGTATTAAAATAAGGAACCGGTGAAAATCAGTTCCGATTCCGATTCTTGCATATAAGGTACCTAGAACGGAACCGGAACCGATACCTGGACTCGGATAATAATTTCTCACATTATATATATATATAGTTATATTAAGATATTCCTATATTTTAAAAAATATAGTCACTAATTTAGAAAAATCTAAATATAGTTCGACATTCTGTCTTGTGTTATTACTGATTATGCATGAGACATTTTCAATTTTATTTAGTGAGATAAAAGTATTTACAAGTTCCAACAGAATACTCGAAACATGTGGTATAATACAGGTTTCGGATAGGTTTCGGTTTCAAGATTCAACGTAGTAGAGTCCGATTCCAAGATCTTGGAACCTGTCTCTTACAGGGTAGGATCCATGTATCGTGTAAAAAACATGATACTTGGACTTGCACACCCTTAAGTAATATGTCAGTAATAAAGCAAAATTATACAATTGCTCCTAATAAGAGGTTCTAAGGTCATATATCCCATGGTTGATTATTTTCTGAAATCTATTCCATCGTTTAAAAGTTACCTAAAAAAGTTCATGGTTTATATATTGTTCCAGATCTATCCCGACGTCAATTTTAACGGTGTAGCTGACAAGGGACATGAATGAGCTCATCCTTATCACTGTGGCCCTTTGCCTGTGATAGATTTTAAAAAAACATTAAAGTCATAGGATAAATTTGAGAAAAAATTAAAGTCATGAGATAGATTTTGGGCTTAATTTCATTAATGGACAAAATGATGACATGATAGATTTGGAACGATATGTAAATCATAGGCCTTTTTTGGATAATTTTTAAAAGATGAGATATATTTTAGAAAATAATAAAATCATGAGATATATAAGGTACAAATTATTTCAAATATAATAAATTGCCATGACAATTAAAATATCTAAAAGTAAAGCTTAATACTGGCAGATACTCTTTCTTAACTTCTAATTAATGGACAGCATTTACAGTTCACCAAAAAAAAAAAGTATTTACAAGCACATAATTGGTATCTTTTTCCGGTAAACCATATCATTCTTAAAATTAAAGATTCTTTATACTAAATCAAATATATTATACATATTTAAAGTAGACTCTGAATGATGACAAAGTTCCGTTTGATCGTGAGAGCTCACTATTGGCTTTCCCCTCAGCTCGTGGTGTAACGTCCTTTCATGTTCCTTGTTCATTTATCATATTCTCGATATCGAGAACAATTAAATAAAGCAATAAAAGAAGCGAGTGAAAAACAAATTATTTTATGGGCTTAATTGAGTCTAAAATGTAAACTATGACGAATTTTCACATGAATGGACCATTCATGCCTTCTAATTTCTAGAACTCTAGTCAGTTTCTTATTATTATATGTCCACTCTCGTTGGATTAGATTTATTTTTCTCTCAAATATAGATTTAGTAACCTATTACAATTATTAAGTTTGATGCAGGCTTTATAATTGTTATATGTACGAACATGTACTTTAATGGGAGATCAAAATATGTACTGCTACATCGGCGTCTAGTTGACCAACCATTGGATATGATACGACCGTGGCGCAATGGCGCAATAAAAAAGATCAATGGATGAAGGTTCTCAGATTTGATTCAATCTACGGCTTTAATTGATATTGTCTCATGCCCGTTAAGATATATATGAGAGACCGATACATCATAGATGATACGTGATCAAATTAAAAAGATTAAAGGATATATTAAATCAGTAAAACAAATTAACCGTGGACTATAATAATATATATAACAGCTAGGGATCATTACATAATAAGAGTTTAGCTTCTACAAGTCTATAACCAGCTCTGACTAGAAGCTGAACGGAAGATTAACAAGCGAGAATTGTTAATTATTCACAAATTCTGTCGAAAAATTACTCGAGGAAAATTAATCAAGGATGAGATTGTAAACTTAGGATGTTAGGGATTTTATTATGCTAAACTAGATAAAAATAAAAACAGAGAGAGAGGTAATAAAGGTCAGAAACTAAATTAAAACGGAAAAAAACAAAAACTTAATTTAAAACCGAAATTGAAAAGAAATTTTCTCAATGATAAAGGAGTTTGCTCTTTTCTTTAAGGTCTCGAATTTGAACTAAATTAGGAGGTTGTGCGAACTCTGAAGTAATTGCTGTATAATAAGGAAATTTGGATTGCATATGTCGATCTTGGTTAGACCATATAGTTTTATCGATACATTCCGACCAAACTATTGCAATATTGAGATCTGGCAACATGGGCGAAAAACATAAGCCCATGACGTAATATTTGAATAAGGACCAAATTTCCTTCTGCTGTTATATATTTTCTAGAGAAAAATAAGAGAACAAGTGGTTAACGATTCTGCAGGTTATAAAACAGATTTACATAATAAAATGAAAAAAAAAAGACATTTTTTACCATATAAGTTTTTAGCCTTCAGTCAATTTTAATATTCTAAGTTTTAAAAGTGCCAAATTAGTTTTATATGTTGTTTCGTAAGTCAATTTTGGTTCATTTCGCGACTTATAAGACCAAAACCGTCTTTATTTTTCAAAACTTATAGGACCACATTTCTGCAGATTATAAAACATATTTACATTATTAAAATGAAAAAAGACATTTTTGTCCTGTATGCTTAGCCTTCGGTCTGTTTTGAATTTTTAAATTTTAAAAGTGCCTAATTAGTCCTATTCATTTGCTTCGTAACGTAATTTTGATCCATTTCGTGACTTATAAGACAAAATATATTTATTTTTTTAAAACTTATAGGGCCACATTTTAATTGAAAGTCAATTTATAAGATTGAAAATGTCTTTTTCAAAATTTATGACCGAAATTATTTTATGAAGTAAACAAATATAACTGATTTAGTAATTTTAAATAATATAGAATCAAAATTGACAAAATACCTAACTTATAGGACAAAAAATATCTTTTTTCCATTATTAAAATGAAAATGAGAAAAATCAATAAAAAGATAAAATTAAGTTCACGTTCTAGAACCTCGGATGATCGTACAATCCATTTTGCTCAACCACATTATGCACTTATTGGTCAAATTCAAAATCTCTTTGTATTGCTGGATTATAGTGAGTGTGTGGAGGGTAAAAACAAAAAATGTGCCACACCAGAAAATCGCTGGGTTTATATCGGGCTCTTAGTTATGGATTCTGCCACTTAATGACTCGAGTTTTTGGACAAGATATAGATTTAAATCCCTGAGCCAAGTTTGATCGACCGGATATAGAGGAGAGTATGATTTTTAAAATTCTAAAATGATATTTGGTGACGATAGGATAAGTATTGGGATGGGATTCAAAGGGATGAGGAGTTAATCCCAATCAAGGGGTGAATTAAGGGCGGATTAGGATATAATTTCATGTGAAAAGGCTTTATTGCCCCCGTTTCAATTTCAAATTTCCGAAGTTTGCCACCCGCTAGAACAACTACGGAAATGAGGTAGCGAAGGTCCAATGCCGGTTACCACTGCTTAGTCCAAGTTGTCGATGACTACTCCCTAGTACAGGTCGCCGACAGACATCATCCCCTTTAGACTACCTATGAGTTACCTCGACGACTTGGACTAGGGGTGGTCGCTCGCGTCGACCTCTCCATAAATTCTATCTTCATTTTAGAGTTGTTGCCTTATAACAAAAAAAAAATCAAGAATGTAAAAGATGATTGACTCTACTCTTTTATTAATTCAAGTTTTTGACATGAATAAACCCAGCAACTTATATTAAGGGGAAAAAAAACACAACGTTTTGCTTTTGTGTCTGTCAGCACCCAATTTTGGTCCACCGGCTCCAGAGGGGTAAAATCGTCATTTTGCCACCCGTAAGGGAAGTATTTCCGATTAATTACTTGAGTATTCGCGACTTTTTAGAAATAGCAAATTTTCCTAATTTAACACTAATTTTATGATTTTTCAAAAAATAATACTATTCGGGACGTTTTCGAATTTCACGTACATCGACGTCAATCTTCAAAATCCGAGACAAAATTCGAGATTAAAAATAATTTTATCGCATAATATCAACCGACGAATTTTTCTAAGCACAATGCCGGTCCCGGATCATTTTTTCGACATCCAATTGCAAAGACGAGGATTTTAATCTCCACGTGCGTTAAATTTGAATTTTCAAATTTCTAAAATAAATAAATAAATAAATAAAAATAGAAAGGGGGGACAAAGGTACCAAGTCGGTCAGAGCCGGCTAGACGGCTCTGACCGACCGTTTTAAAAAAAAAAATCAAATTAGAGGCAACGGTCAACTCTTAACTGTTGCCTCCCCTCCCCCCATTTTTTTTTGTCATTTTCATCGCTTCCTCCTTCTCCTCTTCTTCCCTCTGATTCTCCTTCCTTTTCTTCCAGCCTTAACCGAAAAAAACCCGAATGCTCCCCATGTCCGAAAACCCGAAGATTCCCTCGAAAAAAATCTCTAGCTCACACGAAAAAAAAAACACCTTCGAAACCCTAGCCGCTACACTCTCCTCCTTTCTTCTTTTCTTCTTCTTGGGAGAGAATAAAAAAATGAAAAAAAGCTAACCGAAAAAAACCCTAGAGGATCCCCTGGAAAAAACCCTAGCTGACGGATACTCCCTCTCTCTCGCTCTCGCTCTCGCTCTCGGTTTTTGGGCAGAAAAAACCCCATAGCTCACTCTCGGCATTCTCTCTCTCAACTCGATTTCTCTCGGATCGACATCTCACGGACGGCAGCTCGATTTTTTTTTCGGATCCTCTCTCTCTCTCTCTCTCTATCTCTCAGCTCGTCTGCAGAGACAAAAAAAACCGGCAGCTCGTTCGGCCGAGACTCCTTCAACTCGTCCACAGACACAAACGGCCCGCAGCTCGACCTTTTCGGACGGCTCACGCTTTCCCACAGCTCACTCATTTCACCCAAAAAAAAGAAAATCTAAGCTCCCATCTTACCTCCGGTTCCCTCAACTCGGCTGACCGGATTTTTCCCTCGGCTCCCCCAGCTCCCCGTCCGATCTCCAGCTCAACCATCGCCCCCTTTGCCCGACGCTCGGCCACCCGAACCGCCCTTCTTCTCCCTCTGTGTTTAGTGTTTGGCTAACCGGGTCGGTTTCGTTTTTTTTTCTCGGGTTGAACAGACGGCCCAGTCCGTCCTCCTCATCGGCCCAGCCAGCAGCGGCCCATTCGACCCAGCGAGCAGTCCAGTAACGACCCATTCAGCCCGTTTGGCCCACTCGACCCATCCGGCCCAATCCTCCCCAGCAGTCCAACTCGCCAGCGCATTTTTAATTTTTTTAAACTTTTTTATTTACAGAATCATCCCTCAACTTCCCGAACTAGGTAAATCCTCGACTTAGTGGCATGTTTAAGGCTCCAGTTCTTAATATAAATGCTTGCTTGGATGGATATCTTGTGAAATGAGCGTTATTGGGTTGCGTGAATGATCGAATTTGTCCCGAACTCGATTTTACAAACTTTCTATTTTGTCTCACTTCAGTCCTGAAGATGCATTTTATTTTTTTTCAGATCTGTCCAGAATTTTAAAATTCGTTTCACTCAAGTCCCAGACATTTTTAATATTTCCAGATCAATCCTTGAATTTTCCAGAATTTTTCAACCACTCCAAAGAACTTTTCAAGTTGTTTCAGTTTAGTCCTGGGGCTATTTTCCGCCTTTTTCAGATCTGCCCCGAATTTTAAAATTCGTTTCAGCCGAGTCCCAGACATTTACAGCATTTTCCAATCAGTCCCTAAATTTTTCAGGATTTCTAAACAAATTCCGGGAACTTTTCGTTTTGTTTCAGTTCAGTCCCTGGGGCATTTTTTTACTTTTCAGATCAGCCCGAATTTTCAAATTCGTCTCAAACAAGTCCCGGAACATTTTCAGTAATTCCTACACAGTCCCCAATTTTCCAGAATTTTCAAATCAGTCCCCTAAAACTTTATCCGAATTGTCAAATCAGTCCCTGTTCTTTTAAAATTGTTCAAATCAGTCCCTGGACATTTTCTTAAGATATCCAATCCTTTCCTACTTGGATCCCCGACCGACAACGTTTGTGCCCCATTTAAATATTTTGTTTCTGTAATCATATGTATACAACAAGATAATACGTGCTCTTTACATGATTTTCTGTTTCCATAAGCCGGTGCCGTTTTATCAATTCCGTTAATATTACGTTTGTGCATGTTTGTATGTGCTTATCACGATCATGGCGGTACCGATTGTTTAAATATGTATGTTTGTCGTGCTTGACGTGATAATGTGCTCTTAATCCGTGTTTAAGCGTTTTATTTTCTCATTTTAATCGAAACCTCACATGAATCGGTTTAATCATGCAAACTCGACCTAAAATTAATTTTTAAACCCCAAGGTGGTCGGGAATTAGGATTCGCATCAGACGGTCCATCAATGATCGGCTCGACGGTTTGAAACCCGCATATTTAGAGCATTTGGCAATACTTTAATTAATTTAATCAATAATTCCACTAATGGGGTAATTGGGACGTTCATGTGATTAATTAACTCACTCGGCCCTAATAATTTTGCACGAATTGGTAATAAACCGGTAACACGCGTCGATAGGTTGCAAACATGTGTTGGTGCCCTTATCAAAACTTGCAAATTTTGTAAAACCCGACACGTGGCTCGATGTGACATGGATGTCTAGGAAGGACTTGTGCGCCTTGACTCGAGACCTCACCTGATTTCAGGAAACTCAGGTCGGGGCGTGGAAGTTCTTCTTAGATCACTTCCGGATAGATTAACCGGTCTTTTGGCTTTTTAGGGTTCTTGACAATCCTGGAAGGTCCAGGGGATCGGTTAGCGTCGATCACAGGCCGAGGTGGACCGCACCGCATAATCCCTCTTTTCCAAAAATAAGTTTTACATCAATGGCAAAATCGTCTATTTGCAACTTAGCGACACCCTAGGGTTAGAATAAGAGAAACACTACGGTATCAGAGTAGGGATTAGCTACCCGTCCAGGCGCAGGTTCATTTGCATAACTCGCTCTATTCGATTGATGAGTTTGGGGGGACAAAGGTACCAGGTCGGTCAGAGCCGGTTAGACGGTTCTGACCGACCGTTTTAAAAAAAAAAATCAAATTAGAGGCAACGATTAACTCTTAACCGTTGCCTCCCCTCCCCCCCCCCCCCATTTTTTTTGTCATTTTCCTCGCTTCCTCCTCTCCTCTTCTTCCCTCTGATTCTCCTTCCTTTTCTTCCAACCCTAACCGAAAAAAACCCGAATGCTCCCCACATCCGAAAACTCGAAGATTCCCTCGAAAAAAATCTCCAGCTCACGCGAAAAAAAAAACACCTTTGAAACCCTAGCCGCCACACTCTCATCCTCTCTTCTTTTCTTCTTCTTGGGAGAGAATAAAAAAACGAAAAAAAAAGCTAACCGAAAAAAACCCTAGAGGATCCCCAGGAAAAAAACCCTAGCTGACGGATACTCCCTCTCTCTCGCTCTTGCTCTCGGTTTTTGGGCAGAAAAAACCCCACAACTCACTCTCGGCATTCTCTCTCTCAGCTCGATTTCTCTCGGATCGACAGCTTGATTTTTTTTTCGGATCCTCTCTCTCTTTCTAGCTCTCAGCTCGTCCGCGGAGACAAAAAAAAATCGGCAGCTCGTTCGACCGAGACTCCCTCAGCTCGTCCACAGACACAAACGGCCGGCAGCTCGACCTTTTCGGATGGCTCACACTTTCCCACAGCTCGCTCATTTCGCCGAAAAGAAAAATCTCAACTCCCCTCTTACCTCCGGTTCCCTCAGCTCGGCTGATCGGATTTTTCCCTCGGTTCCCCCAGCTCCCCGTCCGGTCTCCAGCTCAACCATCGCCCCCTTTGCCCGACGCTCGGCCACCCGAACCGCCCTTCTTCTCCCTCTGTGTTTAGTGTTTGGCTAACCGGGTCGGTTTCGTTTTTTTTTCTCGGGTTGAATAGACGGCCCAGTCCGCCCTCCTCATCAGTCCAGCCAGCAGCGGCCTATTCGGCCCAGCGAGCAGTCCAGCAGCGGCCCATTCGGCCCTTTCGGCCTACTCGGCCCATCCGGCCCAATCCTCCCCAGCAGTCCAACTCGCCAGAGCATTTTTAATTTTTATTTATTTATAGAATCACCCCTCAACTTCCCAAACTAGGTAAATCCTCGACTTAGTGGCATGTTTAAGGCTCCAGTTCTGAATATAAATGTATGCTTGGATGGATATGTTGTGAAATGAGCGTTATTGGGTTGCGTGAATGATCGGATTTGTCCCGAACTCGATTTTGCAAACTTTCTGTTTTGTCTCACTTGACGGTCCATCAATGATTGGCTCGACGGTTTGAAACCCGCATATTTAGAGCATTTGGCAATACTTTAATTAATTTAATCAATAATTCCCCTAACGGGGTAATTGGGACGTTCATGCGATTAATTAACTCACTCGGCCCTAATAATTTTGCACGAATTAGTAATAAACTGATAACACGTGTCGATAGGTTGCAAACATGCGTTGGTGCCCTTCTCAAAACTTGCAAATTTTGTAAAACCCGAGACACGTGGCTCGATGTGACATGGATGTCTAGGAATGACTTGCACGCCTTGACTCGAGGCCTCACCTGATTTGAGGAAACTCAGGTCGGGGCGGGGAAGTTCTTCTTAGATCACTTCCGAATAAATTAACCGGTCCTTTGGCTTTTTAGGGTTCTTGACAACCCTGGAAGGTCCAGGGGATCGGTTAGCGCCGATCACAGGCCGAGGTGGCCTGCACCGCGTAATCCTTCTTTTCCAAAAATAATTTTTACCTCAATGGCAAAATCGTCTATTTGCAACTTAGCGACACCCTAGGGTTAGAATAAGAGAAGCACTACGGTATCAGAGTAGGGATGGGCTACCCGTCCAGGCGCAGATTCATCTGCATAGCTCGCTATATTCGACCGATGAGTTTTTGTTATTCTAACATGTCTCGGGTAGTTAGTTCGAGTGGATTGGTTCAAAATACAAATACCAGACTAATTGTGTACTTGACTAAGACAAAAACGGGTAATAGCGGGATGGGCACTAGGTTCTAGGATTTACGAGCGGAATCCATGTTCAGGTAATAACTTGTAACAACCGTAGTTTCACAACATAGAACAATCCTAAAAGCAACCCACAAACACAAGACTTGACAACATACGTCACGTACGTCAAGTCGTCGGAAAATAATGCCAAATGCGAAATACCTTCTCGAGGCGATCCTTGATCGATACACACCCTGTACCCACTTTGTTTATTTTAGGGTAGGATTTGCATACCAAGATACCCCGGTTAATAATCGGTTAATTCACGTAAATTCGGCAATAACAAACCACATTGTCTGTTCATTTGTGCCCGCTTGTTACATTCTTGCACTTGTTTGTTATGCGGATCGAGCCCGATCTTTTAGGATACGATTCACATGGGATCCAACGCCCCAATCATAGATTACGGGATTCAATCCCCTAACACTGAGCGCGCATCTTAATTTCAATTCCAGTCTTTTCAAACCACACGGTGAGCACGAGTGGAATAATAACCGAACGCGAGCCGATCGGGGTTAAGTTGTTGTAATTTGTATTTTATTTATTTGAGAGGATAATGTAAGGATTTATGTTGTACATTTATTTATGTAAAAATCCCGATCGGAGAGTGGACGATCGAAGTGTTTCTTCAAATTTACGGTGTTAAAACGCGTAAGATGAGCGGAACTTAATTAAGCGGTAATTAAATTAAAAATGGTAAGCCTAGACAAGCTAGAGTACCGATAGGGCATGCGAGATATAGGTTTGCATGTAACAGATCCCCCGAATTCGGAACCTCGGGTTTCGCAGACCATATGCCTTAGCAATTAGGTGTACCCCGTACCTCTAGACCCGGGTAACTTGCCGACCCTCGACCTTCGGATCGTAAAATGGCAAGTGGCGACTTATTCTCACGTGCGTCCGTCGCGCGTCCCCGGGAAGGTGGACACCCCCAAGCCGCGTTGCATTAGGCGCGCGCATGCATGCCCCGACGAGACGAAATTCGGGTGTGCACAGTGTCAATTTTATCACAATCTTTTAAAATTACACTATATAGCATAACGTTTAGGATGTAGTGTCAATTATGACCTGACGTTAAATTTTCCAAGAAAATTAAACAAAAGGTCGATGTAAGGCGCATGTGGATGAATAGGGGCCCAGACTCTTGCCACATGCGGAATAACTTATATTCTGACTCGTCTGGTGCCATTTTACCCACCTGGACCCTTACCATCAATACTCGAATCCCATTATTGCATTTTCACATACATAATTGCTTTCTAAACACAACCACGACATCAATAGAATAAAAGAAAAATAACATATTGAACTTATTACAGTTCATATAGTGAATAATAGATGAAAACTTGTTTGAAAGAAAATGGAAATTCATACCTATCAAATGAAATGCAAACATTAATTTGTTTTCTTCCGTGGGAACAAAAGAGAGAGAAGTGTGAAGAAAGAAACTGGTAAGCTCATAAGTGAAGAGGGGAGAAAAGACAAAGCACTAAATTGAAGAAAAATTTGGGACTGCAATGAGGTGGGAAATGTGTTAAAAAACAAGAATAGGATTCGGGTATTGATGGTGAGTGAGTCGAGTGGGTGAAAAGGCATCGGGCGTGTCAAAATATGGATTATTTCGAATATAACAAGAGTTTGGGCCCAATATTCATCATTTGGTGCATCACATCAACCTTCCATTTAATCTTTACGAAAAATTTAATGTCATAATTGACACTATACTTTAAATGATGTGTTATATAGTGTAATTTTTTAAAAATTTGTAATAAAATTAATAGAAAAATAAAAGATTATATTATCACGTATATTATTCCCTATAAATTTTATGAGGGAGATTTACTGGGAGTTGTTTTGTACGTTCCATACTAGTTAGGGAAAAACAATTATTTTTTTGGCGGGGATACCGCAGGCAGCACAACCTGAGGGCGCCCATAGATTTTCTCGAAACCGGAAGTGGCAATTTCAACTTCGTTTCACAGTCGGGATTCCTCAAAACGGGGAAGTTCTCCGGAAATTTCTTCTTTTTTTTTCCTATTAAATTATTGACTTTGATGGATATGTAACTCAAGAGAAATAGTTAAAAACAATTTGGGGATAAAATGACAAGTTTCGATTCGATGAGTTTCATCTTGTTAGGCAATGCGACAAGAAGGAATGCGCGATTCGTGAATGCTTCGTTCTTAAGCTTAAATTTAGTCGTCATCAGTCTAAACACAAAGATACTTGTCAAGACAGTTGCATGTTTGGATTTTTATAATTTTTTTCGGTTATAAAAGATGTATAGGAACCTAGTATAATAAAATAAAAATTCTAATGGTTAATATTACGGGATATCCTCTCGTGATTTCCACCTCTCTATTTCCTTATACATAATATTGTATTATAGGATAGATAGTTATCAGAAGGAATGGGCTCTATCGTCCATGTTTTGTTCATCTCCAGTGCTCGAATTTCTTCATTCATGGCATCACGCCATCGAGGATCTTGAAAAGCATCCTTGTAAGTCCTGGGCTCAACATCAGAGTCTAACGCAGCAGTATATGCAAAATGCCGGTCAGTAAACTTTGAATAGGACAGAAAGTGCTCAAGAGAGGTGAACTGACTTGAGGAGGACGAAGGAGTCGGTGAGAAGAAGTGGGGGGGTCGAATATTTGCAATATTGCACACGAAATCCTTCAGATAACCGGGTCGATTACGAATTCGTCTTGAATGACGCACCTGTTGTGGGGATTGTGTCTCCGTTTCAGGTAAAATCGGAGCCAAGAAAGACCCTTTATCCACATGAGAAGTCGTTTCAGTGTGTGAAGGCGCTGTATTGGACGGTAGATCTTCAGTAGGAAGTGCATGTGACCCATTCTTTTCCGTTTCAGATGAAATGGCAACTGAAAGTTGCCTCTGGTCTGCAGAATTGACTGATTCTGTGATTTGGGGAAGAGACTCCCCTGTTTCGAGGATGATGTTTCCAGAAGGTTGAAGAGGTCTGTGATTCTGTGTGTTTGGACGTGGGCCAATACTGTTCGAGCTACGAATTGGGCTGCATATTGCTGAAGGAGGGTCAGCCCGTTGCATAGGAGAGGGCTGTGCTCTCTCTCCACTAAAATGGGCTGTGTCTGGCCCAAGTGAATTGCCCAGCCCAGAATCAAACTCCCCTTCTTCCTCATGGTTCGGCTGATGCAGGAATAGAGGGGTATCTTTTGAGCTGAGGTCACGTGAAACCCCAGCATTTTGAGAAAATGGAAAAATATCCTCATAGAATTGCACATCCCTCGAAACAAATATTTCACTAGACTGTATATCATAAAGACGCCATCCTCTCTTTCCATATGGGTACCCTACGAAGAGGCATTTACGCGAGCGTTCTCCAAATTTATCTCTATTTCGAGGCCGATGATGTGCATAGCATAATGAACCAAATACTCGTAGATGTGAATAATCGGGTGTCTTATTGAACAACACTTCATAAGGAGATTTACCCGATAAGACTGGTGTTGGAGTGAGATTGATTAAATATGTCGCGGTGGAGACGCATTCACCCCAGAAGCGATTAGGAAGCCCAGCTTGAAAAAGAAGTGATCTAGCCACGTTGAGGATGTGGCGATGTTTTCTTTCCACACGTCCGTTTTGTTGTGGTGTGTCTGAGCAAGACGTCTGATGAATTATTCCATTCTGAAGAAAGAACTCCTGTAATTCCTTGGAAAGAAATTCTAAGCCATTATCACTGCGAATGATTTTGACAGATTTCTCAAATTGATTCTTCACTAAGTGACAAAAACCAATCAATTTTTGCTTAGCCTCGGTTTTATCACGTAACGGGTAAAGCCATACCGCTCGACTGAAATCATCGACTACTGTAAGGAAGTAATAAGCACCAGTAATTGATTTGACTCGATATGGTCCCCATAAGTCACAATGAACCAATTGGAATAAATGGCTTGCTTTATTAATACTAATAGGAAACGGAGAACGAGTCTGTTTTGCTCTATGGCAAATATCACAAACTTTATCTCTAGTTTTATTTGGATAATTTGCAAGTCCTTTGAAAATAACACCTTTTGATGGGTGTCCCAACCGCCTGTGCCATAATTCACTGTTCTCATTGATAGCTGGTGAAGCAAAGGCTGATGAAGACACGCATCTCAAATAATAGACCCCCCCCCCCCGGACCGTTCACCCACTCCAATCGTCTTCCTCGTGGTTAGGTCCTGTATCAAGCACACATTGGTGAGAAATATCACTCGGCAATTTAAATCGGATGATAACTGAGCAACTGAGATTAAATTGCATTGGAATGATGGAATTACTAAGACTTCATTTAAAATGAAATTATCCCATATATGTATTTCTCCAATTTGAGTGGCTTGAACCGATTGTCCGTTAGGAATTGCGACCCAAAAATTATGAATGGATCGTCTGGACTTAGATAAAAGATAAGCTTGGCCCGTCATGTGGTGCGATGCTCCTGTATCAATAATCCAATTTACACCTGGATCAAGAGAAACAAAGTTTTTACCAACAAGAGGCTCGGTGGTTTCATTTTCGTTGTCCATCATATTCAGAAATTTCTGAAATTGAGCAAACTGGGCCGGAGAGAGATCAGACAGTTGATTGGGCTTCCCTAGTCGCTGGGCCGACTGTCCATTTGTCTGGACAGCATTGACTTGGGCCTGACTGCCCATTGGGCCATATGACCTAGGATTACCACTGCCTGCCCTTTTTATCTGCTTAGAGTCTGTCTGCTTCATCTTTCCTTTACCAGTCCAATTCACTGGTTTGCCATGAAGCTTCCAGCAGGTGCTTCGGACATGGCCGACGCAATGGCAGTGTTCACAGAATGGACGACCACTTGATCGAATCTCCGATTGGCCTCCTTCGTCCCTTACAAGAAAAGCAGCCGCATCCGTTCCTATCTCACTTACACGAGACACAATTTTCTGCCTCTCCTCGTGTATAATCATCGAGTAAATCTTGTTAAGAGAAGGGAATGGCTCCATACTCAAGATATTAGACCGTACTGTACCGAACTCGGGGTTGAGTCCCATGAGAAACTGGTAAGATTTTTCTTTCTCCCTCTGCGAAACATTGGACGCCGCCGCCGCACAGGTACAGTGAGTTATTTCGAGAAAATTCTCGAGCTCATCCCACAGCCCCTTTAACACCGAATAGTATTTGGAGACGAATAGCCCTTCCTGCTTCATAAGACAAATTTGAGATTTGACTTCATAAACCCTTGTTTCATTACCTTGGGAAAACCTTTCTCTGAGTTCATCCCACAGATTTTTCGCATTTTGAATGCAGGCAACACTGGGCTGGAGCTCCTTATCGACAGAATTGGACAGCCAGGCTACCACCATGGAATTGCAAGTGATCCATTGTTGATAGTTACAAATCCATTGTCTTCTGTGATAATCAAGCAGCACTCCATATCGCTGCTAATCCAGTTTTTCATGAAAGGACCAAGCATATTGAAATCGATTGCCATTTCATCCGGGAACACTTACTATCCAACAAGATCGTTACAAATCACATATCCACACGTCTTCAGCCTGTTGATCTCTTCACCAAAGCTTTGGGACGTGATCGCTTTCGGTATCTTCTCAGCAAGTTGGGAATTCGGGACCCTCATTCTCCAACTTGAGGGGGCGTATTACGGGATATCCTCTCATGATTTCCACCTCTCTATTTCCTTATACATAATATTGTATTATAGGATAGATAGTTATCAGAATATTGACTTGTAACTTTTAGCAATCTTGCCTTATTCTTCTCCCGGGTTATGGCTATATGTACAGAGACGTGATATCAATAAAACTAATAAAACCATTTCACAATCTTCTCGGTTTTGTACAGTTAATAAATAAGCACGAATAATCCAACTAAGTATCAAACATGGAATCTCTTGGTTATCAAATATGATATGTGCCATTTCGCTACATTATCTTTTGATGGACTTTTAGACTATCTCTATCCATAGTCTCTGAAGTGGGTCCCTCATTGCGGTATGATCGCCATATCATTCAGAGACACACTTAATAAAAAGAAAGATTTACCACTCCAACTATAGTCTTTATTTTTTAGTGTCTAAAGTGAATCCCACAATTTGAGTTATAGAAAGAGAAAAATGAGCAAAAGCTACTGCGTGGGGTCCAAGAGATACCGTGCGATAGCCGCTCGTTGGTCTCTCATTTCGGAGATGCGCTCTAGCATCTCTATTGTGTGTTTCTATCTCATGCTACGGGGGCATGGGAGACACGGCAGAGACTGCCGTTGGAGGTAATCTTATAATTTTGATCTCTCTACCTTGTTTGGATAGAAGGGAGAAGGAGGTGAAGGGAGACACAATTGTATAGAATTTTTAAAATTTCTATGTAATTTTTACCTTTTTTTTTTGGTTTCCTATCATCCAAATTCCAAAGAAAGAGTTGATAAAATAATGCTTGAAAATATATGATTTAAAAGGAAAAAAAATTAATATGTAAATGGTTAAGTTCTTTGGGTGGATATATATATATATATATATATATTATATCATATATATCTATTTTGTATTTTTTGTATGTTAATTTTAGGAGGTGGGTGGACTCCATGGTATGTGGCGCCGCGCACGCTGTTTTATAATAATAGGGGGAGGCTTGTGGAGGCCACGCGCCTGCTCATTGTTTATTGGCTTCCTTTTCCTTTCCTTAGGTTCCGTCTCATATCTGTCCACCTTCTCGTCGGTCGCTGTCCCCTTCGTGTTTCCTTCTAGATGTTCGCCCTTCCATTTTCTTTTTTCTTTTTTTCTTTTTTCCTTCTTTTTATTTTATTTTATTTTGACATTTACCACCCAATGTCGCTATTGATTCAATGGGATCTTACTAATTTTGATTTATTACAAGTTGATTTATTATGGAAAAAAACTCTCTCTATTGTTAATTTTTTTATTTATAATATTCGAATTCGAAATCTTATTTAACGGAAATAGAAGATGAATGACATAAATCAACTCATGTTGGTAGTTACTGCCTTTATTTACATTTTTAAACTAACAAGTCCATGACGGTCTTCGTTCTTTTAACTATCGACTAGTTTTCTATTTTTCTATATCTCGGAATGTTTTTGCATATATATCTTTTTCTTTTCTTTTCTTTTTTTTTGGCAGGCAAACTTGATTCCAAAACAAGCATGAGAAATTTCAACATAATTTTAAGGTCAACCATCTTTCAGTTAAATAAGACTAGTGTTATATGATTCAATAATAATTCTGTAACTAATTTTCTAATTTAATAGTTAATATATTATGTAGAATTGTAAAGATGTTCAGTTTTGAAATTTTTTGTATATACTTAATGTTGAACTTTCTTTTAATTTATATTTTGCTGTATCCTCACTTTCAATTTTTTTTTTAAAAAAAAATTCATATTATCACAAGTTTATAGAATTAGCTGCAAGCGACTCTATTAGGAAATTCGTTATATCTAAATTTTTATTTATCCAAATTTAAACTGACTTTCTATTTACTACTAACATATTATTCTATAATATTATACGCGGTCAATTTTATTATATAGTATATATTTATGCAAAGATGAAATCCTACAACCATACACCTACGGGGAAAAGAGAAGTATTTACTAATATTAACATTGTCATAAATATGTTTATCTGGTAGTAATCTATTGGATACGTAGACCACCACTACTGGAAATCAGCTCTATAGAGACGACCAATATCGGTCTCTATGGAGAAAATTCCGTCTCTATCGACCTATAGATCAGAAATTTCCGTCTCTCATTTCTGTCTATAAAAACCGCATTGCAAATTAGGAGACGGAATGTGCCGTCTTGCCTAGGATAGAGACATAAAATTGAGACAACTAATTCCAACACTATACATTAGATGGAATTTTCCATCTCTAGATCCGTCTCACGGGAAGAGACAAAAAAGATTGTCTCTAGATCTATCTCAATGTTAGAGACAGACATTTCCATCTCCCTACTAGAGAGACGGACTTTCTCGTCTCCATGGACGTCCCAACTATAGAGAAGGACCGGGACGAAGTTTTTTTCTTTTTTTCTTTTTTTTAATCTCAAATTGATAGACGGAAATATTCGTCTCTATTTTCGAGGAGATGGAACTTCTATCTCTTGTCTGTTCCACCCATGGAACGGGTTTAGAGAGATAAGAGATAGGGTTTCGTCACTTTTGGAAATCGAAGGAAAAATATCAATATATATAGAATCGGAATCGAAACCTGCTTTCACACATCCACAACCATATATATATATCCACATATATACCACAAATCTTTACATACATAAGAGAAATCCCCCTGTGAGGATGCCATTGCAATAGCTCCATCGGGGTTTGAAGAGGAAGGTTGAGCTCTAAGCTTCAAAATGTAGTCCGAAGCAGATGATGGAGCTTGGACGGCGGGTAAGGGTGTATGGATGGCTGAAAGGGCCTTCTACTTGCGCTTTACTTTCTTCCGAGGAGACATATGGACAAATCGCCAACAATTCAGCAACTTCAGCTCGTGCAAATTTAGCAATTTCAGCTCAATTTCGATCAAAGCAAGTTATAAAACCTAAAAAAAATTCATCTTTCAGCTCCATTTCTAGAAAATTCAACAATTTCAGCCCAATTTCAATCAAAGGAAGTTTATTGACTGAAACTTATAAAACTTAAGAAAACTAGTCATTAGTGATACTCAGCTCCTCACCACTAATGATGCTCACTTCCTCCTTCCTTCTCTTGATCTTCCTCACTTCCTCACCATTAATGGTGCTTGGTGGGACATGCAAAATGAGATAAGAAACTGGAGAAGAGGGCCATAAAGCATTCAAACATAATATTAAGGAAGGGGAAGAGCATACATAACAAACGAACATGGAGCATACATAAGCATATCTAGAGTCTTAACAACCCCTCTTAACCTTTCATGCAAGACCTCAAAAAATGGACAACACCCTTGGATCCTTTATACCAATAAATTAGAGTTTTGCAACTCCCGAGAAGAATATGCAAAAGACACATGTAGAGCAAATCCTCAATAAAATACCCCAAAGTCACTATAAAGAGCACACATGCATAATCATTTTACTTCCATCGTTTAATTCTGAAAATTTGGAGAGCAAGCTTGAGGATGGCTCATCCAATGATTAGTTTATTATCTAATGGGAGGTGAAAACTAGCAAAATTTAACAATGTTCGAGAGCACACAAGCTGGTTGCAGCAAAGGAAAATGGGGGCATAGTATGTGATTAATAAATTCAATCAACATTGACCATAAGCACAACAAGAGTTTCCTCATTAACATTACAACCATGCTAAATTCACGCCACTAGCCCCTTGAAACTTTTAACAAATGTTCTCAACAAACAAGGTTTATAAAAATGACTAATCCTTTTGAAACAACGATAAGTAGTGAAACTACAGGTTTCACTTACAGTGGACTCCCTTTTGAATTTACTTGCTCTTGGCGGGTCGGAGGGCATCGTGAAAAGCTTATCATCATGGAGGAGGAGGCTTATGGATGCAAAGAAGAAAAACACAAAGACAAAGATAGACAAAGATAGAAGGGAAACGACAATGGGAAACACAAAAAAGGGGGAAGAGCGTCACTTAGCTTTTGAAAGGAAGTTTAGCAGTAGCAATGGTGAGCTTGGGGTTGAGTGACTTGAGGTGGTGGCAGAGGTTTGGGCCTCCATTGAGTAGAAGATGGGATGAGGAGCTGGGCTCCATAGGTCGGGCTTGAGGCTGAGGGATCGATCTACAGGTCAGGGCAGAAAAGAGGAGGTGGTGAGGTCGGGACTTCGGGAGAGCTCATCGAGGCTCCAAGAGTGTGTAGAAGGTTCGAGGAAGGGATCTTGTGGTTGGTTTCGATGCTGTCCTTGAGAAAGGGGCGAAACTGAGTTGAGACGAGACCCTTTAGAGTCTAGAGTTTTGACGTGCTACAAATCATGGTATAGAAAAGAGAAAAAGGATTTAAAAATAGAAAAGATCAAAATAAAGGAAGAAGAGAGAGATACAATGACACTTAGCTTCGGAAGAAGGGAGCCCGATGGAGGCTCATGGCAAAGCTGTGCTTGAGGGACCCAAAGAGGAAGAAGATGGCTCAGCTCAAAGTGTCAATAGGGCCCAGGATCGAGGTAGAGGAGGTGAGCTCCTGCAACCATTGTTGCCACCGAAGGAGAAGGGGCTTTGGTCTGACTTCAACGAGTTAGGGCCACAAGAAAGTGGCTGTTGAGCTTGTAGAACCGAGGAGAGAAGAGAAATGCCTGCATTGGAGCGTTAAGGGAGGACATAGCTCATGGGCTGCCACATTAAGGTCGTCGGACTTGACAGTCGAGCTAAATGAAGAGGAGGATGCCGGGAACATAAGAGACAGTCAATGGGTGCGAGCTCGAGCAATAAGCTGAGAAGCGACACTGCTGGTCAGAAGGGAGCACAGTGAGAGAACTGTCGTGAGAGAGATAGGTAGTGAACTAGCCAAAAAGGAGCAAAGGAGTGCCGTAAGTGAGCTCGGGAGTGCATGAGGAGCATCGTGAGTGGCTGAGGAGTGTCATGAGCGAGCTCTATCGTGAGAGATTCAGAACGAGAGATAGACATAGGGGTTTGTGAAAGAGATAAAGGTTCTGAATTGGGGAAAATAGAATATGGGCAACAGGGTCGAATGGGTATCCAATAGGGCGGGGCTTTTATTTTTTTATTTTTTGTTAATTACGCCATATAGCCTAACGTTTAAAAGAATTATTCGTTCTAGCCCAAACTTGATTTTTTACCCGAGATATCTCAACGTTGACGTGTTGGTTTCACATCTATCCCGACGCTAATTTTCCGTCCAAAATTGACAGAATTGCACATGTGACACGTTAATTTTACATCTATCCTGACACTTGTTACAAAATTAGCGTGCCACGTGTGCAATTCCGTCAATTTTGAATGGGAAATTAGCGTCGGGATAGATGTAAAACCAACACGTCAACGTTGGAATATCTCAGGTAAAAAATCAAGTTTGGGCTAGAACTAAGAATTTTTTCAAACATTAGGTTATATGACGCAATTATCCTTTTTTTTTGGGTTTTCTTTGGACAAGAATTTTATTTTTAAAGTTTTAGTGATTTCTTTGGGCGGGTAGAAGTGGGTTTTAGGGATTTCAAGTGATGAGATATAAATTTTTATCTCACTTTCCGTCTCTATTAGAAAAAATAGGTCTTAAAAAGTTATTGATTTTAAGACCCGGATAACCTTTATAACACAAATTACTATATTGGCCATACATTACATTCAGAAAATGTCCGTACACTACGACTTAAACATGAACCCTCGAAATCGATCATATAGTGAAATAACCATGTTACATAACTTATGAACTCAATCGTAGTCACTCTCGGCTAAACTTTCATTATTGTTGGCTTGATCATCATCTTCATCTTATTTGTGGTCATCATCGTCGTCTCCACCATCATGCTCCGCATGGGCACGAGCTCTCCTATTTGTAAGAGCTTCATCTAGCTTGTTCATATCCCTCTACATGCCTTACCATTCTCTTGAGCTTCTCGAGAAACCTAAAAGAGCACATACGTGCATTTGAAAATTAATTCATTTAATCACACACATAAAACTGGAACATATAATGATATATATTAGATTGCAACAACATTGAAAGTAATATTACCTCTCGAATGAGTACGTCTATTTAAATTAAACTGGACCTCCATTGCGAGCCTCTTATACTAAGTGAATAGGCAGATGCTCCATCACATCGAAAAATGAAGGAAGGAAAATCCTTTCTAACTTGCAAAGAATGATAGGGATATTTTACTCCATTCTTTAAAGAATTTACTTAGCTTGGTCAATGGTTTCCATATGTGGTCAGGCAGTTCCTTAAATGCGATTAGAAGCAACCATTTCATAAAAAATGTGACAATCATGGCTCTTCCACCCATAAAACATCCGTCGGAAGGGTTGACATGGCGAGCGAGGTTTGACGATTATCCGTTTGGTAGGTGAGGACCCTGAATCCACTCGTAGAGAGCTTTCTTTGCACATGTGACAATGTCTACTTTGCATTTGGCTTCACCCATCTTTGATTATGCATCAATTGCAAATGCAACTCAAGTCGTTTGCAATGAACCTACAAATCGAACCGTGATTTCCCGTTATCCTTTGTCTTTCCTTTACATCCATCATCGTGTTGAATATGTTATGGAAGACGTTCTTTTCGATATGCATGACGTCTAAGTTGTGCTTCAGTAGATTATCCCTCCAAGAAAGTAGCTCCAAAAAAGATACGATGAGAGTAGCACAACCACTGGCGCAAGATGAGCAACACTGCTGGTCGGAAAGGAGCGCCGTGAGTGAGCTGAGGAGCGCCATGAGGAGCTAAGGAGCTGATGATCGTTCTGATGTCGTTAGAGAGAGAGAGGTATAGCAATTGTGTGAGAGAGAAAAAAGAGAGAGATAGAAAGAGTAAGAGAAAGAAAGAGGCAAAACGAGTGAAATGAAATTAGGGCTCTGATTTAAGGGAAAAGAGCAGAGGAAAATAGGGCCAAGCGGGCTTTTCATTTTTTTGGGTTTTAGGGATTTCTTTGGGCGGGCTTTTCATTTTTTTTGGGCAAGCCATTGATTATATATTTTATTTTCAAGTGATGAGACAAAAATTTTGGTCTACTTTCCGTCCCTATCCAAAAAAAGTGATCTTAAAAAATTACTGATTTCGAGATTGGACGACGTGTATAACACAAAACATTACATTCAAAAATTGTCCATACACTACATTAAGAAATTAGTGGATGAAATGATGATGAAGTCTCTCGATCTGAAGATAAACCTTTGATTTTGGGAACTTTGGGACCTCTCACAAGTTGGGATTGAAGATTTTTCAAATCCAAGAAAGGTTGGGGTTCGCAAAAAGAAAAGAGAAAGAAGTTTCGGGTAAAATATTGCGGGTGAAAAAATAATTTTGTATTTTAAATATCTAGATGGAAAGAGGCGGAAATAGAGACGAAAGTATCTATATCACATATAAAGATGGACACAAAGACGAAAAATTCTATCTCACAGCCTGAAGATACAAAAATTCCCTTCTACTGTTCCGTCTTAAAACAGAGATGGAGTGAGAGACGGACTCATTCGTCTCGTAGACCACATGAGAAGGAGGACGAGGTGGAAATATCCATCTCTTGTTTTTAAGAGTAAGAATATTCTGTCTCCAGTTCTGTTTATTGAAAGAGACGGAACTTTAGATGGAAATGTTCGTCTCTACTTATGGAGCCAAATATTCTTATCTATTTTCCAAAAAAGTCCGTCTCAACTTTGAGATGTCATTTTCCATCTCATGCTTTTGTCACTATGGAGCTGATTTTCAACAGTGCACGACATTGAACATATTCTCCGCACATTACGTACTATTCAAGAAAATAACTTTGAATAGTAACAGTAGACTCGATATATAATATAAGGGCGCTGATGTTTGCGGTTAGTAAATGTATCTGTTATCCTAAACCATGCTGTGGAGAATTTACATATATATGTCCATAAATGTACGACTTAAGTTATGGCATGACGAGTAGAAAAGTAAAGAGATACAAGCTTTTCAGAGGACATTCTCCCACTAATCCAATAAGATGGAAACTTTCATGCCGAAGGTGTAAAATAATAAATTAACTCTCTTCACCTAAAAGTTGAATATCAATTAAGAGTGAACGTGGGTTGGTTCAAATGATTAAACAGTTTTGTGCTTGAATTTTGTGAATGGTCAAAATCCACAATTAGTTCTATCCTTTGATGGGCCAGCCAATCTTACTAGAACTCGAATTAATTAGAGTTTATTGAATTTTCGGATACCAAATAGTTTAGACCGAATTTTTAATTGGAACCGGTGGTAAGTGTCTTTCAGGAGATCGAGTGGTGTCTAAGTCCAGCCCTATGCTCAGTCCCACACGTTCTCCCATTGTCTCCAATTTTATTGAAATTCGCATATTCGCTATTCATTATTAATTTATTTAGACATAAGGGACACAAACTATAAAATAATAAAATGCCAATTACGTTTCTCCAATAGGTATAAACTAGCTTACTTTTCTTTTTTTCTTTTTTGGGTGAATTGCTTATTGCTAAATGGCCCGGATTTACTTTCCAATGAAATGATAGATATGTTAGTTTCAAAGAATATGTTTATTTTTCATAAAATTCTCGATTTACAAGGCTAACACTATATATTAAAACTCTTCGAACATGGAAATTCTGCTTTTCTTAGCTATATTAGATTTTTAAATGGTTTGCAATTACAATTCAAAAACTTCAACCTATTCTTTCACCAAAACAAAAAAAACTTTAACCTATTTACTCCAAGAAAAAAGAGCAGAAAACTTTACCTTGTCCTCAAATAATGAAAATGGGTTAAGCATAGTAGCATTCGGTCTTGACTTGGAATGAAGAAATCTCAAATTCAATTCTCACCAGTAACACTCTTTCTGCCCAATATTCATCTCCCATTCTCCTATACACTATGTACTAAACTTATAAACCTTTGCTTATAACTAAAGAATGTCTCGGATAGTTTTTATATTCTAGTTACCATAATTAAATTTTAACTCATTAATTCTTCGGATGGAGCGATTTTAAGGGAAATGGAAGGTGTGTTAGGGGAGAATGTTGTCTTTCAAGACCTCTCTTTATTCTCGAATACGTGATGCTTTTTACCTAATGTAATTAAATTAGATTTTTCACATTCATTCACGTAAAAGTTTTCCGATGCGAACGGAGAGATTTCCTCCACCTTATTTATTCTTCCATCCCGACAAACAATGAATTTACAAATACTCATTTTTTTTAATTATACGAGAGACATATGAATCTAATACTTATATATATTCTTTCAAATAGTAATTAAATCAAATACTTGTCTAGATAGGAATAATTCACCAAAAATTATAAGTGAAAAATTTTCAATTAATAATACTGAGACCATACAAGGGAGACCCATGAACCTATTTCATTCTATTCATTTAACTACCTTCATGCATATCAAACATTTGCGATCGAAATGACTGGAACATTGATCTGTAAGGAATCTTTTAAACTTTTTCCACGACTTCATGGAAGCGTGGAAGGAGCAGACTGTCTCCATTTAATTCAGAATAGCTCATTGGGTTGGCATCAACCAAAGAAGTTTTACTGAATTTGCCCCTCCCTTTTCACGTACGCTTTTTCTTTGCCGTGGAGAAAAATGGTAAAAGATATTGTTTTTGCACCGAAAGATAGAGAATTTATGGTGCATTTGGTTTTAGAATTAAGTAGAGTTGAGTTTGATTTTAATTGATTTGTAATGATGGTATTGTTGAATTATGAGAAAAAGTGTAAAAAAGTAATGATTGTATTGTTAAATTATGGAAAAAATAATGAATAGTTTAGAGAATTATTATTAAAAATTAAATTGAATGGTTAAAAAAATTGAAGAAAATAAAAAAAGTAATAATTGTGTTCTTGATTTTTGTTATATAATTAGTAGAGTTAAAGTTAGAATTAAAATTTTAAAAATATAACTCACAAACCAAACTGAGTGTTACCCTTAAATAAATGCACTTTTTGAAATTCAAATTTATATTTTCTTTTTACGAAAATTAATATTACTTGCGATTCAACTAATGGCTTATTAATATTTACCTTTTGAGGATTCCCATTCACCAAAGATGCATGCACCCAAGTGGCTTTTATTCATAGGAGCTATTCATTCACGTTATACTACCTTTGGCATGAATGGTAATATAGCTGTGCATGCAGGGCAATATTCTGACTAAGCAAAAGGCAAAACCCAAGTAGGGAGGGGCATTTCCAGTGATGGAAACTCCACTACGCCTCTATAAAAAACTAACCATTTTCAGTCCAAATAAATAAATAATTCCTAGAGAGAAACCCTGGTTCTAGATTACTGTTTTGAACTTTCATCTTAAGCTCAGTCTAAAAGCATTAATTATATAGGATTCCCCATTATCTATATTACGTCAAACCTTCTTAATGAATAATGAACTATAAAAAGACTGACCCCGGACTGAAAATTATCTACTAATCAACAAAGTATCCCGAAAACTTCCATATTTTGCCTCCACCGGGAAACAGTGAAACCGCCCCCTCCCCGTCAGCATCCGCAAATCTCATTATTCTCTCTCTATAGCCCATTTTTTACGCCAACCCCATTGAATACATAAATACCCCCAACCCTTTCCATTCCCCTTCTCCTATAGCTAGTCCCAATTTCTCTCTCTCTCTCTCTCAAAATACACAAACAAAAGAAAGAAGAGAAAACGAAGAAGCAAAGTTGCAGAAGCGGAGGAGGGAGGGAGGGAGAGAAGATCAATCATTCAATTGAGAATGAGTTGCAATGGGTGTAGGGTTCTTCGTAAAGGTTGTAGCGACGACTGCCCGATAAGGCCGTGCCTTCAGTGGATCAAATCGGCCGATGCCCAGGCCAATGCCACCATGTTCCTGGCCAAGTTCTACGGCCGTGCCGGACTCCTCAACCTCATTAATGCTGGTCCCGACCACCTCCGACCTGGTAATTGCATACATTCTATACATTTATCATGTCTGACTGTCCAGTCTATTATGCATATGTAAATTAATGGGTAAAATATGTGTCACATAAAAAGGAAACACTATTCTTTTCTTACTAATCAATCTCTTCATATGTGCAGCTATATTCAGATCACTTCTTTACGAGGCATGTGGGCGGATCATAAATCCGATATACGGGTCAGTCGGGCTGCTATGGTCTGGCAACTGGGCACAATGTCAATCTGCGGTCGACTCGGTCCTAAAGGGCACCTCCCAGTTCATGCAAATCCCCTCCTCCGACATATTGGGTGGGACGGCCGAGCTAGCGGTCCGGGCGCTTAAGTGCTCATGTGACATCCGTCACATCAAGAAGTCCGCCTCATCAGTCTCGCAGGACCTCCGCAAGGCCCACCACCGCACACAGTACAAGCGGATCAAGCTCGACTCAGAGCTGGACGTACCGAAACCCAGCCTATGGATCTGTCCCGCCCCAATCTACGAGGAGACAAGCCACCGGGAAAACGTTAGCACAGAGGATGAGAGTAACTTCTCTGCTGAGACCATTGAGGATTCGCTCGTGGCAATGGTAGCAAAGGGTACCAAGTCGGAGCAGATCTGGAAGTTCAGCGGGCCAACGGTCGAGAAGATGCCTGCGGCTAACCGTGAGAGCACACTCGGGTTGGAGCTAACCCTGGGACTGAACCTTCGAGGGGTCCATGGTCAAGTAGGTACATCGATCGAGCAGTTTTCTGGCCCCTAAAGCGTGACATAGATATATATATCATCTGGACAACAATATCATTTCTACCTGACTTAATTTCCCATGTTACTTTTTTTTTCTTTTGGTTACAATTTCTTATGTTACTTATCATACATTATTACTATTATATATATAGTCCAAGTACATTTTGCTTCATCCTATATGTTCTCAACATTTCCTGCTTCTTAATTTATATGGTTCTGCGGTTGAGTGAGCTTTGAGTGAAATAAATAGCAAATACACACACACACACATATATATATAGATATATATTGAGAAACAAACAGACGGCGGAAATGT
The DNA here is from genome assembly GCF_007655135.1 of Punica granatum. Classification (NCBI taxonomy): domain Eukaryota; kingdom Viridiplantae; phylum Streptophyta; class Magnoliopsida; order Myrtales; family Lythraceae; genus Punica; species Punica granatum. The sequence goes on from NC_045129.1 coordinate 29,634,170, forward strand.
ATATGTAAACAAACTTGGCTTTTTTTTTTTATAAAAGGGAGACTGACCTTTTTTTTCGATTATTACGAGCGATTATTATAAGAAAGTTCCGGCTCGTCATTAATCGATTATAAGGAAGTTTCACCTCCGCGATTAATTCGTAATTATAATGAGTGACATATATCACAGAACCATGCCCCAAATTTTCGACATCATCTTTTCTTTTTCTTTACTTTTATCACTGCCTTTTACAGAGTTATAAACGACCACAAAGTTTATACCTTAACCGTGAAGAAAAAAGAACAGCTACCGATCGAGAGCTGTGGACCAAGTAGTAAGGCGATCTCCATTTACGCTGAGTTTGCGAGTTGGATTTGGAGGGTGAGGGAAGGAAAGGATTTGGAGGGATTCTCCCTTGTTTGGAAGATTTGTTGGAGGGAGAGGAATGGAGAATGAGGGATTTGGAAGGAAACACTCCCTCCAAATTGTTAAGAAATTTCTAAGTCTCCAAATTGGAGGAACTTGGAGGAAGTTGTTAAGAAATTTCTAAGTCTTCAAATTGGAGGAACTTGGAGGAAGTCTGTATTCTTCACTCCTTTTACACTATGTTTGAGAGTTTTTTTAGGGAGAGGAGAGGAGAGGAGAGGAAATTGAGGAAAATGAACTCCCTTGTTTGAGAGTAATTATCAAGAGTAATTAACAAGGGAAATGAGAGGAGAGGAGTGAAGAAAAAAAATATTACACAAGTGAAAGAAAGAGAGATGTGTAAAAAAGGAGTAGAAAATACACGAGTTCCTCTGAATTCCTCTAATTTTGAGGGTTAAGAGTTTCTTAATAATTGAGGGAAATGAGATGAGAGTATTTCCTCCAAATTCCTCATTCTCCCTTCCCTCCCCTCAAATAAATCTCTCAAACAAGAGAAATATTCTCTCTCCAAATCCTCTCTCTCCAAATTCAACTCCCAAACATACCTTTACACAATTCTCTTTGCAGTAATTTTTTTTTTAACTCGGGCAATCATTTCACTTCCCTTCTCTCATCTCTCTTATCAATTACTATCAACTCTCATCTCTCGTATCAATTATTTTTAAACAAAGGAGTTCATTTTCCTTCATTCCTCTCCTTCCCTCTCCCCTCCTCCCCTCCCCTTTCCTCTCATCTCCCTTCCTAAAAAAATCCCAAACATAGTGTTAAGCTCGAGCTTAGGCAGGTCCATCCTTCGGGCGGCTCGTAAGCAATCTGGAAATTGCTACAAGTTAATAACTGGCTGCTCCGGCCCTAGTACTGGATCGAATGATTGCCCTAACGTTTGAAGAGCAGTTAGCCCCATTGCCCTTTCGCTAACCCTATAGTATTTGGGTTTTCCTACTAAATATGGTGTCTGGCAGGAATCTATAAGGGTATATGTGTTAGGATTGGTTTGGGAGTGTTGTTGCTGAATAATAAGTGCAGAAGTATAATTGCTGAAAAATAAATACTGACTTAAAATAAATAAAAGCGTTTGGGAGGTAACAATTGAAAACTTCTGAAAGTAAAAAAAATAATTATCAATATTTGAAACAGAATAAGCAGAAGCGGATTTCATAAACACAAATTAACCTACTTGAGAAAATTACGTTTATAACTTCAATTTCGACCCAAACTATGGTTTTAAAAACACCCATCAAACACCAAATGTACTTAAGATTATAAGAACATGTGATTATGGAACCTCCCATCGCACTCTCAAACGAACTCTTAATTGAATCAATATAAGGGGAGCTTGCACCGTAAATTCTATGTGCTGAAATATCGATTAGAAATTAAAGAAAGAAGTTAGTTAGTCTAATTATCTATTTTAAAATTACTCTTAGCCTAATTCATTCAAATAATAGTAACAACTAAATTTATGGTTAGTTTTAGACCTTTCTTTTAAAGAATAGGTTAGTTTTATACTTTCATTTTTTTTTTCTGTCATCCCACATTTTTCCCTTATAAGTTTTCTTTCTCTTGTCTCCCTCTTTTTATTTATATTATATTTATTTGATTATTTTCACTTCATATTAAATTTCCTAAATTTTACTCATAAGAAAATGATGAATTCTACATACAATTAAGACGTACCTTGAATATGGGTCTATATTTTATACAAAATTAATATATAATATAAAAAGTAAATTTACATTCGAGAGAGGAACAAGTAATTTCACAACATCATATTACTGCAATTATATCTTTACGAACTAAAATTACTTTTGATATTGCGCGTAGTTAAGCATAGGAAAATGCTATCTTTGCCGAAAATATTTCGGCTGATTCTGCTACTACAAATTGCGCACCATTTTGCTCAAAATTATAAGGGAGCCGTTGTTTCTATTCGGTAGAGCCGAATATCTGATTATATCATGTGTGTCCTCATTATATCTGATTTTTAAGTGAATCGCAATTTCGATCCTTAGATCCATTCCTAATGTTTCGACCGTAAGCATTTCAATATACGTTGTTTCATCTTTAATGGGGTCTTGTCTAAATAGGTTGAGGTCAGAAAACTCTAACCTAAATACGAAACAATTAGTAAACGGATCGAGATTCTTAAAAACACGTTCTAATTTGTTAAATTAAACGTGGCTAAATGTGTAGCCATAGATACTCACATGACATGACGCACAATTACCTCAAACGCAAATATGCGTACATAATTAACACAATAAAAACAAAATAAACATTAAATTATTTGGGTGATGAGATAGAGAAGTGTATCGCGGTCACGAGTGCGGTTTCGTGAATATGAGTTGTTTAGTGTTACATGATTTATTGTCTTTTCTTTTATAATTAGATCCAATATATCAAACAAGTTCATTAATACTGATATAAAACACTGTCACATAAATGAATCTAAACGTACCTAAATAGATTACACGGATTGAACATGTATAAATACGACTATTTATTGTGTCTAAACGGGTTCATTTAGCCTTAACCGAAACCCTCCTAACTCCATATAATATCCATATTGTATTATTGAATCGCGTAAAAAATTGCCAGTCCTAATCAACAGTTAATATCTGGTTACCGTCCTCTTGTTTGCAAGTTAAGGACGAGCATTACTGCACTTCATCCCTCAACGGACTTGTATAATTTACTGGTCCGTTAACATTCTTGGAAGTCTTACCTCGACCTCTCTTTTTCTCGTAAAATCCTCCATTTTTCACCTGATTGAGATCTTAGTCCATTTGTAAGGAGTTTGAATTCCAATTAGTACCAATCTTATTAGGATCAGTTCCTGAAATTAGGACCATTACTGTGTAATATCCGGGTACTCCTTGATCATTTCCTATAAGAAAATCAAGGAGAGATTGGGAACTAATTAATTGCACGATGATGCAGGGCATGATGAGAGGTAGGCAGTGGGCTTTTGCTCCACGTATTACAGATGGCCATGCAAGAACTAACACCTGCTTTCCATGCACGTATTTTCAGCCATTGGTGGGTCCGAAAATTTCAAACGGCAGCCCGGATGCGTGAGTCGGGGGAATTAAATAGATCTCTCATATTATATGAGATGGTAAATTTTGCTCCAAAATCTTTGAAGCTTCTGTCACTTTGATCTTAAACATTTTTTTTATTTTTGCTATTTTCGTCTCAACCTTTTGTATTTGTGCCATTTTAGTCCGGAAGTCCCTTTTCTGTAAAAAATAACATTTCCCTTCCAAAAAATAATTTTAAAATTTCATCATAATTTTCCGGAAAAACAAAAGCAAAACCTATCATAGTAACATGGAGAGGGAGAAGGAAAGGGCCACCACCCCCTAAATTGGAGTTGTTGGCCACCAGTGAGGTCGCCTACGACCCCAATTGAGAGGGAGGTGGTTGTCGGCGAGGGCTTCACCTCCCAATTAAAAAAAAATCAAATGGCAGAGAGAGGAGGATGGAGGGCGTTGGGAGCACACCGCCGACCACTACCCCTAATCAAAGTCGCTGGTGACCCCAATTTGTGGTGCGGGGGGGAGGGAGGTAGGAGGTGAGGGTGGGGAGCGCCTTAAGCCCTCCCAAATCAAGATCAAGTTGACAAAAATCATGAAGTCCAGACTAAAATGACAAAAAAGCAAAAGATTAAGGATAAATGTAGCAAAGAAGAAAAATAGGTTTATGATCAAAACTACAAAAACTCCAAAGGTTGAACCAAAACTTTTTTCTATTTACAAACTATCAAAAAAAAATCCAGGAATTACTACTCTACGCGCGAGGATGATCTACCACATGAGAGTAATAATATTAAACTTGGGTGCATCTCTCGTGCCTCAGAAAACATTTTCATGATTTTTTTAATTTATCATAATAGTGTATGCAATAACTAATATAGAGTATAACTTAAACTAATGACAAAATTACTTCTATATAAAGATTATAATTTTTTAATTAATACTAAATGATCTAAATTTTTCAAAAGAGTACTAATTCACATTTTACATTGCTAGTCTAATTCAATTTTCAATAATTCTCATTAGAAAACTATTATCGTAATATACTATATTTTAAGTGACCCGCTAATTTTAAATGGATGAACTAATTACTTGGATTAGCAGTATGATATTCATTAAAAACATCTCATCGGTAACAGCCAAGTCATTACCCATAGAAGAATTAAAGCGTTTCATCGAAAAAAAAATGGCATTTCTAATATCACAAATAAAAGGACGGTATAAATTGGTGATAAATTAAAATGGTTATTTATTAATGTAATCAGTTTTAGTTTATTCAACACTTGTGATAAGGAATGTTTTATATCCCTTAGCAAACCGATCTCGCTCAAACTTAGACGAATCGGAACTGTTATACTTTTGAATATTAGGTGGTGCACAACAAAATAAAAGGGATTTGTGTACTTAAATTAAATCAAAAATTTAAAGAAAATCAAAAATTATAAATTTAAAAAAGAAAAAAAGGGGAAAAAAAAAGGAGGAGAATGGGAACCCGTAGGTGGGGACACCGTTAGGGTGGAGGGGAACAAGTTAGTTTATTTAAAGATCAGATGATTTATTTGTGGATATATTCATTGAAATTAATAATTGTAAAATTTTTCCAAGCGAAATATTATAATAATGAAATTTGGCGTAGTTAGCAAATTGCGTTCTTAGTAAGCAGACTTTATCTATAATAATGTGCACCACAGTGCAGGAGCTTGGAATTCACTATAGAACCACTTCATGGTCAAGGTAAGCGATGCTCCAGTGAAGATTCGTCTTAGAACAAAACACACATCGTAATCTGACAAAGAAAATCGCACAACATTAAGGGAAATTAGAAATTTGTGCTTCATTAACCAGCATTATTCGGATCTGAATATATATGCTAAGGACAAAAATCACCTGGTATCTTATTCCCTCTAGAACGTTAGGCGACATATGAACTTTTCGACATTGGAGAAACTTTTTTGAGTGTCTTCAAACCGTGATAATAGAATTCGCCCTGGCGACCCATTAGTTTCAATTGAGATGCATCATAAGCAGCTTTGATTGATGCATTAGACCATATATATGGCGCTTTTTGTCATTAAGACAAGGAGGTTGAGAAAAGTATGAAGACTAAACTGGAAAACCAACTAAAGTTTTCTAGGCACCTCTCTACGGGAAAGAATAATTAAGTGAACTATCTAACTATTATAGGTATTTAATTTCAGCTACCCAATATCGTGTAATAGGAGGTCTCGATTCACATAATAATATTTTACCACATCAACAGTTTCACAAATTTAGAAACCTCTTAATAATGGACTCTTCATATTCCTACATTAACATTTTAGACTCCAAAAATAATTAAAAAGATTTAAAGAAAGTGGGAGGTGAGCATAAGTTTGGTGTTATAGTCATTGTTACCAAATCGGACTGGACCGGCCAGTTCAATCGGACTGGGAACCGGCACCATGTCCGGTCCGATTCGCTTGAAACCCAAATTGCATATTTGAACCGCGAACCCATTAAACCGGCCGGTTTTGAGAAAAATTCCATTGAACTGGTCGGTTTTATGGGTTTTTTTAGTATAAAAATTGCTTGGTTGTATAAGGATTTGAACTCATGACCTCTTGCTTCCCATACTAGTATACTACCAACAAAA